>NC_068920.1:165047621-165647621 GCF_023091745.1 Budorcas taxicolor | reverse complement strand
GTTGTTGCAGTTCCGTTGTCCACTCGCTGCCCTTTGATCTACTCGTTGTTGGCTGACAAGTTTTTGTGATTGTTTGCTGTGGTGGCCAGGGCCACAGAGAGCATTTGTAGGCGTGTAGGTGTGTGCCAGGCCTGTGCACACCCCTGCAGCTGTCGCACCTGCGCTTTCAGAGTTTCTTGGTGAGGTTGAGGGCATTATTTTCCTAAGTAAACAAGTGCGTTTGAGCTGTTTTTATTGTCAGCTGTTGAGTTGTCATTTTCTCTTCCCACCCTGCCCTTAAACACACAGACATACTCACAGATACAGACACACACACGCTTTTCTCCCCGATTCTGGAACTGATGAGAGTTGCTGTCTGTCAGGGCTTCTGGGGTGGGGTTGTGGGGGTGTCCACCCCTGTTTCTCCCAGGGTCTCCTGGCCGCGTGGCTCCCTGGTGAGCGTGAGACATACCGCCGGCACAGGTCTTGTAGAGCTGGCCTGGAAGCGGAGTGGGGTCGTGTCTGAGAGCGACCCTCACCCCTGTCAGCCCACGAGGAGTTCGCCCCCGCCCCACAGAGCAGCCGGGGGTGCGTGCGCATCGAGGGCCGAGCCGTGACCTGGCTTGGCCTCTGCCTCTGCCTCCCAGGGCCTCTGGAGCTGGCCCCCAGGCCCTGTGTTGGGCGCCTGGCAGGTGGCTGCTCTGTGTTGCTTGGGGCTCCTGCTTCTTGTGGTGTGGTCGTGGGTCTTGTATGGATCCGCCTCCTCTCTCTTTTATTGTTTGGAGCTGAAAACTTTTTGGCTGTTAGGGGTTTCAAACGTTGGATTGTAGTTAGTTGGTTCACAATGCTACGCTAGCTCTAGCTGTGCGACAGAGTGGCTGGGCTACACTCAGACGCGCCGCTTTTTCTAGGGCCTCCCTCACAGGTTATTGGGCCGTTTAAGGACTGCTCCCTGCGCCACAGAGCCGGGCATTGGTTTGTCTGCTTTATAGACAGGGGTGTGTCCGTGTTAATCCCAAACTCCTGCTTTATCCCTCCCTCCGTTTCCCTTTCTGTGATTGTAAGTTTGTTTTCTATGTCTGTTTTCTGTGAGTCTATTTCTGTTTTGTAAACAAGTTCACTCGTATAATTCAAATACAAATTCCACATATTCGCGGAATTCATTCACCTGATTAATCCCGTGATCTCTGTCTTTGGCTTACTTTACTTAGTAATCCCTAGGTCCATCCATATTGCTGCAAGCGGCATTACTTCCCTCCTTTTTATGGTTGAGTGGCATTCCGTAAATGCTTCCCAGGTGGCTCAGTGGTGAGGAATCAGCCTGCCAAGCAGGAGACACAGCTTCACTCCCTGGTCTGGGAAAGTCCTCTTGTCAAGGAAATGGCAACTCACTCTGGTATTCTTGCCTGGGAAATCCCATGGACAGAGGAACCCGGCAGACTACACTCCATAGGGTTTCAAAGAATTGGACATCACCCAGCAACTAAATAGCCACAGTATCGCATTGTGTATGTATACTCCATTGTGTACACATACTCCACATTGTGTACCTGTACTCCATTGTGTACATGTAGTCCACTGTGTATATATACGCCACACCTTCCTTATCCATCCGTTTGCTGATGGACACTTAGGTTGCTTCTATGGCCTGACTCTTGTGAATAGTAATGCTGTGAACATTGGGGTGCATGTATCTCTTTGAGCTTTTGCTCCTCTGGATTCATACAGGGACAGCCTTCTCAGTATAAAGGATCTGAAGCAGGCAGAAAGGACTTCAAGGCAGAAGCGATATAACTAAGCCCAAAACACACCGAGGACCCCTTGAGTCAGAGCCCAGTGTTCCCAACAGGCAGGGCTGTTTGGAGGAAGGGGCAGTTTCCATGTTCACTCATGGACAGTCAGGTCAGGAGACTGGACATCCACTAGGTTTTATCTGTGTGAGTTCTTTTTCAGGGCATTGCATACAAGTAAAGCAGGGCTGTCCAACAGCAGCAACAGTGAGCCTCACCACACGGGCGTGCTGCTCTCTGTGGCAGTTTATTAAGCTTCTTCATTCTGGCTTTCAAAGAAGAGAGACACTGAGATTTTATTTTTAACAAGAATGAAATAGAATTCCTGTTCTGCCGTGGCAGAGTGATGCTACCGTAGCCTCTCTGTCCTGCTGGTTACAACAGAAACTTTGGGTAGAATGCAAAGCAGGTACCCAGGAATCTGAAAATAAAAGTGGGCAGATCGCGGATGGGAGCTGCAAACAGGAAGAGCAGCCCAGGGATGGTCGCTTCCCCTTCCGTCTCAGTGCTCTGTCTCAGGGCAGCCCGACCCCGGGCTCTTGGTGTGGGAGAGAGTGGGGGTGGCTCTTGAGAGTCTCAGGGCGGACAGACAGCAGCATGGCACAGGCCAGGCACGGCCGTGAGAACCCGGCTGAGATGCAGCCTCAGCCCAGGTCTCGGACCGAGGGGCATTGGTGCCAGCAGAGCCAAGCACTTGAGGCATCACCCAAAAATCAGAGATGCGGGCGCCCAGCCCCACACAGCAGTGGGATGGGCCAGGGAGTAAGACAGAACTCATGGTCTGAACCCAGTCAGCTTGATAACTTGCTAAAAATTTCAACATTCCCCAGAAAATTGGAGCCTAACCCTAGATACATCAGTAATAATGTTGAATGCATCAATTCAATGGTGATCAGTTTAGATAGAAATACCAATATCCAGCTACATGCTGGCTTCATAAAACTACTATAGCCATAAAGACTTAGGTAGATTAAAAAGAAAAGAATATGATAGACTATATCATGAAAACTCAAAACCGAAAGGCTGCATTAATGTTAGACGAAGTAGACTTCAGACCACAGAATGTTTCTGGGGTGAGGAATACCACTCGTCAAGAAGATAGAGCAACCCCAAATGTGTATTCTCCTAAGAATGGAATTTCAAAAGTGGAGCAGAAACTTACAGATGTGAAAGGAGAAATGGATCCCTAGTTATAGCTGATGACTTCACTCTTTCAGTGATCAGTAGGGTAGGTAGACAGAAAGTCTACAGAGATGTAGCGAATCTAAACAGCACCATCAGCCTCCTTGCTTAATTAATTAAGTGAACATTTATTGAACACTTATCCCAACAATAGCAAGTACATTCCTTTCATGTGGACATGGGGCACTCACAATACATACTGTTAATATATTCTGGGTCTTAAAGCAAATGGTAGTAAATGTCAGCAAATTTGGAAAACAGTAGCAACCAAAGGACTGGAAAAGGTCAGTTTTCATTCCAATCCCAAAGAAAGGCAATGCCAAAGAATGTTCAAACTACCCTACAATTGTGCTTATTTCACACACTAGGAAGGTAATCGGAGAAGGCAATGGCACCCCACTCCAGTATTTTGCCTGGAAAATCCTATGGACGGAGGAGCCTGGTAGGCTGCAGTCCATGGGGTCGCTAAGAGTCGGATACGACTGAGCGATTTCACTTTCACTTTTCAAACTTTCATGCATTGGAGAAGGAAATGGCAACCCACTCCAGTGTTCTTGCCTGGAGAATCCCAGGGACAGGAGAGCCTGGTGGACTGCCGTCTATGGGGTTGCACAGAGTTGGACATGACTGAAGTGACTTAGCAGCAGCAGCAGGAAGGTAATGCTCAAAATCCTTCAAGCTAGGCTTCACCAGTACATGAATCAAGAACTTCCAGATGAACAAGCTTTATTTAGAAAAGGCAGAGGAACCAGAGATTAAATTGCCAACATCTGTTGGATCATAGAAAAAGGGAATTCCAGAAAAACATCTACTTCTGCTTCATTGACTTTGCTAAAGCTTTGACTGTGTGGATCACAAAAAACTGTGGAAAAATTCTTAGATAGGAATACCAGACTACCTTACCTGCCTTCTGAAAAACCTGTGTGCAGGTCAAAAAGCAACAGTTAGAACCAGACATGGAACAATAGACTGGTTCCAAATTGTGAAAGGAGTACATCAAGGCTGTATGTTGTCACCCTGCTTATTTAACTTATATGCAGAGTACATCCTGTGACATGCTGGGCTGGATGAATCACAAGCTGGAATCAAAACTGCTGGGAGAAATACTAACAGTCTCAGATATGCAGATGACACCATTCAAATGGCCGGAAGTGAGGAGGAACTAAAGAGCCTCTTGATGAAAGTGAAAGAGAGTGAAAAAGCTGGCTTAAAGCTCAACATTGAAAAAACCAGGATCACGGCATCCAGTCTCACGACTTCATGGCAAATAGAAGGGGAGAGTAGAAGCAGTGACATATTTTCTTCTCTTGGCTCCAAAACCGCTGTGGATGGTGACTGCAGCCATGAAATTAAGAGCCACTCGCTCCCTGGAAGAAAAGCCATGGCAGATCTAGGCTGTATTGAAAAGCAGAGGCATCCCTTTGCCAGCAAAGGTCCATGTAATCAAAACGATGGTTGTCCCGTGGTCGTGTACCAATCTGGGCTTCCCTGGTAGCTCAGCTGGTAAAAAATGTGCCTGCGATGTAGGAGACCCCGGTTCAATTCCTGGGTCAGAAAGATTCCCTGGAGAAGGGAACAGCTATCCACTCCAGTATTCTGACATGGAGAATTCCATGGGCTACGTAGTCCCTGGGACACGACTGAGCGACTTTCACTGTCATGCACCGAAATGGGAATTGGTCCATAAAGAAGGCTGAATGCCAAAGAACCAATGTGCTTGAGCTGTGGCACCAGAGAAGACTTTTGAGAGCAAGAGTCTTGGACAGCAAGGAGCTCAAACTAGTCGATCCGGCAGGGAGTCTGCCTTGAGTGCCCATTGGAAGGGCTATTGCTGAAACTGAAGCTCTGAGGCTTTGGCCACCTGATGCAAAGAGCTGACTCACTGGAAAAGACCCTGATGCTGGGAAGGATTGAGTGTAGGAAGAGAAGTGGGCAACAGAGGATGAGATGGTTGGATGGCTTCAATGGACTTGACTGACTCAATGGACTTGAGTTTGAGCAAACTCCAGGAGATAGTGAAGGACAGGGAAACCAGGCAGGCTGCAGCCCATGGGGTCGCAAAGTACTGGAGCTTCAGCATCAGTCCTTCCAATGCATATTCAGGGTTGATCTCCTTTAGGATGGACTGGTTGGATCTCCTTGCAGTCCAGGGGACTCTCAAGAGTCTTTTCCAGCACCACAGTTGGAAAGCATCAGTTCTTCCATGCTCAGCCTTTATGGCCGGAGGATAGGTAGAGGCAAATTCCCATCCAAAATGCAGGCAGAGGCTTCTTCCTCTTTTGGGTAACTGACAAGGGTGGTAACTGACCTGGTGATATGTGTGAGCGCTCCCCCTTACAGGTCAGCCCCCACTCCAACTCCAACTCTAGCTGCGGTTTTGGTAAAAAATTCCACAATATTAGGAAGGGAGATGAAAACTTTGTTCACACTAAATCTGGTATGGAAATATTTAGTTTTATCTGTAACTGCCAATACTGGGAACAGCCCAAATGTCCTTCACCCGCTGGATGCATAGGGCTTCCCAGGTGGCTCAGTGGGTAAACAGTCTGCCTGTGAAGTAAGAAGCGCAGGCAGGTGGGAGCTTGATCTCCTGTTCCGGAAGACCCCCTGTGGGAGGACAAGGCGATCCGCTCCAGCATTCTTGCCTCAGAGCCCTGTGGACAGAGAATCTGGCGGGCTACAGTCCATGAGGTTGCGGAGTCAGACATGGCTGAAGCAGCTGAGCACGCAAGCACGCATATGCCAGGTGTGCGAGGAAGCTGTGATGCGCCCGCAAAACAGGCTGCTTCCCGCCAACAAACAGCACAGACTCCTGGCAGAGCAGCAGCAGGGTGCCCCTCAAGTGTGCTGTCTCAGTGGGAGCAGCCTGGCCCAGTGTGCTTCTGCTTATATGGTACTTTGACAAAGAAAAACATCAGTTCAGAAAAAAGCTGGTGGTTGCCTGGAAGCGGCTCTCAGAGGAGAGGTGGTGGCATGACTCAGAACTGCAAGCCAGAAGGGGCCAGGCCACTGCCTGGGAATGATAACAGGCTGAAAGGGTCAGCCTTGCTGCCGCTCACCCGCCAGTTCCCAAGTGGCGCCCAGCCGATCCTCGGCCACCGGGAGCTGCGCTGGTGGCCAGGCAGGGCTCAGCGGGCTCGTTGGGTGGGTGATCCTGGCTCCTAGGCAAGCCTAGGAGAGCGGGGAGCTGAGAGCTGTGATGCTTGAGGCCGCACGCGGGCTGAGGGAGCCAGGCTCCAGGCCTCAGGGCGGCCGGCACGGGCTGACCGGGGCTGTTGTTGCAGGGCCATGCCGCACCGTACAGAACGGTGTCCGCCCGCGCTGCTGTGCCCTCCACCGTCCTCCGGCTCCCGGCTACGGCGTTTCAAGGAGTTTTTGAGAGATATCCTGAAACTCTGGTGAGGGTGGTGCAGGTGAGCCACTTTTCCAGGCAGTCTGTCTGGTGCCCTGGCCGTCTCAGGGAGGGGCCCAGGGTCGAGGCCCTGAGTATCTCATCATCGGTGTACTGTGTCCCGGAGCCACGAGGCATGTCCACAGTAGTGGAAGTGCCTTCACCGGCAGGACTGAGTGCTGGTGACGTGGGGCTCGTGGTGGGTGTCGGAAGAACTAAGATGTTTTTAAAAACCTTGTAGTACATATTTTGCTGTAAAAATTAATATTGATAGCTTCAATGCAGTCTTCAGATTGCCTACCATGTCCCAAAAGAACTCTTGTTATTATTAAATGTCTTGATTTGAAGCAATTTTAGAAACTCACAGAAGCAATGCAGCTTCCTTCTGCCCCATGCCCACACCTTGCGTGCAGGCTGGGCTGTCTCCACCAGGGGCTCTCTGGCCCGCGAGGTTGGCAGGCTCAGCCCCTGGGGAGGCCCACCCCGCTCAGCTGGCTCCTCTCTGCAGATCATCATGGTGCGGCTGCAGAGGGTCACCTTTCTGGCTCTGCACAACTACCTGGGCCTGACCACGGAGCTCTTCAACCCCGTGAGTGTGCCGGCCTCCCACCGTGGGTCCTCGGGACAACTGCTTCTGCCTCAAGGGGCGGGCCAGCAGGCAGGCCGGGGTGGGGTCTCCTGGGACCCAGTGCTGAGCCTGTCCCGGGGACACGCTGCCTGTCTGCGGGCCCCGTGTCCACACGGCTCCCCTCTGGGAGGGCCTGTGGTTTGGCCAAACTCCGCTTCTCTGGCCCCCCTGTTCTCTGCGCGAGGTTGCCCTCCCAGCTTCTACCTGACCTGTGCCGAGCCGACACCCAGCGGCGGAGCTGTGTCCCTGGCTGGCCCCTTGCCCTGGGCCCCTCTGAGGGCACCTGGGGCAGCGTGCCCTGCCCTCGACCCTGCCTCAGTCGAGGCCAGTGGATTGAGCTGATGGCTGTGGGGTGGGGGAAGCTGCTTCACCCCCTCAGTTCTGGTGAGCGGTAAGTGCCGGGGTCCAGCCCCGGTGATTCCAGGGAATTCGAAGGTGGGGACGGCGTCGGCGTCCTTAGAGATAACTTACTTAATTACAGATAGAGAGGGATTAGAAGATGAGCAGAGAAAAAGAGGCTGAATAACTTGGTTCACATGGGATACCAATCACCACCTACACAGGCCGCAGGCGTCTTCCCGTTCTCCCGAAGGAGAGGAGGCACTGAGGCCCGCCCCCCTCCCCCCCCCCCCCCCCACCGCGGTCCAATCTTAGAAGCCCAGGCAAAATTAATAGGCTTGGTGGGCACCCATGCACCAGATGAGAATTCAGCCAGAAAATAGTAGGAGAGAAAAAGAGGCTGAATAACTTGGTTTACATGGGATACCAATAAAATTCCAAGACACGGAATTTGCACCATCTACGTTGGGCCACCAGTGCCACTTGAATATCGGAAGGTGCCCCTCCTTGGGCTCCTTCTCGCGTGGGCTTGAAAACCGGGGCAAGTAAGTAGACGTGGCGAGCACCCATGCTCCAGATGGGAATTCAGCCAGAAAAACGGGGAGCAGAAAAAGAACAACATGGGGGAATCAGTCTTTCCGGAAACTGATCCCATTTCTTTATTTTTGGGTTTGCTTATATGCCTTTTGTTACACATAGGGATGAATACAGACTCATGGGGGGGGGTCAGCAGTCCTGACCTTTACCAAAATCAGGTGCTTCACACAAAAAGGTCTGAGGGATTTTACATCATCTTCTAGCCATGAGGCCTGCTGACATTTTACGACCCTTTCTTTCTGATAACCAAAAAATTTATTTCTTCCAAGGGTGTTTTTTTCTTAAACCAGGCACCATCCTCCAAATAAAGTTACATTCCTATAGGGTGAGGGTGTAGTGAGTTACAATCAAGAAAGGAATTTATTTAACCCAAGGTTAACATGATTAATCTTAAAGGTTAATACTTATTTCTCCTATATGCTAGTTATATTCATTATAAGGGCAGGGAACATGGAGATTTAGCAGCAAACATCAACCCAACAAATGAAAATCCTTTCACCAATGTTCCCCTTAAGATCTATTTAGTCTTAAGATAGTGATAAAGTTACATTTTTACATAGCAAGGACACAGTGATTTATAACAAAGTACAGTGATCTATTCCAAAAGAGAAGATTCATTCACTCAAAAAGTCTAGTATTGCTAACATCAAAAACTACTATATTTCCCTTTCTATATTCCAAATAGATTGATTAATATATTCCCAGGTGCCTAAGGATATGGTGGCCTGGTGGCAATCATTGACTCAACAATGAGAAAAGCCCTATGCTAATTAAGACTTTAAAAAGACTCCAAAACTCTCTGTGCTGTTTATGGTTGAGAGGTAGTAAACAGTCATGTGCATAGTGGCAGGAGTATGGATAATCCTGTCACACAAGCTAGTCTGTCAGCAGAGAGGTTTGACCTAAGACAACCTTGTCACACCCAGGGCAGGGAATTAGCAGCAATTATTGGCACAAAAAATGAAAAACCCTTCACCAATATAATTCCTAACCAACCCACTATACTAATAATTTCCAACTCCCCAAAATAATTTGCCTTCAGTAAGAATAAAACATCTCATGTCTCTCAGATTGGGAGGCTGTAAACAATCACATGTGGCCGGACAAACCTATACAGGTGGGCTAGATAACCTTCAGAGCAGTCCGTAAGCTGAAACACTCTTGTCACGCCCAGGCATTTTTATTGCCTTGGAGCTGCACGTTTACTCCTCCTCCGAGAGAAACGGTTATGGGGGAGAGCCCCCCGTAAAGTCAGAGGTGTAGGTGAGAACATAAAACAGACTCTGGTTTTGGGGTTAGATGCTTGGGAACAGGGGGTTTCCTGAGGCTTGATCACGCCTTTGCGTATGCCAAGCCTCCTTCCTCCTGACCTTTGCCATGGGCGGAGTTCCTCATGCTGGCTCCCAGCAGGTAAGCATGATGTGGGGGCCAGGAGGGCCCAGAGCCTCATGAGCCACACTCCAGCGGGCCCAAGGGCCTGCAGGCTGAGCGAGTGTTCACTCAGCCTCCACACCACGCGTGGTGCGCTCCCGGTTCTCCCGTCTTCCTTTGCTGATACTTTAGGGCATGTCCTGTGTTTCCTACATTGTCTCATCTTAATGAAGTATATTGAGGTTCTGATGGTTTTGACCGCTATTTAAACCTGATGGAGTTTGCAAGACAACAGCAAGCTGGGCCTTTCTTGCCTTAAGCCCTCTTTCTGCGTCCCTGGTGCCCTAGTTGGTCACTGCCTCCCTTACAGTCGCCGAAGCCTGGTGTCTCCCCGCTCACAGGATGCTGCCCCAGGAGCGCTCCTGAGGCAGCCCTGCTTCTCCCCGTCTCAGGAGAGCCAGGCCATCCCGCTCGTGTCTGTGGCCAGCCTGACTGCCGGGAAGGCCAAGAAGCCGACGTGCTGCAGTCTGGAGGAGAGGCTAGAGAGGCCACCTCAGTCCCAGGAGCCCTGCGGCCCAGGTTCTGCCCGCCCCGGGGCCAGCCTCCTGCCCTCGGTCACCAGTTGTCCCCCCACACGCATCCTGCCCCTACTCCTCCTAGGAGGAAACCAGCCAAGGGCGGGCCCCCAGCTTTGCCCTCTGCGTGCACTGCTCTGAGCACTCGGGGAGCGTGGGTTTGGGGAAGGAAGGTGTTGACTGGGCTTGTCTCCTGGGAGTCCCCTCTGGGATGACGGTGACGCACAGGCACACTGACTGCCCTGGGCTCTCCCTATCCATTTAAGAATGAGGAGCAGGGTGGGGAGGGGCTGGGGGCCAGGCTGGCCAGGCTCTTTGAGGGTGCTCAGAGCTGGGCGGCAGACCTGGGAGGGCAGCCGGGGCTGCCGCTCACTTGCCACTTGCCTGAGCAGGCGGGCACGGGTGATAGGCCAGACAGGTGCAGGTGACGAGCAGCTGGCCTGTGGGGGCAGGTGGCAGGGTCCGCCGGGAGCTGTCCCAGGCCCCCAGTCGTGCGGCCTGTGCTCTCTGGGAGCAGAGACCCTGCCTCACTCTGGCTCCTCCCAGCAGATCGTGGGGGCAGCCGCACCGCGGCCTGTGGGCCTCCGCCCGAGAGGAGCCACCCCGCCCTGCTGCCTTCCGTCCACGAGGGGGCGGCGGCCAAGCTCAGCCAGGCCCAGGCTGGCATCCAGGCCTCTTCGGCTCGTGCAGGTAAAGGGCCCTCTGACCCACCCAGATGGCCAGCACGCTCTGGGTCTAGGGGCCCCTGCACCTGCGTCCTGGCCTCCGTGGAAGCCTCAGTGGCCCTGCACCCCTCCCCCAGCCTCCGCGTCCAGGGCGCTTCCCCAGCTGGGCCCTGCACGGCCCTGCTGTGATCACTGCCTGCTGACCTCCCTTTGCCCCTGAGCCGGGCTGTGCTAGCAGGCTCCTGCCTCTGCTGTCTCCCTGGCACCCCAGCCATCGCCCAGCTTTCCTCCCCGTGAGGTGCCTGCACCGGCCCGCTCTGCTGTCTGCTTGGTCTTCCTGTCGGGTCTCGGCTGCAGAGAGGGCTCCTTGTGACCTCTGGTCAGCAGCCAGCTCTCTTCCCTCTCCCGGGCACCTCCCTGACGGGGACCTTTGCTGTGACCTCAGCTGGCCGATGAGACCTGCAGTGCGTGCTTGCCCTCGGTGTGTCCCGGCTGTGGGACGCTGTTGGTGCCCCCCGAGGACGGCTCTGTCTTGTCTTCACCTGTGTTTCCTGGGTTGCTGGCAGGTTTAATCGTCTGGTGTGCCCGAGAGCTGTGTGGGTTCCCTCTTTAAGAATTACCTGTTTATATTCTTTGCCCATTTTCTGCAGGGTTTCCTGAATTTGTTTTGTTGGTTTGCATAAATTTTTCGTATGCTCCAGATAGAGATCTCCCATCAGTTTTAACGTCCACGTCCCTTCTCCCGGCCTCTGCTTTTGGGACAGAGACCCTTGGTGTCCGTATCTGGAAACCAGCTGTTGCCCTGTGGCTATGTTCTGGGTCTCACTTGCTTCTCCTTCTTATTGGATGTAAACACACTCTTCTGGATTCTTGTCTGGTGGCTTTTCAGCTTCACTTTCCATGTGGAAGTCTTTCTTTCCTCATGGCTCCCTCTTACATTATATTCAGGGTAGGAAATTCAGCTTTTTCTTTCTCTGTCTAGTGGTAATTTACCCAGCACCACTCACAAAACAATCTTTCAGTTTTCTGGTGCATTTTCTAGGGCTATCTTCATTTGGCATCACCTTTCCTTTCTGTATCTACATAGATTTTTTTTTTAGTCAACTTTCTTGAGGTAAAATTAACTCACCATAAAATCCACCCTTTTAGTTATTTAGTTTGGCTGTGCCACGTGGCTTGCAAGGTCTTAGTCCCGAGCCAGGGGGTCTGAGTCTGCACCCTCCGCAGTGGAGCGTGGAGTCCTGAACGCTGAAACGCCAGGAACGTCCCAGACTGAACCCTTTTATAGTTCACAGCTTTGTTGGTTTTCAGTATTTTCACGGAGTTGAACATCAGCCTCCACTACCTGATTCCAGCACATTTTCGTCACCTGGTAGAGAGACCCCCGGCCCATCAGCCGTCACTCCCCAGCCGCTTGCCACCACCTGCTTTTGTCTGTGGATATGCCTGTCCTCGGTGTTTCATTACTTGGAGCTACTGCTGAGGGATCTTTATGTCCTGTTTGTGTATTTATCTGTTTCTTCACAATTAGCAGTCAGCAGTTATTCTTTATCTTCACAGACTGTTCATGGTTGTGTAGTGTGCATACAGAACGTGCAAGCCCTCGGGGACTCTGGATGAATTTGCATAAACCGAGCCCCCTATGAGGCCAGCACCCAGAAGGGACCCCGGTTGGGCCCCCCGCAGTTCCTATCAGCAGTGGTGCGGTTATCATCCTGTGCCCTCGCGTTCCCCTGACCTCTGAACCCTGAGACTGGCTTTGAGTCTGGCTTCTGCTCAGCCTCGTTTGTGGCCTCCAAGTGCCATACGGCAACACACCATTCTCGGTGTGAAGCGTTGTCTCACTGTGAACACACGGCACCCGTGTGTCTGTGGGACGCATGTTATCTGTGTGGAGCTGCCGAGTGACGAGGGCAAGTGTGTTGTGTTTAGCTTGGGAAGTGCTGCGGGGGGTTCCTAGTGCTCGCCTGGTTATACCCTCACCAGAGTCACAAGACTGGTTGCTCCAGTCCACACAGTCCAGGACACGGCCACCTGCCACGTGTGGTTGTTTGTATTTAAATTCCAGCAGTCTGATTCTCAGCTCCACTCAGGTGCTCCCTGGCCTTGTTTGTAGGAGGGTCAGCACACAGGCACGCCGCTGGGAGCCATGCAGCTTGGCGGCCCCGGCGCCCCCAGGAAGCCTTCCTCTCTTGTTCGGCCCCTGTGTGCCCTGCACCCAGGCCTTGCTGTGGCTGTCGCCCCGTCTTTCTGGTGACTTGTGAGCCTGAGGATCCTCCATCTCCTTGGGGATGGGGTTTTTATTGCCTTTTGGCCTTTTCACTTAGTTTTCCTTTCATTTTCTTATGGATTTGTACGAGTTCTTTAGATATTCTCTGTATGAGCTCTTTGTTGCATGTATGTATTAAAAATATTTTCTGATCACTTTTCTCTTTCTTAATAGTATCCTTTGATTAATAGAAATCTTTTAAGAATCCCATTGATCAGATTTTTCCTTTTGTGGTTAATATATTTTGTGTCCTGTCTAGGAAATCTGCCTGTAAGAGTTGACATTTTTTCTTTCACGTGAAAGTGAAAGTTGCTCGTGTCCGACTCTTTGCTACCCCATGGAATGCTCCAGGTCAGAATACTGGAGTGGGTGGCCTTTCCCTTCTCCAGGGGATCTGCCCAACCCTGGGATCAAACCCAGGTCTCCCGGATCAAACCCAGGTCTGCCGCATTGCAGGTGGATTCTTTACCAACTGAGCCACAAGGAAAGCCTAAGAATACTGCAGTGGGCAGCCTGTCCCTTCTCCAGCCAGTCTTCCCCACCCAGGAATCAAACCGGGGTCTCCTGCATTGCAGGCGGCTTCTTTACCAGCTGAGCTACGAGGGAAGCCTTTATCTTTCATACTCACCTAGAACTGAGCCTTTCGTCTGAAGTGGGTGGGGTTGGGATATATTTCTTCTATGTGTTATCCATTTGCTCCGCCAAATTAAAAACATGTTTAGTGGTTTTTTTAAATAAAATAAATAACAGATAACTAAAAATAATAGCAATCCATATATAACAAAATCTGCGTGTGACGTATCCAGTTACACGAATATATCTAGTTAACATCCACATAGGGACAGACTTACCTTTCCTCTGGTCTGTACAGATAATGCTCTCTTAGAGGACATGATTCTGGCAAAAATCTGAGATATACTCAGTCATCCCTTGGCTTTCATAGGAGATTGGTTAAAGAACCTGCAGTGGGTAGCAGACCCAGGGCCCTCATAGGAAAGGGTGCAGTGCGGTCAGATGGCCCCTCAGATGGGCCCTCAGGTTCCACATCCACAGATTTAACCAACTGCAGATCGAATTCCATAAACTGGCAAGCTGTACTCAACATTTTATCTTTATTTTTATTTTTTTATTTGGCTGCCCTGGGTCTTAGTTGGAGCACGTGGGATCTAGCTCCCTGACCAGGGATCAAACCTGGGCCGCCTGCACTGGAGCTCAGAGTCTCGGCCACTAGACCACCAGGGAAGGCCCTCTACGCAGCGCTGTAAAGTCTCATAGACTGTGTGAGTGTGACAGCAGGCCAGTGAGGAAGTGCCTGACTTTCCATATATGCATGTGTTTATCACGGGGAGCGTGGTTGGGTTTTATTTTTCAAATAGATACGGGTATCATAATGCTTTGACATTAATAATAAATAATAACATAATAGTATAGCATATTGGTATATATAATATAATAAAATATTATGAGTACATATTTCTTAGGATGGACAAAAGTAGTTATTAACTGCTGTGTTTATTTTAAACATTTCAAAACCTTATTAATATAAGAAAATCTCGATACAGATTTAAATATTTTCCTATGAAACATAATGTTTAAAAAATTAGTGGATATTGGTCTTTGTAGGGGGCTTCCCTGGTGGCTCAGATGGTAAAGAATCTGCCTGCAATGCAGGAGACTCGAGTTCGATCCCTGGGTCAGGAAGATTCCCTGGAGAAGGGAATGGCTGGTTCCTGTTAATAATCCATTTTCTACTTTTTCATACGAGTACAAACTGCATTCATTTGCCCCATGAAGGGCGGTATTGAGGCAAAGTGAAGGTGAAGTTGCTCAGTCGTGTCTGATTCTTTGCGACCCCGTGGACTGTAGCCCACCAGGCTTCTCCGTCCATGGGATTCTCCAGGCAAGAATACTGGAGTGGGTTACCATTTCCTTCTCCAGGGGATCTTCCCGACCCAGAGATCGAACCTGGGTCTCCCGTATTGGAGGCAGATGCTTTCACCTCTGAGCCACCAAGTTGCTCTCAAACTGTAGGCAGACCCACAGCTGCTCCTTCCCGCCTCCCAGGTTCCACTGGCCCCATGGGAGTGGCCCGCCGTGCTCCTCCAGCTGTGCCTGGGACTGGGCTTGGCCGTCCTCTGCATGGTGTGCGGCTGTGGCCGCAGCTTTCTGCGAGCGCCTGAGGCTGCTCTGTGTCTAGGGTCACCTACGGCCGTGCACTCAGCCAGCCCTGCCCTGGGTGGGTGCTCAGGACCTAGTGTGCACAGGGCACCAGCGCGACATCCTGAGTCTCCCCTCCATTTGCAGGTGCCACCTCAGACCTGAGGATGGTGTGTGACCGAGCCCGGGTCCCGCCGCCCACAGAAGAGCGCCCCGGTGGCGCGGTGGCCAGCAAGGTAGGCAGCTCCCCGCCCCACCCCTGCGCTGGAGCTCCCTGCGGGCCCGTCTTGGGTCAGGTCCCGGGCTGGCCGGCTACCCGCACCCTTCTGATCACGCTGCCTGTGTTCTTCTCCAGTCCAAGAAGAATGTGGTTGTTGCAGAGACCCCATCGGCTGTCCTCCCCAACTCGGACGGTACCTTGGACGAGTCTGTTGCCAGCAAGAAGACAGACTCCATCCTCAGAGCTGCCACACAGGACCTGCTCACCCTGATGAAGCTGGATGTGCGTGACCCCGCTGCCTCCTCTGGCTGGGGTGGGATCGGGGGGGCTTCTGCCTGTCCTGGAGAGCCTGTCCTCGGAAGTCCCGCTTCTTCAGGTGACCCCGCTGCCGCCTCTGGCTGGGGTGGGATCGGGGGGGCTTCTGCCTGTCCTGGAGACCCTGTCCTCAGAATCCCGCTTCTTCAGGCAGCTGTTCCAGGGTAGGGGTGGCAGTGGCTGCCCCTTCCCCCGGGCAGGGCTCAGGACGGCATCCTGATGGTCCTGATGCTGGTGTTCCGCAGACCCCCTCCCAGGGCAGTCTGGGGTCCTTGCCCTCTGGGTGTCCACAGGGAACAGGGCGCCACTCAGGATGCTAACAAAGGGTTAGAAATGTGCGTTCATCACTTTCATGGTTTTATATGTCTTTTCCCTTCACATAAAGAGTTGTGCGTGCCTTCTGAACAGAAATGTATGAGGCCACCTCGTCCCAGACTAGACTGTTAGTGCTCCCAGCCACGACCCCTCTTCCTTCCGGGGGACGGCTGCCCAGCGCCCACATGTGCGCTGGGTAAGAGGGACACGTCCTGTGTGTCTTCTGAGTCTGCGCCCACGCTGCTGCCTGAGCCAGAGGCTCCGTCCATGCCAGTGCTGAGCTCAGTCACACGCGGGTCTGTGTCCCCTCCAAGCTGGTGGGTGAGGGCTCTGTGCCAGCAGTCAGAATTGGGGGGCTTTTCCATTCTAGAGAAAAGCGAGGGTGTGGGCTTGGGTTTCAGCGTTAATGCGATCTCCTTGGTGCTGGTGGGACTGCGTCTCTCACATCTCACTGCCTCTGCCTCTGGTGGGGGAGCATGTGGAGCCTGCTGCCCGTCTGTCTGTCTTTCACTGGTAGGCGTCTGGGGTTTCTTTCCAGTTTCTGAACGAGAGTCCCGTGCTGCGTAGGTCTTGCACGTGGCCGTCTCTGGGATTTGCCTTTCTGCCTTCTGAATGGTCTCTGGTGGACGGAAGTTTGTAATTACAGTGCAGTCAGCACCGCTGTTTTCTTTTATGGTTAGTGCTTTCTGCGTCTAAGAAACGTTTCCTTGCTTTGGGTTCATAAATATTTTTATATATTGTCTTCAAAAAGCTCTGCTGCTGCGCCTTTCTCAGGTTTTAAAGCGGATGGGATTAATTTTTGTGCGGGATGCAGGGAAGGACTGGATTGATGTGCTTTTGCTCACGACTACCTGGCTGGCTCAGAGTCATGCTGTCTCCAATGTCTCTGTTGGGATCTGGCCTGACTCCTCTGCGGTTTCTGTCTCACTTCTGGCGCCACGCAGGGCAATGTAGCTCTGCAGGGCAATGTCCTCCTTGAGCCCCAGAAAACAGGGATAGATGGGGCCTCCCACACCCCTCAGCTCATGGGGCCTCCCTTCCTGGCCTCCCAGGGCGGGAACTGGGAACTTTCATGAAGGTTTTGCCATCTGCACCCATGCACAGCACAGCCCCTGAGTGGGGCAGCTTTCGGGCCAGCATTGGGGCACACGGCGCCTCCGCCAGACTGGTCCAGATGCTGCCGCGTGCCAGTTCCCGGGCGGGCAGAGGGAGGCTGCGGCTGGTGCGCGACTCCCCTCTCCTGCGGGGCTCAGCCTCCTGAGGGGCAGCTCGCGGTTCCTGGGCTGAGTCCCGGGGCAAGGCAGCGGCAGTGCTCTGCCTCCGGCCTGAGCATCTGGGGAGGAGGGCGTGCTCGTCTTCCCTCCTTTGAGGAGAGCTGTCTCCTTGGTGCTGTCAGGATAGGCTCTCTCGGATCACGCGGTGTCGCTGACAGAACTGAGCACGGGTTTCTTGTTACTCGTCTTGCACGAGACTCTGTGGGCTTCTGTGGTCTGTCCCTCTCAATCACTGCAGGCAAATTATCAGCAGTATCTCTCCAAGTATTGCCTCTGTCCATTTCCTCTCTTAGCCCTCAAGACTCGAACGAATGTATGTTCTCATTTACCCATTATGAATCTTACCCTTTCTTCTGCTGCTGCTGCTGGTAAGTCGCTTCAGGCGTGTCCGACTCTGTGCAGTCCCACAGACGGCAGCCCACCAGGCTCCCCCATCCCTGGGGTTCTCCAGACAAGAATATTGGAGTGGGTTCCATTTCCTTCTCCAGTGCGTGAAAGTGAAGTCTCTCAGTCGTGTCTGACTCCTAGCGACCCCATGGACTGCAGCCCACCAGGCTCCTCTGTCCATGGGATTTTCCAGGCTAGAGTACTGGAGTGGGGTGCCATTGCCTTTTCTGCTTTCTTCTGCATTTTTGTTATCAAAGTCTTTGAAAGAAACGTAAATGTTGATGTTTTTATTTAAGTTCTAACAGAAGCAGGTCTGCTGTTAAGCCTGGGACTGAGTTCTTGAGGCTGGCTCTCCCGTCACCATGCTGGCAGGCCTGCTTCTTGGCTCTGCTGTCTCGAGCCCAGCTGTCACGCGCCTCGCCCATGTGCATGCCTGTTGCTGTGGAGTCCCTCCCTTGGGGTCGCTTGGCCTCCTCTGTCCCCTCTGGCCCTGGCTTGTGGTGTCTCACCTCTGACTGGGCCTGGTTTTCCTTGGCAGCTGTGTGCTGTTTGTAGTGTTTACTTGTGGGAATTACAGGAGACCAAAGGTGGCTTTATTTCCTTCAGAAAGGCGTTCTCCTTCCTTTTGCCAGAAGTCTGGGCCAACCAGATGGCCCAAAGCTGGACTTTAGAATTCCTCAGTTATGCTTAAAAGTTTATTTATTCTATCTAATCCATCAATAAAATTTTCATATTATGTTAGTTAATATTTTCTTAGTCTCATTTTAATAATTTTAAACAAACTTATTTGTATTATTTTATTTTTCCTATTCAATAATTGGTACATCCAGGATTTATTTTTTATGTTCTTATTCATTATAGAAAGCTTCAGACATGTAAAAAGGTAGTGGAAATAACCTTATGCACCCCCATGTACCTGTCACCCAACCAATAATCCTCTGCTCACAGCTGGTCTCTTTACTACTTTGTTCCTAACCCCTCCTCCAGTTATCTTCTGCCTGGAAAATTTCAGACACTGTATTGTTCCACATTGTCCCTCTCTGAAAGTTAAGGACCCTGTTTCAAAACAGAGCCATATCATCCTCACAATTCAATGTTGAAAGGCCTCAAAACATAATCCACTCAACCAGTGTTCATGTTTCCTCAACTGTCGTCATGAAATGTTTTTTTTTCCACTATTAACAGTTTTTTAAAGCGGATTTTATTTTTTAGAGAAGAGCAATTTTAGGTTCACAACAAAATGAAGCAGGTGCAGGGGCCTCCCGTGTCCCTGCTGCCCCCCGAGAGCACGCACCACCTCCTCTGTAATCACCGGCCAGGACGCCCGTCACAGTTCGGGACCCTGCCTGGCGATGTCGGCACCGAGCCCAGGGTCTCCCGTGGGCTCGCTGCGGCCGTGCCTTCTGTGGGCTCGGATACCGTGGGCTGACACGTGCCCACTGTTGCGGCTTCACGCGGAGCGGTTTCGCTGCCCTGAGGCCCCCGTGCACTCCTGCTCATCCTCCTCCCCAGCCTCCAGCGACCCCCGCCCTTTTTCTGGTGCCGTGGTTCGGCCTTTCCCAGAAGGCCGCGGAGCTGGAATCCTGCCAGGCGCAGAGCACGCAGCGTAGGGTGCCTTTCCAGATGGGGCCCCTCCTTAGGAGCTTGCGTCCGAGCCGCTGCCATGTCTTTTCATGCTTCGACGGTTCGCGGCTTTTCCGTGGTTAACAGTGCTCCATTGTCTGGACGGGTCAGAGGTCATTTGTCCATTCATCAGCTGGAGAACATCTTGCTCCCTTCTAACTTTAGGCAATTACGAGTGAAGCTGCGGTTTGTGCCTGTGTAGACCTGAAGTTTTAAACTCATCTGGGTAAACACTCGGGGTGTGGTGGCAGGATCGTGTGGTAAGAGTGTATTAAATGCTTAGTTTTGTGAGGAACTGCCACACCGCCTTCCACACTGGCTCTGCCGAGGTCCCGTTCCTGCCAGCAGTGAGTGAGTGGCCCCGCTGGTCCTTCCCCACCAGCTTTCGCCGTTGTCAGTGCTGCAGATCTTGGCCGCCTCTAGTAACCCGGTAGTGATAGCTCACCGTTTTAATTCGCATCTCTCTGATGACATATGATGGGGAGAATCTTTCCACGTGCTCATTTGCCATTTGAGATTCTTCTTTGGTGAGAGGTCTGTTAAGGTCTTCGGCCCCTTTTTAAAACATATTGTTTCCTTATTGTTGAGTTTTGTGTATTCTTTATATTTTTACATAAAAGTCCTTTATCAGATGTGTCTTTTGCAAATGTTTTCTCCCCGTCAGTGGTTTGTCTTTTCATTCTCTTGACAGTGTCTTTCACCAAGCAGAAGGTTCTAATTTCAGTGAAGTCCGTCTCATGCATTCTTTCTTTCATGGACCATGGCTTTGGTGTCACACGTGTGTTGCCCATCACACAATCCCAGGTCATTCAGATTTGCTCCTATGGTCATCTTTCTAGGGTTTCTATAGCGTTCCATTTTATATTTAGGTCTATGATCTGTCTTCACTTTTCACTTTCACTTTCATGATCCATTTTGAGTTAATTCTTTAAAGAGTAAAGTTCCGGTCTGTGTCTGGATTGATTTTTGCATGTGGATGTCCAGGTGCTCCAGCACCATTTGTTAACAAGGCTTTCTCTTCTCCATTTAACCATTGCCGTTGTTCTGTGTCGAAGACCACTTGACTGCACTCACTGGGGGTCTGTTCGGGGCTCTGTGTTCTGTCCCGTTGACCTCTTTGTCAGTGTCTCTCCAGTACCCCCGGTCTCGGTGACTAGCTCTGCAGTAAGTCTTGCAGTTAGATAGTGTCAGTCCTCCAGCTTTGTTCTCCTTCAGTATTGTGTCGACTGTTCTGGGCCTTTTGCCTCATGTAAACCTTGCAATCAGTTTGTCAATATCCACAGTATAACTTTTCCAGTGAGTTGGCTCTTTGCATCAAGTGGTCTGAGTATTGCAGCTTCAGCTTCAGCGTCAGTCCTTCCAGTGAATATTCACAGCTGATTTCCTTTAGGATTGACTGGTTTGATCTCCTTGCTGTCCATGGGCAGGAGGAAAAGAGGGTGACAGAGGATGAGATGGTTGGATGGCATCACTGACTCAATGGACATGAGTTTGAGCAAACTCTGGGAGATGGTGAAGAACAGGGAAGCCTGGCGTGGTGCAGTCCATGGGGTCCCGGAGTCAGACGTGACTCAGCAACTGAACAGCAACGATAGAATAACTTTCAGTGATTTCAGTTGAGATGGCACTGACCTACAGAGCAAGCTGGAAGAGCTGACGTCATGACAATATTGAGTCTTCTTTTCCATAAACATGAAATATTTTTCCAGTGATTTCGTTGTTCTTTGAGTTCTTTCGTTGAGTTTTAGTTTTCTTCATAGAGATCTTGTACGTGTTTTGTTAGATTTATACTTAACTGTTTCATTTTGAGGCATGCTAATATAAATGTTATTGTGTTTTTAATCTCAAATTCCACTTATCCATTGCTAGTATATACAGAAACAATTGGCGTTTGTGTGTTAACTTTGCATCCTGTAACCTTGCTAAAATTGCTTATTAACCTCATGCACAAAATTCTTAGTTATAAGAATTTTTTGTTGTTGTTGATTCTTTTTTAAATTTTTTCCTGTAGACAATCACATTATCCATAAGCAAAAACAGTTTTTATGTCTTCCTTACCAGTCCTTATGCCTTGTATTTCCTTTTCTTGTGTTACAAGAAATGTTGTATACTGTTGGCAAGGAATGAGGAGAGAGGACACCCTTGCCTTACACCTGATCTTAGTGGGAAGGCTTTGATTTTCCCACCAATGAGCATGCTGTTAGCTGTAATTTTTTTGGTAGATGGTCTTTATCGAGTCGAGGAGCTTCTCCTCCATCGGATTCACTGAGAGTTCTTATCATGAACGAGTACCGGGTGTGTGCTTGCTCAGTCGCTCAGCCGTGTCTGACTGTGTGCCACCCCACGGACTGTAACCCACCAGGCCCCTCCATCCACGGGGTTCTGCAGGCAGGAATGCTGGAGTGGGCTGCCGTGCCCTGCTCCAGGGGATCTCCCCACCCAGGGGCTGAGCCCGCGGCGCCTGTGGCTCCCGCGCTGGCAGGGGCGCTCTTCCCCACCAGGGCCACCGTTCGTCAGATGCTTTCCCTGCATTTACTGAAGGATCTTGTGGTTTTCCTTCTTTAGCCTGTTGATGTGATGGAGTCACTGATTTTTGACTGTTGGACCAGCCTTGCGCACCTGGGATAACCCTGCTTGGTTGTTGTGTATAACCCTTTCTGCGTGTTGTTGGGTTTGCTGTGCCGAACGCTCTGCTGAGGACCTTTGAATCTGCTCATGAGAGAGCTTGGTCTGTGGTTTCCTCTGCTTGGGACGTCTTTGTCTGGCTTTTGTGTGAGGAAATGCTGGCCTCATAGAATAAGCTGGGTGGTGCTCCTCCTGCCACTGTTTTCTGGAAGAGTTTGCAGGAACTGGTGTAACTTCTTCCTTGAATGTTTGGTAGAAGCTGCCAGAGAACCCTTCTGGGCCTAGTGCTTTCTGGTTTTGAAGGTTATTAATTATTGACTTAATTTCCTAATAAATATAGGCCTACTCAGGTTGTCTCTCTCTTCTTGTGTGAATTTTGGCAGATTGTTTCTTTCAGAGAATTGGCTGATTTGATCCAGGCGGTCCGCGTTGTGGGCGCAGAGCTGCTATGGTGTCCTTTATGGTCCTTTAATCTCCACGCCATCTGTAGTGATGCCTCTGTTTCGTGCATGAGGTTAACAATTCGTTACCAATCTCTCTTTTTCCTTGGTTAGCTGAGATAGAGGTGGTCGCTTTTTTTGGTTGCACCACTTGGCATGTGGGGTCTTCATTCCCCAGCCAGGGATCAAACTCGCACCACCCACATTGCAGGTGCAGAGGCTTAGTCACCAGAAGTTTGAGGCTTCAAACTCCCAGGGAAGTTTGAGGCTTATCAATTTTATTGATCTTCTCAAAGAACTAGGTTTCAATTTTGTTGATTTTTCTCTATTGATTTCCTGTTTGCAGTTTCATTGATTTCTGCTCTCATTTTTACCATTTCCTTTTTCCTACTTACTTTGGATTTAATTTGCTTTTCTTTCTTTGGTCCCCTAGCCGGAAGCTTGGATTACTGACATCCGCTCTTTCTTCTTTTCTGGTTTGTGGTCAGAGCTGTAAATTTCCCTCTAAGTATTGCTTTCGCTGCATTGCACACACTAAGTTGTGTTTTCATTTTCATTTAGCTCAGTATATTTTAAATTTCTCTTGAGAGGTATTCTGTGACCCATGCGTTACTTGGAGCTGTGGTGTCTAACCTCCAAGTAATTGGGGGTTTCCCAGCTACCCCTCTGCGCCTGGCCTCTAGCTCACTTCTGTCGTAGCCCAGGAGCAGATACTGCATGACTTCTGCTCTTTTAAGTCTGTGAAGAGGTGCTTGTGGCCCAGAACGTAGTTTCCGTTGGTGAGTGTTCCATGTGAGCTTGAGAAGACGGTATAGCCTGCCTTTTTCGCACGAACGAGTCTGACGATCCGTGGTGTTGTTAAGCTCAGCTGCATTTTTGCAGATTTCCTGTCTGCTGGGCCTGTTGCTGGTAGCAGCTGTGGAAGACTCCCGCTGCATAGTGGACTCATCTGCTTTCCTTATAGCTGGATCAGTTTTTGTCTCATGTGCTTTGATGGTCTGTTGTTAAGCATTTATGATTATGTTTTGGACTGTTACACAATGGAGATAGATAGTGACAGACTTTGTTTTTTGGGGCTCCAAAATCGCTGCAGATGGTGACTGCTGCCATGAAATTAAAAGATGCTTGCTCCTTGGAAGAAAAGCTGTGACAAACCTAGACAGCACGTTACAAAGCAGAGACATCGCTTTGCCAGCAGAGGTCCATGTAGTCAAAGCTGTGGTTTTTCTAGTGGTCGTGCCTGGATGTGAGAGCTGGACCATGAAGAAGGCTGAGTGCTGAAGGATTGACGCTTCTGAACTGTGGGGCTGGAGAAGGCTTGACAGTCCCTGGACGGCAAGGAGATCCAGCCAGTCCATCCTAGAGGAGATCAGTCCTGAATACTCATTGGAAGGACTGATGCTGAAGCTGAAGCTCCAATACTTGGGCAACCTGATGTGAAGAGCTGACTCATTAGAAAAGGCCCTGATGCTGGGAAGGATTGAAGACAGGAGGAGTAAGGGGATGACAGAGGATGGGATGGTTGGACGGCATCACTGACTCAATGGGCACGAGTTTGAGCGAAATCTGGGAGAGAGGGAAAGACAGGGAGGCCTGGCGTGCTGCAGTCCACGGGGTCAGAAGGAGCTGGACTCGACTGAGGCCTGAACAGCAACATTGGGTCGTTATGTCTTCTTGGAGAACTGACTCCTTTATCGTCGTATTAATATAATACCCTTCTTTATCCCCACAGTATCCCTTTTCTGAAGCCTGAGTGCTCCTGTCTGCAGTTCCTGTGGCTCCTCCTGCTCCCTTTTGACGAGTGTTAGTGTGACGATCTTCCCCTGCCCACCCAAGTTTCCTGTTTTGAGTTCACTTTTGTATCTGGCTGTGTCAGGTCTTAGTCGCAGTGCTTTGTGTCTTTGGTTGTGGCGCGTGGACTGTCCGGTGCGGCCTGTGGGATCTGCTCCCTTACCAGGGCACAGAATGGACCCCCTGCATTGGGGGCACGGTCTTAGCCACTGGCCCACCAAACAAGCGTCCCCGACCCACTTCAGTCCAGTGCAGCCGCTCAGTCGTGTCCGACTCTTTGTGACCCCGTGGACTGCAGCACGCCAGGCCTCCCTGTCCATCACCAACACCTGGAGTTCACTCAGACTCGTGTCCATTGAGTCAGTGATGCCACCCAACCATATCATCTTCTGTCAACCCCTTCTCCTGCCTTCAATCTTTCCCAGCATCAGGGCCTTTTCCAATGAGTCAGCTCTTTGCATCAGGTGGCCAAAGTGTTGGAGTTTCAGCTTCAACATCAGTCCTTCCAATGAACACTCAGGACAGATTTCCATTAGGATGGACTGGTTGGATCTCCTTGCAGGCTAAGGGGCTCTCAGGAGTCTTCTCCAACACCACAGTTCAAAGACATCAGTTCTTTGGCACTCACCTTTCTTTATAGTCCAACTCTCACATCCATACATGACTACTGGAAAAACCATAGCTTTGACTAGATGGATCTTTGTTGACAAAGTAATGTCTCTACTTTTTAATATGCTGTCTAGGTTGGTCATAGCTTTTCTTCCAAGGAGCAAGTGTCTTTTAATTTCATGGCGGCAGTCACCATCTGCAGTGATTTTGGAGCCCAGAAAAATAAAGTCTGCTACTGTTTCCCCATCTATTTGCTGGGAAGTGATGGGACCAGATGCCATGATCTTAGTTTTCTGAATGTTGAGTTTTAAGCCAACTTTTTCACTCTCCTCTTTCACTTTCATCAAGAGGCTTTTTAGTTCCTCTTCACTTTCTGCCATAAGGGTGGTGTCATCTGCATATCTGAGGTTATTGATATTTCTCCCGGCAATCTTGATTCCAGCTTGTACTTCTTCCAGTCCAGCGTTTCTCATGATGTACTCTGCATATAAGTTAAATAAGCAGGGTGACAATATATAGCCTTGATGTACTCCTTTTCCTATTTGGAACCAGTCTGTTGTTCCATGTCCAGTTCTAACTGTTGCTTCCTGACCTGCATACAGATTTCTCAAGAGGCAGGTCAGGTGTTCTGGTATTTCCATCTCTTTAAGAACGTTCCACAGTTTGTTGTGATCCACACAAAGGCTTTGGCATAGTCAATAAAGCAGAAATAGATGTTTTTCTGGAACTCTCTTGCTTTTTCAATGATCCAGTGGATGCTGGCAATTTGATCTCTGGCTCCTCTGCCTTTTCTAAAACAGCTTGAACATCTGGAAGTTCACGGTTCACGTATTGCTGAAGCCTGGCTTGGAGAATTTTGAGCATTACTTTACTAGCATGTGAGATGAGTGCAATTGTGCGGTAGTTTGAGCATTCTTTGGCATTGCCTTTCTTTGGGATTGGAATGAAAACGGACCTCTTCCAGTCCTGTGGCCACTGCTGAGTTCCCCAAATTTGCTGGCATGTTGAGTGCAGCACTTTCACAGCATCATTTTTTAGGATTTGAAATATTTACTTTTTCTTAAAGATTTTTTTGGGATGTGGACCATTTTTTAAAGTCTTTATTGAATTTGTTACAATATTTCTTGCTTTATGTTTTGCTTTTTTGACTGTGAGGCATGTGGGGTCTTAGCTAAGAACATGCAGTAGCGTTGCACGTGAGAACATGGCAGGGCCACGGGGCAACTGCTGCAGGTGCAACATGGGTAACGGGGGTGCCAGAAGGAAAAGCGACGTTCACCGTCTGTGTCCACCGTATCCACCCAACCGCAGATCATGTAGTATTGTATGTATTTATTGAGAAAAATCCACATACAAGTGGACCTGTGCTTCAAAGCCATGTTGTTCAAGGGTCAGCTGTGTAATGAACTAGTAAACATTAGTGTTTTCCCGAGTCACGTGAGCCACTCTGGCAAATTACAGTTGTGGGAACTCCTGGTTTGTTGCCAGCTTGGCGGAACCGTGGGCAGCCTGAGGACCCTTTGCTTCTGGTTGGTGTCTGGAGAGGGGGCAGTCTGGTGGGACTGAGCGCTCGCCCTGTGGGTCTGGTGACAAATGCAGGTGGTTAGTGTCCGAGTTGAGCTGGGACACTTGGTGTCTGAGGAGTTGGAGGAGGATTTGGTGTCAGAGGTATTCAGTGTGCAGCCAGAAAGAGAGTTTCCCTTTTAGACACTGCACTGCTTTGTGGATAGTGTGAGTGCCTATAACAAAACAATCCCGCTCTCCCTCGCACCCCTGTGCGTGTCCCTGGCGGCGTGCATTCCACGCTTGTATGAGCCACGTCATCTAAAGCACTGTTGCCAATGTCACTTTAAACAAGCTTCCCTGTGAGATGAAGAGCGACTCGGGTTTCGTTTTGCCTTGACTTTTCCTCTCCCAGAGCTCTCCCTTCTGTATTACGCAGATCTGAGTTTCTGACCTCCCTCATTTAACTTCTCTCTAAGGAGCTTCTTCCAGCATACCTAGGTCTACAGGTGACACGTTCCCTCAGTTTTTGTTTCCCAAGAACATCTGCTTTTCCTCACTTTTGAAGAACAGCTTCGCAGGGCACAGACTTCTGCGTTGATGGGTTTTTCTCTCAACACTCTACCGTTCTCTTCCTGCCGGCGTGGTTTCA
Source organism: Budorcas taxicolor (assembly GCF_023091745.1). NCBI lineage: Eukaryota > Metazoa > Chordata > Mammalia > Artiodactyla > Bovidae > Budorcas > Budorcas taxicolor. The sequence continues at coordinate 165,620,924 of NC_068920.1, read as the reverse complement.
GAGAAGTCTGAAGTCAGTCTCACCTTTGTTCCTCTGCGAATCCAGTGCTGCCTCTGGCTTCCTCCAGGGTTGTCTTCTTCTTTGATTTGCTCTAGTTTGCGTCTGGGATGCCCAGTGTCATCCTTTGACGTCCATCCTGGTCGGTGTTCTCTGAGCTCCCTGGGTCTGTGGTCTGGCCTGACACTAGCTTCATGCACTGTTGCTCCAGATGCTTCTCCTGCCCCTTTCTCTCCCTTCTGGCATCCCCGTCACGCCCGCCGTCCCTTTCACGGCTGCTCCCTGGCCCTTGCATGTTCTGTCCTGTTTTCATCAGCCGTTTCCTGTTCCTCTTCTGTTTGGAGCTTGCTGTTGGTATATCTTCGAGCTCAGACTCTTCCCTCAGCTGTGTCAAGGCTGCTGATAAGCCCAGCAGAAGCACCCTTGGTTTCTGTTACAGTGGTTTTTGCCTCTGGCGTTTCCCTCTGTTCTTCCTCACAGTTTCCATCTCTCTGTTGACAGTGCCCATCTGTTTTTACATGCTGTCTCCTTTTCCATTAGAGCCTTAGCATGTTCAGTTCAGCTCAGTCCAGGTGCTCAGTCGTGTCCGACTCTTTGCGACCCCATGAATCGCAGCACCCCAGGCCTCCCTGACCATCACCAACTCCCGGAGTTCACCCAGAGTCATGTCCATCGAGTTGGTGATGCCATCCAGCCATCTCATCCTCTGTCGTCCCCTTCTCCTCCTGCCCCCAATCCCTCCCAGCATCAGGGTCTTTTCCAGTGAGTCAGTTCTTCACATGAGGTGGCCAAAAGTATTGGAGTTTCAGCTTTAGCATCAGACCTTCCAATGAACACCCAGGACTGATCTCCTTTAGGATGGACTGGTTGGACCTCCTTGCAGTCCAAGGGACTCTCAAGAGTCTTAGCATAGTACCCATAGGTTATTTTAAATTCCAGTTGGATAATTCCAGCATCCTCGCCATGTCTGGCCCTGGTGCTTGTTCTGTCTCTTCACATTATTTTTTTTTCCTGTTAGCATGCCATGTGATTGTCCCTTGATAGAAGGCATGTTGTGCCAGGCCTTTGGTGACGAGGTGCTGAGGCGTGTGGGCCTGGATGAGGTCTCGGTCTTCGTGTGTCTGTGCTTCTGGACTGTGACCGTCCCTGGTGCGTCTTGGCTTCACCCCTGAGCTCTCAGGGAGACGGGGTGGTGGGCGTAGGCTGGCACTGGCGTTCTCCCCTCACCGGCGGTGAGGCTCAGGTGGGTGCCAGCACGCGGGGCTCTGGTTGCCTAGTTCCCCCTGAGGGCAGGTCTTGTTGGCCAACTCAGAGTGGTTCCTTTCCCCTCCCCTACTGGAGGCCCAAGGCAATTTTTCTCCACTGTTTTCTGGGGAACCTGGTCGAGCGCCTGGAGGAGAACCTCACAAGGCTGAGGGCCTGTGACCTATCTGTGGAGTTTTCATCTCTCAGACTTGTTCCTTCAGCCTCCACACTTGCAGCCCATGGAGGTTTCCCTCCGTGGGTTCGTTACTGCACCCCCACCTCTCCACGGGGAGAGGCGAGCACGTCTCTCGTGGGTCTGAGAGCCATTGACAGGAGAAGGCAGTGGCACCCCACTCCAGTACTCTCGCCTGGAAAATCCCGTGGACGGAGGAGCCTGGTAGGCTGCAGTCCATGGAGTCGCTGGGAGTCGGACACGACTGAGTGACTTCACTTTCACTTTTCACTTTCATGCATTGGAGAGGGGAATGGCAACCCACTCCAGTGTTCTTGCCTGGAGAATCCCGGGGACGGGGGAGCCTAGTGGGCTGCCGTCTCTGGGGTCGCACAGAGTCGGACACGACTGAAGCGACTTAGCAGCAGCAGCAGCAGTTGTTAGGAGGAGTGGAGTCTTCCCAGCTCCCTCCTAGCTAGACCGGAAGCAGCGGAAGCAGCGTGTCTCCGCGTCGTCTCCAGCCTCCTGTTCCTGGCTGCGGGTCAGGGTCTGCGTGAGTCCACGTGCCGCTGGCGGTGCTTTCTCTTCAGTCTCTCTGGAAAAACAAAAAAACGCAACCAACTTTTATTATGACATCGCACAGGACAGGGGCAGAGGAGAGCAGGGCGGGCCGCCTCCCGCAGAGCCGGGGAGCTCGAGCAGCTGTCTGCCCCCACTGCGCCCCCTGCGCAGCCACGCCCAGCGTCCCGTTTAGCAGGGCTTCGGTATTTCCTCCCGAAAAGACACAGGCTGCTTTTGAACACAAGGCAGTGTCTTGTCCCCGCCCCCAGATGCAACAACAACTCTTCAGTGTTTTCCTGTCCAGGTTGCTCCTGAAGGTGCCGAGTGGTGGGGGCTGGTGGGCTCTCAGGCCTCTTCCCTAAAGCCCCTGTCATCCTTTATCCAGAGACTTCGTCGTCCTCGTGTCTGACAGCTGGGCTGGCCCCCGCCCCCCATGGTGGGGGAACCGGGGCGCAGGTCTCGCTGTTGGTCAGGAGGCACGTGGCATCCATCTTTCTCTGTGGGTGTCGGCTGGCAGCCCCAAAGCCCGGGCTTAGACTCCCGCCACCTTGGCTTTGCAGGGCTGGAACTAGTGATGTAGGTACCGTACCTGTCCTCTTCCCAGGCGGTGCTAGTGGTAAAGAACCCGTCTGCCCATTCAGGAGACATAAGAGACGCAGCTTCAGTCCCCAGGTCGGGAAGGTCCCCTGGAGGAGGGCGTGGCACCCCACTCCAGTATTCTTGCCTGGAGACCCCCACGGACAGAGGAGCCTGGCGGGCTATGGTCCATAGGGTTGCAGAGAGTCGGACACAACTGAAGGGACTTCACACGCACGCACGCCTCTTCAGAGGTGACTAGTGAGTTTTCTTGACGTTTCTGTTCCGTTGTGGCTGTGAACTGTAAACACAGCTGGTGTTTCCACGCCCTTTGAACTCACTTTGCGGGTTTTTCTCCTCACAAGACCCTGGGTGTGCTCCTGGGTGTGCTGTGAAGAGCCCCTAGCGCAGCTAGCAGGGAAAGGGCGCCCGACCGGGACGCTTGCCCGCCAGGCCTGCGCCCCGCAGCCAGCCAGCCGCCCCCTCGCGCGGCTTCGCAACGTGGCGCGCGCGTCTGCGTTCTGCTCTTGCACTGATTCCGTCTGTCCTGTGCCAACGGTTCCAGCTTGTCGCCACCCTCTGGGCCTGTCTCCACGGTGGTCCTCCGAGGGCTGGCGATACCCTGAGGCTGTGCGCCTGCCTGGGGGGCCGTGTGCAGCCTCCTCATAAGCTTGTCTCTCTGCGCTCCCTGTCCTGACCCTGTGTTTCGGTTTTTAGGACCCTTCGCTGTTGGATGGCCGGGTGGCGCTTCTCCATGTCCCAGGGGGCACGGTGGTGTTGAAGCAGGGAGACCAGGTGAGGGAAGGCGGAGTCTGCAAGAGCGGCCCACCCAGGACCCAGACCACCCACACCCCAGACCACCCAGACCACCCAGGACCCAGACCACCCAGACCCAGCACTGGCGCTGGCACTGGGCAGACTCAGAGCAGGCAGCCTCCGTGTGGCCCTCTGGACCCAGTGGACACACGGCGTGCGTCCCGCTCTCGCAGAGCGCCGAGGGGCTCTTGCCCTCAGGCCTGTGCAGCCGTCAGCAGGCCTGCTGAGGGTCAGTGAGCCCGCCCTCTTGCTGGGGTGGCTTTGTCCAGCCCAGTATGGGTGTGTCCATCCGCACACCCACGTTGCTGTTACCAGTCTCACTCAGGAAGTCAGGTACAGGAGGAAGCACTGTGTGTGCCCAGTGCTCAAACCTGATACAGATGGAAAACACTTTTGCCGCTCCTAAGTGAGCGTGGGGCGTCCCAGGTGAGGCTAGTGGCCCGGCCAGTGCAGCAGATGCAAGAGACCTGGGCTCAGTCCCGGGGTCAGGAGATCCCCTGGGGCAGGCGGTGGCAGCCGTTCCAGGATTCTCGCCTGGAAAACCCTATGGGCAGAGGAGCTTGGCAGGCTACAGTCCCTGGGGCTGCGAAGCGTCGGACACGACTGGGCGGCCACAGATGCGTGTAGTTTCTGACCTCTAGAGCCCTGCTCTGCTGGGTGGCAGAGGCCGTCTCTCCGGCCTCCTGTGGTGAGGCCCTGTGCCGGCTGGGAGCAGGAGCCCTTCGTCTGTTGGTCACGCAGCAGTGGTGGGGAAGGCCTTCCCTGCTGTGTGAGCCGCTGGCCTGGGTCCCCTTCCTGGGCGGGCTTTCCCTGGAGCACGGCCCCCCAGGCCAGCGCGGAGGAGGTAGACCACCTCGCAGCCCTGGAGGGCTGGGTCGGGGGCAAGGAGAGCCAGCCTGGTGGGGACCCTCCCAGGCCTCTTCCCCTCCCCTCTGTCCTTTCTCTAATTCTCTGGGGACAAGACAGGGGAAAGGCCTGTCCTTTTCCTGAGGGAGGCCGGCTGCTGGCTGGCCCCCGGCCATCGGGCCCTGTGGGAAAGCCTGTCCTGGGCCTACCACAGCACCCAGTACCCTCGAGAGGCTACGCTGGAGCAGGGGCCGCCTCCGCCTGCCCCCAGCTCCTAGAGCCCTGCGGGGCCTGGCACAGCCTGCTTTTCACTTTTTCCATTTCTGGCACACTGACCCTTTTCTGCTCAGACCAGGGAGGGGGTCCCATGGGGTGGGGTGAGCAGATGAGGCAGGGTCCTGACGGGTTGCATCAGGCTGGTTCCGCAGGCACATCTGCGGATGCTGGGCCCTGAGAATCTGTGCTGTGTGCCGGGGGAGGGGGGTGGGTGAGGCTGTACCGCAGGCTGCAGCCGCTTTCAGGGCCGAGCGCGTGTCTCCGCCTTGCGCGGTGCCGAGCTGCTGGTGTGTTTGTGTGAAACAACTCGAAGTGTAGGTGCCTCCGGGGCTGGGCGGCTGCTGTGGGCCAGAGGCGCAGAGGGGGCTCGTGCCCTGTGGCTGGTGACGAGTGACAGGACACTCCCAGCGAGTCTGGGCCGGGGTCGGTTGCCGGAGCCGTGCAGGCGAGGGCAGCTTGGCGGCCTGCCCACTGCTGGCCCGGGCTCGGGCGCTCTGCCAGCTCCGCCAGCGTCTGCGTTTTGTCAGGACACGAGCATCCTCTTCGTGGTCTCGGGGCTGCTGCACGTGTACCAGCGGAAGATTGACAGCGAGGAGGACACGTTCCTGTTCATGGCACGGCCTGGTGAGATGGTGGGCCAGCTGGCGGTGCTCACGGGCGAGCCCCTCATCTTCACCATCAAGGCCAACCGGGACTGCAGCTTCCTGTCCATCTCCAAGGCGCACTTCTACGAGTGAGTGCCCCACTGGCCATGGCTCCGCGTGGCTCCCTCGTGGCCCTCGAGCGTGTCTGCAGTGCGCGTGCACGCCTCCGCGTGGGCCCGGGGCCTGCTTGTGATGTTGTCTGTGCCATGTGCCTGTGTGTCCTTATGTGTCTGTGTGTGTCCGTGTGAGCGTCCACGTGTGTGCAGTCACAGTGGTGCCTTGGCTGATGTCGCGAGGGACCCTGTGCACTAGTCCCTTCCCTCTGAATGTGAGGCTGGTGTCAGCTGCTGTCCTGATATCCCCTGGGGTCCTCGGGAGCTCCCACATGCCACCCGAAGCAGAACTTTACGTTTCCCTGACCTGTCTCAGAGACTGGTGACCTCATCTGCCCATTGCTTGGTGGAGTCTCAAGCCCCCCAGGCCAGCATGCTCTGTGGCCCAGTGCAGCCAGGAGCTGAGCATGCCCCTGGCCCTGCCCTCCAGAGGCCACCACACCATAGCGGGTACCTGCGTGGCTCCACACCCCCAGCCTGGTTCACAGTGGCATCAGGAGACAGTGGCTGACGTTTCTGCTGGACCCAGTGGCTTTCTGGGCTCCAAGCCTCCACAGTCTCTGCCACTGACCCCTCAGCCACACCCTCCCCGTGCACCCTCACTGCTCTGGTTTTCTGGCACATCCTGGGGGGCTGGGGTTTTGACCCACTGCGAGCACTGGGCCCTTACACGTGGCATGTGCCCCCAGGACACTGTGGGCGGTGACGACTACTGTGGAGGGGTTCTGACAGCCCTCCCAGGGTCGCTGGCCACTGTGCGTACCCAGGGGGCTGAGGAGCAGGTAGATGACCAGGGTCTGCGCTCTGGCTTCACCCTTGGCTCAGTGGGCATTGTGATAAGTGGGGACTGGGGGCACCCGCGGCCTGGAGTGAAGGGGTGGAGGCCGGCGGGACCAGCCGGGGAGCTGGGGCAGGGAATGACTCCAGGATGCCCGCAGCATCATGCGGAGGCAGCCGGCCGTGGTCCTGAGCGTGGCGCACACCGTGGTGAGGCGGGTGTCCTCCTTCGTGCGGCAGATCGACTTCGCCCTGGACTGGATGGAGGTGGAGGCCGGCCGCGCCATATACAGGTGAGGCCCGCCTTCTGGCCACACCGTGTACAGGCGAGGCCCGCCTTCCGGGCGCACCACGAACGGGCGAGGCCCGCCTTCCCGGCGGCGGGCGCAGAGAAGGGCCGCTCTGCTCTGCCTCGGGGGTGACAGAGGCAGAGGCCTCGCGGCTGCTTCCTGACTTCCATGCCCACACTGCCCTCAGGCGCGCGCCCCCTCTTCACCGGCACAGTCTTCTGCAGGGCCCAGCGGAGCCGTGTGGAGACAGCGTCCGTGGAGATGTTTGTGTGCCAGGTGTGGGCTCAGATGGGCAGCCTCAGGCCCGTGTCCTAATGGCTGAATTCAGGCGTCCACGCTTGCTGGGTCAGACCCGGCTTCAGTTCAGTTCAGTCGCTCGGTCGTGTCTCTTTGCGACCCTATGAATCGCAGCACGCCAGGCATCCCTGTCCATCCCAACTCCCGGAGTTCACTCAGACTCACGTCCATCGAGTCCGTGATGCCATCCAGCCATCTCATCCTCTGTCGTCCCCTTCTCCTGCCCCCAATCCCTCCCAGCATCAGGGTCTTTCCCAATGAGTCAGCTCAGACCAGGCTTAGAGCTACCAGTCTTGATGGTGAACTAAGATCATTATTTAAAGTCATTTATTTAAAAATCACAATAAACCCTTTACATGTTAGTATACATATTTTTAAATGGAAAATAACGATTTTCCAAAACAAAAAAATGTAGTGAGAAGAATAGATTCCTTTTTCTGTTTTGCTAAGTTTCCTTGGTGGCTCAGACGGTAAAAGCAGTGTCTGCCTGCAATGCGGGAGACCCAGGTTCTGTTCCTGGGTCGGGAAGATCCCCTGGAGAAGGAAATGGCAATCCACTCCAGCACTCTTGCCTGGAAAATCCCATGGACGGAGGAGCCTGATAGGCTACAGTCCATCGGGTCCCAAAGAGTCGGACACGACTGAGCGACTTCACTTCACGTTTCTGTTTCGCTGCCTCTGGTGGCCAAGGGCTTCCAGCCAGGTCCCCCGCCCGCCCCCACAGCCTCTGTCCCGCAGGCAGGGGGACAAGTCCGACTGCACCTACATCGTGCTCAGCGGCCGCCTGCGCGCTGTGATCCAGAAGGACGACGGCAAGAAGCGCCTGGCGGGCGAGTACGGCCGTGGAGACCTCGTGGGCGTGGTAGGGCCGCCCCGCCCTCCTCCCTCCTCCTCTCCCCTCCCCTCCCCGCTTCTCCCCTCCCGTCCCCACCCCTCCCCACACCGTGCCCTGCTCCTGCCCCTCCCCGCCCCTTCCCACCCCTCCTCTTCTTTTCCCTCCCCCTTTCCTTTCCTGCTCACCTCCTCCCCCTCCCCACCCCTCCCCCCTCCCCACCCCTCCCCCCCTCCCCCCCACTCCCCCCCTCCCCCCCACTCCCCCCCTCCCCCCCACTCCCCCCCTCCCCCCCACTCCCCCCCTCCCCCCCACTCCCCCCCTCGCCCACATATGGCCCCTTCCCGCCCCTCCTCCCTTCCCGCCCACGCCCCGCCCATGCCCCCCCCTCCCCCGCTCCTCCCTTCCTTGCTCCTCCCCCTGCGCCCTGCGCCCCGCGCCCGGCGCCCGTCCCTCACATCTTTTCTCTGCCCGCCTCGGGCGCCCATCTGGGCAGAGGCACAGGCAGCAGAATACATCGGAGTTGCTTCCCACAGGCCGCCATCCAGGAGAGCAGGCCTAGGGTGGGTTCGGCAGCCACCTTTCGGACGGTGGTCCCTCTGAGACCCCGAGGCCCTCGCGGGGAGGATGAGGCCCTGGCCTATCTGGGCTGCTGGTGGCAGGCCCACAGCTCTCGCTGATGCTTCCTTCCCCAGCGCAGGGTGCTGGGTGAGCCCCGTTTCCTCCTGCTCTGGAGGGGCCCTGGGACCCTGCTCTCAGGCCTGCCTCCGGGTCCTGGGGTCAGCCTGTGGCCATAGCACCAGCTCCCGTCCCCAGGTGGAGACGCTCACCCGCCAGGCCAGGGCAACCACAGTGCATGCTATTCGGGACTCAGAGCTGGCCAAGCTTCCTGAAGGCGCCCTGAACTCCATCAAGCGCCAGTACCCGCAGGTGAGGGCTGTGCAGTTGTGAAGTCAGAATGCCAAAACCCGGTCAAGACCAAGACTGCTCCCATCAGGCAGGCTGCCGGAGGGGGACCTGCCCCCGCTTCCCCAGACAGCCGTCCCCGCTGGCTTCAGGGCAGGACCGCAGTGCCTGGCAGTCAGCCGGGAGGCAGAATGAGGGCAGCCTGCCCTGCTTCTGGTTCCTGATGTCACTTCCCTGCTTCTGAGTCATGAGAGTGCAGACAGGGAGTGGAGAGCCTGCGCCTTAGCGCTTTGGAGGGAGAGGCAGGGCTGCTGCTGGAGGGTCACAGGAGTGGCCTCTCTGAAGGCTCAGGCCTGATCCATCCCCATGAGCCCATGTGTGAGCAAATGAAGCAGCCCCCAGGTGATGTATGAAGCTACTGTGACTTTAATATCAAAACATGATAAAAATAACACAGAAAACGGATCATTTCTTTTAGTACCATAGTTAGAGCAGGTCAACTATTAATGCGATAGATATGTGATGGGGTAAGCTGACAACAGTGTCTCTTTCCAAAACTGCACGGCGCGCAGGAGCCACGAAGGCAGGCCTCCTGCGCGGTACCTCCTCTGCCGCCTTGCCAACTGCGGCAGTTAAATCCTTCAGCTGACTTTATCCTCACGCAGAAGCGCTTAGAAGTGAATTAGACATACTTTGACATTTCAACTTTATTTACTTGAGTCTGCAACTCAAAAAAATTAGAATTAATATAACCAAAATAGCATTATTATATTTAAAAGGTAATTCTTCGTGGATATCAGGTAATACCAGCCCATGTCTGGCCAGAGCCGGCACTCAGCACCGCACAATGCCCCTTGGCTCTGGGGAGGCCCCTTGTGGTCTGCCTTTGGGGATTGTGGCTTCCCCATTTGTCCTGTTTCCTGCCTGAGGAAGACAGGGGCAGCCAGCCCGGGCAAGGTTGCAGGCCACGTGCCTGCCCACCTGCCTGTGACCAGACAGTGGCTGTGTCACCATCTGCTGCCTGGAGCAGTTTACAGCCGAGGCAGTTTTGAAACCGTGGGTCTAAAGTGCTTGGCTTTATGGTTTACAGTGTGTGGTTGAAGCCTCTGTTCTTTCTCTGCCCCCAGGTTGTGACTCGACTGATTCGCCTCTTGGGTGAGAAGATCTTGGGCAGCCTCCAGCAGGGAGCTGCGGCAGGTGCGTGCCCAGGCCTGGTACCTGGGAGCCCTCCCCCTCCCGGCCTGGAGCCCCTGCCTACCTTGAAACTCCCCCTCACGCAGTGTCGGTTAGAACTTTTGTTTTCAGCTGTCAGACAGGATGTTTGGAACTATTCCCTCGTCTTGGTGTTCCAGGCTTCCTCCTGGTGTCCTCTCCTTTCTGTGTAAAGAGTTCTTTAATAACGGTTCTTAAATTCTCTGAATCTTCCTACATCGAAGGGTGTCTTTGTGTCGCCTCCGTTCTGGAGAATGCAGGTTGCTGGATGTGCTATTCTGCCTTCACAGCCCTGTTATTTCAGCACTTGGGACATGCGCCACTTCCCTCCGGCCTCCGTTATGTCTAAAGAGAAGCCCGGACTTCAGCTTGCGCTCAAGTAGGCGTGCGTTGTTTCTGTCTGACTGTGTTCAAGATTTCCCCTCATCTTCAGTGTTTAGAAATTTGATTCTGGAACGTTTGGGCATGAATTCCTTTGAGTTTATCTTGTTTGGGGGTTTGCTCATCTTGAATCTGCAGGCTTATTTTATATACATATGTATGTATGTGTGTTACTGCCACGTTTGGGAAGGTCTCAGCCTTTATTTCTTCAGATGCTCTCTCAGCCGTGTATTCTTTCTTTTCTGGAAACTCCGAGATGCAGATGTTAGACACCTTGTTATCATCCCCAAAGTCTCTGGGGCGTCGCTTGTGTTTTAACTGTTTTTCTCGTCTGATGCTCAGACCAGGTGGCTTCTTTCGATCTGCCTTCAAGGCCTTCGGCTCTCTCCTCTGTCTTCTTGACTCTGCTCCTAACCCCACCCAGAGAGGTTTCTGTTTCAGTTGTTTTATTTCTACATTTGCTTCAAGACTACCCTGATGGCTGCTTCTGGCAAGCTGTGAGCCCGTTTCAACGCTTTGTCAAGGGCCTCCAGAGTCTGTGCCCTGTTGTCATCTTTGTCTTCTCCTGTTTAAGTCGCTGTCTTCCTGGCTTTTGGTATGCCTGGTCATTTTGGATTGCATCCCGTATTTCGGGTATTATGGTGGTCTGGTTCCCATTTAAATCTCTTACCCTTGCAGACTCTCAGTGTGCTTGTATTCAGGGCACGTCCTGGCCCTCCTCCCGGCTGTGTCTGAGTGCTGACCTAGTTCCCCAGGCCTCTGCCTCGCTGCACTGGCCTGCTGCACTTGTATGCTCCCCCGGGCCAGCGTGAAGGCTCGCGGGTGCGCCGCTGCCTTCTGTTCTCAGAGCCTCTGCCGTGCGCGTCTGGCCAGTCTCCCGGGTGGGCTCCTTGGGGGGGAGCCTAGGGCCTCGCCCAGGGTTTAGAGGGCTCTGTTCTCCATGTCCCCTCTCTGGGCAGGCTGCTGCTTCTGCTTGCTAGTGCTGGTCTTGGAGAGTTGGGGCTCCACCCTCTGTGTCTAGAGCCCAGGCAGGGTTTGCTTAGGGCAGAGAGCCCTGGAAAGTCTCCTGGGAGGCAGCCCCACTGGGGAGGGGAAGAAGGTCTCATGTGGCGGTGGCTGGCTCAGGGCGTGACACTGCCACGCTACCCCTAGTGGGGTGGTCCTCCCACAAGCTGAGGTGTCCCTGGCCAGTTTGCCCTCCTCTCAATGCTCCTCTGGGCCTCCTAAGAGCTGCGTCCAGGGGCTTCTCGTAGCTGGTGGCCGCGGGTAGGTGGGATGTGCTGGCTCCATCCCCTTGGCCAGAACCAGAGCATCTCACAGCTTTTCTTAAAAGCTAGACGAAAGCTATGAGGAGCTGGCGATAAATTCCCCTTCTGGGCCTATTGCAGGTGGAAGGTTCTGATGTCACAGGTCACTGGGAAAGAGAGAGAGGAAGGGACTCCCCACAGAGAAGCTTCGGGAAAGCCAGGGACGGGCCCTCTGCTGCCTTGTGTGAGCCAGCAGTGGGCTCACAGCTCTCCCTCCTCTTTCCCTGTCCCACATTAGCTCTTGGGAGCCCTGTCTCTGCCTCCTGAGCCTCCACGCTGGCTTCTGGGTCATGCCTTGTGGGGGGCCCACCCTCCTCCCTAGGGCCAAGACCAGCAGTCAGAAATGGACAGAACTGGGCCTTCCTGCATGGCCATGCCCTGCCTGGTGAGGTCTGTGTGGGAGCTGGGCTATGGCAGCGGCCGGGCAGGGGAGCCAGGAGGAGCGCCCTCAGCGTGCCCAGGCCCCAGAAGGCTGGAGCCTGGCTGGGGTGTGGCCGGCAGGAAGGGGGAGGCTGCCCCCTCAGCCACCTCCAGGAAAGCAGGAGGTGCCGCCAACCAAGAAGTGATTGGAAATAAGCTTCAGCCAGGGATGTGCTGGTGGAGGGTAGTGACCTCGTGGACATACGGGCCTGCAGGTCCATCGCTGCTGCTGTGGGGCCTCCTGGCCTCACGACTCGAGAATGGGGAGCCTGTGGTCCTGAGGACCCAGCCCTGACCTCCGGCGGGCGGTTCTGTGCCTCACCCCTGGGTCCAGAAGCCTGTGCAGACGAGGCAGTAGGAAAGGGTCATCATCTGAGACTCAGGCCGCCACTGTCTCTGGAGGAGGTGGTGGGAGAACTCCAGGAGAGGGTGCGGCCAGAGGACGGGTCCTCCCCTGGCCCACCCTCCACCCCTTTGCATTTTCTCTGGGCCCCACAGTCTTCTCTGAGTCTGTTCCTGTGTCCCCTTCAGGGGGCCAGTCCTGATGTGTATGAGACGCAAGGGCGCCGCGGTGCGGTTCGCTTTCGGCAGGAAGGCCAGGGCTCTAGTTGTGGAGACCAGGGCAGACCTGGGTGCCCGAGTCCCCAGCCAGGCTGCTGGGGCCACACCATCACCTGGAAACACTCAGGGGCACTGAGGCTGTCCCGGCGGCAGCCGGCTCCTCAGGCTAGCACACACCCCTGTGCTCTGCAGGTCACCAGTTTGGGTTCCACACTGTGGGCAGCAAGTGGGACTCGGGGAACCCTGCCAGCAACCTTTCCACAGTGGCCGTCATGCCAGTGTCGGAGGACGTGCCCCTCACTGCCTTCACCCTGGAGCTCAAGCATGCCCTCAGCGCTATTGGTAAGCCCTGCCCAAGACCACCTGAGGTCCCCTGGGCCCCCTCCTCCTCCTGCCTCTCAATCCTTCCAGGTTCTCCCGAAAGAGCGCTCAGCGTTGCCCGCAAGGCTGATAACCCTGGGTGGGCTGGGGGGTGCGGCACTGGGGAGGGGACCGTCACAGTGAGACAGAGCCTCCGGACAGTCTTGATGGGGAGGCCCGACGCCGCAGGAGAGGGTACGAGTCGCACTGCACTCCTCCCAGCTGACCCCGCAGGGGCCCCTGAGCCCCGCAGAAGCCCGCCTTGGGGTGGGTGCCTACCGCTGCCCCGCCGCTTGGAGAGCACACTGCAGTGGCTGGGGGTGGCTGACAAGGCGGGGCACCCTCAGTTAGGGTCCGGCAGCTTTCATCTTGCTTCCAAGCTCCTGACAGCTGGGGAGTTTGGGGCTCAAGAACAAGAAACTGAAACCCTGGAGAATTCTTAGGAATTCTCCAGATCATAAAGCATTCCATATTCTTAACACTTTGCTCGTGTTTTATGTAACTGTGAGTGATCTTAGTGACAGACATCAGGACGATTTTCTGAGACAGGGCTATTTTAATGGCTTCAAGGGTAATAGAAGGCGTTGAATCAATGCCAAACAAAAATGATTTACAAAATTAACTATTATAAACATTCAATGTTTAAAAGTAATTCTCCAAGTGAAAATTTAAATCACAGAAAGCATTAATGTCCATTAGTCTTGGTCTCTGTTTCATAACAAATGTTCTGGATCTGGAAACCTCCATTTGTTCTCAATGAGGTCGGTCAGACTGTCCAGGGCGCATCAGAAGACCTGCAGTTGCGCAGGACAGATGCACTGATTCATAATAATAGCTTGTTCCCTTTGAAAAAAATTTTTATTTTGAAATAGTTATAGACTCATAGCAAGTTACAAAAAGAGTGAAGAGGGAGCCACATGCCAGCCCCCACCCCGGTTACGTGACCGCAGCACAGCCTCCAGGCCAGGAAACTGGTGTCCGTGCAGAGCACTCACGCGACTGCACGTGTCCCTGTGAATTCCTATTTCTGCGCGAAACTGGGGTCGTAACGGTCTGCACTGAACTGTTGGTGGCGTTGGGTGCCAGTGACGTCCCAGTGATGTGAGGAGGAAGCAGCCTCCTGCCTCGTTCCTGGTCTTGGGGAAAAGCTTTCAGTCTTTCGTCTTTGAGTAGGGTGTTAGCTGTCAGCCTCTCACGGGTGGCCTCTCAATATGTTAGGAAGGTCTCTTCCTATTCATATTTTGCTGAGAGTTCGTATCATGAAAGATGTTAGATTTCGTCAGTCCTTTTCCTGCATCAGCTGAGATGATCATATTTCCCCCCTTTGTTCTGTTAGTGTGGTCTATTACACTGGCTGATACTCATGAATTGAGTCATCCTTGCACTCCAGGAGTGAATCCCACTTGGTCTGGTCTGTAACCCTTTTCTACCCGCTGAGTTTGGTCAGCTCGGCTCTCATGGAGGGTTTTGCACTGTCGGGGTAGCTCGTCTGTAGTTTCTTGGGGTGTCTTGGTCCCACCGTGACTTTGGTAAGGGAGTACTGGTGCTAGCCCCATGGAATGAGTCAGGAAGTGTTCCCTCGGAATCAATATTTTGGAAGACTTTGAGGAGGACTGTAATTAATTTTTCTTTTAATGTTCGGTAGAGGATTTTCCCTGGTGGTCCAGTGGTTAAGAATCGGCCTGCCAGTGCAGGGGTGACAGGTTCCTTCCTGGTCCGGGAAGACTGCACGTGCTACAAGGCGGCTCAGTCCATGCGCCACAACTACGGAGCCCAAGCTCGGGCCTCAGTGCTGCAGCTCCTCCAGGCTGCGTCCCGCAGAGCCCAGGCTGCTCAGCAAGGGAAGCCTGTGCCCCACAGCCAGAGAGTGGGCCCTGCTCGCCGCAGCCGGAGAAGGCCTGTGCCCAGGAGCGCAGCCCCCGCGTGGCTCTGGGCATGTGTTTAGTTTGAGATTCTTCTGGTTACTTAAGGTACAGGGCCAGCTGTTGATCAGGGGTCTTCCTTGGTCCTCAGAGGAGGCTTCTGTAGCCATAAACTCCCCTCCTAGCAGGGCTTCCGCCGTGTCCTGCACATCCTGGAATGCTGTGCTTTTGTTTACATTTGTTTCAAGATGTTTCCTCATTTCTTGGTGATTTCTTTGACTCATTGGTTGTTTAAGCATTTAATTTCCATATGTTTGTGAATTTTCCATTTTTATGCCATTGTGATCAGAAAAGATACTTTATGTAGATCCCATCTTTACCTGCCTCCTGAGGAACTTGTATGCAGGTCAAGAAGCAACAGCTAGAAGAACTGGATGTGGAACAACTGACTGGTTCAAAATTGGGAAGGAGTGCATCAAGGCTGTGTATTCTCACCCTGCTTATTTAACTTGGCATGCAGAGTACATCCTGCTAAATACCGGGCTGGATGAACCACAAGCTGAAATCAAGATTGCCAGGAGAAATGTCAACAGACTCAGATATGCAGATGACACCACCCTTATAGCAGAAAGTGAAGAGGAGCTAAAGAGCCTCTTGATGAGAGTGAAAGAGGACAGTGAAACAGCTGGCTTAAAAGTCGCTGTTCAGAAAACTAGGATCACGGCGTCTGGTCCCATCACTTCATGGCAAACAAACGGGGAAAAACTGAAAACAGTGACAGGCTGTAATTTCTTGGGCTCCAAAATCACTGCAGATGGCGACTGCAGCCATGAAATCGAAAGACACTTCCTCCTTGGAAGAGAAATTATGACCAACATATACAGCATATTAAAAAGCAGAGACATCACTTTTCTGACAAAGATTCGTCTAGTCAGAGCTATGGTTTTTCCAGTGGTCATGTATGGATGTGAGAGTTGGACCATAAAGAAGGCTGAACGCCCAAGAATTGATGCTTTCAAATTGTGATGCTGGAGAAGACCCTTGAGAGTCCCTTGGACTGCAAGGAGATCAAACCAGTCAAACCTAAAGGAACTGAACCCTGAATATTCATTGGAAGGACTGATGTTGAAGCTCTAATAATTTGGCCACCTGATGGGAAGAACCAACTCCCTGGAAAAGACCCTGATGCTGGGAAAGATTGAAGGCCGGAAGAGAAGGGGGCAACAGAGAATGAGATGGTTGGATGGCATCACGGACTCAATGGGCATGAGTTTGAGCAAACTCTGGGAGATGGTGGAAGATGGGGCAGCTTGCCTGGCATGCTGCAGTCTGTGGAGCTGCGAAGAACTGGACCCAACTTAGTGACTGGGCAACAGCAACAGAAGGCCTGTGGCCCAGCAAACAGCCTCTTCTGGAGGAAGGGGAGCATGCGTGGGGTGTTGTGCTGCTGGGCATTTGCGACTGTGAGGCAGTGTCCCATGTAGCTTGAATCTCCCATTTCCCAGCAGCTGAAAAGTCTGTCTTGCGGCCACGGGGATCCCTTCTTCTGAGTGCCTGTCAAGTTGCCCACTGTTTTGTGGGGCTGTCATCTTTTCCTTGTCAGTGGGCAGTCTGGATACAGTTGCTTTTTTCGGATGAAAATGCAGATATGTCTCCCTCTGTGGCTTGCTTTTTTACTCTTTTACTGATGTCTTTTGACGAATGCTTCCTAGGTGGCACCCGTGGGAAGGAATCCCCCTGCAGTGCAGGAGACACAGATTCCAGCCCTGGGTCTGGAAGATGCCCTGGAGGAGGAGACGGCAGCCCGCTCCAGGGTCCTGGCCCAGAGACGCCCGTGGACTGGCGGGGCTGCAGTCCACGGGGTTGCCAAGAGTTGGGCATGACAGCACGCGTCTAGTTCACTGACTTTGACAAATGCAAGTTGTTAATTCTAATATGGACCAATTTATTCATCATTTTTTTCCTATATTGTTACTGAATTTTCTTTTATTGAAGAAATTTCATCCTATCCCCAAGTCATGAAGAGGTTCTTTTAAAAACATTATGGTATTACCTGTCAAGTTTACGATCCACTGGGGATGGTTTTGATTATGAAATGAGTAGTCAGGATGCATTTTTCTGTAGGCTCCTCAGCTGACCCAGAGCCCTCACTCAGAACCTCTGGACCCTGCCCTGAGGGTTCCTTTGCTGAAAGGTGATCACATCTGTGAAGGGTGTTTGTAGAGAGAGGATCTCGGCCGATGGCCTTGTCTTCCAGCTTCAGGGTGTCAGCCACTTCCTCTGGCTTCCGCAGTTTGGAGGAGAGGCTGTGTCACAGCCAGGCTGACAGTGACTCTCCAGGCCTGAGCAGCCCCCACAGAGCCGACTCGAAGGACCTGGGAGTCGCCCTGTATCCATGCACTACCCTGGTCCTGTCCATGGCCTGGGCCTTAGGCAGACCCTTCCCAGGGACAGGCTGGTCACCACATTCCTAACTGGCCAGGGCTGTAGCCAGCACCTGGCGAGCCCAGAGCACTCCTAGGGGCTCCACACTTTCCCAGGGGCCTCCTCAGAACCCTCGAGTCCAGGCAGAGGCCTAGAGCAGATGTGCAGCGAGGGTCAGAGAGAGCAGCCCCATCCCTAGGGCCTCAGGCAGGGCTCCTCGGTGTTCCCGCAGCAGACACGGCTTGCCTGTCCCGTCTTGTCCTAGACTTCTAAGAGGTGAACCCAGGAGTGCCCGCCCTCGCCAGCTGAGAGCCCCTCCAGCCCCGAGAGGGCTCTCTCTCTGTCAGGCCCTTGTGGGTGCCTGACCCCCGAGGCAGGAGTGCGGCCTCGGTGGGACCAGCACCCTCTGTCCCGACCCCCAGAGGAGTTGCTCCCCCACTTCCACAGGCTTCTGCCTTGGAGTCAGAGCTGCTGCCCTGCAGGTCAGACCAGTGTCCACCTCACAGCCGCCACCCTGTGGTTCAATCCAGTCACTCAGTCGTGTCCGACTCTTTGCGACCCCATGGACTGCAGCACGCCAGGCCTCCCTGTTCATCACCAACTCCCAGAGCTTGCTCAAACTCATGTCCATTGAGTTGGTGATGTCATCCAGCCATCTCATCCTCTGTCATTCCCTTCTCCCGCGGTCTTTCCCAGCATCAGGGTCTTTTCCAGTGAGTCAGTTCTTCACATCAGGTGGCCAAAGTACTGAAGTTTCAGCTTCAGCATCAGTCCCGCCAATGAATGGTCAGGCCTGATTTCCTTTAGGATTGACTGGTTGCATCACCTTGCTATCCAAGGGACTCAAGAGTCTTCTCCAGCACCACAGTTAAAAAACATCAATTCTTCGACACTCAGCTTTCTTTATGGTCCAACTCTCACATCCATACGTGACTGCTGGAAAAACCATAGCTTTGACTAGACAAATCTTTGTCAGAAAAGTGATGTATCTGCTTTTTATGGTCATAACTTTTCTTCCAAGGAGCAAGTGCCTTTCAATTTCATGGCAGCGGTTACCATCTCCAGCGATTTTGGAGCTCAAGAAAATAAAATCTGTCACTGATTCCATTGTTTCACCATCTGTTTGCCATGAAGTGATGGAACCGGATGCCATGATCTTAGGTTTTCGAATATTGCCTTTTAAGCCAGCTTTTCACTCTCCTCTTTCACTTTCGTCAAGAGGCTCTTTAGTTCTTCCTTGCTTTCTGCCATAAGGGTGGTGTCATCTGCGTATCTGAGGTGATGGATATTTCTCCCAACAATCTTGAGTCCAGCTTGTGCTTCCTCCAGCCCAGTGCTTCTCATGATGTCCTTTGCATGTGAGTTAAATAAGCAAAGTGACAGTATACACCCTTGATGTACTCCTTCCCCGATTTGGAACCAGTCCATTGTTCCATGTCCGGTTCTAACTATTGCTTCTTGACCTGCATGCAGATTTCTCAGGAGGCAGGTCAGGTGGTCTGGTATTCCCGTCTCTTTAAGAATGTTCCACATTTTGTAGTGATCCACATAGTCAAAGGCTTTGGCATAGTCAATAAAGCAGAAGTAGATGTTTTTCTGGAATTCTCTTGCTTTTTCTACATTCCAGCGGATGATGACAATTTGATCTCTGGTTGCTCTGCCTTTTCTAAAGCCAGCTTGAACATCTGGAAGTTCTCAGTTCATGTACCAGCTTGGAGAATTTTGAGCATTGTTTTGCTAGTGTGTGAGATGAGTGCAATTGTGTGGTAGTTTGAGCATTCTTTGGCATTGCATTTCTTTGGGATTGCAATGAAAACTGACCCTTTCCAGTCCTGGGGCCACTACTGAGTTTTCCAAATTTACTGGCATATTGAGTGCAACACTTTCACAGCATCACCTTTTAGGACTTGAAATAGCTCAGCTGGAATTCTATCACCTCTACTAGCTTTGTTCGTAGTGATGCTTCCTAAGGCCCACTTGAATTCCCGCTCCAGGATGTCTGGCTCTAGGCGAGTGTTCCACCCTGTAGAACACGCCCTTATTTTGTATGCTGTCAAGAAAGCACACACTTCCAGCTAAACACAGGCAGTGCCTTCCTGTCTCTCCCCTTCTAAGTATAAGCCCTCAGGGAGGCCAGATGCCGCTGCAGGGGGAGCCTGGGCTGCTCCCGCTGCAGCAGGGCTTCTTCACTCTCAGGGCGGTCCAGCAGCCTTCCTGACCCTGAGGGCCACCGTCTCTCAGCTTTTGTCCCCACCCCTGGCAGCCCTCCTGGTTGAGCAGATGTGTCTGTGAGGACAGCAGCTCCCTTCTCCAACAGATCTTCCTGACCCAGGAATCGAACCGGGGTCTCCTTCATTGCATGTGTGTTCTCTACCAGCTGAGCTATCAGGGAATCCCAAAGGGAAGGTGAAAGTCACTCAGTTGTGTCCAGCTCTTGGCAACTCCATGGACTATACAGTCTGTGGAATTCTCCAGGCCAGAATACTGCGTGCGTAGCCTTTCCCCTCTCCAGGAGATCTTCCCATCCCAGGGATCGAACCCAGGTCTCCCACACTGCAGGTGGATTATTTACCATCTGAGCCACCCTGTAGATGGAAGAACAAGCTGACCCCAGAGACAGCGTGTGAAAGCATGCGTCTCCATCCTGGTAAACCGCATCTGCTGGAATCCAGCCAGCCGCTGACTTGGGTTGGGGAAGTTGTCTGGTTTCGCATTTTACAAGCTTGTGCTTCCCCTGCCCCCAACACACACACAGTTTCAGAGCTGCAGAAATTCAAGCCCAATGTGTACAGAGGAGGAGACTGAGGCTCAGAGAGGCTGCCCGTCCCTGCACCTGGCGCAGCCCTTCCCTTGGCACACTGCAGGAGGGTCACCTGCCCGGAGGGTCTCCTCAGGGCCACAGGCACCTCCTCGAGAGCTGTGAGAGGTTTACTGCTTTTCCGAAAAGCAGATTCCAGGAGGAGGAAGGGCCTCGCCTGTCCTCCAAGGTGGGCTGCCGCCAGTTTTCTGCATCTGGTGGTGGTTTTTAGGCCCTGCCCTGCTGCTGACCAGTGACAGCATAAAACAGCGCCTTGGCTCCGCTGCTCTGGACAGGTACGAGGCCTCCGCGTGGGAACAGCCTGGCCGAGCCCGGCCTCCTGCTCTCAGGGGGCCCTGCCCAGCCATGAAACACACCAGGTGTCTGTGCCTTCCAGTATCCACGAGTACCGGCTGTCCAGCTGGCTGGGGCAGCAGGAGGACATCCACCGGATCGTGCTCTACCAGGCGGACAGCACGCTCACGCCCTGGACCCAGTGCTGCATCCGGCAAGCGGACTGCATCCTCGTCGTGGGCCTGGGCGAGCAGGAGCCCAGGGTCGGCGAGGTGAGCTGGGGTCGGGAGCGCGAGGTGAGCTGGGGTCGGGAGCGCGGCAGTGGGCGGGGCTTCGGCGGTGGGGCTGGGGAGGGGGCGTGGTCTCTCGGCCCCAGGCTGGGCAGGTCCTGGCTAGCGTGGCCCTCTCTTTCCTCAGACCCGGGTTGACTTTTTTTTTCTTTGAATGAAGTATTTCAAGAACTCAGGAAGGGATGAATAGTAAGAGCAAACACCCAGACATTTGCTCTGCACATTTTGAAAACATTTTGCTGTGTTTACCCTTGGTGGTGTTTTAGCAGGAGCAGGCAGGTAGCTGTGATTTTTCCAATATCATGTATGGATGTGAGAACTGGACTGTAAAGACAGCTGAACGCCAAAGAACTGTTGTCTTTGAACTGTGGTGTTGGAGAAGACTCTTGAGAGTGGACTGCAAGGAGATTCAACCAGTCAGTCCTAAAGGAAATCAGTCCTGACTGTTCATTGGCGGGACTGATGCTGAAGCTCCAATCCTTTGGCCACCTGATGTGAAGAACTGACTCATTGGAAAAGACCCTGATGCTGGGAAAGATTGAAGGTGGGAGGAGAAGGGAAGGACAAAGGATGAGATGGCTGGATGGGATCACCGACCGATGGACATGAGTCTGAGTGAGCTCCGGGAATTGCTGATGGACAGGGAGGCCTGGCATGCTGCAGTCCGTGGGGTCACACAGAGTTGGACACGACTGAGCTGATGGACAGGGAGGCCTGGCGTGCTGCAGTTCACGGGATCACAAGGAGTCAGACCGACTGAGTGCCTGAGCTGGACTGAGACAGAGGCCGTGAGGCAGCCAGCAGCAGCCCCGGTGGCCTCCTGTGGAGCCAGCGCCTCGCCTCACTCTGTGTATACGGCACTGTTTTTATGTGAATAGTGTTCTACTTTATGCCATCTTTGTTGGCTGCTTGTTCAGTCACTAAGTTTTTTGTTCAATCGCTAAATTGGATCAGACCCTTTGCAATCCCGTGGACTGCAGCAGGCCAGGCTTCCCTGTCCTTCAGTGTCTCCTGGAGTTTGCTCAGATTCATGTCCGTTGAGTTGATGATGCTATCCAACCATCTCACCATCTGCCACCTCCTTCTCCTTTTGCCGTCAATCTTTCCCAGCATCAGAGACTTTTCCAGTGAGTCGGCTCTTCCCGTCAGGTGGCCAAAGTATTGGAGCTTCAACTTCAGCAACAGTCCTTCCAATGAATATTTAGGGTTGATTTCCTCTATGATTGATTAGTTGGATCTCCGTGCAGTTCAAAGGACTCTCGAGAGTCTTCTCCAGCACCACAATTTGAAAGCATCAATTATTCGGCACTCAGCCTTCTTTATGGTTTAGCTCTCACATCTGTATGTGACTACTGGAAAAACCATAACTTTGACTAGATGGACCTTTGTTGGCAAAGTGATCTCTCTGCTTTCTAATGCATTGCCTAGGCTTGTCATAGCTTTCTTTCCAAGGAGCAAGTGTGCTTTAGTTTCATGGCTGCAGTCACTGTCTGCAGTGATTTTGGAGCCTAAGAAAATGAAATCTGTCACTGCTTCTAGTTTTTCCCTTTCTGTTTGCCATGCAGTGATGGGACTGGATGCCATGATCTTAGGTTTGTTGAATATTGAGTTTCAAGCCAACTTTTTCACTGTCCTCTTTCACCCTCATCAAGAGGCCCTTTGGTTCCTCTTCACTTTCTGCCATTAGAGTGGTATCATCTGCACATCTGGGGCTGTCGATGTCACTCCTGGAAATCTTGGCTCCAGTGCAGCATTTTGCATGATGAACTCTGCATGTGGGCTTCCTGGCTGGCTCAGAGGTAAAGAATTCGCCTCAGTGCAGGAGCTACGGGTTTGATCCCTAGGTCAGGAAGATCCCCTGGAGAAGGGCACTGCAGCCCACTCCACTGTTCCTGCCTGGAGAATCCCATGGACAGAGGAGCCTGGTGGGCTATAGTCCTTGGGATCACAAAGAATCTACACGACTAAAGGGACTTGGTAAGCACGCATACACGCTGCGTGTAAACTGAATAAGCAGGGTGACAATACACAGCCTCGTCGTATTCCTTTCCCAGCTTGGAGCCAGTCAGTCGTCCACGTAAGGCTCTAACTGTTGCTTTCGGCCTGCATACCGGTCTCTCAGGATGCCAGTAAGGTGGTCTGGCATTCCCATATCTCTACCAATTTTCCGCAGCTTGTTGTGATCCACGCCATTAAAGGCTTCAGTGTTGTCAACGAAGCAGGAATAGACGGTTCTCTAGAATTTCCTTGCTTTTTCTATGATCCAGCGGGTGTTGGCAATTTGATCTCTAGTCCCTCTGCCTTTTCTAAGTCTAGCTTGTACGTCTGGAGGTTCTCAGCTCACACACTGCTGAAGCCTGTACCATCTCGAAACCCCCTTTTCCCTCAGTGCTCACACTCCTGAGTTTTCTCCGTATTGTTTTCCTCATCTTATGGCTGTTTAGTCTCTATTTGTGAACGCCCCACCATCTGTCTGTTCTGTCAGTGGACTGTGAAAGTTCTTTACTACACGCGTGTGCAAGGGTGTCTTCAGGGCGCCACCTATAAAAGCTGCTGAGCCAGAGGCTGTGTCTTCAGGTTCACGGAGCTGCCAGACCCCACTGCAGTCAGCGGTGCTGCCAGGCAAGGCCTGGGGCCCCGTGCTCATCACCCTGCGCCCGAAGTCCCACCGTCTCCAGCTTCCCGGGCGTCAGGTGGCGTCATCACCTCTTTGCTTTGTGTCCGTCCTCTGTTCTCACCTCACGTTCCGCCCCGTCCTGGGTCAGCTACAAACTTGTCATCTCTGCTGCGGGTTCCAGTTCTGCCAGGAGCGGCGCCCCTTTGCCGAAGAAGGTTGCAGCGTGTGTTCACGAGGCCATGTTAGAGAAGCAGAGGGCGGTGCCCTCCCTGCCTGCAGGCCCCCAGAGCTCGGCAGGCACGCAGCTGCAACCCCCTGGGCCCGGCTTCACAGAGGAAGGGCCCAGCACACTACAGCCAGGCCGGTGCCGCAACCCGTGTGGGCTGATGGGCTAGGGGGTGTCCAGCCTGGGGCCACCGTCGGCCGGGGCTCTGCTGGGCTGGCTGACTCGCGCTCCACTCTCCCTCAGCTGGAGCGGATGCTGGAGACTTCGGCCGTGCGCGCCCAGAAGCAGCTGGCACTGCTGCACCGGCAGGACGGGCCCGCGCCGGCCCGCACCGCGGAGTGGCTCAACATGCGAGGCTGGTGCTCCGGCCACCTGCACCTCTGCTGCCCTCGCCGAGTCTTCTCTAGGAGGAGCCTGCCCAAGCTGGTGAGCTGGGGCCCCGGGGCCTGCCTCCCGCCCTCCCTCCACCTCTGACCCCAGCCCGCAGCACTGACGGGGCTCTCAGTTCTGCTCGAGCCTGACTGTTGTGTGGCAGCACCGCTGATGGAGGAGCCCCCACTTGGTGCCAGAGCCGAGCCCAGGGGCCTCAGGTTGGCCCTGCCTCCTCCTCTGGACAGAAAAAGCCGCGAATCCTGAGGCACCTCTTCCTTGGGGTCCTCACCCTGGAGACTGGGCACGGGCCACAGTGGGAGCAGGGCCCCACAGCACGGTGGACACAAGCTGACCGTGGTGTCGACGCCAAGACATCCAGGCCCCGCACACCCTCTGCGTGGGGTGGCAGTGGCGGTGAGGCCCAGGGCCATGGGGCCCTCCCAGGCGAGCCCAGGCACTGAGGTGCTGACGGCTCAGCTCAGAACCACCGGCGTGTCCTGGAGACAGCTTTGGGTCAGGAGTTGGGGAGAGCAGCGGGTCAGGTTGGCTCTCTCTGCTGGCCTCTCTTATAGGTGGAGCTGTACGAGCGGGTCTGCCAGAGGCCCCCGGACCGGCACTCGGACTTCTCCCGCCTGGCGAGAGTGCTGACCGGCAATGCCATCGCCTTGGTCCTTGGGGGAGGGGGAGCAAGGTGAGTCCCTCTGCTTCCCATGCCCTTCCCTGGATGTGGGTGTGTGGGTGTGTGGGTGTGTGTAGGAGCATGGGCAGGAGTGTGTGTACATGGCTGTGTGTGTGGGCGTGTGTGTGTGCGCATGGGTGTGGCTGTGTGTGCATGGCTGTGTGTGTGTAGGTGCAAGGGCGTGTGTGTGTGTGCCTGGCTGTATGTGTGCATGGGTGTGGGTGTGGCTGTGTGTGTGTAGGTGCAAGGGCATGGGTGTGTGTGCGTGGCTGTGTGTAGGTGCAAGGGTGTGGGTGTGTGTGCGTGGCTGTGTGTGTGTATAGGTGCAAGGGTGTGGGTGTGTGTGCACGGCTATGTGTGTGTGTGTGCATGGCTTTGGGTGTGTATGTGCATGGGCGTGTGTGTATGTGCAAGGGCATGGGTGTGTGTGCGTGGCTGTGTGTAGGTGCAAGGGCATGGGTGTGTGCGTGGCTCTGTGTGTGTGTAGGTGCAAGGGCGTGGGGGTGTGTGCGTGGCTGTATGTGTGCATGGGCATGGGTGTGTCTGCATGGCTGTGTGTGTGTAGGTGCAAGGGCATGAGTGTGTTTGCGTGGCTGTGTGTGTGTATGGCCGTGGGTGTGTGTGCATGGCTCTGTGTGTGTGTGTGTGCATGGCTGTGGGTGTGTGTGTGTGCATGGGCGTGTGTGTGTGTGAATGGGTGAGTGTGTGTGTGTGCATGGGCGTGGGTGTGTGTGCGTGGCTGTGTGTGTGTGCATGTCTGTGTGTGCATGTCTGTGTGTGCGTGGCTCTGTGTGTGTGTAGGTGCAAGGGCTGGGGGTGTGTGCGTGGCTGTATGTGTGCATGGGCGTGGGTGTGTCTGCGCGGCTGTGTGTGTAGGTGCAAGGGCATGGGTGTGTTTGCGTGGCTGTGTGTGTGTATGGCCGTGGGGGTGTGTGCGTGGCTGTGTGTGTGTGTGTGTGCATGGCTTTGGGTGTGTGTGTATGTGCATGGGCGCGTGTGTGTGTGTGCATGGGCGTGGCTGTGTGTGTGTGCATGGGTGTGTGTGCATGGCTGTGTGTGTGTGTGAGTGGCCGTGGGTATGTGTGCGTGGCTGTGTGTGTGTGCATGGGTGTGTGTGCGTGGGTGTGTGTGTGCATGGGCATGGGTGTGTGTGCGTGTGTGTGTGTGTGTGCATGGGCGTGGGTGTGTGCGTGGCTCTGTGTGTGCATGGGCGTGGCTGTGCGTGGCTGTGTGTGTGTAGGTGTGCATGGGCGTGGGTGTGTGCGTGGCTGTGTGTGTGTGTAGGTGCATGGGATGGGTGTGTGTGTGTGTGCGTGGGTGTGGGCATGGGTCCCTGTGTGCTTCCCACGCACAGCTGTGACCCTCCATGAAGGCCGCAGGAGAGCGTGTCTCTTCCTGATGGCCCCCTCTTTCCTCTGGCCTGCAGGTGAGCCTCTCTCCGCTTTACGAAACAGGGGTCTGCTCTGCTCACGACCCTCTGAAGCAGCCTTTAGCTCCTTGGGCTGGTGGGTGGGTTCCTTTAAGGATGTTGAGCCCAAACAGCTTGAACCCCAGGTTGTCCTGACACTTGCTGCCCTTCTCCTGACATGTGTTAAAGAGAAATTTACACCCGGGGCAGAAATGGAGCGGCAGGTGTGTGGTGAGGGTGCGACAGGCCCCGGCCGCCGGCTGAAGCAGCGGTGCGCGGAGGGGTAGGGCAGCATCTGTACTGGACCTCTGCCCCCCGAGGGCGGGTCCCAGGGCCAGGGTGCCCTGCAGGCTGGAGCTCACACCCCTGGCCACGATGGACATCAGGGCACTCCCTGGGCTGGCCGCCTGTCCCTGGGGCCCACTGGAGGGGCCTGGCACACCACCTCCCTTGGCCAGAGGACACCCCTTCCAGAGTGAGCTGGAGGAGAGAGGGGCCCAGAGGGCGGACGCCCTGCTCAGCTCCTCCACTCCTCGGCTAATCATAGCTGGATGAGGTCTAAGAGAATGCAGATGAGCCTCAGAACTGCTCGTCTAACTGGACTCAACACTCCTCGCTTCCCTAGGACTGGAGATGCTGGGGCTCGAAGCTCTGGCCCGAGACCGTTAGGGAAGGGATGGACCCTCAGGGAACGGATGGACCCTTAGGGAAGGGACGGGCCTTTAGGGAAGGGACGGACCCTTAAGGAAGGGAAAGTGGGGCGAAGTGGTCTGCTGCTCTTCTGGGGGACCCTGCCCCCCACTCCAGCTTCCTTCCTGGTTTCATCTTCCTTCACAGCGCGTGTTGCTGCCTGTTGCCGCCTCGCTCTAAGGGCTGGGCTGGGATCGGGACCTCAGGCTGCCAGGAGGGACCCCATACGGTGACGCTGGTGCCCTGAGTGCGGCCTGGACTGGGGTGGGGCTAGTGAGTTCTGTGTCTGTTCATCTTGGGTAATTCAGAGGCAGCATCAGTGCCATGTTTTTACATGAAAGCTGAGCTAGTGGGCCTGGAAACCAGGCAATTTGCTTAGAGTTGCCAGGTGAGGGGGCACTCGGGTGCTTTCTGTGGGCTGGGGCAGCGAGGCGCCTGGAGCAGCTGGTCTGCCACAGCATTTTTAGTGAAATTTACTCAAAGTGACGTCTAGTAAGGCGCTGTAGTGTTTCTTATCTCTTCTTGCTATTCTTTGGAACTCTGCATTCAGACGCTTTTATCTTTCCTTTTCTCCTTTGCTTTTCGCCTCTCTTCTTTTCACAGCTACTTGTAAGGCCTCCCCAGACAGCCATTTTGCTTTTTTGCGTTTCTTTTCCAGGGGGATGGTCTTGATCCCTGTCTCCTGTACAATGTCACGAACCTCCGTCCATAGTTCATCAGGCACTCTATCTATCAGATCTAGGCCCTTAAATCTATTTCTCACTTCCACTGTATAATCATAAGGGATTTGATTTAGTTCATACCTGAATGGTCTAGTGGTTTTCCCTACTTTCTTCAATTTCACTCTGAATTTGGCAATAAAGAGTTCATGATCTGAGCCACAGTCAGCTCCTGGTCTTGTTTTTGCTGACTGTATAGAGCTTCTCCATCTTTGGCTGCAAAGAATATAATCAATATGATTTCGGTGTTGACCATCTGGTGATGTCCACATGTAGAGTCTTCTCTTGTGTTGTTGGAAGAGGGTGTTTGCTATGACCAGTGCATTTTCTTGGCAGAACTCTTATTAGTCTTTGCCCTGCTTCATTCCGCACTCCAAGGCCAAATTTGCCTGTTACTCCTCTAGAAATTTCCTTGAGAGCCGATGCCGGGAGCGTGCTTGCAGAGAGCGTGCTGGCTCTGTGCACACTTGCAGGACAGTCTGGTTGTGGGACTCTGGGTGGAAGTGGTTTCCCCGGGAGTTCTTTCTATTGTCCGTGTAGCTTCTAGGATTGCTGTGAAGTCCCATGTCATTTTGTTCCCAAGGCCTGTTCCCTCTGGGTCTTGCAGGCAAGTCTCTTCATTCTTGTGTTTCTGAAAGAACTTGAAGTGCCTGGGTCTCGCAGTTTGAGCCTCTCTGAGCATACCGGTGCTCGCCTGCTGAGTTTTCCTCTCTGCTGGCCTGTGTCTGCCCGGCCCGTGAGCTGTGTGCCTCATGCTGTCTGTGTGCCCCGGCTGCACCGGCAGCATCGCTGCCTGGACTCTGGGCTCCTGTCCGCGGCGTCTGGGTTGTGTGCTGGGTTTGGTTGCTATGCACAGGATGGCTGCCAGCATTTGCACAGGAATCTTCCTTGTGGGATAACACCTAGGAGCCCGCCTCTGCCTGGAGTAGTTGAATGTATCCAACACCCCAGAGGCTGTGAGGGCCCAGCTTGCCCACGCTTCTGTCACCCTTGGCCTTGTCGGGGCGAGCGTGGCCACACTCCCGGTGGCGCTGGGGCCTGGTCTGCATCCCTGAACTCGGGCTCCGGGGCCTCCTTTCCCGGCGGCGTGTCCTCTGCTGTGTTGCTGGAGGGGCTGTGTGTGGTGTGGATACAAGTCTTCTGCCAGATGTGTTTATTACTGATACCGTCTCCAGTCTGTGACTTTTGTTTCCTAGTGACTTTTTTTGAAAATTATTTTTTAATATAAATTTATTTATTTTAATTGGATGTTAATTACTTTACAATATTATATTGGTTTTGCCATACAATAACATGAATCCACCGCGGGTATACACGTGTTCCCCATCCTGAACCCCCCTCCCTCCTCCCTCCCCATACCATCCCTCTGGGTCGTCCCAGTGCACCAGCCCCAACCATCCTGTATCCCGCATCGAACCTGGACTGGCGATTTGTTCCATATATGATATTATACATATTTCAATGCCATTCTCCCAAATCGTCCCACCCTCTTCCTCTCCCGCAGAGTCCAAAAGACTGTTCTATACGTCTGTGTCTCTTTTGCTGTCTCGCATACAGGGTTATCGTCACCATCTTTCTAAATTCCATATACATGCGTCAGTGTACTGTATTGGTGTTTTTCCTTCTGGCTTACTTCACTCTGTATAATAGGCTCCAGTTTCATCCACCTCTTTAGAACTGATTCAAATGTATTGTTTTTAATGGCTGAGTAATACTCCCTTGTGTATATGTACCGCAGCTTTCCTAGTGGCTTTTTTTGATGAGCTCATTTTAACCTGGTGAAGTGGGATTTCCCGGGTTCTTACAGTTTAACTTCTAGGGCTCGGGGGGCTCTTGCCGGGGCCTCATCTTCTCGAAGTTTGTGGTTCTGGGCCTGCGATCCACCCACAGCTGCCGCCTCTGAGTGGCGGAGCTCTCGGTGGGTGAGGGTCTTCTCCCTCACACCGCTCCCTCCCGGCTAAGCTGCCACGGCACCCGGCTCAGATGCCGGCACCTGCCCAGGTGTGGGCTGCGCTGGGGCCTGCTGTCCTGACCGCACCGTGCGTCCTCGCCCTCGCCCTGGCTTTGCAGGAGCCTCTGTAGGAGACCGTCAGGCAGTGTGACCCTTCGCCCTCCCTCTCCTTGAATGGTCTTGGTCGTCCTCACTCCTCTGCGCCTCCGCGTAGAGCTTAGAACCATCCAGGTATTTTATGGGTTTTGCTGTTGTAAGTGGTCTGCGTTAAATTTCATTTTACACTGTCTGTCGCCAGTATGTAGAAATACAAGTGATATTTGTAAATACGCCATCTTACAACCTCGGTGAATTCACTTCTTCTGTTTCCTTTTCTGTAGTTCTTTTGCATTTTTTATACATACAGTTACGTCTTCCAAGAATAAAGACAGTATTTCCTCTTTCTTTGCAAAGTACGTACATGCCTTCGCTTCTCTTCTCGTTTGTTGCCCTGGTTAGAGCTTTCCGCAGCTCTGAGCAGGTGTTGAGCGAGCCGTTGCCTTGCCCGCAGCGTCAGGACCGCACCCCCTGTAATGGCTGAGCGCCGCGCAGCTGCTGGTCTCTGAGACACCCTGTACCAGACTGAGGGCGTGCCTTCTGTTCTTAGCCGAGCGAGCTTTTATCACGGGGGCGTGTGTTTCTGGGTCTGTGGGATTCTGTGATGTACTCCTTTATTCTGTTGATGCGATGGATCACACGGAGTGATTCTACAGCTGCCTCCTTGGGGCAGACTCCGCGGCCTGTGGCCCTAGCTTGCCGGCCAAGCCCCCGGGTCCGTGGGAGGCGGGCTGTGCTTGTCCTCAGCTGAAGTGCAGGCAGGCTTGTTTGCCGCCTCCTCTGTTGTCTGGAAGGTCTTATGTGGCTCCTGCTATTCGTCCTTATGTTGAGTACAATTCACTAGTAAAACCGTCTGGACAGGAAATTTTGTGAGGATTCAAGAATTAAAAATTCACTGTTGTGATGGTTGTAGGGCGATCCGGGTTCTCTGCTTTTAGGGTCGGGTCTGGGGAGCTGTGTCATTCATAACTTGTGTTATGAACGTGTCCATTTTACCTGATTGTTCCTACTGAAGGCACAAGGTTACTGTTAACTTCTTAACTGGAGCGTCTGTACGACGTTCCCTTCTTCAGTGCTGAGGTTAGTTACGACAACCGCCTGTCTCCCTCCTTCCCTGCCCCACCCCCACGTCTCTCTCCCCCTACTTTTACTTTTCTGGATCAGTCGTACCAGGAGCTATCAACTGAATTCATCTTTTCAAAGCACCTGCTTGTAGCTCTCGGTCCTGTCTATTATATGTTGTTTTCTGGTTCGTTCATTTCTGGTCTTTATTATTTCCTTAATTTTGCCCTCTTCGATTCAAGCTGTTATTTCTTTCCTGACTTATGGGCCAGCAGACGCTGTCTGAGAAGGGCCGGGTGGCAAGGCCGCAACCTCCCAGCCAGCGCGGGCAGGCCGCAGCTCTGGGCGCTGCCCCTTGGAGGTAGCATGCCTTTTTGTTCTCAGTCTGGTCTAAAGTTTTCTTCACCTTGGGTTTTCAAGGTGAAGGAATGGTGTTGCTTTCTGAATTTGTGCTCTGCGTCTAGAATGCCTCTGGAGCCCGAGGCTCGACGTCAGGTGTCGGTTCTAGGCCTTCCTGCCCTCCCTGTGTCTCAGGTGTCGCTCTGTCCGCTCCTGCCGTCTGTCCCCACGCCCGCTGCAGTCCGGGGCCTCTGCTCCTGCCAAGTGCTGTTTCTGGCTGTGTGGTGGGCACCCCACAGGCGTGGAGAGATGAGCCTTCGCCTGACCCAGAGCCAGCCCCAGCGCCCCCTCAGGGAGGCTGAGCGCCGGCTGCTGCTCAGGAGCGTCGCTGCCCCTGTCCGAGTTGCCACTGTTGCCCCACTTCCCACGATGTGTGCAGGACGTGGGCGCTGAGGGGTGGGCAGGACAGGACGGCCGTCCTGGGTCCTGGCGGGCAGAGTGGGCGCTGATTCCTGCTCCTGTCGGTGTAGGGGCTGCGCGCAGGTGGGCATCATCCGGGCCCTGACGGAGTGCGGCATCCCGGTGGACATGGTCGGAGGGACGTCCATCGGGGCCTTCATGGGTGCCCTGTACTCGGAGGAACGCAGCTACAGCCAGATCCGCATCCGGGCCAAGCAGTGGGCGGAGGTGAGGCCCTGTGGGGGCAGGGCGGTCCCTGCAGTCGGCTCTGCAGCGTGGCTGGCCAGCGAGGGCTTCGGTGCTGGGGGCGGGGGCTCTGGCGCCTGGTCTTGCAAAGGTGACTGAGGCCGTGCACCCACGGTACACCGTACTTCCACGCCCACCGGGGCACCAGTGCTGGTAGGCAGGCGGGGGAGGCCTGGCCTGGGGGTCTGTGCGGCAAGGGCAGGGCAGGGCGCACAGCTTGAGACCTGCCCGCTCCAGTAATTCCTGCGGACCTGGGGCTTCGGGGCTGCCCTCTGTTGCCTGGCATCTGGCCCTGAGGTGTTCAGGCTTGGCGTGTGCGGTAGATAGAGAGGGTTGGGGGTGGACTCCGGAAGGGCTGGGTGGGCCCTGGGCTGTCTCTCTCCCCCGGTGTGTGAGACCCCAGATGTCAGAGAGTAAGAAGTACACGTTGTGGACACAGTGGGTCCTTTAGTGAACGGGCACCAGAGGACAGCCCGGAATCCGGGGCCCGGGCGGAACAGAGGGGCGCGTCACCCGCCTCCTAAGAGCTCTGTCTGGAGAGGGGGAGCAGGACGGAGCCCAGGCTGAGGCCGTGAGAAGGCTCAGAAGCGCATTCTCATTTTTAAAAGAAAAGGAGCCGGTCGCGCTCTGTGCAGAAGCTCTCAGAGCGGGCCGTCTGCCCAGTGCATATGTCTCCGAGGCTCCTGTCACTGAGGACAGCCTGCAAGGGCAGTGGCCCCAGCAGACAGTGAGGGTCCATCCTCAGTGAGGGACCAGAGACAGCCGGGCAGGCCTCTCCCTTCTTGGCCCTGCTGGTCTGGGGCTGTGGGAACAGACATGGAGCTTCGGGCCTGATGGCTTGCCGTCCTGAGTGTATGCTGAGCCACGGGCGCCTGCTGGGCAGCCCTTGCTCGGGTGTGGGGCTGGAACCCGCGGGCCGCCCTGCGGCCCTGCCTGTGGGCCCGTGGAGGGGCGTGGCGGGGCGGTGCTGAGCAGGGGCTTCCTCAGGAGGGAGAGCCTGGGGATGATGCCGGGCCGCCTGGGTCCCTGTCCTCCAAGAGCACGTGTGCTCCTACTCATCCTGGTCCCCACGTGAGTGCCTGGGCACCTGCCCCCTCCACCTGCAGCGCCTGCCCGAGCTTTCCCCTCCTGGGTCTTCCTCCTCGCCCCGAGCCCTGAGGGGTCAGGCGCTCCTGATCCTGTGCTCACAGGCCAAGCTGTCCAGCCTCACTGAGGAGGGCGGGCCTCTGTTCCCCGGTGTCCCGGGGCTTTGGCAGTGAGGCCCTTGGCAGGGCCCTGCTTCTGTCGGGGGGATGGAGCACCTGCCCTGGCACCCAGGCTTGGGCAGCGGTGGGCATGCAGCCAGCCCTGGGCCTGGATGGCCTCATCCCAGCGTGCCCAGAGCCAGCCCTTCTGAGTGGGCAGCAAGGGCCCAGTGGGTCAAGCCTGCCAGGGGTCAGTGGCTGCTCCCCTGGGACCTCCAGGCCCTGCCACTCAGGCTGCGGTGTTTGCTCCCCCCAGACCCTGGGTGCTTCCAGGAGGCCCCTGTTCTGCTTGCAGGAAGCAGGAGTGCCCGTGTGCCCACTCCCTTCTCCTGACGCAGGTTCTTGGTGGTCCCGCGGGGTTGGCTGCTGCCTGTGCCTACAGGCAGGGGTGTGCACCAGTTCTCCTTTGCGGGGGCCTCACTTGTCCCCTGTGTGCCCCCCCAGGACATGATGTCGATGGTGAAGACCATGCTGGACCTGACCTACCCCATCACTTCCATGTTCTCGGGGGCCGGCTTCAACAGCAGCATCTCCAGCGTCTTCAAGGACAGGCAGATTGAGGTGCGGCCCTGGCAAGGACTGCCTGGGAGCCCTAGCAGAGTCCATGGTCTCCGGCTGCCTGGGTCTAGACGCCCTGGGCCCTGAGAATCAAGGGCTGGCAGCCTGGGTTGGTCTGTCTGAGTCCTGTCTCCTCACAGGACCTGTGGGTCCCGTACTTCGCCGTCACCACAGACATCTCCGCCTCGGCCATGCGGGTCCACACGGACGGTGAGTGCCTCCTCCCTGGACGCACGTTCCCAGCCGGGGCGGAGTGGCTCCAGGGAAGGAGTGCCCCCCAGACGAGGCAAGGGACTCGGGGAGGTCTGAACACGATGACTCTGCTGCGGGCCCGAAGGCTACAGGGTCAGTGGAGACGGGGGCCAGAGTGGGGCATGAGGGTCATGGCAGTGTACAGATTGCACTCAGGGTCTGGCACTGCTCGAGGCGGGTCCCTGGGAAGGCTGACCCATGGTGGGCAGCTGAGGGCCCTTTTCCAGGCCAGAGTGTTGGGGAGCCCTTGAAATGAGTCTGGTCGGAAGTGAGTGGGGTGGCAGAGCCGGCAGAAGGTCGTAGCCAGGGGAGACGTGGGGAGCCCCGGAGCAAGTCCAGCCCCGCCAGCTCCTCCTCCTCCGAGGGTGCCCAGGAAGGGTGTCCTCTGCCCGGCCTGGCGCCCTCTGCCGGGCCAGGTGTGCGGGGGGGCTCAGGACCTGTCTGGGTGAGGCTCTGAGCTACTAGCAGCGGAAGTCTGCTTCCCTCTCCCGGACCCCTCTGCGCGCCCTTCCAGGATCGCTGTGGAGGTACGTGCGTGCCAGCATGTCCCTATCGGGTTACATGCCTCCACTCTGCGACCCCAAAGACGGGCACCTGCTGATGGATGGGGGCTACGTCAACAACCTCCCAGGTACCGGGCGGGTGGGAGGGGCGCCCACCTGCCTTGACCCCATGGCTCCGTGTGCCCGTCGGCGGGGCAGTGCAGGAGGCACGCAGGCCTGCTGCCGGCAGATGGCTCCGTCGCCGGCTCTGCGGCGCTCAGAGCTCAGAGCAAGGCCAAGTGGCGGTCGGTGCAATTAGGGCCCATCTGTGCCCACAGCGAGAACTAACAGCCTGCAGGTGTCGCGGCTGCTATGGGCACAGCCCCTTCTGGGGCACGCCGGCCACCTGTTGGACAGCTCTGCACTCGCCAGCCCCTGCACAGGCCCTGGTGTGACAGTGGAGAGAAGACCCGCCCCCAGGCCCACGTGCTGCCCCAGCACCTCTCAGGCAGGCTCTGCCCCCACCCCTAGCTCTACCCCAGCCTCCCCTCAGCTGTGCTCCCACCAAGGGCTCTGCGCACCTGTCCCCACCGGTCACCAGGCCACCTCCTCCCCAGCGGATGTGGCCAGGTCGATGGGGGCAAAGGTGGTGATCGCCATTGACGTGGGCAGCCGGGATGAGACAGATCTCACCAACTACGGGGACGCGCTCTCGGGCTGGTGGCTCCTGTGGAAGCGCTGGAATCCCTTGGCCACGAAGGTCAAGGTGGGCCCAGCCTTGCCTGCTCTGGCCCCTCCTCCCCACGCCCTGGTGCCCACGTCCCTGAGACCCTGAGATGGGCAGGGAGGGAGTAGTGTCTTCCAGGCTCTGGGCCCAGCGAGGGATGGTCCCTGCCTGCCTGGGACCAGCTCTGGGGAGGGGGAGCGTAAAGGCTCCAGACCCCCTGGTGGATGCCCAGCCCCCTCCCCGAGGTCCAGCAGAAGTAGTCTCCCCATGGGGAGGGCGGGGATGGAGGGGCCAGGGAGGACACAGTGGCTGTGCGCAGACGGAGGCCAGGAGCCATGTGGGGACAGGACAGCCACACTTAGTGTTGCGGCCTGGCAGGTGCTGAACATGGCTGAGATCCAGACACGCCTAGCCTATGTGTGCTGTGTCCGGCAGCTGGAGATGGTGAAGAACAGCGAGTACTGCGAGTACCTGCGCCCCCCGATTGACGGCTATGGCACCCTGGAGTTCAGCAAGTTTGATGAGATCTGTGTGAGTGTCCAGGCCGGCTGCGCCCCCGGGCCTCCTTGCGCTCCCACTCCCATCATGGGGTTCCCGTGTGTGTGCAGGAGGTGGGGTACCAGCACGGCCGGACAGTGTTTGACATCTGGGGTCGCAGCGGCGTGCTGGAGAAGATGCTGCAGGACCGGCAGGGGACGAGCAAGACGAAGGCGAGCGACGTGAGTGCCCGAGCAGGCGGCCGTGCCCCCGCCGAGGCCCACCCCCTGGTGCCAGTCCTCCCCCTGCGGCACCTGGCACCCCCGCTCAGCCAATCAGGAGGGCAGGTGCCCCCTGTCCCTGGCAGGGGCCTCTTCTGACTCTCCCCCGGGAAGTGCTCTGCTGGGAGAAGGCTGCTGGAGTGGGACTGCTCAGGACTCCACCATCACCCACGCAGGGTCGCAGAGAGGGCGGGTGCAGTCAGGAGCAGGTCAGATGGCCTCTTCGCCTCTGCCCCCAGGTCCTCACCTGCCCCAACGCCTCCTTCACGGACCTTGCTGAGATTGTATCGCGTATCGAGCCTGCCAAGGTGGCTGCTGGGGACGGTGAGTTGGATCCCAAGACATACATGCCCAACAGCTGAGGGTGGTGGTGGCAACGTCCCCTCCTGACCCTCACTCTCAGTAAGCTGCCCTGGGCACCAGGCTGCCTCTGGCAGCCCCTAGACCTGGTTGGCTGCACAGCAGGACCCCTGCCTGTGTATGGCCCCTGCCCCTGCTCTCAGGAGGTGGCACACATGGCCCTGCTCTCTTCCCAGATGAGTCTGACTACCAGACTGAGTATGAGGAGGTGCTGCTGGGAGGCTCCAAGGACGCGTATGCTGACTTCCAAGGCGCCCCAGCCGACCAGGGCTCCGACTTGGTGAGCTGCCTGGACACCCTGTGCCCCTTGGCTGAGCCACGCGTGCTGAGGGCTCCAGAGCAGGCCAGCTGCTCCCTCCCTGCTGCCCTCCAGGGTTGCCCCCACCTTGACCTTGACCATGTGCTGTTTACTAACAGGAGGATGAGCCCTCACTTCGGCATCAACACTGAGGTCTGGCTTCCCCCCAAATACCCGAGGACTCCTCAGCACCCCAGCTCTCTGACTAAGATGGGGAGAAGTTTCCACCCTGAAGCACCCTGAAGCCAGCACCTCCCGTGGCTCCGTCTCAGAGTGCCTAGCTCCTGCAGCTCTTCAGCCTGCCAGGGAGACCCGCTGGGGCCCAGTGTGGAGTGCCACTCTGGGGCCCCTCTGCCCTGGCCTCTCCTGGAGGGCCACTGGCCCTGGAATCCCCTGCACACGCAGCAGTCGTCAGGGCTGTGTCAGCCCTTGTGGCCCCTCGTGCTGGAGCCCTCCTGTTTCTGCTTTGCCTATCAATAAAGGCAGATCTGATTATGCGGGACATGTGGTCCCTGTGCTGAGGTCCCTGGGCCGGGGCCCCACCAAGGTGGGCAGCTCACAGTCCTGACCCTGGAGGGTATAGTGTTGCCTGCCTGCCTGTGAGGTCACTGCGTGGGACCCTGGGACCCGAAGCCAGGCAGGCAGGGCACCCAAGGTCGGGATGGTGCTGGTATCCGCCTAACCAGGCATGAAGCCCCCCGGAGCTCTCAGGCGTCGTTCCTACTTTGTACACACAAGATTCTTCCCTAAGATGACCTGGGCACTTTGCTTTTCAGATCATTAAATAGCGCCAGGGACTCCTTTGCCTTTGCCTTTGACTTTGGGGTCCACGGTCCCTGCAGGTCTCCGAGCGGGGCACGTGGGTCTGCGAGACCAGGGAGCCCCTTGACCAGAGGGCCTGGGACCCTGTGCCCAGGGGTCGTTAGGCCTCGGTTTCCCGGCTCCGGCTCCGGAGGCAGAGCCGAGAGGGCAGAGCCGCGGTTGGTCCCGGCCCCGCCCACTGCCGGCAGGGCGGGTGGGGCTTCACTGGGCCCCGCCCCGCTCTGACGCCAGGTGGGCGGGGTTTCCACCTCCCTGACGTCGCGGTGGGCGGAGCGCCACCCCCGGGCCTGGCCGTTCAGTCCGGTGCGGCGGGGCGCGTGGACGGCCCCGGAGCTGCCATGCGGGTCCCGAGCCAGAGCCCGAGCCCGAGCCCGATCCTGATCCCAGTCCTCGGCGCGGCGCGGCACCCTCGACGGAGGCGGCGGGCGCGGGGCGCGCTCTGAGGCCTGGGGATGCGCCGCCGCCTCGACCATGGGCGCCGTCGCCTCCCGGAGGAGGGCGCTAAGAAGCGAGGCCATGTCTTCGGTGGCGGCCAAAGTGCGGTGAGTGCGGCGGACCGCCCTCCGGGGCCAGCGCCGCCCCCGCCCCGTCCCGGTTCCTGCAGCATGCGCGTAGCCGGCGCCCGCCCCGACCTCCGTTCTGCTCCCCTCTCTGAGGTTGCGGTGGGCGAGGTGCCCGACCTCACGACCCCCACACGCACTGGGCGGCCGGGGCTGGAGGGAAAGCAGACCCAGGCCCCGCCTGCAGGTCCGGCCAAGATGCCCGGGACGCCAAGGGTCCCCGGAGCTGCGACCTGCCAGCCCTGGGCGGTCTGAGGTGGGATGGGAGTGCTTGCTGGGGATGACCCTGAGCCCTCCCTTGCGGGTGCAGAGGGCGTGGGTGGGGGGGGGGGGGGCGCCAGAGTGGGCGGTGTGCCCTGACGGCGCACTCCGCTGTCCACCCCCTCAGAGCAGCCCGAGCGTTTGGCGAGTACCTGTCCCAGAGTCACCCCGAAAACCGGAATGGCGCAGGTAGGGGCACGCGACCCAGCCCACCCACAGCTGCCAGTCTGGGGGAGGGTGTGCTGCCTCCTGCCCCGCAGACACAGCCCTTGCTCACTGTGTGCTGTGAGCGGGCAGCTACCGCCCTGCTGGGCTGGCTTCCTCACGCCCCCTGCCCTCCCTGGCCCAGAGCCCCAGGAGGAGCTGCGAGTCACTCATCACCATGGCACCCACCCAGCCTGGGCCGTTGGCATGGCAACAGGCCTCCTGGCACCCCCCAGGGCTGGCACCACTGTCTCTGGGGGCCAGCTGGTGAGGGGGAGGGGAGAAGTTGGCACTGGGCACACGGGTGCGGTGGCAGGCTGGGAGGTGGCCTGCCTGTTCCTGCCCCCCCATCACCGACACGCACAGAAGAGGGGCTTGGGGCTCCGATGGAAGTGAAGTATGAACCTCTGGGGTATGGCACAGCTCAGAAAGCCCTTTTGTGAAGTTGTTAGGGCCCAGGGTTTGGTCAGCGGGCCAGGCACCCGTTGGGTATTCATTCCCTGCCTCCAGAGCACCAGGAGACGGGAGGCAGGACCAGCAGGCTGCAAGCTCACCTGGCGCCTCTCCCCCAGACCACCTGCTGGCTGACGCCTACTCTGGCCACGACGGGTCCCCCGAGATGCAGCCGGCCCCTCAGAACAAGCGCCGCCTCTCCCTCATCTCCAACGGCCGCTATGAGGGCAGCCTTCAGGAGGAGGCTGCCAGCGGGAAGCCGGCCGGCGAGGGCCCCCAGCCCCGCGTGTACACCATCTCAGGGGAGCCGGCCCTGCTGCCCGGCCCGGAGGCCGAGGCCATTGAGCTGGCTGTGGTGAAGGGGCGGCGGCAGCGGGAGCAGCGCCCCCACCACCACAGCCAGACCCTGCGCGCCAGCCCAGGAGGCAGTCACGAGGACGTCAGCAGGCCCTGCCAGAGCTGGGCGGGCAGCCGCCATGACTCCAAGGAGTGTCCCGGATGTGCCCAGCTCGCCCCCAGCCCCGCTCCTCAGGCCTTTGGGGTGGACCAGCCGCCTCTGCCTGAGGCTCCCGGCCGCCGCAAGAAGCTGGAGAGGATGTACAGCGTTGACCGAGTGTCTGGTGAGGGGCTGATTGGGGGTCTGGGCAGCCTCCTCTGCAGCAGCAAGCACCAGGAGGCCCAGACAGTGCAGGCCCCCCAGGCACCGCCCGCAGGTGGCGTCCTGCCACCACACCCCATGCCCAGCTGGGCTTCACGGCTGGCTTCAGGCTTGCTGGCACCAAGTCATGCCAAGCGTGCTTCCTCCCCAGCGAGGGGGCCGGGAGAGTCTTAAGGGTGGAACAGGCAGCAAGCCTGGTTGAATGGAAAGGTGGGGCTGCCTTCCGGGAGTCCTGGGGGACAGTCCCTGCCCTGGCACCCACACAGTGAGACTCCCGCTCACCAAGGGGGCCTGGCCAGCTAGTGGGGCTCCCCACCAGGATTGTCGAGCAGTGCGCATGGCTGAGCAGCCCTGGAGGCCTGCTGTCAGGAAGAAGCCGCCTGGGACATTCAGGTGGCCCCGTGCTTCTGGGCTCCAAGCCCGTCATTTCCGGAAGAGCAGAATTCTACCTGGCAGACCCGCCATGTGCTCTCCGGGCACCTCTGGAGCCTCCAAATCAGCAGCCCAGTGGGGCATCAGGGCACAGGCCAGGGGTGCAGGCATCGCCAGGCCCTCGTGCTCCTCTGAGGAAC
This sequence comes from Budorcas taxicolor, assembly GCF_023091745.1. Classification (NCBI taxonomy): domain Eukaryota; kingdom Metazoa; phylum Chordata; class Mammalia; order Artiodactyla; family Bovidae; genus Budorcas; species Budorcas taxicolor. The sequence continues at coordinate 165,581,595 of NC_068920.1, read as the reverse complement.
ACAGGCCAGGTTCTGGGACGGGGTCAGGGAAGAGAATAGAGTGGCCTTCGCCAACCCTGTCTGGGGGCTATGGGGCCCCTGGGAAGGGTCAATCTCCCCGCCTGATGAGGGCCTCCACCAGGAAGGTCTGGGAGAGGGAAGGGCCGACCACGTGGACCCCAGAGTGTCTGGGTGGCAGAGAAGGCCCTGGAGCCCCAGGAGAGCCTGCAGCCATGGTCCCTGCCCCGCCCCTCCGGCTGGAAGGCTACGAGTCAGTGCTTTTCCTGGGCATCGTGGAGGCCGGCTGTGCTTTCCGGGGAACACGTGTCCGCTGTGGGCAGCAGGGGGAGAGCCAAGTGAAGACGAGCGTTCCGAAGCCGCTGAGCTGTTTCGGCTTGAACAGCTGAGCGGGCCTTGGAGCCTGCTGGCCCAGCGCCAGCCCCACTGCCCCGGGATAGGTCTAGGGAATCCTGTGCTCAGGAACACCGCCCCCCCCCCCCTCCCCCAGGCAGGTGGGGAAGGACTCAGGAACTCCTAAGCCACCCTAGTCACTGCCCCCTTGGCCTCTTCCAGATGACGTCCCCATCCATACCTGGTTCCCCAAGGAAAACCTCTTCAGTTTCCAGACAGCAACCACAACTATGCAAGCGTGAGTTGTGTCTGCCGTGCGCGGGGCCCAAGCCGGGGCCTCTTCCTGCTGTTCAGGAGCTCCTGCCTGGAGCCCACCTGGGCGGCCGCTCCCGAGCGCCCCCGTTCCGCCCGCTCTGCCTGAGTGTCAGCCTGCAGGAAGGCGGCCCGGCTGCTCGCACCCCACCCCCACCCCGTCCTGTCTCCACTGCCCTGTCCCGCGCGGTGCCGTCTCCTGGGGAGCGGGTGGGGGGCTGCGGCTGATGCAGTCACCAGCAGGGGTGTTTCTCCCGGCCTGCTGCCCAGCTCTGCCCTTGCACACGCTCCAAACAGCAGCCTCCTTGCATTTCCACGCACCGCAAGCGATCACAGCTTAGTCCCCTGGGGGGCGTGCTCTTGACCGTCACCCAGCTGGGTGTTCTGTTGAGGAGTTCCCTCCGGGGCGGCACTCTGCTGCAGGGTCCCCAGCTCTGAAGATGCTCCCTGCAAGCTGCCTTGGGGCGTGCACTGCCGCCCTCAGGCTGAACGGGGGCCACTCTGCTGCGGGTCCCAGCAGAGACAAGGCACACAGTCAGGCCTCTGAGCAGCATCTGGTGGCCTGGGCCACTGTGACCTCAGCATCTGCTGCCCTTTCAAGGATTGGCCCGTGGCATAGCGGGCACCCTGGGGTGCCTGTGCGGGACCCTTCGAGTCAGTGACAAGAAGGAAACTAGCCCCGTGGGGTCAGAGGTCTGAGGGTCTCTGCTCACTGTGTCTTCTCCCTCACGCTGCCGTTTCCCGCTGCGACTCCAGCATCTCGTAAGTACCGGGAGGACCTTGAGCCTGAGGGCATGGTGGTGGTCCCTGGGGAACTCTCCCACCCCCAAGTAGGTTGGGGCAGGCCAGGGACCTGGGCCTTGACCAGGAGGGCATGCTGGGTCCTGGCGAGCACCGAGCTACACCAGGGCCTGCTGGGAGCTGGGCTGAGGACAGGGCGAGGCAGGCTGGGACCCTCTGTCTGGCCCAGGGCCCTGGGTGCCTGCGGGCCCCACACTCGAACCTCCGTCCCCACGTCTCTGTCCCTCCCACCTGCGGCCAAGGGCAGTGCTGACTCGTGGCGGTTTCCCAGGGTGTTCAGGGGCTACGCAGAGAGGAAGCGCCGGAAACGGGAGAATGATTCCGCGTCTGTAATCCAGAGGTAGGGCCTGCCAGCCACTCGCCACCAGGGTCTGTCTCTTGTCTGTTCTGGTCGAGCCTGGGCCCCCCAGTCCAGCGGACCTGATGGGGAAGGGCGGTGGCGACCACTGGCCTGGCCCTGCTCTGGGGACGCGGCAGGCAGGAGGGGTCACGTGGCCTGAGCTCCCAGGCCTGTGTGTTGGGGACGCACTGAGCTGAACTGCAGCCGGCAGGCCCGCTTGTGCCTTTCTCGGGCCCTTCAAGCCCAGAGCTGTGGGATCAGCAGGCAGGCTTTCCCTCCTAACCCCTGCTCACGCGTGTCCAGGAAGCTTGACTGTCTGTCTTGCAAGTGGGGCCTTGGCAGGACGCAGAGTTTGGGGTTCAAGAGACCTTCCTCTGAGGCGGCCTAGGGACACAGCATCAGGGGTGGGGGCATCTGCTGGCCTCAAGCCCCTCTCGCGGTGGGGCCTGCCCTGCTGCCTTGGCGGTCGTGCACAGGAAGCAGGAACTCTTGACTTCTTGGGAAGGGGGCTGGGGGTGGTCGGGGTGTGCCTGGGTGCCCAGAGGGGAGGGAAGGGTGGGCAGCAGGGGTAGGCGGACAAGTGCACGGGGCCACCAAGGGGGCTGTCCTGGGAGGAGGGTGGGGGCGGCAGGAAGCGAGATGACTTTGCCTGTGTCCCAGCAGCCAACAGGCCGGGAGGCTCGGGGAGGAGAGGGACCCGGTGGGACTGGCCTGTGAGAGAGCTGGGGGCGCCGGGAGGGCACCCCTCACAGAAAGGGACGAAGTCGGGGAGGGGAGCCGGGGGGAGCACGCCCACCCCTCCTGGCGGCCCTCACCAGCACCCCCGTGCTTCCACCCCTAGGAACTTCCGCAAACACCTGCGCATGGTCGGCAGCCGGCGGGTGAAGGCCCAGAGTAAGGCCCAGAGTAAGGCGGACGGGTGGGGGGCGCTGCTCTTGGCCGACTGGGGCTTGGCGTGCTGCTCTCTGCGCCCCCAAGGCGGGTGTCCCCCGCGGGCACCTTCCCACACCCAGACTCCGCCCAAAGGACAGGGCCCCGCCCCTTCACGCAGACTCCGCCCCTCTCCTCCCCACCCAGTTGCAGCGGCATCCTGCACCCTCCAGACCCCACCGGCCTGCGGCCTGCCCAGCCCCCGGCCCCAGCCACCTCGCGTGGCTGCAGGCCATGTCCCTAATGGGGTCTGCTCTCACTGCAGCGTTCGCCGAGCGGCGCGAGCGGAGCTTCAGCCGGTCCTGGAGCGACCCCACCCCCATGAAAGCCGACACCTCTCACGACTCCCGAGACAGTAGGTGCCCGGCGCCGCAGGCCGGCCCACCTTCCCCAGAGGCTCCCCTAGGCCCCCAGCCCCGCGCTTCCAGCACCCCGACGGCTAGGCTTCTGCGCTTACGCTGGACTCAGTTTATCGGGCTGAGGGGGGCGCTCTGACATCTCCAGTCTTCTGGGTAGGGGTAGCTAAGGGCCAGGGCTCGCTGTCTACCCTGCCTGGTGCCCCTCACGCCGGAGACCTGCAGTACCTGATTTCTCCCTGGCCCAGACGCCAGGCACACCGGGCTGGAGCTGACACTTGCCCCCCGGCTCCCACTGGCCTTGCCCTAGGGCCCACAGCCTTCCCTGCCAGGCAGCCTCCAGCTGGTGGCAGCAGCCCGGCTTGCCCTCAGCTTGGCTCTCTTGCCCGCCCTGGATCTCTCGCTGGCCTGGAGGACCCTCTGGGACCCGGCTTGCTGGCTCTGTCCCCTGCCCATCTCTGGGGTTGCAGCCAGGGCGGGTACTGCAGATGGTCCTCAGCCTGGTGGCACGTCCTGCCCTCCAGGTAGTGACCTGCAGAGCTCCCATTGCACCTTGGGCGAGGCTTTCGAGGACCTGGACTGGGAGACTGAGAAGGGCCTGGAGGCCGTAGCTTGTGACACTGAGGGCTTCGTGCCACCCAAGGTCATGGTGAGGCCCGGTGCAGCTACTGCTCAGCGGTGGGGGCGGGGTGGGGGCTCCAGGACAGCCAGGGCCCTGAGTGCCTCCCCTGTCCGCAGCTCATCTCCTCCAAAGTGCCCAAAGCTGAGTACATCCCCACCATCATCCGCAGGGACGACCCCTCCATCATCCCCATCCTCTACGTGAGTGCCCTTGTCTCAGGGTTGCGTGGGGGGGCACTGTCCCCATCCTCTATGTGAGTGCTCCCGGCCCATTTCAGGGTCGGGTGGGGCGCTATCCCCACCCTCTGTGATTCTCCCAGGCCCATCTCGGGGTCAGGTGGGGGCACTATCTCCTCCTCTTTGTGAGTACTCCCCAGCACCACCTCGGGGTCAGGTGGGGGCGCTATCCCGATCCTCTACGTGAGTGCTCCCAGCCCCGTCTTGGGGTCAGGTGGGGGCGCTATCCCCATCCTCTATGTGAGTGCTTCCAGCCCCGTCTTGGGGTTGGGTGGAGACGCTATCCCCTCCTCTGTGTGAGTGCTCCCAGCTCTACCTTGGGGTCAGGTGGGGGCGCTATCCCCATTCTCTACGTGAGTGCTCCCAGCCCCGTCTCGGGGTCAGGTGGGGGCGCTATCCCCATCCTCTATGTGAGTACTTCCAGCCCCGTCTCGGGGTTGGGTGGGGACGCTATCCCCTCCTCTGTGTGAGTGCTCCCAGCTCTACCTTGGGGTCAGGTGGGGGCACTATCTCCTCCTCTTTGTGAGTACTCCCCAGCCCCGTCTCGGGGTCGGGTGGGGGCGCTATCCGCATCCTCTATGTGAGTGCTTCCAGCCCCGTCTCGGGGTTGGGTGGGGACGCTATCCCCTCCTCTGTGTGAGTGCTCCCAGCTCTACCTTGGGGTCAGGTGGGGGCGCTGTCCCCATCCTCTACGTGAGTGCTCCCAGCCCCGTCTCGGGGTCAGGTGGGGGCGCTGTCCCCCTCCTCTACGTGAGTGCTCCCAGCCCCGTCTCGGGTCGAGTGGCGGGCACTGCGCAAGAGGAGCTCTGACCTGGAGTCTTGTCTCCCCCAGGACCACGAGCATGCAACCTTCGAGGACATCCTGGGTATGTGCCCTCTGACCCCTCTGCCTTCTGATCCCCAGGCGGCGGGGGGGCGGGGGGGGGGCCGCAGACAGACACTGGGGGCAGCACTCACACCCCTCCCTCCCCAGAGGAGATAGAGAAGAAGCTGAACGCCTACCGCAAGGGGGCCAGAATCTGGAAGATGCTGATTTTCTGCCAGGTAGGGCTCAGCCCTTCCTTCCCGAGAGCGGGGCAGGGGTGGAAGGTGCCACCTGCAGGGGCGGGCACGTTTGCGTCTGCACGTGTTGGCGGAACAGTGGTTGGACACCCCCAGCGTGCAGTCCCATCTCGCTAACCGCAGCCTCTCACAGGGTGGCCCAGGACACTTGTATCTGCTCAAGAACAAGGTGGCCACCTTCGCCAAAGTGGAGAAGGAAGAGGACATGATCCAGTGAGCAGAGCCGGGCTGGGGCCAGGGGCGGTGTCTGCTGGGGCGCCATGCACCCTCTCACCTGGGGGTCGGGCTGGAGGCCACCTGTGACCACCCCTTCCCCACCAGCTTCTGGAAGCGGTTGAGCCGCTTGATGAGCAAAGTGAACCCTGAGCCGAACGTCATCCACGTCATGGGCTGCTATGTCCTGGGGAACCCCAATGGGGAGAAGGTACAGCACCCCACTTCTCTGCAGACTCCCTTTCCGTCTCAGCTCTCCCAGAGAGATCCCCGTGCCTGGCCTCACCACCTGGGGCTCCTTGCTCCCCAGCCCCGCTTCTCCCCCGCTCCCTCGCTCTGCCTGCCCTGAGAGCCCGCTCCCTCCTTTCAGCTCTTCCAGAACCTCAGGACCCTCATGACTCCGTACAGGGTCATCTTCGAGTCGCCCCTGGAGCTGTCGGCTCAAGGTGAGCGCTGGGCTGCCCCGCCGCGGGGCGGCATGCCCTCCGGGGGGTGATGTCCCCGCGGGCGCGGGGCGGGGCGGGGGTGGCCCGGAGGCGGGGCTGAGCGCGCCCTCGCCGCTCCCGCCTCAGGGAAGCAGATGATCGAGACCTACTTCGACTTCCGGCTGTACCGCCTGTGGAAGAGCCGCCAGCACTCGAAGCTGCTGGACTTTGAGGACGTTCTGTGAGGGGCGGGACCGCCGCCCGGCCGCTCCCTCAGGCCGGCGCCAGGCTGGGCCGCTGCGAGCTGCCCAGTGCCGCGTGGGTCCCGGTCTTCACGGCCACTTCAGGGCATCTCAGACGTCGCTCAGGTTCCCTCCCAGGGCTCCGGTCCTCACGGCACCGCGGGTCTCAGCGGCCACCGTCCCCGCGCGCCGGAGGAGCCCCGCGGCTGGCGGACGCTGCCCGGGCCTCGCCTGGAGGCTCAGCACTGGGGCGGCGCCTCTGCAGGTTCATAGAAATAAGTGCAATTTTCTACAACCCCTGAGACAATTCAAAGGGAAGCAGCGCTACTAGTTAACTAGTTAAGTGCTACGTTACTAGTCATGGCATAGATCACCCGGCTCAACGTGTGTCCAGGACCCTCTGCCTCAGCTCCCCAGCCCTGCCGTATCCGATCACCAGCACCAGGGCGGCCGTCTGCCCGGCCTGGCTCCGGCCCGGCCGAGTCCCTGATGGTCTCTGCTTGCGCTGCCCTCGCCCCTGCTTCCCTGACCGCGGCGCCGGCCCTCGGCGGTACCCGGGGGCAGCGGGGACACGCCTTCCTTTCACTCGGAGGGTGCCCTGGGTCGAGCCAGGCCCTGCCTGCTCCCCGGCCCCCTGCACCCACCCGGCTCCCTGCTGCTGTCCGGCTCAGCTTTTGGCGGCCGAGCTCTGAAGGCCTCTCCCGGTGCAGGGGCCCGGGGTCTTGGCGGGGCCTGCCAGGGCTGGGTCCTGGCTGGTGAAACCCCTGCCACCTGCTGCATGGGGGCCTGGACCCAGCTTGGCCTGAGCGAGGGTGGGGCAGCAGCTGGGCTGTGCGCACACAGCCTGCCGTGGCCCAGTGGGCGGGCTTTTGTACATAGCTGGCGCTCGGGGGCTGGCCCCCCTGTGCAGAGTCTGGTCTGAGACACCCGGCTGTGCCCCCCGTCGAGGGGAGTGGGGGCTCGTGCCGGGCTCTGAACGATGTACGACACCCCGTAGAGTGACATTAAATCTGACCCTCCGCTGCGGCCACTGCGTGGGTCTCCTCTGTCAGCGCCATCCACTGCCTCCCTGGACCCAGAAGATTCTGGGCCTGCTGGTCTGAGCTTGTTGCTGCGGTGGCCGCCTGCCCCTCAGTCCGGGCCGGGGGCTGCTAGGCCTGCCCCACCAAGGGCATGCTCCGTAAGAGGTCTAGGGAGGAGGCTCCCAGGGCTCTGAGAAAGACTGTGGGAAAGAGGAGGTCCTTGAGAGGCTGCCGGCGGATGGGTGGTCTGCAGATGAGGGCAGGAACACTGCACCCCACAGCCTCTGCCCCACCCCTGCACACAGAGCTGAGGGCCACGTGGTCAGCAGTGCGGCCACAAGGGGAGCCCAGGAAGTGACCACAGGGCCGGCTGGCCACCCCCACGCGTGCCCTGTGCCCCCTGTACCCAGTGACCAGGATGTTGTTGGGTCCAGCCAGGCCTGGCTTCCCTGGAGGCTCCTGGTCCAGTTGCCTGTGGGCAGATCAGCAGGCGCCAGGTGGGTTCATCCGGGCTACCAAGGGCTGGGGAGGGTGGGAGGCTGCCCATGCGGCCCAAATGAGGGCTGGGGGGCCTGGAGCCCCAGGGACCTGGAGGCTGGTGGGCCGGAAGCAGGTGATGTCGCCAGGAGAACTCACGTCCAGATGAAAGTCTGGGCAAGGGACCAGGCGGATAGCCCTCCAGTGCGACCTGCCCACCTCACCCTAGGCTTAGGAGGCACGATGGCCGTGTCACCTGCAGACCTGACCCGGGGCTGCCAGAAGCTTTGTCACATGCCCCGCCCCTCTCCCGACCTCCCACTGGGATGCTGGGGTCGATCTGGGCTGCTTCAGCAAGTAGGCTTGGCCCACAGTCTTCAGGGTCAGCCTGGTGGATCAGGGCTGGCAGGGTCTGCCCTCGGAAGACTTGAGGGCTTGCATTTGGTCCACGAGCTTCCCTCCCTCACGCACAGAACCACCAGAAGCGTGATGGGGAGGAGGCACCAAGCTAGAAGGTACCCAGGAGCAAAGCGGCGTCAACATGGAAAGCATTGTGGGAAAAGAACAGGGAGTGGGTGGCAGACTTGGAGGCAGGCTGGGTGAGGGGCGCCGAAGCAACCTCAGGTCTGCAGCCTCCGCACACCCACCTCAGCTGGGAGCAGCCGCCGCCAGGGGGCGCTGGGGAGAGGTAAGGGCTCCCCTGGGGGCTCGGTGGATGTCCGCCTGCCAGGAGAAGACGTGGGTTCGATCCCTGGGTTGGGAAGATCCCCCGGAGTAGGAAATGGCAACCCACTGCAGCCTTCATGACTGGAAAATTCCATGGACAGAGGAGCCTGACAGGCTAGCGTCTGTGGATTGCAAAGAGTTGAACATAGGTGGGCAACTGAGTCTGCGTGCACAGGAGAGATTAAGGTCCTTCCCATGCAAAGGGGTTTATATGTTAACAAAGAAAGAGACACAAGCCAATAGGGGAAGGGAGTGGAGGGCTGAACTGACAGCTAACAGAGAAGGAAACCAAATGGCCTATAAAAAGCCAGTGAAGGGAAAGAGACGTGTCCTGCCTGCTGGTTTTGCAAGCATTTAAAGGGTCTGAGTCACTCTGGGCTGGTGACTGTGTAGGGAGGAGATCATGTTAATTGCTGTAGACTTCTTGGAAAGCCATCTGACAGCAGCTCTTAAAGCGTCACTGGTGAACATGGAGCCAGCACCCCCCACTGGGGCCTCCTGCATGGGTGTCCATGTGCCGCAGCTCATGCCATCGACGGGGCCGGCCAGGTCTCGGGGACGGCTGCCCTAGAAGCACACCATTCCCAAGTGGTGTTTTGAGGGAGAAGGATGGTTGGGCTTGCAAGAGGCCTTAATGTTCTCCGTTTAAACTGAAGAGGTCAAGCTCACACAGATGGGGTGTGTTCCTCTCACCTCCTGGGACACGTGGGCCTTCTTAATTACCCGGGCAGGCCTGCTGTCCAGCCGTCACCTCCTGGGACAGCATGGGCGGAGGTGGCCCTGGCCTGCCCTCTCTACCTCCCTGCTCTCTCCAAGCCTTGCAGTGTGCACACCCCAGCCCACATGGCCACACTTACCCCCACAGCCCCACACAGTGCCCCCACCCGCCCGATGCCCTGCTCTGGATGTGTGCCCCAGGGCATGGAGCCACAGCACATTTGCCTTGTTTAGAACCTTCCATCACCATCAGGGTGAGACTCAGACCCACCATCTGCCCTGCTCCCAGAAAGGACACGCTGTGCCAACAGCTCCTTCAGTAGGTTTGTGTCCAGAGTCTCACACGAATTCCCAGGGAGGAGACAGAGATCAGGATTAGGAAGGCAATCATCAAAGCCATGGTGGGAGGCACCCCCCGTTGGTCCCAGCCTTTGCAGTGGTCACTAGGCTGGGCCAGGTCAGACAGAGAACCAGGAAGACTGTCACGTGGACTAGACATGCTGTGTATATCAGACAGGGCTCAGGGGCTGGGAAGAGAACTGTCGGTGGGGGTGGGAACCAGGGATCTGTAGAGCACAGGGAAACCACCTGATATTTATGAGCCTCTGGCCTTGCTCCCGGGGCTGTGTGGGCTGGATCCAACCAGCACCTGCAGCAGCGGCCCAGCCCACTCCCAGACCCACCCCGAGAGTGTGGCCGAATCCCCAGCACTCTCCGCAGGCCAGAGACAAGACCTCAGTCTCATAGACGGTGCTCGAAACATTACAGACGGGAAGAGCCATGAAGATCCTGAGCAGCAGACACAGGCTGCCGGCAGGTGTGAAGAGAAGCCGCGGTGTTGGCTTTATCTGCGGAAGACTTGGAAGAGCTGCTGTACAGATGCTCAAATAATAAAACAGCCCGTTGTTGCTGGGAGCCAGCATGGGGAATCCTGCCCATGGCAAAGGTCATGAGGAAAGGGGCCTGACAAAATGCAATGCGGGATCAGGCCTCAGAGGTCCCCCTGGACTTTCTCGAGCATCTACCCCCAGAACCAGAGTCTGCCTGCCTTACTGCGTTATGTTTTCCACCTATTCTTCTGACATTACAGGGGGCCTATCCCCGACCACCCTTCTCTGGAAAAAGTTAACGTAGAGCTCCAGTTGACAGTCTCCTGCATATGAAAGCAGTGTCTCAGCTCAGACCCCTCTGACGGCTTAGAGCTCCAGTTAACAGTCTCCTGCATATGAAACTCCAGTTAACAGTCTCCTGCATATGAAAGGAGTGTCTCAGCTCAGACCCCTCTGATGGCTTTCTAGCCTGCCTGACAGGTTTGGCCGGACTCTTACAGCTGTGCATGTGGGAGGCACAGGAAGCTTAAAACATCCTAGGAGTGTAGGGGCTTCCGAGGAGTCAAAATCATTAGAATAGGACTGATTAAGGGTTTCATTGTTGAGCCAATACTTGCTGCCAAGTTTTCATATCTTTTATTTGTTGATATAGTTGATATATAGGAAAAACAAGTAGCACCATAGATCTTTGAGTTAAGTACCTTCTTTGTTATCACCAATTGCACCTTTGTTCTACAGGGATGTAACTTTATTTAGTGCTTCGAAGGGGATGCAGATTAAAGAAAAACACTTCAGGGGAAATGCGATTAACAGTCATTAAGGAAGAGAGCCATAAAGTGTTACCAGGCCTCCTGGCCAGAAGAGAATGTAAGTCACCGGAGAGCTTTTGTATACGGGAAGACATGCAGAAGGAAAGCCTGGTATCGATATGATAAGGGTCAGGACTGCTGCCCCTGCAGGACTCTGCATCTTCCATTATGTAAAACTTAGGGTATCTAAGCACCTTTTGAAAATGACGTTATGCGGTTTTTTGCACAAGCTTGGCCTCCCCCATGTCGACTCTCTCTCTCTCTGTTTCTCCCTCTCCCTCCCTCTCTTTTTCAGGCTGTTCCCTTGGAACACAGAGGCTCGCTGTGTCTACTTACTTCCCCGGGCTTCTAAGACCCGCGGGAGAGGGAGCCCAAGGCGGGGCACCCTCCGCTATTCAAGCGGGCGCCAGTGGCCTACGTAGACGGTGCAAGTTCCTTGTCTGGAGACTTTATTAGCTTTCCGTGTAAACCAAGGAATACCAGCCTCTTTTCTCCTCTATTGTTTCACTACATTATTCTTTCCTAATCTCTCTTTAAATTTCTAATCAATCTCTCTTCGCCGACTCCGTCCCCGCTTCAATTTCCCTGGATCCACCAGGGCAGGACCCCGGCAAGTTGTTATCAGCAACGTGGGTTTATTTGGGAACAGGAAATAACTGGAATGCAAGACGACCAACCAAGGGGAGCACCTACCGAGCACAAAAGGGAGAACGCTCTCTCCTGGAGGAGAAAGGCGGTGGGCAGGGCTGTTCTAAACAGAGAGCCCATTGGAGGAAGCCGGGAGCCGGAAGTGTGGCGGCTTCCCATTGGTCGCACTGCGACAGCCTCTCATTGGCTGAGCTGTTGCCGGGCGGGGAGAAAACCTCCCTCCCGCCTGGGGCCCAGGTCCGCACCTTCCCGTGGAGGCTGCGCCGCAGGCCCTCGGGGCTTCCCCGGGCGCTGGTGGTAGAGAGTCCGCCTGCAGGTGTAGGAGACCTGGGTTTGCTCCTTGGGCGGGAAGGTCAAGGTCCCCACCCGAGTTCTCCCGCCTGGAGAGTCCATGGACCGAGGAGCGGACGCCGGTCCGGGGGTCGCCGAGGGTCTGGCGTGACTGAGGCCGACCCTCGGTAGGGCTGAGAGCGCCCCCTTCTGGCCTCGCGGTAAACAAGGCTTCTGCTGACTAATTTTCACACTTCCCCTCTGTGATGAAGATTTCTCTCTAAAAGCGTCATCAACACATGTTTTAAATGGATGCAGCGACTTTTTGTCCGTCAGTGCCAGGGAGGACCTTTCCTGGATATCATGTCCCTCTTGGAAGAGAGGTTGGAAAACTCTGGAGGGCACATTCAAGTAACAGAGGGGGAGGCCAGAGCTCTCAGGGATTTCCCCTCTGAAGTCTGTGTCTTAGTGGATACAGCAGGGGCGCGCTCGGCACGGAGAGGAATAAGCACTTTGAGAAGGCGCGGAACAGGAGTAAGCATGAAGCAATAGCTGATGAACTTTTCCCCCAAATAGGGAGACTTCAAGGACTTCTTATTTATTTAAATTGAAGTACAGTTGTTTACAATATTGGGTTATCAGGGACTTTTTCATTCGAAAAAGCCTTTGTCAGTCATACAGGCTGCAGGTTACAGATCCAGTCCCTGAAGCTTGATAAGACTGCAGAGTTCGTTAATAGTCCAGACGAAAGAGAGAGATGTGTGTGAATTTCAAACCATCTGACAAGCCTGACTCTGACATCTGCTCAGATGTGGTCTGCTTCGGTTCTGGGAAACTTTTACTTTCAGGTCACCAGCTGGTGTGCAGCCTCATTCCAGGGTGGAAACTCCTGGGTGTGTCACTTGGATCCAGAGGCTCTTCCCTGGAGCCTGGCAGCACAGGCTGGTGAGCAGGGCCTGACTGGGGCCTTTCCAGAGAGGCTGAAGGGGGTCCTTCTGGGTTGCAGGCGTGATACTTGAGCTCTTCATCTCCCAGGAACAGCTGTGAAAAGATGGCCCTTCCAGAGCACAGTTGTTTTCAACAGAGGCAGTCAGGTCTTTGAAGCATTGAAGTACATTTCCCTGTATCAGCCCTGGGTCAAAAGAGGCAGGTCTCAGGCACACCTGAGGTCTAGTGACTGTCTCAAAGGGTGAGAATTCATGAGTTCCAGCAGGAGTGGGTCTGAGAGGGGTACATGGCGGCGCTTTTAGAACAGTAGTTGGAGAGTCTCTGGAAGTGTTGCCGATTGGGTTTAAAGTGCCGTTAGTGCCCTGGAGTCGCCCTGTGAACTGGAGAGCGAACGACAGTGAGAGCGAAAGCCGGCCAAATGGTGCAGAGTAGTCACTTCCAGACTGGCGACATGGGTGCCCCGGCCATTGAGAGCGGTTCCCCAGGGAAGCACCATCTTTCCTAACAAAATGTTAGCCTGGGAAGAAGCTGTGGCCTGTCTTCACGGCAAACCTTTGGTCCAGTGAGGAAACAGACAGATCGTGACAAACATGTTTGAATCAGTGAGGAGAGGGAAACAATATGAAATACATTTGCCAAACCTCCAAATGGTCCATGAGGCAATTCAGTCTCTGGGAGCGAGTTTCCCTGGATTGTATCTGGACAGGTGGGACAAGCCAGGCAGGCGCTTTCTGAGGCCTTATTAGCACCCCCATCAGTGCTGGCTCGTGACGGCCCTCATCCTGTCAGCGGACCTGTGGTCTGGTGCACGTACCAAGGAATGCGAGCCTTAGAATTCCTCATGAAGCTGGATTGATGTTTGGCCCAAGCTAGAGTTCTTTTTGGAGAAAGCCATGGCAGCCCACTCCAGTACTCTTGCCTGGAAAATCCCATGAACGGAGAAGTCTGGTAGGCTGCAGTCCATGGGGTTGCAAAGAGCTGGACACGACTGAGCGACTTCACTTCACTTTTCACGTTCATGCATTGCAGAAGGAAATGGCAACCCACTGCAGTGTTCTCGCCTGGAGAATCCCAGGGACGGGGGAGCCTGGAGGGCTGCCGTCTATGGGGTCGCACAGAGTCGGACACGACTGAAGCGACTCAGCAGCAGCAGCAGCAGCAGCAGAGTTCTTCTCGTGGAACCAGCAGTCACTAGATATCCAATGTTGTTCGTCTCTTTCTGAGGCCGGTTGTTACGCATTTCTAGTCAGTCTCCTCAGACTGTCATTTTGAGGAGCATCTCTTCAGACCGTAACAGAAGTCTGGCCAGCGGTTCCTCTAAGATCAGTGTTGTTGCAGGAGATATCGGTGAGATGGATTCTTAGCCTCTGGGGAGTCGCGTCCGGGGTGCGTCACGCTCAGGGTCTTGCTGATGGCCGCGGCGGCTGGTGAGAGTGTGCCGCCTGTTAGCTTTAGACAGAAGGGCCGTTCTTAGTCTCGCCCCAGTAGCGGAAAGGAGCCTCACTGCTTCCCTGAGCACCCAGGGCCCTGGGCCGCCCCAGAGACGCGTGGACTGTGGGTGTGGATGCGGTGGGCTTGCCTCGGCCACAGCGCAAGCCTGACTAGAGCCTGTAGCTCAGCCCGTGGGGCCCAAGCAGCCGAAAGGGAAGGCGCTGCCTCGGCCGCCTCAGGAGGGAAGGAGGCGCAGCAGCGCGCCCAACACGGCCTTGGCTGTGTCGTCTCAAGCAGGAGCCGCCGCGAGCCGGGGCCAGCCTGCCCTGGGTCGAGGAGCCCCTGTGGGCCCCCGGGGAGTCGGCAGTGACTGGCGGGGCCACACAGGCCGCAGGTGTTTGGTCAGAGAGGGAGGGGGGCGGAGTGCAGGGCTGAGGGTTGTTACAACGTGAAAGAGCTGCGCGCGGAGCTGCGGGCGGCCAACCAAAACGCGTGGCCTGCGTGACTCCTCGGGGCCTCCTACTGCCTGGGGTGCAAAGACGGTTAAAGGGGTCCCGGGACTATTTCTCTGGTGGCCGTGACCGGAAGGACAGCGGGAGGAGAGGCTCTGAGACAAGGGGCCGTCCCCGAGCCACAGGGCCCGGCCGTGACCCTCGACGGGGCGGTGACTGTCCCCAAGTCCCCGAGGACGCTCTCTCCTCACATGCAGAGGGACAAGGGAAGCTGATCACCAGGGTGTCAAGGGCCAGTAGTCTGTTAAACTTCTCTTCAAACTCTCGAAGGAAGGTCACCTTGATCTTCCCAAGTAACAGTCAGCTTTGCACTCGTCATGGAGTACACAGAGGCTGGCCATAAGAGAGACGTTTGGTGGGTGAAACTGGAGCCGATTATGCAGAGTGAAGTGAGTCAGAAAGGAAAACACCAAGACAGTGTACTAACACATATATACGGAATTTAGAAAGATGGCAATGATGACCCTGTATGTGAGACAGCAAAAGAGACACAGACGTGTAGAACAGACTTCTGGGCTCTGAGGGAGAGGGCGAGGGTGGGATGATTTGGGAGAATGGCATGGAAACATGTATACTATCATGTAAGAAACAAATCGCCAGTCTATGTTCGATACAGGATATAGGATGCTTGGGGCTGGTGCACGGGGATGACCCAGAGAGATGATATGGGGTGGGAGGTGGGAGGGGGGTTCAGGATTGGGAACTCATGTACACCCGTGGCTGATTCATGTCAATGTATGGCAAAACCAATACAGTATTGCAAAACAAAATAAAGTAAAAATAAAAATTAAAAAAAAAAAAAACAATACAGAACAAAGTAACAAAAAGAAAAGAAAATTACGGTTAGCAAATGTTGTCGATGGGTGAGAGGCCAAAAGGTGAAGGCTGGAATAAACATATATATAAAAAAAGCTCAATTATAACCTCAACATAAACATAAGTACTTTTTTGAACAATGAGTTTTAAATTCTAAAAAAAAAAAAGAGAGAGAGGGAGAAATTTGGAATTTGATTTCAAGAGTATCCAGCTAACCCAAGTAAAACCTCATGACTGGGGCTTAGTTTTTGGCTTGGGAAAGTTCAGGATGCCACAAAGTGTACCTGGATCCAAGTGCTACCCTTGTTTCAAGATCAGGTTCCCTAAACATCTATCCTGAGTTTGAGGAACCTCAGTTTTTCCTTGAAGACTTTATGTCCCTTTAAGACCAAAAGTTTTAACAGGGGGATGATGGCTTCCTGTGAAGACGTTTGAGGAGAGCAGAGAAGCAGATTTCCTGTGTAACTGGCCCCTGAAAGATGGGGTTTGGGGCACCCACCCCCTGTGCGGTTGAAAATCTGGATGCAAGAGACCCAGGTTTGATCCCTGGGTCAGGAAGGTCCCCTGGAGAAGGAAACGGCAACCTGCTCCGGTATGCTTACCTGGGAAACCCCGTGGACAGAGGAGCCTGGCGGGCTACAGTCCATGGGGCCGCACAGAGTCAGACACGCGGGGGAATGGAGCACAACCTTCCGGTCAGCCCTCTGCCTCTGCGCTCACAGCAGGAGAGTCAGTTGGCTGCAGGGTGTGTGGCACAGCAGCACAGTAGTGTTTATTGGGAAAAAATACATATAAGAGGACCCACACAGTCCAAACCCATGTTGTTCAGAGGGCAACTGTGTATCACAGCAAAGTCAAGCCTTCAAAAAGCGGTCATCTTTTAAGATTTATGGAAAAAAAGAGGGTTTTTTGGTGACACCTGGGGCATCACTGTCCAGGTGCGGTATCATCCCTCCCGGGTGGAGGCAGGAAGGCACTGGCTGGCTGTAGCAACTGGAACGCTGGTGTGAGCACTGCGTAGGTCAGTTATGGTGAAATTTTGCTTTCAGTAGGAGTGGGTGCTTGCAGAGGCTGGGGGTTAAGAACCACGGGATGCTGAGGGGCAGCAGCGTTGATTATGGCCTGCGGGTCCTGGACAGACCTCCATCCTCAGCCCCTGGGCTTTCTCACAGGTTCTGCTTAGCAGTGTGCACGGGGTAGGGGGGCCCTGAGCCCTGGAAGCCTGTCACGGGCCTTAAACCTGGAGGGGCTTCTCTGCTTAAGGGTGTTGGTTCGTTCTGGGGAGAGAATTTGAGGGAGTTTAATTTTAGTGTTGACTGAAAGAGCTGTGGGTTTTGCCAATATCTTTCGCAGTTGTTGCCCGTAAGGAGGGTGGTAGCTGATTCAATAGGGACAAAGGGTCAGTGTCTCCAGAAACAGCTCCAGGACTGTGAGAGGCAAAGCAAAGGCGATGGAGGGTCATTTAGTTCACCTGGCTGACTGTTTTGATCGTTACTATGACATCCTAGAATCATTTCCCTTTCGGGCTACAGCGTGACATTTTCTAAGACATCTCAGCCTAGTGAATGGATAGGGCCACAAGCCTGACTGTTGCGCCCATCAGCTGGCTCGGGGCAGGCTGCTGCAATTACTCGGTGGAGTCCTGTAGTGAGCGCTCTAGCCTCTTGCCACAAGTTGGGGATTGCTTCTCTAAACCCTTTCAGGATGTTCCCATCAGGCAATTTCATCCAGTGTCTGGCTTGTGCCTGCCCGCAAGCATATGCCCCTAGAGTGTTCTTGCCCGGAAAATCCCCATGGACAGAGGAGCCTGGTCGGGCTACAGTCCATGGGGTCGCAAAGAGTCGGACACCACTGAGCGACTTCACTTTCTTTCCACAAGCACATGGATCTGGAAACCAGGCTGACAGGTTTGGGTAATAATGTTAAATTCTTGAGCAAACCTGTGGGGCTCTGCCGCGACTTTAGGGGCCTCTGTAGGGCTCACAGTCTGGCCTTAGACCAGGGAACATCAGCTTGGGATTCGTTTGGATCCTCAGGAAACTTAACTTGAAACGAGCATGTTCTGAATTCATGGCTACAAGCGGGGAAGGAGTGGAAGGGTGAATTGGGCGTCTAGAGTTGGCCTGGGCACACTGCTGTATTTAAAGCAGATGACCAGCAGATGACCAAGGACCTACTTGTAGCTCGGAGAATGCTGCTCAGCAGTCGTGATAGCTAACTGGGAGAGGAATTTGAAAAAGAACGACACCGGTGCACGTATTCCTGAGTCACCTTGCTGTGCCCTGAAACGAACACAAGTCCGTCAATCAACTATGTTTCAAGGTTAGACGAAAGCTAAATAAAGGGGCAGATTCTGATAGGTTCAGAGGAGGAGGAAGTGGGGAGAGGTTTATGTAAAAAGGCAGCTCAGTGACAGAATTAGAAAGAGGCAGCGGAGGGGAAGGAGGTGCAAGCGGAACAGAAGGGACCGAAGAAGGTGGGGTGGAAGGCTACTGAGTGCACGGGGCGGCTGAGCACACGGGGGGGCTGAGCACACGGGGCTGAGCACACGGTGGGGCTGAGCACACGGGGCTGAACACGCGGGGCGGCTGAGCACACGGGGCTGAGCACGCGGGGCGGCTGAGCACGCGGGGCGGCTGAGCACACAGGGCTGAGCACACGGGGCTGCTTTGTCCAGAGGCAGAGGAGGCGGGAGGGGAGAGGCCTCAGGAGCCATTTTGCATTCCTCAATTATCTGTTTGCCTCAGTTAATTTAAAAATTGTATTTTGCTAAGAGGCAATTTTATAATCTTGATAACACTTGGAAACCTCAAAGTACCAATAATAATAGGAATTCCATATAGTTCTGAAAATTTTTAGAGCATGGCTGTCCAATTTATCTTTAAGAAAAGTAAGCTTGGGAAATTTAAGAGTTCCCCCTACTGACTGTTAGTGTTCTAAGTTACTTTTGGTAAAGTTAGTCCATTTAATTAGAAGTGTGCCTGAGGAGGAACCACAATTTTTAAACATAAAGCTGTCTGAAGGGGTCGGAGGGGGCACCATCAAAACATGTAAATGGCGAGAATCCCTTATCTTAGAGATTTTTCTCTACAGCAAAGGAAAAACATTTCTGAATAGCACAGTTCCAGTACGGATAGCTCAGTCCCAATAGGGTTAGCTCAGTCCCAATAGGGATAGCTCAGTCCCAATAGGGATAGCTCAGTCCCAATAGGGATAGCTCAGTTCCAATAGGGATAGCTCAGTCCCAATAGGAATAGCTCAGTTCCAAGAGGGATAGCTCAGTTCCAGTAGGGGTAGCTCAGTTCCAGTAGGGTTAGCTCAGTCCCAGTAGGGATAGCTCAGTCCCAATAGGGATAGCTCAGTCCCAATAGGAATAGCTCAGTTCCAGTAGGGTTAGCTCAGTTCCAGTAGGGATAGCTCAGTCCCAAAGGAACTGGGTGGAAGACTTAGCAGCACAGTTTCAGCAGGAACAGCCTGGTTTCAAGAGATAGAGGCCAGAGCACCAGACAAGTGCTCTAAGAAAAGATGAACCTTTTAAATACAGGATGAAGGCTTCAAAAATGGTATATCTCAAATAACTCCTGGAGAGCCTCAAAGCAGAGAAAGAGCGGAACTTGAGTCCAGGAGAAAACTTACCTTGAACTCGAGGGTCAGCACGAAAGCAGTGAGCCCCGGGGCTCTGTGAGTTCACACTGGTCTGCTCACTGCATTGGAGTTACCAGGGGTCCTTTCTGGATCCCACTTCTGACACCAAGTAATGTTGACCTAACACAGTCAAACAGCCAGTAATTTTGCCAGCAAAAATGGTTTGTTTGGGAATAGCAAAGAGTTACAATTCAGGGTGTACATTCTATGGTGACCATAGGTCATCCCAGAGAACAAGGAGAGGGACTACCTTTTATAGAGAAGGGGACTTGTGAGGGGCTGTTTAAAGTGAAGAATCCATTGCAGGAAGCTGGGGCTGAAAGTGAGGAGATGGTGGAGTACAGACAGCCTCAGATGAAGGAAAACTGAGAGGATTTGAAGCCAGCAGAGCTGGACTGAAGAGGCAATGAAGGGAGATTCTTCAGACATGAATCAGTCAGTTCAGTCGCTCAGTTGCGACCGACTCTTTGTGACCCCATGGACTGCAGCATGCCAGGCCTCCCTGTCCTTCACCATCTCCCAGAGCTTGTTCAAACTCACGTCCATGGAGTTGGTGATGCCATCCAACCATCTCGTCCTCTGTCGTCCCCTTCTCCTCCTGCCTTCAATCTTTCCCAGCATCAGGGTCTTTTCCAATGAGTCAGTTCTTCGCATCAGGTGGCCAAAGTATTGCAGTTTCAGCTTCAGCATCAGTCCTTCCAATGAATATTCAGGACTGATTTCCTTTAGGATTGACTGGTTTGATTTCCTTGCAGGCCAAGGACTCTCAAGAGCCTTCTCCAACACCACAGTTCAGAAGCGTCAGTTCTTTGTCACTCAGCTCTCTTTATGGTCCAACTCTCACATCCATTCATGACTACCGGAAAAACCAGTGTTCCAAGAAGGAAACTTGGAACACCGGGATTAACAAGAGCAACAGGAGTGATGTTTCCTCCTCTCAGGTTCTTTCAAACACGTTGGACGATAAGAGCAGAAGTTGCGGCATTGCTCCGGGGGAGTCTCAGGGCCAGTTAGTGTGATGTGCGAGATGACTGCAGCCCGAAAGGTGGCAGGGAAGGCGGCTGAGACGCCACACGAAGCAGCCACAGCCGAAGCCACAGGGAAGGCGGCCGAGACGCCACACGAAGCAGCCACAGCCGAAGCCACAACAGTAAGATGTGATGGGCACACTTAGAAGCGCTCCTAACGACCCAGACGCAGGCAAGAAAGCAGGGGTGTGGGGAGAGACCACCAAAATAGTGAAATGCTAGAGTAAGTTACTGTCTTGAATTGAATTCCAAATGTCAAGTGGCTTGCCTGATAGCTCAGCTGGTAAAGAATCCACCTGCAATGTGGGAAACCTGGGTTCGATGATCCCTGGGTTGGGAAGATCCCCTGGAGAAGGGAAAGCTACCCACTCCAGTATTCCCATGGGGTTACAAAGAGTCGGACATGACTGAATGACTTTCACTTTCTTTCACTTTCAATTGACTTACCAAACTAAAGTTATCCGTAATTACAGCAGGTGTGAATGGATTTCTCTCATAGCCTAGGAAAACGCAGGGTTTAGGAACTGAGAACCAGAAACAGATGGAGACCAAGCATTTATTTCTCATTATAAATTACAATTTCCAAATCTTACTTCAAATGTAATGATACATAGATTAAAGTGAAAGGGTGAAAGGTGGCAGCGTGCAAACACTAATCAGAAGAAGATAGAAGCGAGTGGGCTTGTTAATGCCACACAACAGAAACTTTGGAACAAAGAGAATTACCGAGGATAAAGAGGATCATAAATTGTTGAAACTGACAATTCTTCAAGCAGCCATAACAATTCTAAAAGTATGCACCTAAAAAGAGAGCTTTAATAGAAAAAACTTTTTGAAGCAAAAATGGGCAGAACTAAAAGTAGAAATAGGGACTCCCTGGTGTCCCTGGCTAAGGCTCTGAGCTCCCAGCGCAGAGGGCCTGAGGCTGATTCCTGGTGTGGAACTGGATCCCACAGGCTGCAATCAAGAGCTTGTGTGCCACACTAAAGACCCCACGCACCACAAGGAAGATCAGAGGCCCTGCACGCCGCAGCTAAGACCCAGTGCAGCCGGAGGAGCAAGCGTTAAAACAGAAAGAAGAGATAGACAGCTCTGAGACTTCCCCCACAGCCCAGCTGTGGAGACCCAGCTTCCACTGCAAGAGGCGTGGGTCTGATGCCTGTTCAGGGAAATACGATCCCACATGCTGTGCGGTGTGGCCAAGAAGTGAGAAAGAAAAGGAAGTAGACGAACTCTCAGTCGTAGTTGGAGTCAGCAGAACTTTGGGCTTCCTCAGTGACTGAGTGGTAAAGAGTCTGCCTGCATTGCAGGAGACTCAGGACACGTGGGTTCAATCCCTGGGTCGGGAAGATCCCCTGGAGGAAGGCTTAGCAACCCGCTCCAGTATTCTCGCCTGGAGAATCCCATGGGCAGAGGAGCCTGGCGGGCTACCGTCCAGGGGGGTCCTGTACACACAGCAGTGCTTCTCTCTCAATAAGAGATAAAGCTTACAGACAGAAGGTCAGCAAGGACATGAAATAAGCGAATAATACTCTGACCAGCTGGACACAGTGTCATTCACAGCACAAGCCACACAGCAGCAGCAGAGTGTGTATCCTTCCCAAGTGCACAAGGGACAGCCAAATAAAGCATGTCCTGATTGAAAAAAAAAACCTGAGCAAATTTAAGATAATCGAAAACATAAAAGCATGTCCTCTGACTATAACAGAATTAGAATAGAACTCAGTAAGAGAAAGATGTCAGAAAACTCTTTAATCAGTTGGGAATTAAACACCGAACTCCTAAATAACCCATGGATCAAAGAGGAAATCGAAAGGGGAACTTAAAATATTTTTAACTGAAGGCAGTTAAAATGCAGCATGTGAGAAAATTAAGAGACGCAGCTGAAACTGTGCTTAGGGGGAAATTTCTAGAACAAATGCTTACATTAGAAAAGAAGTCTCAAATCAGTAATCTAAGCTTCCACCTTGAATTAGAAAAGAAAAAGCAATGTGAACCCAAATCATGCAGAAAAGAGGGAATCAATGTTGTCCTGCTCTTTGCAGAACCATGGGCTGCAGCACACCGGGCTCCTCTGTCTGCCAGTATCTCCTGGGGTTTGCGAAGTTCGTGTCCACTGAGTTGGCGATGCTTTTAACTATTTCACTTTCTGTCGCCCCCTTCTCCTCCTGCCCTCAATCTTTCCAGCATCAAGGCCCTTTCTCCGGGTGGCCAGAGTATTGGAGCTTCAGCTTCTGTCAACAACCAGTGAATATTCAGGGTTAATTTCTTTTAGGACTGACTGGTTTGATCTCCTTGTAGTCCAAAGGACTCTTGAGGGTCTTCTCCAACATCACAACTCGAAAAGCATCCCTGCTTCAGCGCTGAGCCTACTTTATGGTCCAGCTCTCACGTCTGTGCACGACTGCTGGAAAAACCATACCTTTGACTCT
This sequence comes from Budorcas taxicolor, assembly GCF_023091745.1. Lineage (NCBI taxonomy): Eukaryota > Metazoa > Chordata > Mammalia > Artiodactyla > Bovidae > Budorcas > Budorcas taxicolor. The sequence goes on along the minus strand of NC_068920.1, from coordinate 165,559,415 downwards.
GCGGGCCTTTGTGGGCAACGCGACGTCTCCGTTTTTAACACACTGTCTAATCCGTCACAGCTTCCCTTCTAAGGCTGCTGCCACTGCACACAGTGGTCTTGGAGCCCCCCCAGAATAGAATTCTCCGGTTCCTACTTTTTCCCATCTATTTGCCATGAACGACGGGACCAGATGCCGTGACCTTAGTTTTTTGAATGTTGAATCTCAAGCCAGCTTTTTCACTCTCCTTTCTCACCCTCGTCAGGAGGCTTTTTAGGTCCTCTGCACTTTCGGCCATTACGGTGGTGTCATCTGCATATCTGAGGTTGTTGCCATTTCCCTCGGCAACCTTGATTCCAGCCTGTGATTCATCCAGTCCAGCATTTTGCGTGAGGTGCTCTCCACACAAATTGGACGGGCAGGCGGACAGTAACACAGCCTCGAGGCACTCCTCCCCCGATTGTGAGCCCGTCTGTTGTTCCGTGTCTAGCTCTGCTCCTTTCTGACCTGCACACAGGTTTCTCAGGAGACGAGTGAGATGGTTTGCTATTCCAGCTTTAAAGACTTCTCCACAGTTTCCTGTGATGCACATGGTCAAAGGCTTTAGTGTAGTTAATGAAGCAGAAGTAGATGGTGTTTTGGAACTCCCTTGCTTTCTCCGTGATCCAAAGAATGTTGATAATTTGATCTCTGGTTCTTCTGCCTTTTCTAAACCCAGCTTGTCCATCTGGAAGTTCTCATTTCACATACTGCTGAAGCCTAGCTTGAAGGATTTTGAGCATAATCTTATTAGCATGTGTAAGAGCAGAAATCAAAAGAATGTGGAAACCAAAAAAAAAAAAAAGAAAGAAAGAAAAAATTGTGAAACAAAAAAAAATTGATAGACCTCTAGCAACAGCAACAGCAAAAACAATTGCAGGCCCAAAGACAGTATCAGGAATGAAAGAGGCCTGTCACTACAAACATGGCAAGCAGATAGGAAAGGAAGGCTCTGGATAATTCTGTTGACACAAAGTCAATAACTGGAGTGACGTGGACCAAGTCCTCAAAAGCCACAAACTACCTAAACTCACTCATCACGAACTGGATAGCTTGAATAGCCTTACCACCACTAAAGAAACTGAGCCTGCAATTAAGTATCTTCTGAAAAGGCAAGTCTCAGATGGTTTCCCTGGAAATTACACAAAACATTTAAAGAAGGAAGACTAGAAATCCCTTCCAGGAGATGAAGGGGGAAGGAACCTTCCTGCTCGGGTCAGCATCAGCCCAGCGCTGTGAACACAGCTGCAGAAGTCCTCCAGGTACACTCACTCTCCTGCTCTGTGGAGTCGCTGCAAGCCCCAAGTCAGCCAACACTGAACCACTGCTCCCGGGGGAAAGACAGGCTCAGATTCCCGCAAGCACACAAGTACGAACAGATGGCTCGGAACTGACCGTGAAAAGCACATTTGTTTGCAGCGGGAGCTGAGGCAAGAAGGCAGTGTCGCCTTGCTGAGCCTCGGCTGAGGACGCGCGGGTCGGCTCACGTGTCCGCTGCTCCGCTCGTGCCCACAAATGCCCACTGAGGTGGTTACGAAAGCAGTTTGAGGTTGTAGGCAAAATTGCAAGTACAGAATCCTCAAATAATGAGACCGACTGTGTTAGTAAACAAAACCCAGTAATATAAAAAGAAAATAGTGCACCACAGCCAAGTGACGTTCCTCCCAGCTCAGTAGTCAAGAAAATCAACGCAATCCACCACACCGTGCTCAAAGAAGAAAAGTCACAGGAACGTACGAATGGATGAAGACAAGACGGTGACGAAGTACAGAACTCCTTCGGGATGAAAACTGGCAAAGGAGACCCCTGCCACTAATGCCGTGCCTCAGGGCGCTTCCGGCTGGGAAGCGGCTCCCGCCTCCACGCAGCGCGGTCGGCGAGCAAGGGCAGGAAGAGAAGCTCAGGAGGGCGGAGGCGCCGCTGTCCGCTGTCCGCGTCCATGCCTGCCACGTCTCAGGGAGCTACAGACCCCTGTGACCAGCAGGTGGGCTTGGCGAGGCGGTGGATGCGAGGTGGACCGCAAAACCAACTGCATCTACCTACCGCTGATAAATGATTAAAAACTGAATTTTAAAAGGTACCGTTTACGTAAAACAAAGGCTCCCCACAAAGATGGAATACTTTGGTGTAGACCTAACAAAACGTGCTGGATCGGTATTCTGAACACTAGGAAAATGCTGATGAGACCCTAAATAGAGAGAAGATAAACTGTGCTCGAGGACTGAAAGGCTCAAGATTGTAAAGATACCAATTTTCCACAAAGTGATCATAGATGTTTCGCATAACACCAATGAAAGTTCCAGATTGTTTTGTACTTAATGAGGGGCTGACTATAAAGTTTACATGGAAGGGCGTAGGAACTACATGTTTCTTCTTTCAAGCATGTAGAATGTTTATTTCCATCCTACTACCTCCAAAAGAGGGGCTTCCCTGACGGCTCAGCAGTAAAGAATCCCCCGGGAATGCAGGAAGCCCGGGGGGCGATCCCTGGGTTGGGAAGATCCCTTGGAGGAGGAAATGGCAACCTGCTCAGTATTCCTGCCTGATAAATCCCGTGGACAGAGGATCTTGGTGGGCTTCAGTCCCTAGGGTTTCAAAGAGTCGTACACAGCTGAGGAGTAAGCATGCAGGAACTGGAATAGCTTAAACCATTTTGAAAAAGAAGGTTGAATTTGGAGGACTCAGACCGCACAGTATTGACTGTGGCTGCGTAATCGAGGCAGCATGAGGGACAAGAGACACAGAGGAGAAACGGGCCCTCAGCGCAGGGCCGTCTACACGGAGGTGCAGAGCAGTTCACAGAGAAAGGATGGTTTCCTTAAATTCTATTGAAGTATTGTTGTTTATGATGTTCCACTGGTTTTGATGCTGAGTACTACGCTGTGTTATGTTCACCCTGATAGCTCAGTTGGTAAAGAATCCATCTGCAATGCAGGAGACCCTGGTTCGATTCCTGGGTCAGGAAGATCCCCTGGAGAAAGGAAAGGCTGCCCACTCCAGTATTCTGGCTTGGAGAATTCCAGGGTCACAAAGCGTTGGACATGACTGAGCAGCTTTCACTTCACTCACGTGGTTTACATTTTCTGTTACTTTCTCCTGAACAGCAGCGTGACTCTGGTGAACACACGGACAGTCTTGTTCACACTCTTTTCCATTCTGGCTTATCACAGGATACTGAATATAGCTCCCTGGGGTGCACAGCGGGACCTTGTTGTTCCCCTGTCCTGTAGATAAGAGTTTGCCTCCTCCGACCCCAAACGCCCAGCCCTTCCCTTCCCCCTCTCCCTCCCCGCTTGGCAACCACAGTTCATTTCTGCTTCACAGGTTGGTTCGCACCGTGTTTTAGACCCCACACGTGAGTGGGGGCATATGATACTTGTCTTTGCCTTTCTGACTTACTTCCCCTAGTATCGTGATCGCTAGGTCCGTCCATTTGCTGCGGACGGCATCATTTCCTTCTTTTGGATGCTGGGTGCTACTCTGCCGGATACATAGATATGCGCAGGCACCACAGCTTCTTTGGAAAGGATGGTGCCAGTGCCTCTGCCATCCACACGCAGAAGAGGTGGATGTGGCGAAGTCACACCTCTTACAGAGAATGATTCAGAATGGCGTCGTTCGACGAGGAGACTTAGGGAGAAAGAAATCTCATTACCGCGGTTAGGCAAACACAAAAAGACCATCCACAAAAGAACACGCTGACAAATTTGACTGCATCAAGAAGTCAAAACTTGCTCCGTGAAATGCACAGCTAAGACAAGTTACAGACTGAGAGAAGGCATTTTGCAAACCTCACGCAGGAGAAGGCACTGCACCTAGAATATATAGAGAGCTCCAAACGCGCAGGAAGTAATCGACCAAAAGGCGCGACACTTCGCCAGACGTGGGGAGGCACTCGGCCCCCAGCCCCCTGTGTGAACGGAAGCCGCAGGAGGCCTGACTACACATCGGATCGGCTGAAAGGAAAAGCTGTGACGTGAGCGCTGGACGGATGCAGAGGAACCGCAGAGGAACACGCTCTCAGCTGGAGGTATCCGGGCAGGGCCTTGAATCTGTTTCTCTTCGTTTGCTTGGCTGCGCTGGGCCTCTGTTGCCGCGCACGGGATCTTCACTTCCGGCGCACAGACTCTACTCGCTGCCTTAGCTGCCCAGTGGCGTGTGGAACCTTAGTTCCCTGACCAGGGATCAAACCCACGTCCCTGGGGTCCGTGGGAAGTTCTGAGGTGAACCCAGCGGTCAGTCTCCAGGTGGGCAGTGAAGCACAGGTGCCGTGAAGCCTGCATGTGCTCGCCCACGGCCGCACCTCGCAGCTGGGGCGTGGGATCCCGCGGCCTCCAGCGCTGGGGGCTCAGCTCCCTGGGGCAGCCCGGCTCCTCGCAGGCCTCGGGAGCTGCCAGGTTTCCCCTCGAGCTGAGGGAAGACTCCCTCACAAGGACAAAACATCAGCGAGGGGAGCCGAGAGCAGGGGGCTGGGCCGGGCTGTAGGGAGTGCTGGGGGACCCTGGCCGGGCGGCTGTGGTCACACGAACAAACAGACTCATGTGCACACAGAAGCAGCAGCGTCACTGCGCGCGGGGGAGCAGCCTGACCCTCCCCCTCCTGCCTTCTGGCCTTTGCTCCGATTGAGTCCTGGGCCTCAGGCCTTTGCAGTCACCTGACTCCGACCTGCCCTTCGCCCAGTCCTGGCGCCGTCCTCTGCTGGGGAAGGGTGGGGTCAGCGGGCAAAGTCCGAGCAGCTCCCAGGAGGGACCCCTCTGGGCGGGGGCCAGGTGGTGACCCTGGGTGGGGGCAGGCGGCAGGGGCCGTCACCTGCCCAGCGGTGACCAGGCTGGGGGGGCGGTGACGGGGGTGGGGTGGCAGCAGGCAGACAGTGCTGGGCAGGTGCCGGAGAGCCAGTGGCCGGTCCAGCTGCCTCCTCGCGGCCTCCCACTGCTCATCGACAGCCCAGGTGAGGGGCGCTCAGGCAGTGGGGGTGTCCACCCAGCTCCTGCCCACCCCCGGGAGCTCAGGGCACTGTGCGCCCTGGAGGTGGGGGTGGGGTGGGGTCCTGGTGTCCCTGGTTCCTGCCCGTCTCTGACGTGGCCTGCGGCTTGGGGACAGAGGCTGGGTCCCGTGGGGACGGCGACTTAGGCAGGTCACCCGCCCTCTCTGAGCCTTGGTCTTCCCCCCTTAAAACGGGAACATGACCTCGCTCGGAGGCCCCACTCCTACGCTGGCTGGGGGCCCAGGGCCCAGCAATCGGCCAGGAGGAGGAAACCTCCGGGAGCATCTGTGTTCCTGCAGACACGGACGCGGCACAAAGTCCGCGACCTCAGGGTCCTGGTGACCTGACCACTTCCTCTGGCAGCGCAGCCGCCGGCCCAAGGCTCCCGGTGACTCCTGTGCCTGGGCCCCACTCAGGGACGTGGGGTGGGGCTGGCGAGGCCTCGGACGCTGAGCCGGTGCTCAGCCCCGGGCAAACCTCACTGCTGGGTCAGCATGGGCCCGCTGCCGAGGGTCAGTCGTGGGGGCGGGAAAAATGTCAGAATCAGATCAGAGAGGCGCAAGGTCGGGCTTTTAAACAGAAACCAGGTGCCTCCGTTCAGAGCTCTTTGGCCCTTTGGGAGAGACAGCGCGCTTCCCAGGGCCCTCCTGACCTCGGTCACCAGGCTCCACGCGGGCAGCTTGTGGGCAACAGTGGGATGGCCAGGCAGTTTCCTGTCCCAACCTGGTTCAGGCCTGACCTCAGGGCTCTGAGAAAACGCCCTGGGAGAGGCCTGGGGTGGGGGCTGCAGGGAGGAGCCTGGTAGGTGGGGGAGTTGGGGTCCTGGGTCCCTGAGGTCAGTGTGGAGCTGGGAGTCCTGCCCGGTGGGGGATGGGAGGGGAGCGGGGTCCTAGGGGCGGGGGAGAGGGGCTCCCAAACAACACCAGGGTGGCTCTCTGGCCCCTGGTGTGACCCCAGCGCCCCCCTCCGTGCTGTATGTGGCTGGCTAGCTTGCCAGACCGGGCATCCTGGCACCTGGCCCCTGCAGCCCGTCTGATGCCATGCACGGGGCGGGCACCCTGGCTCTACAGTGTGGTCCTTGGCCCTGCCCATTGACCAGCAGGAGTGGGCCGCCTGAGCCCCGGGGAGGACGAGAGGCGCTCCAGCCAGCAGAGTCGGGGTGCCCCCCGCGGCCCCACGGGTGCCAGTGCTGCCCCCACCATGGGGCTAACCTGGAAGCAGCGGGTCTTCACGGCTCTACTGGGCACCGCAGCGGTCTCAGGCCTCACCGCGCTGCTTCTCATCCTGGTGGGGACCATCACCGTCCTCCTGCCTCCAGACACCAAGGTGTGCCCCGGGCGCTCCCGGAGAGGCTGGGCCGGGCCGCGCCTGCCCCTACGCCCTCCTGACCCCGGTGTCACCCCCAGTTTGGGATCGTGTTCGACGCTGGGTCCTCCCACACGTCCCTCTTTGTGTATCAGTGGCCGGCCGACAAGGAGAACGACACGGGCATGGTCAGCCAGGCCCTGGCCTGCCAGGCGAAAGGTCAGTGGACAGTCTGCCAGTGGTGGGCGGGGCTGGGAACTGCCGGCCGCTGCCCGCCTGGGCTCTCAGCTGGACGGGGCTTTGGGAAGCGGTGGTGCAGGCTGGAGCCGTGCAGCAGGGAATTGACCTGAAGGAAAAGGGCTCAGAGAGCTCCGTGAGTCACCCGAGGGGCCCAGCTGGTCAGTGGGTGCTGGGCCAAGGCTCCGGCGCGGGCCTACCTGAGCCTCTCCCCGTGTGCCTCCAACCCCCCTCCTCCATCTCTTGTAAGGACACTGGTCCTCGGGTTTAGGGCCCACCCAGGGAAGCCAGGCCATGTTGTCTTCAGGCCCATAGCTTGATTGCATCTGCAGGGACCTTGTCGCAAACACAGTCCCCTTTGCAGGCTCTGAGAGTGAGGACAGGGACTCGTCTTTGCGGGGCGACCTTTCCACCACCCTCAGGCCCGCTCAGCTCTGCCAGCCTCGGGGCCTGGGGCCTCACCCTGGGTGCTGTGTTCTAGGGTCTGGAATCTCTTCCTACGCCTCCAACCCTGCGCGCGTCGGCGAGAGCCTGCAGGGCTGTCTGGAGGAGGCGCTAGCACTGATCCCAAAGGCCAAGCATCACGAGACACCCATGTTCCTGGGGGCCACTGCCGGCATGCGGCTGCTGAGGTGAGGGGCTGGCGTGGGGTCCACGTACCCCTGGGGCTGAGGCGCCACCCAGGTGGGAACAGGGGCAGCTCCTGCCAACTCTGCCCCACCCTCCCTGTGCAGCCACAAGAATCGCTCGCAGGCGGAGGACGTCTTTGCTGCGGTCAGACAGGCCCTGGGCCAGTCACCGGTAGACTTCCGGGGCGCAGAGCTCCTGACGGGGCAGGACGAAGGCGCCTTTGGTTGGATCACCATCAACTACGTCCTGGGCCTGCTGGTGAAGGTGCCACAGGGCGGCCCCAGCGGGGAGGGCGTGGGGGGAGGGGCCGTGGCCCGTGCGGCCGGGCCGGGACTCAGTGCCCCCGCCTGTGCCCAGTACTCCTTCTCTGGAGAATGGATCCGGCCCCTGGAGGAGACGCTGGTGGGCGCCCTGGACATGGGTGGGGCCTCCACGCAGATTACCTTTGTACCCGGAGGCCCCATTCTGGACAAGACCACCCAGGCCACCTTCCGCCTCTATGGTGCCGACCACACCGTCTACACCCACAGCTACCCCTGCTTCGGGCGCGACCAGGCGCTGGGCAGGCTGCTGGCCGAGCTGGTGCAGGTGGGCTTGCGTCCTGGGGGAGGGCGGGGGCCCGGCCAGGCCGGGGCTCCGAGCGGATCTGTCCTCCTGCAGGCTAGCCCGGGCCTCCTGGTCCGTCACCCCTGCTACCACAGCGGCTACCGGGGCACGCTGGCCCTGGCGCCCCTGTACGAGTCGCCCTGCGTCCCGGCGGCACCCCCGGACCTCAGCCAGAACCTCACCGTGGAGGGCACGGGGAACCCCGGGGCCTGTGTCGAGGCCCTCCGGAAGCTCTTCAATTTTTCCAGCTGTGACGGCCGAGAAGACTGTGCCTTTGCCGGGGTCTACCAGCCCCCCGTGCAGGGCCAGTTCTACGTGAGCCCCCTGAGCCTGCCCTCGGGGCTCAGCTTCCTCCTGGAGGCTAAGGGTCCCAACCCCCAGCACCCTTGGGGAGCCTGGGACCCCGGGTGGGGAGGGTTAGGGCTGAGCCCGGCTCGCCCTGGGCCCCTGGGCCCCACCCACAAGGGCACATCGCCCCTTCCCACAGGCTTTCTCCAGCTTCTACTACACCTTCCACTTCCTGAATCTCACCTCCAAGCCGTCACTGAGCGAGGCCAACGCCACCATCTGGGAGTTCTGCCTGCAGCCCTGGAAGCTGGTGGGTGGGCCCCGGGCTGCAGACTCACCAAGGGGGGCGGGGGCGCCTCGAGCGGGACCTTCCCGGGGTCGGGGGGGGGCGGTCAGGAGAGGGGCTCACTGGGCTCCTGGCCCCCAGGTGGAGGACAGCGCGCCCCCGGACCAGGACCCCTGGCTGCGGGACTACTGTGCTTCGGGCCTATACTTCCTCACACTCCTGGTCGAGGGCTACGGGTTCAGTGAGGAGACCTGGGGAGGCATCGAGTTCCGCCAGCAGGTGCCAGCTGGGGGGCCTGGGGGGCCAGGGAGGGGTGGGGCTCCAGGGCCGAAGCCCCGCGGCCCTGACCCAAGCCCCGGCCGCGGTGTGGCCCATAGGCCGGCGGCACTGACATCGGCTGGACGCTGGGCTACATGCTGAACCTGACCAACCTGATCCCAGCTGAGGTGCCCGCCCAGCGGCGGGCGCAGAGCTTTGGCGTCTGGACGGCCGGGGTCGTCTTCGTGGTGCTGACGCTCGCGGCCACACTAGGGGCCGTGGGGGTGCAGCTCTTCTGGGTCCAGGACTAGGCCAGCGGCCCCCGACGCTGGCTGCCGAGGCCCAGAGCCCAGCCTGGCCACCTGGGCTGGCCCATCCCTGTCAGGAGCCTCGGCCCTCGTCCCGGGGGCTCCGGCCGGCCATCAGACGGCCCCCTTCTCCCTCCGGGGTCGCCCTGGCTGTGGGGGCTGTGGGGGCCCCGACCACAGCCCCGCGCTCCCAGCACCCCACCCTGTTCCCCGGGACCCTCTGCACAGAAGCCGGGCGTCGGGACCCGTGCGGCACCTGGACTGCTGGCGGGAGACGGGCGTAGGGCCAGCTCGGGCCTGGGGCGGGGGCGCCTGCCGGAGCCAGAGCGGCCCGCGCTTTGTGGGGGCTTGGCTGTGGGCCATGGAGTCTCCGGCAGAGCCGGTGTCCAGCTCCGTGGGGTTCTCCCGAGCGGTCCACCCGCACCCCTGGAAGCCCGGTCAGGCTGAGACAGGTCGCACGTGGGAGGCAGATGCCTTTATTAAACCCTCCTCGCCACAGCCTCCTCCGCCGAGCTGCTCAGGCGCGCCGCGCGGCCGGGACAGTGAAGCTCTTGGGGAAGATGCCGGTGCGGCCATCACAGTGGCCCTCCAGCCAGGCCTGGTCCACTGCGGGCGTCGGGTCGTTACTGCATCTGCGCGCAGACCCCGGTCGGGCACCCCCCAGCCCGGGCAGCGCGGGCACTACCTTCGCACAGGACATCCACAGTGTCTCCTGGCTGCAAGGCCAGATCCTCGGGCCTCTGGGCAGAGTAGACGTGCTGGGCCACCACCTGGTAGAGGACCGGCCGGCCGCCCACTCCCTGTGGCAGGGCGAGGGCTGGAGGGTGAGCTCAGCCCCGGGAGAAGGGCTGGCCACCCCCTGAGCCCACCCCGCTCACCCGGCACTGCAGATGCAGACCCCCAGGGCCGGCCGCGTCCCGCCAGGCCCTCCGCAGCGCCTCCTCCCCAGAAAGGGGCACCCAGCGCCCGTCCTCGCTGGGGTCTTGGTAGCTGCAAAGAGACACCTCAGAGGGGGCCGCATGGGCGAGGGGCTTCAGGGGGTGCTAACCTCTGACGGGCCCAGCCCTCCTGCAGGGCAAGGCCGAGAGGTGGCCATGCCGGAGCCCCCTTCCTGCCCCGCCACGCCGTCCCAGCCCACCTGAGCTGGGCACGCTGGGCGTGGCGGGGCAGGGCCTCGCTCATCAGGGCCTGCAGCCTGGACAGGTCAGCTCCCCTCGGGGCCGTCAGGCTCAGGGTGAGAACGCACTGCACGGTGACGGTCACCAAGGACTCAGGGTCCCCCGGAGCTGCTCCCTGGGTGCAGGAGAACAGTGGCTGGGCCCCAAGGCCCCAGGTCCAGCCAGGGTGGGCTTCAGGCCCAGGGGGCAGGGCAGGGGCGGAGTGGGGGGCGGGGGCCACGGACTTGGGAGGCTTCCTCAGCTGGATCGGAGCGGGGCCTGGCCTCGGGGCCTTCACGTCCCTGGGGAGTGGGGGTGACGTGACAGCTGCTGGCTCTTACCCCTGCGCCGGTGGGCTCCTCGGAGGAGCCAGGGCTGGGCTCCCCAGCTGCCAGTAGCCCTGCAGGGAGAAAGGAGCGGGGAGCCAGGGAGCCAGGTGACTGCTGTCCTCTGAGGGGAGCCAGTCAGAGTAGGGGCTGCTGGCACCCTGCGCCCGGGAACCACAAGGTCACCAGCTTCCACTGTGGAGGACCCAGCAGCTCCCAGCACTCCCCACAGACGCCTGCCTGGGCCCTCACAGCCCGCCCCGCACAGGGCCTCACCTGGAGGAACCTGCTGGCCAGCGTGCTCCCCGTGGGCACTCTGCAAGGAAAGCCACAAGCTGGGGCTCTGCTGGGCCTCAGGTCGGGGCAGAGGGTGGGGGCAGGAGCTCTGCTGGGCCCAGCAGACCTGGGGGGTGAGGGGCACAGCCTGCAAGATGGCCCGGCTGGGCAGGAGGCCACCAGCCCAGCCCTGTCATGGGTAAATCTGGAGCATGAACCAGATCCCTACAACCGGAGATGACAGACCGGCCGCCATGCCTGTGGGTGCGGAGTCTTCCCCTGGCCCACCAGGAGGTGGCAGCTGCAGCTGAGACCAGCCCGGGAGGCTGGGGCTGAAGCCAGGGACCCGCTGGACATCACTCTGCGCCGGGACCACAAGCCTTGGGCATGCTGCGGGCGGGACGGCACAGAGCCCCCAGCCCAGGCCGCCTGACCCACGGATGGAGACCCCAACTTCAGGGTGGATTAAGTGGGCTGAGTTTGCACATGAAGCATTAGGATTTCTATCAGATTTACCGGCTGCTGGAAGCAGTCAGGGAGCTGCTGCCGTTCCGTCTGGAAGGCCTAGCGCTCAGCACAGCAGTGATGAACCGACAGCTTTCAAGAGCACTGATCAGCCCAGCGAGTGAGCCGGGCCTCAGTGGACGAGGAGGGGGAAGGACCATCTCGTTCTCACCCGAGCCCCTTGATAACGTGAATGTGCGAGGCTGCTTTCTCTGCGGTTAACTCTAACTTCCTCACGGCGGCCTCACGGCCCCTGGCACCCTACCCCTCAAGGCACACCTGCCCAGCACACCTGCCCTGAGAAGCCTGGGCCGACCCCCCCTCAGCTGCACGCAGCCCCTGGGGCATCTCGGAGGGTCCCGCGTCCAGCAAGGAAGGCCGGGCGCCCCGGCTGAGGGGCGGAAGCCTCACAGCTCTGAGGCACGCACTGCAGCCTCTCCCGGGTCCAGGGTGGGGAGCACCCCCAGCTCCCCTCGGGGCACCTATGAACGTCCGTGTGTCCCCAACTCCTGGCATCTGGTCGCTGCGGCTGGCTCCCACCCGGCCCCTGGCCTGCCTAAGGAAGCCGGAGCCCTGTCCCCAGCAGGTGATGAGGCAAGCTGCCCGGCCTGAGATGCCCTGCTGGGGCTGGTCCCCAAGCCCAGCCTGGGGCGGGGGTCTTGCAAATGCTGTGGCCTCTGCCTGCCCCGCCGGGGCTCACCCACCTCTTGGGTAACCAGCGTGCCGTGGTCGTGCTGCCCAGCCTGGCCGGAGCTGACCTCCAGCTCCATGTCAGCGGGTGTCCTGGGGCTGCAGGGGGTGTCAGCTCTGCCGGGGGCAGTGTCACGGGCCCTGGAGGGGAGGGGCCCTCGTTCCCAGGCCTCCCCCACGGGCAAGGCCTCGTGAGGGGTGGGCCTGCAGAGCCCCAAGCTGGAGAGGAGCACCCTACTCAGAGGGCCGCCTGCAAGGCTGCGTCTGATGGGCTTTTCCTGCAGCCTGTGGCCAGCTGCACCCCACAGGTGCCTCTGGTGCCCCCCGGCCTGAGCGGGGGTGGGCTCTCCCCCTGGGGGCAGGATGGGCTCAGGACAGATGGGAGGGCTGACCAAGGCGGGATGCCCCCCACCACACTGGGACCCTGGACAGTCTGGAAAGGGGACAGGCCACACTGGCCCCCGGTCCCCGGCCCTGAGTGGCCGCAGCGGGTCTGCCCAGGAGCTCCAGCATCAGGCCAGGAGGCAGGCCTCGCAAGGCCCCTGCTAACAGGAGAAGTGGGAGCCAACCCCTTCCTACCGTGCAGCAGCCCTGGGCCTGGCTTCACCACGCACGTCCAGAGCCTGTGGGCACACACAGCTCCTCCTCAGGACGCAGACCCCCAGGAGCCCCGGGGGCCAGGGGGCAAGGCTGCAGGATTTTCACCGGCTCTCACCAGGATGGGCTACCCCTAAATTTAGATCGGAGGGACATGGGGAGCCCCGGGGAGAGTTCAGGCACCCTTAAGGGTAAAGAATCCAGGAGGCCTGGACCTGCCAACGCCAGAGGAGACACGGGGGGCGGGAGGCGGCTCGCCTACCTGTGGCTGTGGCGGGGCGACCCCGCGTGAGCCGGCGGGGAGGGCGGAGGCCAGCACCTGTGAGCGGCAGCAGGGGCGGCGCCTCAGCGGTGCCCGGCCTGCTGCCCACCTGCACCCCCGAGTCCCCACCTGCCTGGTGGGCCTGGCGGAGCCTGGCTTATCTGTGTGACTTATTTTCAGTACCGCTTTTAAAAGGTTCTTATTTCGTAGCAACAGCCACGTCCTGCAGTAAGGGCTCTGAGTGGGTGGATTAATGCAGCTCAGAAGCACCTCCTCCAGGCAGCCCTCCAGCTAAGACACCCAGTGCCTGGCCCTGGGTGACTGGGGCGTCAAGGGCGCGGGCCACAGCTAGAGACCAGAGTGAGCCTTCCTTTGTGCACAGGGAGCCCTCTTTCCCCACACACCAGCCCAGCCTGGAGCAAGCTGCACCCCATCAGCCGGCGATTTTGCTGGTGCCACTTGCCCGGACCCCAGGCTGGGCAGAGGTGGCCAGGCCAGACCTCCCTGTTCCTCCAGGTTCCTGCCCCCTGAGGCCGAAATGCAGGGCGAGGTTGAAGCCAGGAGAGCGAGGCTGCGGCTGAGGCAGGCAGGGCTGGGCTGGCTGGGGGTCCGCAGCGGCTTTCAGTAGCTCCGCCTCCAGGTCCCAGGACTCACCTGTGGGCACTGCTGCCCTGGGAGCCTTGTGCCCCCTCTCACCCCAAGGCCTCGATGGCCGCTCAGGACAATGTGAGCTCAACAGGGCCTGGCCGCCCGCCCTGCGGCCTGCTGGAGCCACTGGCCCCAAGGCCTGGGCCCAAGCAGAGAGAAGCCGCCTCCTTTTACCTTGGCCTTGCCCAGGAAATCCACAGGCTCCAGGTGCTCCACGTGCCGCCTATGGGGCCGGAAGACCTCACCCCTGGGGACCTGCCGAGGCTGCAGGGGGACCTGTTTCTGGAGGGGGCCGGATAGGGGAGCCCTGAGCGCCGGGAGCCGCCCAGAGCCTCAGAGCAGGACGGCCCACCCCCCAACTCTCATGGCCTATGGGAGGCCCATCCCCCCCAGGGCACACAGGCCCCCCACCTCCAGACTTTTCTTTATCTCATATAGTTAGTCTTGGGGGGCTGGATGGATGTGAGCCCCAAAACTGCAGGCTGTGGGCCTGGCAAGCCCCCCGAGTCAGCTCAGGAGCCTGGCTCCCCTTGCCTGCCCCCTCGCCTGTCCCTTACCTGCACTTGGCCCAGGGCGATGTCCAGGTCATTGCGGACCCCTTCTGGCCCCTTGGAGATGGCGTCCCCCAGGCTGCAAGCAGCCTCTGCCCAGAGCCCCAGCTGGCTCTGCACGGCAGCCACATTGAACAGCACCTGAGAGCAGGGGGTGCGGGTGGGGGGCAAGGTGACGGCAGGTCCAGCATTCCCCTCCCCCGCAGGGCCACCATCTGGCCCCGCACCTGGCCCTGCACTGGTCCAGCCCCTGAGCTGCCCAGACACAGTGGCCCGGGGCTCTTCCAGGTGGCCCCTGGCTCCCGCCCCGGGGTGGGCTCTGCCTGGCTGGTTTCTCTCTGGACCCCCCAGCCAGAGCCAACCAGCCCTCACTGCTCCTCCTCTGCTCTGAACGTCAGGCCATCTCCCGTCTTCGGAAACATCGCTCAGCCTTCACGCCTGTCCTGAGTTTGGCCTGACCCCCTCCTGCCCGTGCTGCCCTGTTCCCTGAACCCCCAAGAGTCTGGGGCACTATCCGAGGGGCGCCTCTTGTCTGCCCCGCCCCTCCCCTCCCGAGCTGGGGGATAGCAGTCAAGTCGTCCAGTGCTGCTGGGAGGACGGAGCGCCGCCCGGGACAGCCCCGTCCCCGCGCTCTGCAGGGACTGTGCGCTCCTAGGCCCGCTGCCACGGGTCTGCCCGGGCCACGGATGCCAAGCCCACGCCCCGCCCTACAGGCCAGGGCTGGGCCCTGGCCCACCCTGGTGGGACTCCCCCCATGGCTGACCTACCGGACACTGCAGCTCCCAGAGGCTGCAAGGCGGCCTGTTTCTGGGAGTGGTGGGAGAACCTCCCAAGCCTTTCTCTCAGTGCCGGCTACTTCCCAGGAGGTCAGGGATTGAGCCAAGCACCAAGACCAGGGCAGGGACGCCAGGGCCCACTGCCAGGCCAGCTCCCGCCCTGCCCACCCTGCCACCTCTCGCTGACCTCCGACACTGCCCTCTCCTGCTGGGATTTTGGGGGTCCTCTGGCCAGAGGGAGCACCTCACTTAACTCGGGCCCACCTGCACAGTGACAAGATGACAGGGCCCAGAGGGTGGGGCCAGCCCTGGAAGGACCCCCCGGGCTGCCCGCCCACAGACAGCCCCCAGGGCCCAGCCACACGGTCTCCTGGTGGCCCGCTCCCCGCACGCTCACCTCCCAGGCTTGCAGCTTGAACCGCAGGCCCAGCTGGGTGTAGTCAATAGTGGTGTTATCCCTCAGCTGGGCCAGGGTGCGCTGGAAGTCAGACAGGGCCTCCTGGAACCTGTGGGCAGTAGGGGAGCCTGGTGTGGGGGTCCTGGGCGGCCCCAGGGCAAGGGCTCCACCTTGGCCGGGACCCGCCCCCCGCCCCAGCCCCTCCTGCAGCACGGGGGCAGCGGTGGTCGGCAGGCCTCAGCACACGGGGTCCACACAGACGGGCTGTGCAGCATGTGGGCTCCTCCGCCTGCACCGCAGGCCCTCTCCCGAACCTCGGGGTGCAGAGTGCCCTGCCTGCTTCTGGGGTCTCTGTCCCGCAGGCCTCCCCACCCAGACCCCGGCTGGATGCCCCAACCCCAACCAGGATCCTCATTGCCCCCGGGGAGGCTTCCGGGCTGATGAGAAGGAGGTGACCCCAGAGCCCGCCCACCCTGTGTAGGGCCTTCTGTGGGCGCCGGGCCTGCCCTGCAGCTCTGATTCCTTCTCTGGGAAGGGCCTGGCACAGAGAGCTGGGTGGGCAGAGGACCCCCCGCCAACCCCGCCGAGTCCTGGGATGCACCATTCCTCCAGCCTTGCCCTGGGTTTCCCGAAGGCAGAATGGGCAGAATCATGCCGTCCCTGCAGTCCAGGGTGTAGGAACAGAGGAGGGGAGCTGGCAGAAGCGGTCTGTGACCCTCTTCCAAACAGCCCAGGGTCACTGTGCAGCCCGGCGTGGGGACGGAGAGACACGCCCCCACGTGACACGAGAGCTGGCCAGAGGAGGTGACCATGGGCAGAGAGGAGCACAGGCAGGACTCTGCAGAGACGAAGGGCCGTCAGAGAAGGAAGAGGGCACGTCTGTGTTCACCTCTCCAGCTGGAAGTTGGCCACTCCACGCTGGAGGAAGCCGACAGCCAAGCAGGCATCCTTAGTCACCGCCTGGTCCAATGCCTGCGGACAGAAATGTCTGCGGACTGCTCAGGCCTGTAACCCCGTCACCACCGTGTCACAGATGGGGATGCCCAGCAGTGGGTCAAGGAAGCCCGTCGGCCACATGACGGTCACCTGCAAGAGAAAGCCTCCCTCGCCTGCCCAAGGGCCTCTGGGTCCAAGGGGCGCAGGCGTCACGGCTTCAACGCAAACCTGCCTGGGCTCCCCAGGTGTTTTCTGATGGCTGCTCGGGGGGTAGTTAGATGGCGGCACAGACCAGCTTGTTAACCACGAGGATGAGGAAACGCTCCAGCACGTTGATAATAGTTACCTCCACGGAGGGAGTTACGTTAAGACTGTTGTCTCCTTCAAGCCCTAGCTTTGGTAGTTCACACAAAAAGACACACGTTTCATCTATTAGAATCAGAAGGAACGAAAGCACGAAAGCCTTAATATGTGTGTGGAGCCCAGCTCTTCCTGAAACTGAACTCAGAAATGATGCCGTCTGTTCCTAAGGACAGCAGCCATCAAGTTAAATGCAGGCAACTGGAGGGTGTCACGGTCCCGCTCTAACAAACCTGGCTGAGTGCGGGCTTGTTGAGCTGAGTCTGACCGAGGTTGAGGGTCAGCACTCGGGCACTGATGTGGCTGCTCAGCACAAGGGAAACCCTTTTATCCTGCCACATAGAGTGGCCGGATAGGAGCTTCTGGGGGGCTCCTGCCAGAGATGGAGCCCCAGCTCCCCGCACCCTGTCCAAGTCAGCCTTATTGATTGTAGCCGTTCCATTTGCTTTTTAAATTTTTCCAACGAACATGCCTCTGCTACTCCACCTCCGATTAGGGTGGAGGAGGATTTAACGTGCACACCCTTGGCCTGCAGCCTCTGTCCCCTCTCTCTGATTAAATCGAGGTTTAGAGGAGGTAGTGACTGGACTGGCCTCATTCCACTGACCCCGTGGTGTCCAGGGATGACATCCCCATTGCTGGATAACATTTTAACACTGACATTGCTGCGGAGATAACTGTAGATTCGAACACATATGTGAGGAACGGCAGGGCATGCCCCTTGGACATGTTTTCGCTTGACGTCGCCGTTGGCCTGGACAACGCGGGAACCTGGCTCTTTCTGGGGGCCCCTGGGGACCCAAGCAGTGAGCAGGGTGCTACTGCTTTTTGTCATCACCCATGGGATGTGCACCACTGTGATGAACCTGGAGGCTTGAAGGGCAGGGATGGCCCTGCCAGGCCCTCAGCAGAGGCAGGTGTGTGCGTGCCTGTGCATACATCTGGCTCTTGGTTCTGCTTTGGGGAGTGGGTGGGGGACAGGTGAGCACACAGATCTGGGGTTTAGGCCCCAACCAGAGACTGTCTCCTGGCCATCGCCACGGGCACCCGTGGCAACCCTCCGGCCCCATCCAGCCTCGAGCCTCTGTAGGCACCTTAGCACCTCCATCAAGAGCACCTGAGCCAGGGCTCACTCGGCCTTTCCACAGGACGGCAGAGCAGGGCAAACGGTCCCCACAAGCGGAGGCTGTGCTGGAGCCTTGCGACCCCATCCTGGCCCTGACGCAGCTCAACAGGGTCCCCCCTGGACACACACAGGTCCCACCTGCTTAGGTGTTCGCTGCAGCAGAACGCTGGGGTGGGGGGAGTCTCCGGGTGGCCATCAGGGAAGAAGGGTGGGGGCCTTGGGCTCACCCCTGCAGCTATCGCACCACGCATTGCCACCCCACCCCTCCAGCCCCGGCCACCAGGAGCGGAGAGCTGCATCCCCTGAGGTGGGGTCTCTGCGACAAAGCCTGGGGTCCCCCTGGCTCACCCGCAGCGCGGCCTCCGGGTCCCCGGCCAGCAGGTGCACGCAGCCCACGTTGAAGCTCACCCTAGCGGGCGGCTCCGAGACGCTCGAGAAGAGGCGCAGGGCGCAGTCCCAGTCCCCGCGCGCCACAGCCTGCGCGCCCTGGTGCCAGTCGCGCAGCAGGTCCCCGAGCGAGGCCATGGCGGAATGGACCTCGCCTGGCCCACGCGGAAGTCGGCGCTTCCC
Source organism: Budorcas taxicolor (assembly GCF_023091745.1). Taxonomy (NCBI): domain Eukaryota; kingdom Metazoa; phylum Chordata; class Mammalia; order Artiodactyla; family Bovidae; genus Budorcas; species Budorcas taxicolor. The sequence goes on along the minus strand of NC_068920.1, from coordinate 165,541,319 downwards.
GGCCGGATCGCGGGAGGCGCAGGGGGCGGCCGTGACGGTCTTGCCGCGGGCCCGGGGGTGCTGGGGGCAGAGGACCGCGGGGCCGGGGCCCCGGAATCCGGAGACCAGCGCGGGCCGAGGGAGCCCTTCGAGGCGGACAGAAGGGGCGAGGGCACCTCCGGCGCCAGGCACCAGGCGCGGGCGGGGCGGAGCGAGGAGCGCCAGGTGCGTCAGGTGCGCCAGGAAGGCCCGCAAGCCCCGCCCCTGACCACGCCCCCGCCGGAGGCCCCGCCCCGCCCCGAGTCGGCCCCGCCCCTCTGGACTTCCGCCTCGAGCTCCCGCGCCGGCGCGCTCCCGCCGCCGCGGCCGGCTCGGAGTCGGCTTCGGTGCGCTGGGGAAAACCATCCGGGCCCGCCGCTGGCGCCGCGGCCGCGGCCGCGCCAAGGTTCCGGGCGGACGCTGCCGTGTCAGGTAAGAGGCCCCGGGGCCGGGCCGTGAAGCGGTGCCGGGGGCCGCGCGGGCCGGCGCCGGACGCGGGCGCCGCTGGGAGGGGCCGGCGGCGGGTCTCCCGTGGGCCCCGGGTCGGCGCCGGAGGGGCGGCTGGGGGCGCGGCGCGGACGTTGGCCGCGGCCCCGGGCCGACCACCCTGTGGGGGCGTCTGTCGGGCCCTCAGCCCGCCGGGCGCGGCCCGCGTCGGTGCCGCGCCGTGAACCCCGGACGCGCCTTCCTCTGCGCAGCGAGAGCGGGAGCCCCCGGGCTGTGCGCCCGCCCCCGGGCTGACGCGGGCCGCCCGGGGCGCTGGGGCTCTGTCCCGGCGGCGCCCGTGGCCCGCGGGGCTCCCTCTGCGTCTCGCGCGGCCCACTCTCAGCCCCGCGGTGCCCCAGGGCCTTCGCAGAGGGTGGCCGGCGAGGAGGACGCGCCCCCGCGGCTGCGGGCGCTGCATCTGCCTGAGGCGCCCACGGGCTGGCGGAGCCGCAGCGGCCCGCCTCCTCGGGGGGCCTGTCTTGGCTCTTTCGGCCTTCCGCTGACGGGATGAGGTCCACCCATGCCACGGGGGGTCTGCTTTCTATCGCTTTGTCTAGTGTTTTAAATGTTGATCTCATCCGAAAAATGCTTTCACTGCAACGTGTGACTCTTTGACCAACCACCTGGGCCCCGCGGCCTTTCGAAGCTGGCGCCGAAACGTTACGGTCAGTGCACGAAGCCTGGAAACTCTCCCGGACACAGGCTCTGCCCTTATGCCCGAGCATCCTCCAGGGTCTGGGGAGGTGTGTGTCCTGGGCGGCTGGCAGAGAGCCACCTGCCTCCGATCTGGGCACCCTCCCTGCTCAGTTGGGGCTGTGACTCTGCTTCCTTCCCTGAGGACAACAGTCGCTGAGGACAAGCCAGCCGGGCTGTGAGACGATTCTTGTCAACTGGGAAGGCCTCCTGGGCCATGCAACCCCGAGGAGGCTGCTCTCTCACCAGTGGGGCGCTGAGGTTCCCAAACTGCTGGCCTGGAGGTGGGCAGAGCCCCCACCTCTCACGTGCTCCTCTCCTCCCCGAATTCCCGTGTGGCCGCTCCCTTCCTCAGACCAGACCTCCTGGCCCCCGGCCTCCCACAGCCCTGCCACAGGTCCTCAGGAACCTCACAGCCCTGAGGATTCCTGAGCTCAGCTGCGCCCTCCCACCTGCCCACTTGGGCCTCCTTTTTTTCCTGCAGCCCCCTACCCACACCCATCCTTACAGCTCGTGCCCTCTACCCACCAAACCCCCACCCACCAGTTCAGTTCACTTCAGTCGCTCAGTCGTGTCTGACTCTGCAACCCCACGGACTGCAGCACGCCAGGCCTCCCTGTCCATCACCAACTCCCGGAGCTTGCTCAAACTCATGTCCATCGAGTCGGTGATGTCATCCGACCATCTTTTCCTCTGTCATCCCCTTCTCCTCCTGCCCTCAATCTTTCCCAGAACCAGGGTCTTTTCCAATGAGTCAGTTCTTCACATCAGGTGGCCAAAGTATTGGAGTTTCAGCTTCAGCATGAGTCCTTTCAATGAATATTCAGGACTGATTTCCTTTAGGATTAACTGGTTTGCTCTCCTTGCAGGCCAAGGGACTCTCAAGAGTCTTCTCCAACACCACAATTCAAAAGCATCAATTCTTCAGTGCTCACCTTTCTTTATAGTCCAACTCTCACATCCATACGTGACCACTGGAAAAACCATAGCTTTCACTAGACGGACCTTTGTTGGCAAAGTAATGTCTCTGTTGCCAAAGTAATATGCTGTCTAGGTTGGTCATAACTTTTCTTCCAAGGAGTGTCCCCCAAACTCTTGTCCAGTCCCTGGTCCCTCTGTCCGGGCAGGAGAAGCCTGGCCCCGCTGGCCTGTCTCTGTCCACAGTGGCCGCGAGCCTCAGGTGGGTCACGTGGCTCCTGCCCTGGGAGCTCGCCCTCCCCGAGCCCAGTCCCTTCCCTTCCCTCCTTGGCCTCACCTCCACCCATCCTGCCTCCCAGCTGGAAGGGGTCCCCGGTGCCTGCGCCCCAGATCTGTCTCCTCCCTCGGAGCACTGCCCTGTCCCCAGGGTGTCTCCCTGGGGTGCCCCCCCAGGTGTCATTTCCCCTCTATGCAGACGTCCTGTGTTTCTTCCCACCTGAACAGAAAGCCCCCACCCTTAGCCCACGCGTCTCCTTGCTCCTTTACAGCCAGACTCCTTTTAAGAGTCGGCAGGATTCAGCGTCTCCATTTCCTTTGCCGGGTGCTTTTAGATAGTGAGATGTGCTTCACAAATCATAAAGCTCATTTTTAAATGTGCAATTCCATGTTTTTGTCAGATTCACAGAGCTGTGCCACCGTCGCCCCTACGCATGCCCAGCTGCAGCCCCCCGCCCCCCCCCCCGCCCCGCCCCCATCATCCCTGCCCCAGGCAACCAGCCATCCAGTGTCTGGGTTCACCTCTTCTGGACCATTCGTATGAACAGAGTCACAAAGCGTGTAGGTTTCTATCTGGCGTCTTCCCCTCAGCATCGTGCTTGAGGTCTGCACACGTTGCAGGAGGGTCAGTGCTTCGTTCCTTTTCAGGCTGAGTCACTTCCGCTGTGTGGATGGACCTATTTTGTTGATCAAACGGACCCCCGTGGGGGCGCCCTGGGCGCCCGCTGTCTGGCTCCTGTGAGTCGCACTTGTGTGTGGGTGTTTCTGCGGCCTTGTGCTCTTGGGTGCACCCCCAGGAGAGGCATTGCTGGGTGAGGAGCTCACTCGGCGCAGCTCTTTGACCATCTTTCTATAATGCTTCTTATTCTTGGTCCTGCCGGGGTTTCTGGCGGCCTCCTCGTGACCCCTGCCCCCTCGGCGCCTGGCCTCTGGGACACATGTCCGTTGGGTCTCCTGTATTCCCTGCCCCTTCCACCTCCTCTGGGCGCCTGCTCCCCCAGGTCCTATGAATTACCCTCTGGCTGTCCTCTGTGCCCACTAATCTCGTGTTTTTCTATTTTCACAATAAAAGAATGAGAAAGGACTTCCCTGGCAGTCCAGCGGTTAAGACTCCACACGTCCAATGCAGCGAGCACAGGTTCAGTCCCTGTTCGGGGAACTAAAATCCCACATACCCTGAGGCACGGCCCCCCAAAAATAAAGATGAAAGAGGTACCATTGCTGTGCCTGCCCCTGTGGTACTGTAGCTCTGCCCCCTGATGGCCCAGAGCTGGAAGCAGCCTAGATGCCCCTCGGGGGTGCTAGCCAAGCAGCCTCTGCGTCCACACCACAGGAGCCCACTCTGCAAAAGGGTTGGGCACTGGGCACTCACAGCGACTCGTGTGTGTCTCAGGGGAGTGTGCCAAGTGAGTGCAGACGCACAGAGGCCAGACTGTGTGGTTCCATCCGTGCAACTTGCCTGAAATGACAGGCGACGTGAACAGAGATGCGCCCAGCACTGCCGGGGCCGCTCGCAGTCAGGGCCTCGGGGCCACTGCAGGGGCCAGCGAGGGCTCTCCTCCAACCCACACGGCACCCTGCTTGTGATCTGGGGTGAAACGTAGATGCGACGTCTCTATTATTTCTTACAAGTTATCTCGAAATGAAATGTTTAATTAAAAAATCCTTAAGAAGGTCTCAGTTACAAGTTTTTCTGTTTTACAGATACCCTGAAAGTTGGAGTGATTCAGTGACCTCTAAGGTTCTTCCAGCTCTGAAGAAGGTGGTTCGGAAACACTTCGTTGTGTCTGAGCTGAAATCTACTCCCCAGTGGCAGTTGAGGCGTTGGGAGCGGCTTCCATCAGGACACTGTTCCAGCTCTGGCTGTGAGAGCTCCCGGCCGCTCACGTCAGCAGTGCTGCTGAGACCGTTTGGAGCACACAGCTCACGCGTGAGTGTGTGAGGGAACACACGCCAGAGGGAGCCCAGGAGAGGGAACCGCTTGCTGAGGTAAGGACTCAGCTCAGAGGCCAGCTTAGCGCTGGAACTTGCTTCCCAAGAAACTTAATAGCTGGTTGATTCTGGAGCTCATGGGTCAGTCAAATGGGCAGGAGTTTTGGATATTTGGGAATTGATTTTAGCCCAAGACAAGAGGTTGGGTTTTTTTTGTTGTTGTTGTCCCCTTTGTAAACAATGGGCACATCCAAGGAAAAAGCCAAATGCCACATAAGATTTTTCTCTCAGAAAATAAATGTAGGCTCACGCGTGACAGAGGCACTCGGTGTCCAAGGTCACCGCGCGGAGCCTGGGTCCCCCGGGCTGTGCCCGTCACACGAGCCCGTGGAGAGCCCCTTGACCCAGTGTTGGGTGACCACGTTTCCTGGGGGCTCAGCACACCCGCCACTTCCGCCGCTCACGGACCACCGACCGTGACCCCGGGTACTGAGGGCCCGTCCCGCCCCCGCAGGAAGCCTTGTGGAAGGAAAGGCAGCATGCCGGGAGGGGCGCACTCAGACGCGAGCAGGGCTTCCCGGCCGGGCAGTCTGCACACCAGGCAGCCATGCTCAAGCGGCTCAGGATTCGTCTCCTGGAGGTTCGGAGCTGAAAGGAGACTATAAACAGGGGAGCTTGTAGTCCTGTCCTGCAGGACACTGTGGGGAAGGGCTGCGTCTCCAGGGAGCCGGGCGTCGGATGCCCTGGACCTGCAGGGGGCTCCTCACCTGTCTCTGCTCTCACAGACGGAGCCCCTTGTGTGGTTTCAGAGCAGAGGCCACGCCGCTGCTGCTCCCCGGCCAGTTCCCACTGGCAGGCCCCCTGCACAGCCGTGTGGCACCCTGCCCACGACAGGTCTGCGGCCAGGGCCCATCCCCAGGCTGTGCCCCATCTCCAGGAGAAGCCAGAATGCGAAGAAGGGGAAGGAAACATGACGTGAACCGGCAGCGATGAACCTAGAGCCAGAAACAGCCTGAAGAGAAGCGTGTGACACGTGGAACGAACAGAGCAGCGAGCGAGTGCTGCCCCAGACGGGCAGGTGTGGCTTCTGGGGTCCAGAAGGAGGGGCCTGCCTGGGGGCCTCCCGGCAGTGATGAACCAGGAGCCAGAAACAGCCTGAAGAGAAGCGTGTGACACGTGGAACGAACAGAGCAGCGAGCGAGTGCTGCCCCAGACGGGCAGGTGTGGCTTCTGGAGTCCAGAAGGAGGGGCCTGCCTGGGGGCCTCCAGGGAGGAGGAGGGCCACCCAGCGGGAAGAGGACCGTCAGGGCTGTTACCACGAAAGGCAAATCCAGGAAGCCTGCATTTAACCAGAAAGCATTCATCTCTGGTGGAGAGCAAACCAGGCCCCCCACCCAAAGTCAGAAATAAACAGAAGAAACGGAAGGAAGCAGGCGGAATTAATATGGAGAAAAACTGAGAATGAATTGATGCCGTTTGCAGCAACGTGGATGGACCGAGACGTCATCATACCAGGCAAAGAAGGTCAGAGACAGCAGCACGTGATGCCTCTTACAGGTGGGATCTACAGTGTGACCGGAATGAACCTGTCAGTGAAACAGGAACAGACTCGCAGATGTAGGTGCCAGACCTGGGATCACCTAAGGGGAAAGGGGGGTATAAGTTAGGGTTCTGAGTTAACGGGTACACACAATTCTATATAAAACAGATAAACAACACGGGTCTATTTTCTGTACAGCACAGAGAACTATATTCAGTATCTTGTCATAATCTGTATTGGAAGAGAATCTGAAAATATATATATAACTGAAGGAAAAAAGAGAAAAGTTAATTAAATACTTAAATCAGGAAGTATAAAATTAGTAAAACCAGAAGCTAGTTCTTTTTTAATTTTTGGCCATGTCGTACAGCTTGAGTCCCAAAGAAAGGCAATGCCAGAGAATGTTCAAACTACCGCACAATTGCACTCATCTCACATGCCAGCAAAGTGATGCTCAAAATTCTCCACGCCAGGCTTCAGCAGTACATGGACAGAGAACTTCCAGATGTTCAAGCTGGACTCAAAAAAGGCAGAGGAACCAGAGATCAAATTGCCAGCCTCTGCTGGATCATAGAAAAAGCAAGAGAATTCCAGAAAAACATCTACTTCTTCCTTGACTACGCTAAAGCCTTTGACTGTGTGGATCAGAACAAACTGTGGGAAGATTCCTAAAAGAGATGGGAATATCAGACCACTTTACCTGCCTCCTGAGAAACCTGTATCCAGGTCAAGAAGCAACAGTTAGAACTGGATATGGAATAGCAGACTGGTTCCAAATTGGGAAAGGAGTATATCAGGCTGTGTATTGTCACCCTGCTTATTTAACTTCTACGCAGACTACACCATGTGAAATGCCAGGCTGGCTGAATCACAAGCTGGAATCAAGATGGCCAGGAGAAATATCAATAACCTCAGATATGCAGATGACACCACCCTTATGGCAGAAAGTGAAGAACTAAAGAGCCTCTTGATGAAAGTGAAAGAGGCGAGTGAAAAAGTTGGTTTAAAACTCAACATTAAAAAAATGAAGATCATGGCATCCAGGCCCATCATTTCATGGCAAATAGATGGGGAAACAATGGAAATAGTGACAGACTTTATTTTGGGGGGCTCCAAAATCACTGTAGATGGTGACTGCAGCCGTGAAATTAAAAGATGCTTGCTCCTTGGAAGAAAAGCTTTGACCAACCTAGACAGCATATTAAAAAGCAGAGATACTACTTTGCTGACAAAGGTCCATCTAGTCAAAGCTATGGTTTTTCCAGTGGTCATGTATGGATGTGAGAGTTGGACCATAAGGAAAGCTGAACGCCAAAGAATTGATGCTTTTGAACTGCGATGTAGAAGACTCTTAAGAGTCTGTTGGACTACAAGGAGATCCCACCAGTCAATCCTAAATGAAATCAGTCCTGAATATTCATTGGAAGGACTGATGCTGAAGCTGAAACTCCAATACTTTGGCCCCTGATGCGAAGAACTGACTCATTGAAAAAGACCCTGATGCTAGAAAAACCGAAGGCAGGAGAAGAAGGGAACGACAGAGGATGAGATGGTTGGATGGCATCACCAACTCGATGGACGTGAGTTTGAGTGAACTCCGGGAGTTGGTGATGGACGGGGGAGTCTGGCATGCTGCAGTCCATGGGGTCGCAAATGTCAGACACAACTGAGTGAACTGAACTGGGAGAGCTTGAGAGGTCTTAGTTTCCCAACCAGGGGCTGCACCCAGGCCACGGCAGTGACAGCACCGAGTCCTCCTCACTGGACCACCAGGGAGGTCCCACAAAACTAGCTCTTTGGAAAGACCAACGACCTAACCTTTTGCTAAGAGTGATTAAGAGGAAATGAAAGTGAACAAAATTCTGAACACTCACGAAAGGTGAGAACCACACACGTAAACAGTATATACACGGAACCCTGATGTTGCCTGATAAACATGGGAACCTCCTTGGAAATCGGGGCCTCCTGTCAGAACAGGCCTGGGGCGGGGGGGCGGTTGGAGTAGGCGGTGGGCGAAGACCAGCCCGGCTCAGAAGTGCTCGCCATCTGGGACCAAGGTCCCAGCCCCCGGCCCTGGCTGCAGCCTGGGTCACCCCGAGGCAGGACCACCAGCCACCCCTTGAGACGGCAGGTGTGCCTGGCGGCATGGAGAGCCGGCGACAGGAGAGGCCTGCCTTGAGGCTCAGACTCCTGGGCGCCCGGGTAGGTGCTCACATCCTCTCTAGAGCTAAGAGTCCATCGTAGTTTAACTGTCAAAAATAACTTTGTGGTTTGATTGCTTTTTCATGAATACGAGGTGGCATGTGTTCCTTGTGTAATATCTAGAAGATTCAGAGAGTGAAAGAGAAGACCCAGAGGGCCGGCGGGTGGCCCCAGTGCTGAGTGGGCCGGGGCCTGAGGCCCTTTGTACCCAGCAGCTGCTTTGGTGACAATTTCGTGCCACATGGGGAGGATTTGTCCCCGTGACATTAAATAGTCAATGTAAAATGCAGTTTTTAAGGTGCTTCCCAGGTAGCTCAGTGGCAAAGAATCTGCCTGCAATGCAGGAGACTGGGGTTTGCTTGCTCCTTGGAAGAAAAGCTGTGACCAGCCTCAGTCAGAACAGGCAGGGAGCAGGAACCTCCTCCCAGATGGTGGGGCTGCTGACCGCTGATCTCTGCCCCGCTCCTGCCGCCGCCTGGCACCCAGTGAGAAAGGGTCCTGAAGAGCTTTGTGGCCCAGACTCCCGGGGCTGGCCCCTGCATGCTGCAGGGGAAGGGCTGCGCCGTGGGAGGCCGGGGCAGTGATCCAGGGGGCCAGAGACCCCCAGCACAGTGTCCCTGAAAGTCACTGTCTGAGTTTAGAGTTGGTGACTTTGATTTTTAAAGAAAGGAACAATCCTGAAGTCAAATCAAGAAGTTAAAAATCCAGCCCCTGGGAAAGAGGGAGTGAGAAGAACGGACTGCCCAGTGTCGCCCAGTGCTGGCGAGGAGGCTGCGTGAAGACCCACCTGCGGGGGGAGTTTCCCACGGCTGCTGCCCTCGAGGTGCCCACAGGTTCCCCAGAGTCGAATGCCAGCTGCGTCTGGCCTGGCACACTGCAGAGAGGCCAGCAGGCATCCACACGGGCCACGGCTGGGTCCACAGCAGATGCCCTGTGGTGTGGACAAGCCCTGTCCTGAGTGGACAGAGCTGGAGGAGAAAGGATGGCTCTGTTTTCACGAGGTGTCCTGACCAGGTGGAGCCGCCAGGGCTGGGGCGGGGGCAGTGATCTTCCGGGAACGGTGGCTCTGGGTTAGAGGTGACGGTTGGCCACGCCTGAATATATTAGAGATGCTGAGTTGTACGCTTTAAGAAGTCAGTTCCACGGTCTGTGGATTACATCTCCACGAAGCTTTAAAAGCATCACTGAGATGAACGCACACTGGCTGAGTTCCGTTTGAGGCACCCCCCCACCGCCCCCCACCCCCCATCGCCCCCCACCCCCCATCGCCCCCCCATCGCCCCTCCACCCCCCCATCCCCCCGCCCCCCACCCCGTCAGTGCTGCTGCTTCGCTGAAGAGGCCTGAGCCGCCCCATCCGCAGGGGCCCAGCCTTCCGCCCCTTGTCTCGGGGGTCGGGGCAGCCCTGGGGTGGTGACCCCGTCCTGCACTGGGGACAGCACGGTGACTCCTCAGCCATTACGCGGAGCAGTGGCTGAGGATCCGGGCATCCGCTCGTCCTGCCGAGGCCCCGGTGTCGCGGTGGGGAGGCAGCCGGGGCCGCCAGGGCCACCCTCCTCCCTGGTCAGCGGCGTTTCTCCAGAGCAGCGTGTCCAGCAGAATTACCTGAGCCACAGGTGTGCCTTTAAATTCTGTGAAAAGGAAGAGGCAAGCTACTTTTAATGGCACACTTTATTTACACCTAGTGCCGAGCGCAGCCGACGCAGAGAAGCCAGCCGTTCTCTGCTGGCGCCCCAAGCGTGTGCGGCGGCCTGGCGGCCTGGCCGGGTTGCAGGCGCCGAGGGGGTCGGGCAAGCTGGGCGCCGGGCCTCGGGCGCCCGGATCCGCGCTGAGCCCCGCCCCGCCGCCGAGCTCACGCTCCGGTCCCCCCGGGGAGGCGGAGCCTGGGCCGGCAGCCCCCTCGCCAGGCCCGCGTGCCACAGCCAGCGCCCCGTGTTTGTGGGAAACAGAGAGGTGGCGAGTGCAGAGTGCGGCGCTGACGTCCGTCACTCCCCGCGGCGTGGACAGGCCTCGTGCTGCGCTCTCCTGGGCCGGGCGGTGGATGGGCGGTGGACAGAAGGCCTGGGCCTGGGCAGCAGCGTGGCTCCTGCGGGGTCCTGAAGCCCTGCTGTCTGGCTGCTTGAAAGGAGGTTTGGGGTCAGGAACTCGGGCCCTCCTCTCCTCGCGGTGCCCCCGAGCCAGGCCACGTCCTCCACGTCCTCTGGGCTCCCACGGGGTCTCAGGCTTCGCGGCTGGGGCTCCACCCGTTCACAAAGCCGTTTTATCGGGACGACAGGCCTGAAGGACGCACCCCAGCCTGGCCTGGCCTCCTGTGGACGTGAGGGGTTGAAGAGCCGGTGTGGCGGGGGGATGGGGGCAGGAAGGGACACGGCCAGGAGCACCTGCTCTGAGCCCCCTCCTGCCTCACACGTGGGGCTGGGGGCTCTGCTGGAGGCGGCAGCAGCCCCGAGGGTGGGCCTGCTGGAGTCCTCTTTCTCCTCTGGGTCTCCTCGGGCCTGGCTGAGGGCAGAGTTCAGGACGCGTCTGCCTGGGGGGCCAGCCCGGTCAGCGTGCCAAGCAGGAGGGTGGAGGCACAGCTGGGGGCCCTCATGGCCTGGAATCTGCAGCAGCCCAGGCTGGCTCCCAGGTGGATAATCCAGCCACCTCTCAGGAGGAAGCAGTCTGGCCTGCAGGGCTTCTCTCTGGAAAGCCCCGTCCCCTCCTCCGGTTTGAGTCCATTTCTCTGTGGGTTTGGTGTCTGACAGGGGCTCCCTGCCCAGGTGTGAGGCGGAGCTGAGAAGCAGGAGCCTTTGGGGTGAGCCGGGATCTTTGAGGCGGACAGTCACACGCCAGGGCTCCCTGCAGGGATGCGGCTCAGCCTAGCCCCTTTCAGCAGAATCGCAACCTGAACGAGTTGTATTCGGTGACTCTGATTTAGAGAAGGTTCAAAAACTGGAGGCGGTGTTCAGCCAGGGCCTCCGTCCCTGGGATGGCCTATTTGCCTGGTGTGCGCTGCAAACCCAGCACCACCATTGCAGCTTGTTTCATTTTAAAATGAGGTCAGTTTATAAGGGCTGCAATGGGGTGAACTTGAACTTGGTAGCTGCCAGCTGTTTTCAATCTCAGAAGCACGTAGTTACTGATTTCAGATTCTGGGGCTCGGGAACAGACCAGAGCTGAGCTTTGCTGGCCAAGGAAGGTCTGGGTCTGTCCACCTGACCTGGGGCTGGCCTGAGAGGAGAGCCCATCGCCTGCCTCACGTGGCCAGGCGTTGGCAGCGTGCCCTGAGAGAAGGTGGGAAAGTGGCCCCGCAGAAGGAGGTGGAAATATACCCACAGCGAAACCTTGGAACTGTAGAGGTTAGTCCTAGTTGAGAAGATTGGAAAACACACCCTCCCACAGCAGAGCCACTGGGTCATCTGCCCCCTTCCTGGTTGTGGATATTCAGCCATTCAGTCGTGTCCGACTCTGTGACCCCGTGGACTGCAGCATGCCACGCTTCCCTGTCCTTTACTGTCTCCCAGGGTTTGCTCAGACTCACGTCCACTGAGTCGATGATGCCATCCAGGCATCCCGTCCTGTCGCTGCCTTCCCGTGCTCTGTCTTTCCCAGCATCAGAGTCTAATGAGGTGCCTCTTCGCATCAGGTGCCCAAAGTATTGGAGCTTCAGCATCAGTGCTTGCAATGAATATCCAGCGTGGATTTCCTTCAGGGTTGACTGTTTTGATCTCCTTGCTGTCCACTGGGACTCTCAAGGGTCCCAGCACCACAATTTGAAAACATTCCGGTCTTCATTGCTCAGCCTTCTTTAGGTCCAACTCATGTCTGTACGTGACTACTGGAAAAACCATAGCTTTGACTATATGGACCTTTGTCGGCAAAGTAAAGTCTCTGCTTTTTAATACACTGTCTAGGTAGGTCATAGCTTTTCTTCCAAAGAGCAAGCATCTCTTAATTCCATGGCTGCAGCCACCATCTGCAGTGATTTTGGAGCCCAAGAAAATAAAGTCTCTCACTGTTTTCATCTTATCCCCAGCTGTTCGCCAAGAAGTGATGGGACCGGATGCCATAATTTTAGTTTCTTGAGTCAAGCCAGGTTTTTCACTCTCCTCTTTCACGTCCATCAAGGCTCATTAGTTCCTCTTCACCATCTGCCGTTGCAGTGGTATCATCTGCATATCTGACCAGCAAAGTGGATGCCTGCAGTGGAAAGAAGGCCATCGGGGCCTTGCGCTTGGACGAACCCCGACTGGCTCACGTGGGAAGAGCCCGAGCATGAGGCGTGGGGCCCTGCCGGCCCGGCTCCCCTGGGGGCGGGGCTGGGGCGGGGCTGGGGGCGGGGCCCTGGCTGCTGCTCGCCGCTGCGCGTGCTCCCTCCATGTCCGTGTCCAGCTGCGTCCGGTTCTGTAGCCCTTTGGACTGTAGCTTGCCAGGCTCCTCTCAGAGTTTTCAGGCTGCTGGTCTTTACTGCTAAAATAAAACCTCCATTTGTTCACAGAGGAAATGTCCCTGGGGTCACACAAGGGTGGAGTGGCCTGGGGGCTGGACTGTGCTGGGAGGGAGGGGGCTATGGGCTGGAGGCCCTCTCAGAAGCCCCATGGCCCCCCATGGGCCCTGCCTGCAGCCGGACTGGAGGCCAGGAGAGGAGGCCTGTTTGGAGTTTCCTTAAAGCAGCCGACTGCTCTCAGCCGTGCATGGGTCCCAGCCTCAGCCCCACCAGGAGCTCGTTGCCTCCGGGCTCATTGGCTGGGTTGGTGGGTGGATGTGGCTGTGTGCTGTGCAGGGTCAGGGCTCCAGAAACAGCCAGCAACGGTGTTAACCACATGGAGCCTGCCTGGCCAGACACGCACTCAGCCCGGGGGCCTGGGTGCGGCCTGGCCGATGAGGGTGACCAGAGGAGGAGCCAGGCTGGGCTCCCAGGGCGGGGCCCTGCACCATCTCCAGCCCCTCCTGTTGGGGACCCTCTGGCTGGCCCCAGGGTTACCCCCCACCCCAGGCCAGACAGGTCCCAGAGGTGGTGGGGTCACAGTGGGGTCACAGGCATAGCGGGCCGTGGAGCTGGACCAGCCTTTGTGCCCGGCGCGGCCCCAGGGGACAGACAGACAGTGGACACGCCAGACAGGAGGGTGAGGGGTGTGAGCAGCACCTCCCCATGTGCAGGACACGCTCGTCCCGCTGCGCCTTGGCTGGGCCCCAGTGTGGGCAGGACCCCGGGACGGCACTGCCTGCTGAGGGGCCCAGAGGCCGGCTCTGGCCTCGCCTGGCCACGCAGCACTGCTCTCCCCTCCGGGTGCGAACACCTGCCTGCGCCCCCTCCGTGGGTACCCTGAGGTTGTGGCAGCCGAGAGAACCGGTCCCCCCAGCCCCCCAGAGGTGGGGTGCTGTGGGGAGGGGCCTCTGTATTAGAGACCCCAGCCGCCGGGAGTGGCAGTCCTCCCACCCCGAGTCCTGCCAGGGTTGGGCCAGACTTGGCGTGGGAGGTGGGCAGAAGGCATCTGGGATTAGGTCCCAGCAAGGGGTAGGCAGGGGCGGGCAGCTGGGTTTTTCCCAGTGGTGCCTGGGCAGACGGCCAGATTGCCTGCCTCACTCCAGGTCCATTCAGGTGCCTGTAGTCAGGGGGAAAGCAAACGCTGAGGACAGAGGTGGGAGGAGGCCTGTCGTGAGCTGAGGACTGGCTCCAGCCCCTGCAGAGCCGGGAGGCCCAGGGCTGGAGACAGGGCCTCGGGGACATCTGCATGGGGCGGGTACCCGAGACCCCAGGTGGGGAGGGAGGGTTCCTTCCCGACAGACAGACCGCCCCTCCAGGCACCGGTGCCCCCAGGGAGGCTCTTCCCAGGAGTGCCTTCCCCCCGGCCCAGGCAGCCGTTCAGGGCCTGCAGGGTAGGCCGCAGCCCTCAGACCCGAGGAAAGCGTCTTAGAGGAAAGGGGCCGTGAATAGGAGGGAGGTGTCCATACAGACCAACAAAGCGCACGGAAGCCGCCGTGTCCTCAGGGTGAAGGGAGACGAAGTCGGGGATGTTATAAAAACTCCGATAGTAGGAATGAGAAATTAACGAAAGAGTGGCAAAATAAATTTCAAGAAATCTCCCCCAAAGGCAGAGAAGAGGAGACACAAGAAAATTAGAGGTTCTTCCGGGAAGCCCAGCATCCAAGTCAGAGTGACCCCAAGAGCAGAGAGCCCAGGGGCGCCTAGCGGACCTCGCCCGTCTGCCCCTCCTCCTGGCACCTGCATGCTGGCAGGGGCGGCCCCCCAGGAGGGGAGCGGAGTCCCAGCTGCAGTCAGGAGGCAGGTGGTTCAGAGCTCACAGCACCACGGGAAGGACCGTCACTGTCACCCCTGGGGATGGCTCCTCACCCACAGCCAGGCTTCTGGCCAGGCCGGGGGTCTGTGAAGACACTCGCAGACAGCCGAGAGCAGCGGAACACCCTCCTTGCAGTTATTCTCAGGAAGCTCGTGGAGAATGGGCTCCTCTAGAGTCAGGACGAGACTGAGAAGATGAAGGCTTTGAGGTCAGGGGTGCAGGACGCACCAGGGAGAAGCGGGGCAGGAGGTGCCGGGCTCATCCTGCGCCGCCGGGCTGGAGAGCAGCCGTCCAGACCCAGACCGAGACAGCCGGGCAGAGGCTCGGGAGGGGCTGCCGCTGGGAGCAGGCAGCCCTCCTCCAGCTTGTCTGAACATCCTGGGGAGGGCTGTGGTGTTCACTCTCGTTCGTGATGGCTTTGTAAGAAATCCAACAGGGAAGAAGTGGTGTCACTTTTTTTTTTCTTTACTCTTCCCCCCTCTTTAGATAGGATAATTTTGACTGCATGCTTAGTTGCTAAGTCGTGTCTGACTCTTTGCAACCCCATAAATGGTAGCTCACCAGGCTCCTCTGTCCATGGGAATCTCCAGGAAAGAATACTGGAGGGGGTTGCCATTCCCTTCTGGAGGGGATCTTCCTGACCAGGGATCAAACCCGGGTCTCCTGCATTGCAGGCGGATTCTTTACCGTCTGAGCCACCAGGGAGGCCCTAATTTCTATTGATCTGTCTTCAAATTCCCTCACTCTTTAATCTGCCGTCTCCAATCTACTGTCAAGCCCAATCGGTGGATTTTCCATTTCAGTTATTATCCTTTCACGCTTTTTATTGGAGAATTGCCATTTAGTTCTTTTATGTTGTTGTGGTTTAGCCCAACTCTTTTGCAACCCCATGGACCACAGCCCACTGCGCTCCTCTGTCCGTGGGATTTCCCAGGCAAGAATACTAGAGTAGGTTGCCACTTTCTTTTCTAGGGATCTTCCTGATCCAGGGATGGAACTGACATCTCCTGCATTGGCAGGTGGATTCTTTACTGCTGAGCCATCAGGGGTTCCCATTCTTTCATGTAGTTACACGTGATTTCCATTTCTACCTCTCTGTTTCATGAAGATCGTATTATTCTGTAACTTTTTGAACATGATTTTCATTCGTCCTTTGAACACAGTTGTAATAGTTGTGCTAAAGTCTTTGCTAAATCTGACCTCTGAGCCGCCTTCGGGTTGCTTTCTGTCATGGGCTTTCCTGTATTCCTCCCCCTTACCTATGGATCGTACTTTCCTTTGTGATTTTTATATTATCTACTGAACATCGTGAATGATACGTTGTAGGGACTCTATTCTGTTACCTTCATCTGAAGAATGCTGAGTTGTTCTAGTGAGCAGGCAGTTTCTGATTACCTTGAGCTGGTGAAGGGGGCATAACTTGGCATTCCATTCAGTCAGTTCAGTTCAGTCGCTCAGTCATGTCTGACTCTGTGACCCCATGGACTGCAGCACACCAGGCCTCCCTGTCCATCACCAACTCCTGCAGCTTGCTCAAACTCTTGTCCATCAAGTCAGTGATGCCATCCAACCATCTCATCCTCTGTCATCCCCTTCTCCTCCTGCCTTCAGTCTTTCCCAGCATCAGGGTCTTTTCCAATGAGTCAGTTCTTTGCATCAGGTGGCCAAAGAATTGGAGTTTCAGCTTTAGCATCAGTCCTTCTAATGAATAGTCAGGACTGATCTCCTTTAGGATGGACTGGTTGGATCTCCTTGCAGTCCAAGGGACTCTCAAGAGTCTTCTCCAAAGCTACAGTTCAAAAGCATCAATTCTTCGGTACTCAGCTTTCTTTGTGGTCCAACTCACATCTGTACGTGACCACTGGAAAACCGTAGCTTTGGCTAGACGGACCTTTGTTAGGGTAGATCTTTATCTTGGAGAGGTTCAGCCTACAAAGTGTCCCATACACTTGCTGGGGCTTAGGGGCCTGGTTACATGGTTGGGTTGGCAGCGTGGGTCTCCAGTGGGTCTCACTCGCTGTGGTCACTGGGATGGATCCCTGCGTGAGCGGCACGGCACCGCTTGATCACTCGTGTCTCTGACGAACTCTTGGCCCAGGGACAGCTGCCTCCGGGAGCTCTGGGGGTCCTGCATTCTCACTTGCACTTCTGGCCCCAGCAGCCCCCTCCAGCTGGTGCCTGGGCCGCAGACTCCTCTACTCAGCGGGAAGTTCTGCTCGCCAGGCTCCAGGTCAGTGGCCTTAGCTGGGCTACTGCCACCAGCTGGGGACCGGCCCATCCCTCCCCAACCCTGGGCATCCCTCGATGGCAGAAAGCACACTTGTACGTGGCCTCTTGTCCAGAAGCTGGCCTGGAACACGTCCAGTGGACACTGTTTGCAGCGGGAGGTGCTCTGGCCTGGCACAAGTCTGGAGCAAACAGACGAGGCAGAGAAGCGCCTGGAGTTGGCACCAGCTCAGCCGGGCTCTGCTTCGGCTCCTGTGAAGACTCGGTGGAAATCCTCAGAGAGCTGTTTCCAGGCTCGCGGGGTGGGGGTGGGCTCCCGCCTTGAGCTCGGTCAGTCAGTGTAGGATTGGAGTCAGGAAACAGCTGTATCGGCCTGGTAGAGAGAAGTTCGACAGTAAACGTCCAAAGCTTGTGGGAGTGGTGGCCTGCGGGGCGGCAGAGTGGGTTGGGGAGCAGACGGCACAGAGGGTGGGTGGGGTCCCCCCTTGATCCAGGCCTGCGTCAGGACCCGGGTCTAAACAGAGGCGCTGCGACAGTCTCGTGATACAAACCACACCTCAAGTGAGGACAGACTGGCCCGTTTCCCTCAGTGTGGGGGGAAAATGCATGTTGGCAGGAGCCTGTTGGCCACCTGGGAACGAACGGCAGTGCTTTGTTGTTGGCCTGGATGACTTAGAGCTGGCCGCGCCGGTGGGCAGACTCCAGTAGGGAAGCTGCGGCCGCCCGAGCCCCTGCCTCCCAACCACAGAGGTGGGCCCTGCGTGGCTGCCCTTCAGGGTCTCTCCCTTGTGTGTGGAGCCTGCAGCCTGACTGCCCGTCTCCACTGGTCTCCAGCAGCTCCTGCATCTTCCCTGAGAATGGACCCTGGAGACCCCGAGGAAAAGCCTGCTGCCACTGACCCCGCTGGTGAGCCCGCTGGTGGTGAGTCCTGTGGGTGAGCATGTGCCTCTTACAGCCCCAGGTCCGGCGGGGCAGTGCAGGGCAGGCCGTGGGGTGGATGTGTGGGGTCTCTGCACGGGGCAGGGACACCAGGTGGGAGGCATCAGGGCAGCGTGGGCCTGGGGCCCGGAGAGCGGCCCCGGGTGTGGGTGGGGCAGGCCGCTGGCTGCCGCCATGGCCGCCTTCCCAGGGGGCCGTGGGCGCACCGCCCGTCGCCTGGGAAACGTGACCCCGTGGTCCCATGGTGGCCTGCCTGCTGGCTGCTTGCCTGATGACTAACACTGACGGTCAGCCGTGACTGGACAGAAACTTGGGAGAAGGACGGAACCCACGTGTGGGTGGAGCTGGGTGGGCAGGGGCAGGTGGATTTCTCTGGAGCCTTCACTGCGCCCCACACCAAATATGGACACAAGGCATCTCATCCGTCTGGCCAAGAAGGCGGGAGCAGGGGGACCGACAGGTGTCTGAAGAGCAGGAGCGCCCGCACTGGCCCCCACGTGGCCCCGAGAGAGCCGAGGCCCCCAGCCCTGGGCCCTCCTCCAGAAGCCCCTAGCTCCTCTCGGGCAGCGTCTGTGGGCTCAGCGGGGCTGCTCTCTGCGCGCCTGCTCTGTGTGTTGCGGTGGGTGGGGCAGGCGCAGGACCACATGAAGGCTGCTATGAAGGCCCCCGCCAGAAAGACAGGTGGCGACACGGGAGAGGAGACCAAGGCTGGAGAAGCAGGGGCTCCTCCCAGGCCAAGACCCTGTGTCCAGCTGGAGAAGGGTCCCCTTCCTGCCACCCTGAGCATCCTGAGGGGCCATCTCCCTGCTGGGCTGGGTCCCTGAGTGGGCACACTATGGGAGGGGAGCCTCCAACCTATGAGCAAAAGGGCAGTGCCTTCAGCAGGTAATGTGACGGAGCTCTGGTCCAGCCTCTGCCCACACACCCAGGGCCCAGGGCATCTCCCTCGGGTCCTCTGAGGTACACGTGCTGCTCCAGCAGACTCACCAGGGGGCACCAGCAGGTGCCTTCACACTAACCTAACAAGTGGGCTCCACTGCTGCCCGAGTGTCCTCAGCAGGAGCACCAGGCTGTTCCCCAGAGGCCCCCATTATGTGACGTCTTTGGGCCTTAGAGCCCATCCTGCTGGGAAAGGGGATAAGACACAGTCCCCCCATCAGACACAGTCCCCCCATCAGACACGGTCCCCCCATCAGACAGTTCCCCCCATCAGACACAGTCCCCCCATCAGACACAGTTCCCCCGACAGACACAGCCCCCATCACACACAGTCCCCCCGTCACACACAGTCCCCCCGTCACACACAGCCCCCCTGACACACACAGCCCCCATCACGCACAGTCCCCCCATCAGACACGGTCCCCCCATCAGGCACGGTCCCCCCATCAGACACAGTTCCCCCGACAGACACAGTCCCCCTGTCACAGTCCCCCCGTCACACACAGTCCCCCCGTCACACACAGTCCCCCCATCAGGCACAGTCCCCCCGTCAGACACAGTCCCCCCATCAGACACGGTCCCCCCGACAGACACGGTCCCCCCGTCAGACACGGTCCCCCCGTCAGGCACGGTCCCCCCGTCAGGCACGGTCCCCCCATCAGGCACGGTCCCCCCGTCACACACAGTCCCCCCATCAGGCACAGTCCCCCCGTCACACACAGTACCCCCGTTACACACAGTCCCCCCATCAGGCACAGTCCCCCCGTCACACACAGTCCTCCCGTCACACACAGCCCCCCCTGACACACACAGCCCCCGTCACACACAGCCCCCCTATCAGGCACAGTCCCCCCATCAGACACAGTCCCCCCATCAGACATGGTCCCCCCATCAGACACGGTCCCCCCATCAGACACAGTCCCCCCGACAGACACGGTCTCCCCATCAGACAGGGTCCCCCCGTCAGACACGGTCCCCCCAACAGACACGGTCCCCCCGTCACACACAGTCCCTCCGACAGACGCAGTCCCCCCGTCACACATAGTACCCCCATTACACACAGTCCCCCTGACACACACAGCCCCCATCACACACAGTCCCCCCGTCACACACAGTACCCCCGTTACACACAGTCCCCCCATCAGGCACAGTCCCCCCATCAGACACGGTCCCCCCGTCACACACAGTCCCCCCATCACACACAGCCCCCCCATCAGGCACAGCCCCCCCATCAGGCACAGCCCCCCCGTCAGGCACAGCCCCCCATCACACACAGTCCCCCCGTCACACACCATCCCCACGTCACACACAGCCCCCCCATCAGGCACTGTCCCCCCGTCACGCCCCATCCCCCCGTCAGGCACAGCCCCCATCACGCACTGTCCCGCCTCAGGTCGAGCACCTCACAGATCGTTCTGTGTACAGAGGCTTCTGTCAGTAGTCTGCACTCAGGTTTCCTCCGTGTCTTCTCGCAGCTCAATAGCTCACCTCTCCGTGCTGTGTGATATCCCATCGTCTGAAGGGAGCAGAGTGTATGCGTCCGAGCGCCGATGTTTCCACTCTTCTCTGAGCTCTGTGGCCTTACAGGTGCCTTCAGTCTGCTAGGCACTGGCATCACCCCACGCCGTGTCAAATGGACAGGGGGCTCCTCCTGGTGTTTCCGTTTCAGGAGGACGTTTTCATCACTGAGGCCTCTGTTTGCTGAGGGTTTTTATAGACACCTTAAACCTGCATGAGGACGTTCCTTCTCTTCCTGGTTTGCTGGCTTATATCTTCAACTGTGACTAGAGTTACTCCTCACAAGTTACCCGCAGTTGCATGAGACACTGGGTCCGGGGCGAGGGTCGGGTGGCTTTCCTCCTGTGCGGCAGCGTGAGCCGGGCAGATACGCCCTCCGTGATCAGCCAGCCTTGCTTTCTGGGACAGACCCTCTTGTGGCCTCTGGGGTTCCCCACGGCCCCTGTCTTCTTTGCGAGCCCGTGTCCTCAGGGCCCGTGGCTCAGGTCTCCCGTCTTTCCGTCCATCCGTCCGACTCCCTGCGGAGCGGCTGCTGCCCTTTGCCCTTTGACTCTCGAGTGGCCTTGCAGGTGCGGCCACCTGAGCTCCTGTTCCCCTGGGTGTGGACCGATGGTCCTGAGTCTGACCCCGAGATCCTGGCTGAGGGCCAGATGGTCCTCCTGCCTGGACTGGGGTGGGGGCACCCCAGGAGCACCATCCCCGTTGGCGGGCCTCACGCCCACCCTCCCCGGGCTCTGGGCCACGGCCCCTGATGGGAAAGAACCAGGTTTGTCCCCAGCTTCTCGGGGGGCTGGCCAGGTGACAGCCCACACCTGTGCAGCAGAACTCGCAGCGCAAGATGCGCTGGGCCTGCAGGCTCAGGCTGGGGCAGCTGGGGGAGCTGGGGCGGGCCGAGGGGGAGGGGCTGCGGAGGCTGGGGGGTACGGTGAGGGGGAGGGCGTGGGGAGCGGGAGCCCCGCTGGCAGGGCAGAGGGTGAGCGAGAGGCCCAGCAGGTAGGCAGCCAGGGGGCGCTGGTGGCCACGGGCAGCTCAGAGCTGGTCCCCAGGCCCTGGCCTCAGAAGCAGCTTCCTTTCCCAAGCCCAGAGCAGGCAGCGGTGACCTTTTCCAGACAGCCGGCCCTCCTCGCCCCTAACCTGGGACCTGGCCTGAGGGCACCGGCTCTTCCAGCTTGAGAGTCACCTGGACCCCCGCCGCCCCGGGCAGCACTGGGCTGAGCAGGGGCCCACTCCAGGACCCCACCGCTCCACTCTGCAGCAGGGGGCGGGGAGGCTTTGGGGCTCGGGTGGGACTCGCCAGGGGCAGGACAGGGCAGAGGGAAGACGGGGAGGCAGAGGCCGGGACCGCATTGGGCCTCAGCAGGGGCCAGAGGCCAGACAGTGGGCCAAGGATGGGGGGGTGCCCCCCAGCCAGGTCAGTATCACAGGCCTCCCCGCTCACACGGACCAGGGGCCCACTGGGGCGGGAATGCGAATCCGGGCTCCCTGAGCTGAGCTGGAAGCCCCCCAGGGGCACTGCGGGAAGCCCCCAGGCCTGGGGAGCAGGCCAGCCCTGGGGAGGGGCCGCAGGGCCGTGCTCCCCGCCACACGCAGCCTCTCCACAACCCTGCCCTGTCCCCCCAGGCCAGGACCCGCGCCTGTTCCTGCAGACCCTGCAGACGCTGTGGTCCACTCGGGACCTGCGACAGGTGAGCTGCCTTGTCGAATGTTCTGGGGGTCACATGAGGTTGGGGCTGGGAGACAAGGCCTGTTGGACGCACGGAGCAGGAGGAGAGGGCAGTACCCACCGCCAGCCTGCGGGCAGCAGGGGGCACCTGGCGGGCCTCGCACTCTGCTTCTTCTGCGTGAAGGCCCGGAGGACAGCCGTGTGTGTGGCCTGGCCGGCAGGTGGCCGGGGCCTCCCGTGGTTCTGGGCCCTGCACACTGGGCCCCACGGAGGCCCTGCAGGGCGGCAGCTCTGCCTCAGCCCCCGGGTGGCACCGGTATTGCCCCCCAGCCGCTCCTCCCTGCACCGAGCTCCCTCGAGGCCCCAAGGAGTGAGGCTGTCCTGGTCCCCGGGGGGTGTGGGAGCCATGCGTGGCTGGGGGGCTGCCCATCCTCTCAGGGCCAGCCTGGTCTCCCTACCCCCACCCCCCACCGACCCCATGACCCCAGGGCTGGTGAGCTCCAAGAAGGCTACAGGCCTTCAGGGGAGGCCTGTCTGTGAGCCGGAGAGGTTCACGGGTCTTCCCAGGGCACAAGGCAGCCGCTGCAGGTCCAAGCTGCGTGGCCTTGAGCAGTTATCTGCCTGCCGCCTTCCCCAACCCACGTAGGCCTGTGAAGAGCCGGCTCTGGTTGTTAGCTGGAGAAATCCAGTGCTTCTGCAAAAGCCAGAAGCTTCTTGATTTCCCGATTCCGTGCCTGTGGCTCTGAGGGCGACTCAGGAAGCTGGGCCGCGGGGCTGTGAGGCCTTCCCATCGAAACACGCCTGCCTGTTTCGGGGGGAGACTGTGTTTCCTGTGGGGTGGAGCTGAAGCAGCTGGGGGGAGCCACCCGTCTGTTCCCTGAGGCCGGGCGCCGCAGGGCTCCGCCTGGGCTGGGCTGGGGACTGGGAACGTGCGGTGAAACCCAGGTCTCCCTGGGTCGACTCATTCCGGACCTATTTCCCGGGGGAGTGCCCGCTTCCTGTGCGTCAGAGGTTTGGGCCGAGGCCCCTCCGGTTCTGTGACCCCTAGGGCGAGGGCGGCACGGCCCTTGCCCCGCCCCTCTCCAGGACTGACCTCCGCCTCCGGCCGCTGGACACCCCAGCGGTGGGCCCAGGCGGCTGTTGCCGATGCCGCCTCTCCCTCCCCACCTCCGCCCGAGCCTGTGGTCTTGGTTTGATGTCTCAGATTCCTGCTGTCTGATTCTCACTGTGTCTCCGTGACCAGCGTGCTCCTCATCTCCAGAGAGACGCGGGGCCGCCTCCTGGCTGGGAGGCCCCTGGCCGTGCTCTGGCTCCCATAGGGCCGGGCTTGTCCTGTGGTCGTTTGTGCAAATGCTCCGAGGCCCCTGTTCGGGGCTGGTGTCCCACCAGGAGAGCACGCACGTCCACGCTCCAGAGCACACCCTGGGCCCCTGCTCAGGGCCAGCACACGTTGCCCAGTGTTGTGAGACACACGTGAGGCTTGAGGCCCAGCGGCGAGGCGGGGGTGGGGTCCCTGCAGGGCCTCGAGGGGTGGGGTGGACGCCTGGGCTGGGCTGGGAGGGTGTGGGGGACGCTGCCCCCCCAGCCTCCAGGGCGGCGGCGGGAGGTGTGGTGGCTGAGCCCTAGGGGGTTCAGACTAGCAGGGGACCCTGGAGGCCAGCGCAGCCCGGGGCAGGGGCCTCAGGACGGGACGGGGTCGCAGGGCTGACCCTGCAGGACTCCTGGGAGCTTCGCCCTGTGAGGAAAGAACTAGGATGCGACAGGGTCTGTGGTCTGGCCTTTCAGAGGGGATCAGCCGGGACTAGAGGGACAGGTGAAGGAGGGGCAGCGCTGAGGTCTGGGGGCAGGACGGGGCCGGGCAGGAGGCCTGAGAGTCCCCCGGGGGGAGCCGGGGTGGGGACAGGCAGGGGAGGGCGGTGCTCCCCACGTGGGGCCTAGGCCTGCACTCTGGAGACTGCTGGGAACGCTCACTCCTGGGCTCACCCCAGTCCCACGGGGCAGGAACCTGGCTGTGCTAACAGGCCCTCTGGGCTCTGGCCCAAGCCCGCTGCAGTTGGCGGGCCGTGCCTTCACTCCTGAATGTGGGTAGGAAGGAGGGGCTGTGCCCAGGTCCCAGCTGGGTGGGGGTCAGGAAGGGCAGGGGGGCCAGAAGGCGGGAAGGAGGGAGGGAGGGATCAGCCAGAGCCTCAGAGGCGGTCCTGAAGGGCCGTCGCGTGGACGCTGTGCCCAGCACGCCCAGGAGCGGGGCGAGGGGCCAGACGTGAGCCCGGTCCGAGGGGCCGCGTGGCTGGGGACGCCGGGCCCAGTGTGTGCGATCCCCCCACGGCCGCGGCCTCAGCTTAGGGCCTCTGTGTCTCGTCCTTCACTTAGGGCTGATTGCTCTTCTCTCTCGTAATTTCGGATGTGTTTGTTTTCTGTCTTCATTCTCAAGCTGGTGTCTTGTCGTCCTTTACTCTTGGAGCTTTGATCGCCCCACAGTGGGTGTTCCTCGTGAGTCCTGAGGTTTTCACGGGAGCTCATCTCAGTGCAGCTCGTCCTTTCTGGTGGCCAGGGGCCAGGCCCAGAGGCGTCCCCAGGACTGACCTCCTGAGCACACGCGGAAGCGCCCTGGGGGCCCTGCCCTGTGTGTTGGCACCCAAGGCCGGCTGGGGTCTCCCCTGTGCTCACTGCGCCTCGCGACCCTCAGACCTGTCCCTTCCCGGGGTCTTTACAGACAGAGCGTTCACCTGACGCTCCAGGGAGAGTCCGCATTTCGTTCTCGAGAGCCCTGCTGAGTGGCCGGAGAACAGCGGTTTAAAGTCACAAAGACGTGAGTGGACGTGGCTCCAGGAGCGTCCTGGGGAGCCCGCGCGGGGCAGGGGCCACGGCCATGCCCCTGCTGAGACCTGCCACCCGACGGTGGCCCCTGAGCCCCGGGCTGGGCACGGCAGAGGTGTCTATGGGGGAAAGGCTCACGCAGACAGGAAGCGGGTGACACCAGGGGCCTTGGGCCGAAAGAACGCTTTCCCAGGTGAGAGCGTCAGAGGGCGGCGGGGCCCAGGTGAGAGCGTCGGAGGGCAGCGGGGGCCCTGGCCTCGCATGTGGTGGGGGAGCTGAGATGCAGGCTTTGTCAGCAGGGCCCTGGGGAGCTCACGGGGCTTCAGGGAGGTCTGCACTCTCTGGACCACACCAGAGCAGATCCGGGCATCCCAGGGCCCTCCATGATTGCACCGCGGGAGCCAGTCCTGCAGACCTCCAGGGCGCAGCTCCTGTCTCGACACGGCCGCGCAATGGCCATGTCCACGATGGTCTCAGAGAAGATGGGGGGGACTGCCCGCTCCTCTGGGGTCTCGGGGAAGGTAGGGGGGACTGCCTGCTCCTCAGGTGTCTCAGAGAAGGTGAGGGGGACTTCCCGCTCCTCTGGTGTCTCAGAGAAGGTGAGGGGGACTGCCCACTTCTCTGGGGTCTCAGGGAAGGTGAGGGAATGCCCACTTCTCGGGGGTCTCAGGGAAGGTGGGGGGGACTGCCTGCTCCTCGGGGGTCTCGGAGAAGGTCGGGGGGACTGCCTGGTCCTCGGGGGTCTCAGAGAAGATGGGGGGACTACCAGCTCCTTGGGGGTCTCAGAGAAGATGGGGGGTACTGCCCGCTCCTTGGGGGTCTCAGGGAAGGTGGGGGGGACTGCCCACTTCTCTGGGGTCTCAGGGAAGGTGAGGGAATGCCCACTTCTCGGGGGTCTCAGGGAAGGTGGGGGGGACTGCCCGCTCCTCGGGGGTCTCAGGGAAGGTGGGGGGACTGCCCGATCCTCTGGTGTCTCAGGGAAGGTGGGGGGGACTGCCCACTTCTCTGGGGTCTCAGGGAAGGTGAGGGAATGCCCACTTCTTGGGGGTCTCAGGGAAGGTGGGGGGACTGCCTGCTCCTCGGGGGTCTCGGAGAAGGTCGGGGGGACTGCCTGCTCCTTGGGGGTCTCAGAGAAGATGGGGGGACTACCAGCTCCTTGGGGGTCTCAGAGAAGATGGGGGGTACTGCCCGCTCCTCGGGGGTCTCGGGGAAGGTGAGGGAATGCCCGCTCCTTGGGGGTCTTGGGGAAGTTTGAGGGGGACTGCCCGCTCCTTAGAGGTCTTGGGGGAGGTGCCCAGCCGTTTCTGCTTCGGGTGTGAAGCAGTCTCTCCCCTGACCCCTTCTCTGAGTGCTTTAGGTTGGGGGCCCTGTGTCTGGCAGCAGCAGGACGGGGCCCCTGGAAGCCGCTGCTCTGCAGGGCTTTTGGGAGGAGGGTGAGCGAGCTGACCCCCGCTGTCGAGGGTAGAGCCCCGGGCTGGCCAAGGAGCAGGGCCTGACCTCCGGAGGACGCGCCACCTCCCGTGCCCTTCCCAGGCCTCTGCGGGTTGGCACGGGAGAGTCCGTCCAGGGGGAGACCAGATACCTCAGAGGGAAGAGCTGGCCCTGTGCTCTGCCCGTCTCTGCGAGAGGGGGCTCCGTGGGCTCATAGGGTCCTCGAGGCAGCCTTCCTCCTGGCAACACTCCACACTCAGCGCCCTGACACCCCGGTCCCAGGACGGGGGCTTCCTGGGAAAAGCCTTTCTTCTTTGGGGCCTTGAGCAGGGGGCTCTCTTCCTCCAGCCCCTGCCCTGGCCCATGGCTGCCTGCACACCCTCTGTGGGGCTGGAGGCGAGAGGCTGGCCATGCCCAGGGGCCCTGCTGGTCACATGAAGGACGCCATGACGCTCGCTGTTCCCCTGGACGTGGGTGGTGGAGACACACCTGCGCTTGTTTCGGTCGTTCAGCTCTTAGGTGTCTCTAGAAAAGCAAACACGGAGAAGGCGACGGCACCCCACTCCAGTGCTCTTGCCTGGAGAACCCCAGGGACGGGGGAGCCTGGTGGGCTGCAGTCCGTGGGGTCGCTAAGAGTCGGACACGACTGAAGTGACTTAGCAGCAGCAGAAAAGCAAACAAAAGGCACTTTCCAGTTTGGGTTTTTCTTTCCTTTTTCTGGGGCTTCCCTGGTGGCTCAGTGGGTAAAGCATCTGCCTCCAATGCGGGAGACCTGGGTTCGATCCCTGAGTTGGGAAGATCCCCTGGAGAAAGAAATGGCAACCCACTCCAGTACTCTTGCCTGGAAAATCCCATGGACTGAGAAGCCTGGTAGGCTACAGTCCGTGGGGTCGCAGAGTCGGACACAACTGAGCGACTTCACCTCACCTCACTTTCCTTTTGCTTGTTAGGCCCACTGCCACGTCCCAGGCATGCCACACAGGCGGTCAGGGTGCAGAGGGTGCCACCCAGCTTCTGGCCCGGGGGTCAAGCCTGGCCTTTGTGGGACCACCTGACTGGCCGGCCCCTGTGCCCAGCCCCTTGGGGCAGCTCCATTCTGGTGGGAGGGCTGGTGGTGAGGACTCACCACAGTGGGGCCTTGCGTCTCCACAGCTCCGGGA
Source organism: Budorcas taxicolor (assembly GCF_023091745.1). NCBI lineage: Eukaryota > Metazoa > Chordata > Mammalia > Artiodactyla > Bovidae > Budorcas > Budorcas taxicolor. The sequence continues at coordinate 165,514,281 of NC_068920.1, read as the reverse complement.
GGAAGCCTGGAAGGGGTTTGCCACCCTGGACGACCCGCTCACCACTCTCCTGGACATGCTGGAAGCCAGTCGGGGCTGCGGGGGACGGGGCCCCTCGCTGGAGGCCTGGGTGGCCCGTGAGCTGGAGCGCTGGCTACAGGCACAGCCACGCCCAGAGCCCACCCAGGTGAGCCCCACCCTCTGCCCACGGCCTGTTCCCGAGTCGCACCCCTTCTGACCCTGTCCAGCCCTCCACATGGGGGCCCACACCCACCTGACCCAGCTCCGGCAGCCCACAGGGGGGTTACTGATGGTGGGTGGGGCTCAGGGCCTCTGACAGGCATGTGCCAGGCAGGCTCGACTCCCTTGTTTGTGCCCCTGCCCACCCGCAATGTCCACCCACCAGCCTGAGGCTGCAGGCGCTAGCTGCCCCGCACTGGGCCCACTAAGGCCTCAAGCCCCTGGCCACAGCTGCCGCCTCCGCTGAGGTCGGGTCTGGGGCTTCCAGGGCGGCCGAGCACTGAAGCCGCTGCAGGCCCGTGCGGTCCGGCTCCTCACCGAGGGCCCCCCCAGCCTTGTGGAGCCGCTGGTCAGCATCTTCCAGCTGCAGGACGCAGACCGGAGCCCCGTGCTGGCGCACATCCACCGGCTGCACCAGGAGGGCAAGTTCAAAGAGGTGAGCAAGCCCTTCCCTGTGGCTCTGGGCCTCTCTTCCATGGGCCAGGCCTCCACGTGGGTCAGCGGGCTAGGTGAGAGCCAGATTGGGTGTGAGACGCCCACTCTGGAAGTGTTGCCTCCACCATGGGGGCTGTGTAGGGGCTGCAGGTCTGGGGTGCAGGGGACCAGCCACCCCTGGACCAGCCCAGGTTCATGCCTGGTGTGAGGGTCCTGGGCGCCCCTCACACTGACCATCTGAGAGGTCTGGGCACAGCCTCCCACATCCTTCCTCATCTACAGTACCTGCCAGGGTCCTTCCTTCCCAGGTGTGGGCAGGGGCGGGGGGCAGGGATGGGAGATGCTCGCCACAGCCTCTGCCCACCCAGGCCACCCCAGGGCCCAGGCCAGACCCTGGGCCTGCTCTCTCCTCCTGCCCCTGCCCAGACTTACTCCTGTTCACCAGGCCCCTGTTGGCACAGCCTGGAGGCAGGGAGCCCGCGGGCAGGAGCCAAGGCCCCTCTGCTTGAGGACAGGCCCTCCCTACAGCCGTGGGCGCGGCCATGATGGGCTGGGGGACCGGCCACTTTGCTTCTGGGCCTCGGTGTGCAGGTGTCTAGAGAGTTGTCTGCCGTGGAGCCGGGGGCCTGCACTCTGGGTGGGGTCCACCCATGCCTGTTTGCTGGGCCACTCTGGACTGGGTCGGGGGAGTGGTGGGGACCCTGTGAGGGACAGACTCCCTCAGGCCCTGCCAGGTCCCCGCTGTCACCATCCTGCCAGCCCCAGCCCCCCAACCCCGCCGGGGACCAGCCCTGGCACAGCAGGCGTCCTTTTCAGAGGATCGGGTGTGGGAGGTCATGCCGGCGTGGGCCCAGACTCTCAGTCATGTCCGTCAGGTCAGGAGCTCCCGTGCGTGTGATGCATGTGGCTGCGGGCACGGAGGGCGGGTGTTTGGCTCCGCGGTAGGAGGCAGGGCTGGCTCCCTCGGGCGGGGGGCGCGGTGGGCTTAGTAGCGGAGGCCTCTGGGAGGACTCGGGGCGGGGGGCGGGGTGGGGGTGGGGTGGGGGGTTTGGAAGCTCGGTGGTTTTGCTGATTCCTCTGTGAGCAGAGCTGGTTCTCCCAGAAAGTTCCGAGAGGAAGAGGGAGCCCCGAGGTCGTGCTCTGGGCCGGCCGGTGCTCTGGCGATGGCTCCCTGCGGGGTTGCGGGGCGGGGCGGCGGCGGGATGAGCGGCGCGGGGCAGGGGTGCCGGGCGCCTGGCTGAGATCCCAGCGGCTGCAGCGCCAGAGGTGCGGGTGCCGGCTCAGAGGGGCCCTCTCCCTGGGAGATGAGTCCAGCGTCCAGGGGTCCAGGGCTCGCCTCCGCCGCTGCCTCGTGGAGCCCAGAGACGAGCCCACACACCGGGGGACGGTGCTGCTGGCGCCCAGGAGGTCCCAGGCCCACCCCGCGCCCCCCTCCCCGACGGGGAGGCTCCTTGGAACGGAGGCGCGCGGCGGGCGGAGGACGCGCGGGCACAACGCGGCGGTGCGGGGCCGGCCTGGCGGCCGGGCCGCGGGGGAAGAGGCAGGCTGGTGTGTCGCGTCTCCTGTTACACTCCGGCCTTTCAAAGAGCGTCTGGACGGCTGAATGCGCCTCCCTCGCTCTCCGAGGCAGGACTGGCACACAAAGAGCGCTCTTGTCCGGCGCAGGCCCCTCGTGCGAAGAAAGGCCATTGTCCCGAGCGGGCCGGCCCGGCAGGCGGTGCACGCTCCAGTGCCCGCGCCGCGCCGCCGAGGGGCCGCCTTCAGGCCTGTCCGCTCGGATTAGCGGGGACTCACGGCTTCATGTGCTGCGATATTTCATGTCGAGGGCGGCGGCGGGCTCCGGCTGCGTGAATGCCCGCTTTTGTCTGCTGAGTTATTTTATTTACGTTTTTTAAACAGCTTATCAAGGTAAAAAGATAGCTTTGCTTTAAAAAAAAGAAAGAAAAGGTCCCTTGGCAGAAAGCCCACGGCGAGCAGTGGCGGTGGGAGGCAGGTCGGTCCTGGGGTCTGGGACCCGGGTCTGGGCACCTGCCCCAGCCCCTGCTGGCCCGTCAGGGTCCGGCGTGCCTGCCCTTCCCGCTGTCCCTGTCGCCGCCCCAGCCCGTCCGCTCTTAGTTACTTTTCACCAAAGCTGCAGCTCTGGGGCCGGAGCTGGTTCCCACTGCCCCACCCTGACCCCACCCAGGGCAGCCCTCTTCTCAGCAGCCAGCTCTGGGGTTCCTGGGCGGAGGTCAGTGATGCCGGCAAGATGCTGGGGGGCCCAGCTCTGGTCTCGTCCCCTACCCTCCTCCCACTGTGGCTGTCCAGCCTCGTCTGGGGCAAGTCCCAGGCCCCTGGGTCAGCAGGCGATTCCCCTCCCCTCAGGGCCTGTGTGACAGACAGGTGAGCCGTGAGCAGCTTGGCCCAACAGAACCAAGGCGGGGCTTCCTGGAGGAGACGGTTCTGCTGCCAGCCCTCCCCCCAGTGACCATGATGGCTGGGCAGTGCCGTCAGGGCACCCTCCCGTGTCTGCATAAGGCCACACGGCCCCCGCTTCGTCCTGTGCCCCCCACAGCCTCCAGGACACAGACCCCCCAGGGCTGAGGGGCAGAGAAGACCCTTCTCAGCCAGTGCCTGGGGAAGTCCATGGCCTTCCAGCCCCGGTGCCCCGGCCACACCCTCGTGTCCATGCAGGCTGCCTGGCCAAAAGAGGGCAGCCTGGGTGCACAGAGGGCTCTGCCAGGCGTGATCAGGGGCCGGCTGCCGCGGAGGAAGCAGGCAGAGGAGAAGGGCCCCCAGACCCTCTGGGGGCGTCGTCCTGTGCCCAGGGGTGTGCACCCCTCACGGGCACGCCTGACCACACACCTGGGTGGATGGGGCCAGACTCCGAGCACTGCCTGCCCTGCTCCGCGGCCCCCACTCTCTGCCCTGCCGGTGGGCACCATGTACCAGGGCCCTGACTGCAGGCCAGTGTGTGAGCCACCCAGGCCAGGTCGGCCCAGTGGGCCCCTGGGCCTTGCTGTCTCCTGGGAAGGGGAGGGAGGGGGGAAAGCTGGAAGGAGAGAAAAGAGGGAGGGAAGGGGGGGGTGCGGCCGACAGAGAAGGGCCTGGGGCAGGCGGACTCTGCAGGCTGTCCTCCCGCTGCCCTGAGGGGCAGTGCCTGGCCTGCCCTTACCCCCACTGGACCAAGACCCCGGCCATCACCCGAGGCTGCCCCTCCAGTCTGAGGCCAGCTCTGGGGCTCAGAGGAGTTCTTGGATGGGGGTAGCCTGCTGAGGAGCCAGACCCTCAGGTGATGGAGACCAGCCCCCCGGGAGAGTGGTGAGGAGTCAGGGGCTCCCCTTGCTGCCTCTGCGGTCCTCTCTCAGGCCACTGCCTGGGCCCTGGCCTGGAGCGTGGGAGGTTCCCAGGCCCCCAGTTCTCCCACCCACGGCCCTTCTCCAGCTACAGCCTGGCCTGACCGAGCCAGGTCCAGATGCTGGCCCTGCGGGAGCCTGGAAGCCGGACACTGGTGGTCGGGCTCTAACGGCCTGGGGTCTGAATGTGGGGTGCCCACTGTGTGCACTCTGGCCTTCCTGGGCATGTTCCAGAGCCCCCTCAATTCCCTGAGGGTCTTCTCCCCAGAAGAGGTCAGAGCATCCAGTGAGGGTGCAGGGACGCCTGGGAAAGAAGCCCACCCGCGGACACCTGGCCCCGCCCCCGGCCCTGCACCCGCTCCTCCACCTGGGCCCGCCCCAGCCCCGCCCCCAGGCCTGCGTCCCCTTCCCTGGCCCACCACCTCCCCCATTTTGCCTTTCCCCTCCCCCAAGCTCTGCACCCCTTTCCCCTGGCCCTGGGCCCCCCGCGGCCTGGCCGAGACTGAGCTCCTGGACTCCGGCCAGGCCGCGGGGCACCGGGTCAGCGCCGCGCAGGGAGAGGCCCCCAGCCCCGCGCCCCCGCCCCGCGATCCCGGCCTCTGCCGGAGCTGCCTTTCCCAGGCCGCTATTTTGGGCCTTTCTGTGAGCTGCGGGGGGCGGGGCCGGGCCGCCTGGCCAGTTATTTTTGCTCATAATGGGAGCGCGATGTATGGAAATTATTAATAGCAGCGCGGCCTGCGCTACGTGCGGGCACTCAGGGCTGCCGCGTCTTTGCCGAGTCCGGGGAGGGTCGCGCGCCCAGGACAGGGCAGACCGCGCAGTGCGCACCCTGCCCCATCCGAGGGTCTGCCTGCGAGCCCGTGGCTTCAGAGCCGCTTGTTCTATGGATCCCAGGGCAGCTCTCTGCATGCCCCCGAGGCACCGACCCCCCGGCCTGCCGCCCTGGACCTGGGGTCAGCGCGCTCCATCCAGCAGACTCTGAGTTGCTTTGGGGCGCACGCTGTGGCTTATGGGAAGCGCTCAGAGGTCCGGAGGAGCCTCGCAGGTCATGGCTGCCGTCCCTCAGGCGTCCAGAGCACACAGAGCCCCACCGACCCTCCCCGGAGGTGCCCGGCAGGCTCCTGGGCTGGGGGTGGGGGGGAGCTCCCAGGAAAAGTGGGGAGAGCAGTCCACACCCCACCAAGCTCTGTGGGTGGGTGATGGGGGCCCGACTCCTCCCTCCGTCCTCCACCCTCTCATCAGCAACCCCTGACCCAGGCCCCCTGCCCAGCAAGCACCTCGAGGCCCCATCTACGTTGAGCCCTAGCTGGGTGCGAGGGGACACAGGGGTCATTCCAGCCACCCCGCAGCACACATGGAGCCTGACCAGGGACAGGGGCTTGTGGACTGGGACGCTTCCCAGTTCCAGGCCCCTCGGCCTGAGGCCACGTGGCTGAAACTGGATAGGCCCAGTGGCTGTCCCTGCAGTGACTGGAGGCAACTGGGGGCCGTGGGGAAGGGTGGCAGCCTCCTGTGCACACGCCTCCGCACACAGGCACTGCCTGTGCCCCTGGGCCCTGTGTAACCCAGGCCTTCTGTTTCCCAGGCCATCATGCTGGGCACGAAGCTGCAGCTGCAGGCGGACCTCGACGTTGAGAAGGTGTGAGTCTTTCTCACGTAGATCAGATCGTGTCCAGACCCCCAGAAGCGTGGTTTAGGGAGGGTCCCCACCACTGAGCTGTGGGCTTTGTTCGCACAGGTGGAGCTGAGGTGCTGGAGGGCAGGAGTCACAGGTGACCACCTGATTACGTGAGGAGGGGCAGGGAGGGGCCAGTGAGTGCCTGTGAGCTGTCCCCAGGCGCTGGTATAGCATGCTCAGAAAGCAGCCAGTCACTAGGGGCATACCACGCCGTCTTCTGCTCTGGGGTGGCCTGAAGGGTTCTCAGGAATGGGAGCTCCCATGAGGACCGCGCTCCTGGAGCCCTGGCCTGGCAGATGGGCCCACGTCCCGTCTGGTCTCCAGACAGCCTGGCCTATGTGAACACATGGTGGAGGGGAGGGCATGTGAGGAGACTTCTGCAGGGCCACTGGGAGGGGACCTTTTGAGATCTGGTTCTTTCAAGGGGAGTGGCCAGTATCTCCCAAGGCCCAATCCCATGCCCACGTGCTCCCTTGGGGCCTCCTAGGGGCTTGGGCAGCTTAGGGGGTCTTGTGTGTGTGCACCAGGCCACGTGCCGGTGCCATCTCAACACAACAGGTATTTCTGGGCCACCAGGGCCATGGCTGGTGGTTGATCTCCACCCTGCTCCTTCTCCCCAGCCCAGAGCTCACCCACCAACTCAGGGACAGCAGGGCCCCCCCAGGAGCCCCCAGGCCTGTTTAAGCCTCTGATCCTTCATGGTGGAGATGAGGGCGACCACCAAGCCCCCAGGGGATGGCCTAAGGAGCAGCAGGGCCTGTGTGTGAGCATGGGTGTGTGCACACATGGGTGTCTGTGTGCATGTGTGTGTGAGCATGGGTGTGTGTGCACACATGAGTGTGTGTGTACATGGGTATGTGTGCGCATGGGTGTGTGCACACATGGGTGTCTGTGTGTACATGGGTATGTGTGCTCATGGATGTGTGTGTGCACATGGATGGGGGTGTGCACGTGCACTGGGGAGGGTGTGTACACACATGGTTGTATGTGTGTATGTGCGTGCACTGGGGGTGTGTGTGAATACACAGATGTGTGTGAGTGTGCATGGGTGCGTGCACTGGGGGTGTGTGTGAATACACATGGATGTGTGTGCAGGGGCCCAGGCATGGGGCACAGCTCGGAGCAGGGGGTGGGCCTTCACGAGGCCTTCAGACACGCGCTGGGGCCCGAGCTCCCCAGGGGAGGCGAGTTGCGCAGACCCGCCTCTGGGCCCTTTGGCGCTGACGCCCTGGCCACTCCCTTGCTGGGCTACAGGCGAGTCTGGGTCTTGGCTGCGATGGAGCCGCAGCCTGAGGGGCTGTCTCCCCGCAGATGTGTGCGCCCCTGCTCCTGCAGGACAGGGTGGACCTCACAGAGCGCTACGTGGATGGCTCACCCCTCCTCCAGCAGAGGCTGCTGGCCCTCATGGACGCCTGGTGCCAGCCCGGCTTTGACATCAGGGTCGTCGCCAGGTGAGCTCCACGGGCCCCAGGGTAGGGGTGAGGCTCGACGGGCAGCAGGTCCGTGGGGGAGCCGCCACACACCCAGCCCGCCCTCACCCACCTGTGTCCCAGCCAGTCAGCAAGGGGCTTGCTTCTGGAGCCAAGGGCCTGACTCCAGCAGCCATGGTCAGAGAGACTTAACTGCTCTGAGTCAAACAGAAATCATTCTCCCCGGGGGCCCTTTGCTTACACAGTCCTGAGTTCGCACCTCTTATCCAGGCGCTGGCTCCTTCATTCCTTCCTTCATCTAATTAATCTGTCTGGAGTGCTGGCAGTTACAGAGAAAAGGCTGCATGCCAGCAGGGAACCTCTCTGTGTGTGTGTGCGCGCGCGCACACATATGAGTGATTGTGCATGCGCGTGTGTGCATGTGTGTGAATGTGCGCACACATATGAGTGTTTCTGTGTGCATGCATGTGTGCATGTGCACACGAGTGTGGGTGCCCGTGCATGTGCATGTATGTGTGAGAATGTGCGCACACACGAGTGTTTTGCGTGTGCACGTGTGTGCATGTGTGAATGTGCTCACATGAGTGTGTGTGCGCGCGCACGTGTGCATGTGTGTGTGCACGCACATGAGTGTGCCTGCGCACGCGTGCATGTGTGTGCGCACACGAATGAATGTGCGCACACGAGTGCGTGTGCGCGCCTTGCGTGAGTGTGCACACACGAGTGTGCGTGCACACGCATGTGTGTGTGCGCACACATGAGTGTAACGTGCACATGTGTGCATGTGCGTGTGCGCGCGCACATGAGTGTGCATGCATGTGTGTGCATGTGTGTGAATGTGCGCACACATGAGTGTGTGTGCCCGTGCATGTGCATGTATGTGTGAATGTGCGCACACATGAGTGTGTGTGCGCATGTGTGCATGTGTGTGTGCACACATATGAGTGATTGTGCATGCGCGCATGTGCATGTGTGAATGTGTGCACACATATGAGTGTGCATGTGTGTGCACACACATGTGTGCGCGTGCACACATGAGTGTGTGTGCCTACGCATGTGCATGTATGTGTGAGAATGCGCACACACGAGTGTTTTGCGTGTGTGTGTGTGTGCATGTGTGAATGTGCACACATATGAGTGTGTGTGCACGCGTGTGCATGTGTGTGTGTGCACACACATCTGAGTGTGCATGCATGTGTGTGTGTGCCTGCGTGTGCCTGTGCCTGTGTGTGTGTGTGTCTGTGTATATGAGAGGCACAGGGTGTCACCTACGCATGGGCACCTGGAAGAAGGACTTCCTCCCACCTCCCTGGGAGTGGGTGAGGGGAAGCGGTGCTGAGGCTGCCCAGGCTCCCTGGGCACCGGTCCGTCAGCAGGCGGCAGCGTTGGTCCCCCGTCTGGGTGCTCTGTCCTGGCACCACACAGCCCTGACCATCTCACTTGAGAGTCAGGCCTTGGGCTCTGGTGGCAGGTCTCCCCGGGCCCTCCCTCCCCTGGAGCCATGGGCAAGCACTCCCATTTCTGGGTTTGTTTTCTCACCCAGAAAATGGGGCTGATTCTCTAGGGGCTGCTGTGACTTCAGCTCCTACGGGATGGACGAAGCAGCAGGCCAGACGCACGGCACGTGACTGCCGTTGCTCTCATTATGTGTCAGAAAGGAGAGAGAAACAGCTGGAGCAATAAGTGTGCAGAAGGGGAGGGAGGGAGACACAGGCAGAAAGTGGGAGGATCCTCAGGGTTAGATTTAACTGCAGATATCAGCTTAAATTAATGATTTTTAAAAAGATGTTCTCATTCTGTGCCCTGAGAGGGTTCAGAAGCGGTGACACCCTGCAGGAAAGAGCACATGCAGCAGTGAGATCTTGGCTCCTAGAGACCGTCCTCCACTGAAAGGGACAAGGGCTCTGTGGGGAGAGGCTGAGAATGAAGACAGTGATAGAGCGTAACAGATGGTAACAGACTGTAATAGAGTGTAATAGACAGTGATAGAGTGTAACAGACGGTAACAGACTGTAATAGACCGTAATAGAGCGTAACAGACGGTAATAGACTGTAACAGTAATAGAGTGTAACAGACGGTAACAGACTGTAATAGAGTGTAATAGAGTGTAATAGACAGTAATAGAGTGTAACAGAGCACAGCAGCTTGGGTTTGTAAAGCTGCATGCGTCTCGGCTCAGATGGCTTCACTAGCGAATCCTTCAAATATTTAAGGAAGAGACCATGCCAGTCTGACAAAAATTCTTCCAGAGATTATTAAAAAAAAACCCAGCACATCCCACCATGTTTTATGCAGAAAGATGGGGAGGAAAACTTTCCTTTACACTGTTGTGCCAGCTAGTACACGGAAAGGAACAGTCAAGTTCAGAACAGCCATCTTGTAACTCCCAGTAAGATAGTTGATTTAGGCACAGATCATAAAGAGACGCTAAGACGGGAGGATACGAATACAGATCGCCCATATCGGAAATGAAAAGGGTGGCATCACTACAGACTCTGCAGACAGCAAATGATGTTAAGTGTTTGCAACAATGCAAGTGTATCTGACAGCTTAGATGTCATAGACCAAATTCTTGCAAAGCATAGCTGACAAAACCGAAAAATGGAAAATTTGAGCAGTCCTTTGTAGTTTTCCGTCACTCAGTCGTGTCCAGCTCTTTGCAACACCATGGACTGCAGCACGCCAGGCATCCCTGTCCTTCACCATTCAATTAAATAAATTGAATCAGTAGTTTAAAACTTCATCACAAAAAAACTTTAGGCTAAGATGGCTTCACTAGTGAATTCCTTCAAACATTTAAGGAAGAGAACGTATCAATCTTACAAAAAATTTTTTCAGAGACTATAAAAAGAAAGCACATCCCAGTATGTTTTATCAGCTAGTTTAAGCCTTGGTACTAAAACTTGAGACGGACATTAGGAGAAAGAAAAGTTACAGTCCAGTGCGTCTCATGAGCACAGATGCAAAAATACTAAAAAAAAATTATCAATCAAATTAGTTGACATGTTAAAGTGTTAATCAAGAAAAATGAATATACAAGCTCAGAGTATGGGATAATATTAGCAAATTCACATCTGATAAAGGACTGTTATCCAAAGAAAGTTCTCTTAAAACTCAGCAGTAAGAAAACAAACAACCTAATTTGAAAGATGGACCAAATCCCAAATAGATGCCTCACCAGAGAAGATACACAGATGATGCAGAAGCCCATGAGAAGATGCTGTACATCATATGTCGTCAGGGCAATGCAAATTGAATCATGAGCACGCACCCCATTAGAATGCACAGAAGCTGACACCACGCACGCCTGCTAGCATGGAGAGAAACTGACACCACGCACCCCTATTAACGTGCACAGAAGCTGACACCACGCACCCCTATTAGAATGGACAGAAGCTGACACCACGCACCCCTGCTAGCATGGAGAGAAGCTGACACCATGCACCCCTATTAACATGGACAGAAGCTGACACCACGCACCCCTATTAGAATGGACAGAAGCTGACACCACGCACCCCTGCTAGCATGGAGAGAAGCTGACACCACGCACCCCTATTAACGTGCACAGAAGCTGACACCACGCACCCCTATTAGAATGGACAGAAGCTGACACCACGCACCCCTATTAGAATGGACAGAAGCTGACACCACGCACCCCTGCTAGCATGGAGAGAAGCTGACACCACGCACCCCTATTAACATGGACAGAAGCTGACACCACGCACCCCTATTAGAATGGACAGAAGCTGACACCACGCACGCCTGCTAGTATGGAGAGAAGCTGACACCACGCACCCCTATTAACATGCACAGAAGCTGACACCACGCACCCCTATTAGAATGGACAGAAGCTGACACCACACACCCCTGCTAGCATGGAGAGAAGCTGACACCACGCACCCCTATTAACATGGACAGAAGCTGACACCACGCACCCCTATTAACATGGACAGAAGCTGACACCACGCACCCCTATTAGAATGGACAGAAGCTGACACCACGCACCCCTGCTAGCATGGAGAGAAGCTGACATCACCGAGTGTTGGTGAGGACGTGGAGCAACAGAAACTCATCACCACAAGTGGGGGTGCAAAACGGTGCGGCCACTTTGCAGACAGTTTGGTGGTTTCTTACAAAAGTAAGCACGTTCTCATGTCATACCAAGCCACCATGTTCCTTGGTATTTACCCAAAGGCACTGAAAACCCTTGTCCACACAAAAACCTGCACTTGAGTGCTGATAGCAATGCTATTCGTAGTTGCCAAGGCCTGGAGGGAACCAAGATGTCCTCCAGTAGCTGACATGTGGGCGTACTAAGTCACTTCGGTCGTGTCCGACTCTGTGCGACCCTATGGACTGTAGCCCACCAGGCCCCTCTGTCCATGGGGTTCTCCAGGCAAGAATGCTGGAGTGGGTTGCCCTGCCCTCCTCCAGGGGATCTTCCCGACCCAGGGGTCAAACCCGCGTCTCTTACATCTCCTGCATTGGCAGGTGGGTTCTTTACCACTAGTGCCACCTAAGAAACCCCCAGTAGCTGGAGGGATAAGTAAGCTGTGGTCCAGCAAGACAGCTGAATACTGTTCAGAGCTAGAAGGACACGTGCCCTAAAGTCGTGAAAGGATGCAGGGGAACTTAGATGAAGATTACAGAGTGAGAGGAGATCCTGCTGCGTGACCATCGGAAAAGGGGCCAAACTGCAGAGACAGTTAGGGGATTAGGGTGGTCGCTTGTGGCTGGGACTGGGGTCTCAGGTGTGCACATACGCGTGGGCCCGTCAGCTGTGCACCCTTCATAGGTCCGCCTGGTGTGCCCGTGCATGCCTCCATCAGGTGTGCCCACGCGCATGCTTCCACCCGGTGTGCCCGCGCACGTGCCTCTGCCCGGTGTGCCCGTACGCGTGCCTCCGCCCGGTGTGCCCATGCGTGCCTCCGCCCAGTGTGCCACGCGCATGCCTCCACCCGGTGTACCCACGCGCGTACCTCCGCCTGGTGTGCCTGTGTGTGCCTCCCTCAGGTGTGCCCGCGCGCGTGCCTCCGCCCGGTGTGCCCGCGCGCGTGCCTCCTCCCGGTGTGCCCGCGCGCGTGCCTCCGCCCGGTGTGCCCGCGTGCATGCCTCCCTCAGGTGTGCCCGTGCGCGTGCCTCCCTCAGGTGTGCCCGTGCGCGTGCCTCCGCCCGGTGTGCCCATGCACTGGGTCACTGGCCTGTCCCGCTGCTCTGTCTGTGTTGCCTGTCTGCCCGCCGTGGCCTTGCAGCAGCCCTGAGTCAGACAGGGGAGCCTCCCATGCTTTTCTTCTCCGTCAGAGTCGCTCTTGTCTTATTCTGGACCCTCTGCACTTGTATATGGATTTCGGAATCAGTTTGTCATTTTCTACCCCGAAAAGCTGCCTGTGCAGAGGGACCCAGTCAGGACTCGGGGACCTCTGGCAGCCTGCCTGGAGCCCAGAGGAAGTAGAAGGGCACATGATGAGTATGAAAGCTGTAACGGAGAACTTCAGAGAGATTCCGTGTCCAGAACATACCCCACAGCTGTGCAAAGAGTGCCTTCGGGACTCAGAGCAGACTTCTCCATGGAAACGTGACGGCAGGACGGGACTGAAACTCTCAGTAAAATATTTGGAAGATTCTTCCTAGCCTTTCCAAAGCAGGAAAATCAGAGAGGAAAGGGTTTTTTTATTTAAAAAAAAAATAAGCCAACAGATTCTGTCAAGATCACCCAGCATCCAAATAATGGGGATTCCAGAAAGAGGGGAGTGTGGAGGAATTCACTCCAGGCACAGTCCTGAGAGGATGGGGAGAGACCCACACCAAGGACCAGGGCCTTGAACTTTCAGAAAGAGCGGGAGTCGGGCCCTGGGTTCCTGGAGCAGCAGATGCCCAGCGCAAGGGGAGAGTTGCTTCAGACTATCAGCCCTCCAGTCCAGTGTGAGTTGAAGGGCACCATCCCCAGGTCCATTCCTGGCTTCTGGGAGCTCCCCGCGGAGTCACTCTGCCACAGCCTGGAGGCAGGAGAGGTGCAGTGCGACCCAAACAGGGAGGAGCCGTCCTCTTTGCGGTGGGGAGGGGAGTGACTCGTCCTCAGGACAGGTGGCCGAGGCAGCAATCAGACCGGCAAGCGTGAACCCACCACCAGTCATACTTGCGTGGCTATAATTCTGTGAAAGCAGCTGGTGCCTGACGAACTGGACCAAGGATGCCGTGTCTGGGGAGGGGAGCCTTCCATGGTGAGGCCTCTGTGCAGAGTGCCTAGAGCTGAACCCTCCAGACGTCACAGTGCAAGATGGTTCTTGGAAACACGGGGCGGATCTGAGCCATGTCAGAAATGTGGAGCAGGGGACTGTGATGGGCTGCCTTCCTCTGAGCCTTGTAGGAAAACTTGGCTTCTGAACTGTGCACACGTCTGATGCTGATGAAAATTAAGACCTTGAAATGCGTCGGCTGAGAGAAAGCAGTGCCGACCAGAGCCGTGTGTCTCCTGCAGGCGGTACCCACAGGCGACCCTGCGGCTGGAGAGGCTGAGCCCCAGAGCCCTGGGCCGGCAGGTGCTGCGGCTGCTGGAGCAGTACCGCCTGGGCCCTGGTGAGTGAGCCCCCCACACACTGCTCGGGGGCAGGAGCTGGGTGGGCGCTGCTGGGGTTCCGGGGCCCACCGCCCCCCAGCATTCGGTCTGGTCGGCGTCTCTTCCGGTCTCTTCGCTGCCCTTAGCAGCCTCTCTGCCCTTCTGGGCTGCCCCCGGGGAGTCTGGGCCTCATGGGTGAGGACCACCGAGCCTGCACAGCACCTCCACCCCTCCCCCACGGCGAGCGCAGCACCCTCGTCCTGCGTCTCGGGGACAGACTTACTGGCGGTGTCTGGCTTCACGTCATGAGACCGTGGAAGCTGTTCTCGCTTCCGGCCTGTGAGTGTTCGTTGGAAACGGAGGTGGAATCATGTCAGGTCCCCTTTCTGCTCCCAGAAGCCAGGAATGGACCTGGGGATGGTGTCTTGGGGAGACGCCACGCACTTCCCCTCTGATCTGCTACTGTGGTGGGTTGCATGGACTGACTGCGTGACGTTAGGTGATCCTCGGGTGTCTGCCACGGCCGAGTCTCCGCCAGGTTGCGTTGCCCTCTACACTACCAGGTCTGGCTTGCCAACCTTGCTTTAACTTAAAGGACTTTGCATCTGTGTCCGTAGCTGAAGCTGGACTCAGACTTCATCTTCCTGAGATGTCTGTTTCCGGCTTTGTGTACAAGGTAACGCTGGCCTCTGAAAACACAGTGGATGTCCTTTCTTTTCACGGAGGATGTTTGTAAAAGTTGGAATTCTTTCTTCCTGAGAAGTTTGGTGGAAATGACCTGTGAATCTCGATTGCCTTTCCAGATGGAAACAGGACTCTTGACTCAGCTGTGGTTTTTTCAAGGACTTTGTTTCACTTATGGTTCCAAATGGGCTGCCGTAAGGTGCCCCTAGTAAAGTAACATTCCACTGTGCGCTTATAACGAAGCTTCTTTGTGCACCTGTGGATGAACACTCAGGTGGTTTCCACGCCTCTGCTGTTGTGGATGAAGCTGCAGTCAGTGTAGGGGTGCAGATGTCTCTTTGAGGCTTTGGTTCCATAGCCTGTGGATAAACGCCCAGAAGTGGGATGGCTGGGTCATAGGCTAGTTCCATCTTTACCTTTTTTGAGGAAACTCCTCAGTGTTTGATTTGCATTCCCATCAACAGTGCACAACGGGCTTCCCTGGTAGTGTGGTTAAGACTCTGCACTTCCACCACAGAAGGCACAGCTTTGATCCCTGGTAGAAGAACTATGATCCTGTAGGCTGAGCAGCCAAAAAAAAGGCACGAGGACTCCCCTTTCCCCACATCCTCACCCGCATTTGTTATTTGTTGGTTTTGATGTGGCGGTTCTGACAGTTGTGAGGAGGTGCCTCTTTGTATTTTTGACTGGCGTCCCCCTGGAGGTTTGGGATGCTGAACACCTTTTCTTGGCCTGTTGGCCATCTCTGTATCTTCCTTAGGAAAATGTCTCTTTAGTTCTTCTTCTTGTTTTTTAAATTCAGATTATTTGGGCTTTTTTTGCTACTAAATTCTATGAGTTCTTTACCTGGTTTGACTATTAACCTCTTATCTATACATAGTTTGCAAATATTTTCTCCCACTCCAGAGGTTTCCTTTCATTTGGTTGCTACTGATTCTGTTGCCCTGATCTTGGTGTTTTTGATCCTGTCAGTTGTGTGCCTTCTTTCTTGAGTATATACCCCAAGTTTCAGCATGCATTCCTTCCATTATTGTTCAGCTCGAGATTTAATTTCCACTATAATTTTATTCTTTTACCTATAAAGGAACTGGCAGTGTGATTGTCATCTCCAGGCTGTGACATTTTGGTTTTCCCTTCACCGCACTGTGATTGGAGGCCGTGCTCGCTGTGATGTCAGCCCTCTGACTGGGCTGGAATGTGTTGTTGAGAAGAAATCTAGCTTCTCACCTTTGGAAGCAGTCTCTCCTCCTCTGGACACTTTTAGTGTCTTCTCTTTGTCTTTGGCGTTCTGCAGTTTCACTGTGAGGAGACTCATTGGAGGTTTCTCTTTGTTTTTACTTGGGAGTTATGGGACTTTGGGATCTATGGATTGGTGTCTTCAATCCGTCCTGGGAGTTTTCGGTCATTATTTCTTTTGGATATCGCCTGTTCCCCCTTCCTTGCTCTGGTCTCTTCTCTGTGTTTATGTTGAGTCCATGCTGTTTTTGCTGTGTGGCTGCCCTCCTGGTGTGGACCTCTGAGTGGACAGACCCTGTGCCCTCTGTGGGAGGACGGTCAGACATGGTGCAGGGTGGGGACTGCTCGCCCCTCTGCCCTGAGTGTACCCAGCCCTCTCTTCCTGGGCCTGGATCTGGGTGGAGCCCAGGCATCCGGCAGAGGCAGCAGGACCCGCCCGAGGTGGGTGGCTGAGTCTGGCTCACCTGCACCTTTTCCTTTAAAAGATCTGTTTCCCAGAGGAGTGTGTGGGTTTAGATGAAGCAGGCAGTACAGAGGAGGCCTGAGGGTGATACTGTATCCACAGGCTTTTGACAAAGTATCTTATTGGCAAAGTGATGTGTAACATTGTAGAAACTTCAGGAAAGCAGGTTTCCCTCTCCACTGGAGGGAGACTTAATTCTGCAACAGTTCTGGCTGCCTTTTTTCCCCCTTCCTGACCATCCCCTCCTGCTGCAAGCAATTCATTCATCCGTCCCTTCCTCCTGCAGTCTTGTCCCCACCAGCCTGTGGGGCACGGGTCTGAAGCCCTTGGCATCCTGCGTTCCTGCCCCCGCTGGAAAGGGGAGAGAAGGCTGCTGGGTGGTGGGCAGGCCCTGGCCCCAGGCAGCCCTGACCTCTGCACTCTTGGACAGCGCCCCTGCAGTGAGGGTGCTCCCCGAGCTGGTTGCAGGGTGCTGGCTGGGGCGGCCACATCCAGAACAGGGGGTCCTGGTCAGGGTCCGGTGGAGGCCTGCAGGTAGGCAGGCTCTGTGGTCAGCACCCCCCAGACCGCCAGGCTTCGAGGACAGCTGGCCCCAGGAGGGAGAAGCAGCAGCTGGTTGGAGGGCGGGGTGAGCGGACCGTGGGCACCCTTCCCAGGCCGCCCTGGACTCTGAACAGAATGTGAAGGTGAAGTTGACAGGTCCGCATAGTTTGTAAACACAGAGCAAGACGAGCCCCTTTCTCAAGAAACTCATGTTGGGGCGTGGGGAGAAACAAAAGCTCCAGCTGCCTGGAAAAAATGCAGGAAAGCCCCAAGAGGTGGCGACCCAGGAGACCCCAAGGGAGGGCAGGCCGGGGGCTCCGGTGCCTGGCCCGGGGCGGGGCGCCTTCCTTTACAGCCAGAGTGAAGGCCTCCTGCGAGGAATGTGCTGGGTTGGGGCGGGGGCAGGAAGACAGCGGGAGCCCCCCAGCCCCAGCCCGCATCGCTTGTCCACCAAGCCCGGCTGGGGCCCACCCTCTCTTTCAGCCCTGTGTCCCAACGTGGTCACTCAGCAGCGCCTGGCTGCCCTGCGGTACCTGTGCTACAAGCGGCTGGTGGAGGTGCGTGGCCTGGGGCGGGGCGGAGGGAGCTCTGAGCGAGGCCTGCTCTCTGCTCCCGGAGCTGCTGATAGAAAAGCTCACACTGGTGTCCACTTTTGCAGAGAAGCATGTCCCGGGAGAGCTGGGCTGAGCTGGTGCAGGTGAGCTCGGAGGTCCCGGCACATGATGATCCCCCGTGGGGCAGGGTGGGACACAATCGGAATCGCCAGGAGTCCAGGATCCTCCCTCCCCGCCGCCCGTGGACAGAGCTCCCAGGTGCTAGAGGGAGAGAGGTTCACCGAGAGAAGATTCTAGACTGTCCTCGGGCGCCCTGCTCGCCATGGCTCTGTGATCCGAGGCCTGGGGTGCCCACAGACCCTGAGGAGGAGACAGCTGCCCCTTGGGGTGATACGGGGGCTGGACTGGAGGTCCAGTCCCAGGCCAGGGACTGCCATCCCCTCAGGACACTGGCCTGCAGCCTGTGTCCCCAGTCCTGAGCTGGAGGCTGGGGTCATCATGGTGCAGAACCGTCCCCAGCTCTGGGCGAAGTGGCCTGGGAGGAAGGTGGGCTCTTGGGGGGGCTGGGGGCCCATGTGCGGGGCACTCCGCAGTGGTCAGGAACCAGGGACCCTCCTGCTGAGTGCCCGTGCGGGGTCTGCCAGTGGAGGGCGGTGCTGAGCCACCCCTGCCCCTGCCCTCCCCCCAACCCGAGTGACCTGCCGGTGCTGGTGAGTCATCAGAGAGGAACGCGGACCCCCGGGCAAGGCCCGGAAGGCCGGTCCCCCCTGGGTGCCAAGGCCGAGCCGGCCGGAAGGGCAGCGGACATCCTGAAGAATGTGGAGGGGTTTCCACATATTGTCGTCCACGTGGGAACCCGCAGCCTGCGGGAAGCGGCCACCGAGGCTGCTGGGGACAGAGCCGTGTGGGGAAGTGGCCCCGCCTGCCGGCCAGCAGGGGCTCCTCAGGAGGGTGGGGTCCACAGCGGCCGGTGGCCCCGAGGAGCCCCCACTCCCACCAGGACCTCTATAGGCCGTGTGGGCCTTCAGACAGATGGACAGACAGACAGGACACGTGGCCTCATGAGCCCTCACGGCCCCTGCCTCCCTGAAGACAAGTGGAGGCCCTGCGGCCTCTCCTCCCCCAGCACAGTGGTGCCAAGGCTGGGGGGGGGTGAGCAGGTGTGCAGGGGAGATGCGGGCAGAGACGAGGGCCCAGGAGAGGGTGCCCTGGGAGGCGGCACTGGCCCAAGCCACCTCGGCCACTAGAAGCCTCAGCCATGGGGACTGCTGGTCTCCAGAGGAAAGCCTCCTCTTTATGAAGGGTCTCAGGGCCTGAGAGGGGAGGTCGGGACCAGGCGTGAGGGGAGGTGGGGGCCGGGTCTGAGGGGAGGTGGGGGCCGGGTGTGAGGGGAGGTGGGGGGCCAGGCGTGAGGGGCGGTCGGGGCCGGGTCTGAGGGGAGGTTGGGGCCAGTCTGAGGGGTGTTCTTGGGCTGGGGGCTGACAGGATGGGCCCGTCCCTCGGGGCCAGCCCCGTGGAGCAGCCCTCACCCCGTCCCCCAGGGCCTGGTGGGGCAGGACGAGTGCCTGCAGGGGCAGCTGCTGCGGCTGCTGGCCTCTCAGGAAGATGTGGCCGCAGTCGCCCAGTGTGCCCTGGACCTCTCGTTGCCTGAGGAGCGACTCCCAGCAACAGTAGTGGCAGAAATGAGCCAACTCAGGCTCCAGGAGAGGTGAGCATCCCCCAGGCTCAGGGGGAGGGGGACCAGGAGGAGGACACGCCCTTGGGCCCCGACCCTCGGAAAGTGACTGGAGGCTGGCAGTGAGAAGTAGGGAGGGCCACGGAGGGGCGCAGGGCGCGTGAGCGGCCTGCAGACACACAGGCAGGTCCTGCCCCTCCGCAGGCTCCAGCAAAGACCCAGCGGCCGGGTGCCTCAGCTGGGCCACATAGCCCCCGGAGAGAACCCGGAGGGGCCTGGGGACCTGGCCGCTCCCAGGGTGTGAGGGCAGAGGCGTGGGAAGCAGACCCTGAAGGCCCCAGGCACATACCGGCCTTGAGGGCTCCCCTGGCCCTGCAGCCAGCTGGGGATGTCCAGGGGGGCACCAGGGGCTCTGCAGCTCTGCTCCTCCCCAGGACGGACAAGGCACCTTCAGAGGACAGGCGGGATGACTGCTACCGGCTGCCCATTGCCAGGGAGGACATCCACTTCCTGGCCTCCTGGGAGGAGCTGGCCAGGCACGAGGACACGCTCCTGCAGGTGTGTGCCCGGCCCCCTCGGGCGGCTGGTGTCAGGGGCTGCTCACCACGGCCTCCGGGGGCTCCAGCCACACTGGCACGCACAGCTGGGCAAGCCCTCCCCACAGAGGCCGCCTCCCCTGGACTGCAGTGCTCGCCTCGCCGCTCCAACCAGCCCCTCTGTCTGCAGCCGGGCCAGGTGGTCGGTGTGGACCTGGAGTGGAGACCGTCTTTCGGCGCAGGCGGCCGGCCCCGGGTGTCGCTCATGCAGGTGGCTGTGGAGGGCCATGTGTTCCTGCTGGACTTGCCCCGGCTCTCGAGTCCTGCGGGAGGGCAGGCACCCCGTGCCTTCTCCCAGCTGGTGTCTCGGCTGCTCTCAGATCCCTCCATCACCAAGCTGGGTGAGTAGCACCCGCCCTCGCCCCAGCCCTGCGGGACCTGGGGGACTGGCCTCTTCCTTGGCCCCCGTCACAGCGGCATCCCCCAACTGCAGGTTACGGGATGGCGGGGGACCTGCGGAGCCTGGGTGCGTCCTACCCAGCCCTGGCGCAGGCCGGGCACCAGCTGCAGGGCGGCCTGGACCTGCTACAGGTGCACAGACAGGTCAGCACTGGGGGTGTGCTGGGGGCTCCCTGCTCTGTGGAGCTGCCCACACAGCGGCGCCCGGCAGCGGTCTCACTGAGGACTTGTTCCTGCCTGGCCCCAGCCCTGATCCCTGGCCCCAGGTCACCAGGGACCCAGAGTACAGCGTCCCCCAGGAGAGAGTGTTGCCACACATCCCCACACTCCCCAGGGCGAGCCTGGCTATGCCCCTGCCTCCAGGATTCTCAGCACACCCCTGGGGGTTAAGATGTGGGCCCCAGAGCTGACCGGTGGGCGGGTGACCCTGCCCTGAGGCCCTGAGACCCCGAGACAGCCTGCCTGGGCCTCCGGCACCCCCTCTCAGGACACTGTCTATCATGGCGGGCACAGGGCCTGTCCAGGGGCCCCCGTGGGGCAGCCGGCCGTGTGCGGTGCTGTCCGCCCCCCAGGTCAAGCGCCTCACCCCCAGGGGTGCTGTCTTGCAGATGCGGGTGGCGGACAGGCCAGCCCCTGCTGTGGACGGGGCTGCAGGGCCACGGGGCCTCAGCCTTCTGGTGCAGCAGGTGCTGGGCAAGCCCCTGGACAAGACACAGCAGCTCTCCAACTGGGACCGGCGGCCACTGGGAGAGGGGCAGGTGGTCTATGCAGGTGGGCACCCCCTCTCCTGCCCTGCGACCCCACACGCCCCACACTGGAGGCTGAGGCTGACCTTGCCCACCCTAGCTGCGGATGCCTACTGCCTGCTGGAGGTGTTCTGGGCGCTGCGCAGAGAACCTGCCCGCTTCCACCTGCCAGGGGCCCTGCCCTGGAGCCTGGGGCTGGGACGCAGCAAGAGACACGGGACTTGGGAGCCACCCCCACAGAAGGCCTCGGCCTCCCCCTGGCAAGTAGGTGAAGCCCCCTAGGCCCTTTATCAGGATTCTCATGGGAAGAACCGCTCTGCTTAAGACTGGGACCTCACAGGGCTGGAGACCCGGAGTAGGGGTTGGGGAGAGCCATCTGGGGGCTTGTGTCCATCTACACTGGACCCTCTGCCCCAAAGGAAGGGAAGCAGGGGGTTAGGGTCCTACGAGAGGGGGCGTCCCCAGCCTGGCATGCCCCCCGCCAACACCCAGGGCAGCCTCTGGCTATGTCCCTGTGTGTCCCCGAGACCCTGGCACACTCCAGTGTGCACCCCACCCCCAGGAGATGTGTGCCAGCCCCCTGAGGTCCTGGGGGGTCTAGGGTTGTGTTCCCGGCTTCCCTGCTTTTCTGACATTGCTCACAGGAGCTGAGCGCCCTGGGAGCCCTCCCTCCCCGCCTGCCCCCTGCCCCTTGCCCACATGGGGGGTGGGCTGCTGAGCCAGGCTGTATTGCAGGAGCACTCGCCTGAGGCCGCGGCCCCCGAGGTCCCAGCCCGGGCCTTCCGCGTGGTGTGTGACAGCATGCTGGGGGGGCTGGGGCGGACCCTCCGCTGCCTGGGTATCGACGTGCGGGTGCTGCACTCTGGCGAGGACCACCGGCAGGCCGCCGAGGTGAGCGGGCCCGGGGGTGGGGGCGTGTTCGTGGCGGCAGCAGCGCCCCAGCTACGTGCCCCCCACCCCGAGGTGGGGCAGGGCTCCCCCGGTTGCCGGGTTGGTTTGTAGCTGTCCGGGCCTGCGGTCTGCAGGCTCCTCTGGGGGGTGGGCCTGGTGCGGGCAGGAGTGAGGACGTGGCTGGTAAACGTTCTTTACTGGGTTCGCTGAGATGCAGTCCCCTCTCCCCACAGTTCACTGTGTGCTTTGCGCAGCTATCTCCACGGTGGCTTCTAGGCCCTGTTCATTCCCCCGCCCACCCGTGAAGAGGCCCCCTCCAGGCTCCGCCCCGTCCCGACAGGCCCCGCCCCTGACCAGGCTCCGCCCCTCCTGGCCAGGCTCCGCCCCTGACCGGGCTCCACCCCCGGCCCTGGCAGCCTGATTTCCGGCTGCTCCGGATGTTGCGTGCCGGGGGACTTGTTGCTCGTGGCCTCTTGGTCCTGGCTGCTTTCACGAACGTGGTGTTTCCCGGGCTCGTCTGCGTTGTAGCATGTCAGAGCTTCAGTCCTGTTTACAACCAAATAACATTCCATCGGATGGACCACAGTGGAGCCATCCGCCGGGCAGTGATGGGCACCCAGGCTGTTGTGACTTGCGCAGCCACGAAAGAGTACCGAGGCGGCCAGGTCGACATTACGTAGTTACGTGTGATTTCTCTTATGCGTTTGGACACCTTCTTCTGGGAAGGGTCGCCAGGCTCAGCAAGCGGGTGACTGGGGCGTGGGGCGGGGAGGGGATGGTGGGGGGAGTGGGGTCTGAGCTTGGCAGGCGGCCCTTCCCTGAACACTGCACAGCCCGCTGGATGTTTCGGCAGCCTTCCCACCCCTGCTAACGAGGAAGCTGGGGCCAGAAGAACAGAGGGGCTGCAGAGGTAGGGTTGAGCCAGGAGGGAGCCGTCTGCCTCCCGAGCCGGCCCCCACGTCCATGAGAGGCTGTCCACCTTCCTCAGCCCTGGCCCCTCACGGCCAGCTCTTCCGGAGGCCTGGTCCTGGCTCCCAGGGAAGGAGGCATGATCGTGTCAAGAGTGGCTCTGGCCGCTGTCCCTGTCGGAAACCCTTCAGTCCTCCTGCTGGGGGTTGTTTCTAGCTTACAGAGGCTGAGATGAGAAGGTCAGCCTGGCTTCCTGAGGACCCCAGACGAGACGTCAGCAGTCACGGGGCAGAGAGCACAGGGCACCCCAGAGCCTGGCCACGCCCACCCCCGCAGAACTCGGCTTGAGTTCACGCTTAAGTGGCTGCAGCCACAGAGGCGAACCAGTGGATACGGGAGCCCAGAGTCGGTGCTGCTGTAACAGGCGCCTCAGACGCAGCAGGGCCGCGGGAGGGGCAGAGTCTGGGGACCTGCTGGGGTCAGCATGGCCCAGACGGAGCAGGTGCTGAAGCCCAGCCGGACCTGGACTAGAGCCAGGGGATTGGACCTCAGAACCTGGAACATCGCAGTCCTGAGGCCGCAGGCCAAGTGCCCTCCCGAGGGGTGTGGCAGGTGAGGTGCTTCTTCCTGGGAACACGGCTGTAGCTCCAGCCCCTGTGGTTACGGACTGACTCTGCCCACTTGTCCACTCGGCCTTGTGCTTGGAGTTCCCAGGGCCTGTCCTCATGCCTGCCCTGCCGTGGGTGGGGGTGGGGGGGGGTAACACTGTCACCTGTGTGTGTCACTCACGAACCGTTCTGGACAGCAGGGCGATGTGCCCACCTCTCGCACCTGTGGCGCTCTCGTGCGGGTGGAGCCCTCTGGCATTTCCTGGAGAGACTGTCTCTAGCCAGCGGCCCACCACGCCCCTGGATGTCCTCTCTTCTGTGGCTCTTTCCCAACCATGCACTTCCTGTGCAGACTCCCGAGGAGGTGACCTGGCTGTGTTGTTCAGCAGGGTTACCCTGTGGGTTTTGTTTTCTGTGATGAGCTCCGTTAACACTTCAGTTCAGTTCAGTCCAGTCGCTCAGTCATGTCCGACTCTTTGCGACCCCATGAATCGCAGCACGCCAGGCCTCCCTGTCCATCACCAACTCCCGGAGTTCACTCACACTCACGTCCATCGAGTCCGTGATGCCATCCAGCCATCTCATCCTCGGTCGTCCCCTTCCCCTCCTGCCCCCAATCCCTCCCAGCATCAGAGTCTTTTTCCAATGAGTCAGCTCATCGCATGAGGTGGCCAAAGTACTGGAGTTTCAGCTTTAGCATCATTCCTTCCAAAGAACACCCAGGGCTGATCTCCTTCAGAATGGACTGGTTGGATCTCCTTGTAGTCCAAGGGACTCTCAAGAGTCTTCTCCAACACCACAGTTCAAAAGCATCAATTCTTCGGCGCTCAGCCTTCTTCACAGTCCAACTCTCAACATCCATACATGACCAGGGCAAAACCATAACCTTGACTAGACAGACCTTAGTTGGCAAAGTAATGTCTCTGTTTTTGAGTATACTATCTAGGTTGGTCATAACTTTTCTTCCAAGGAGTAAGCGTCTTTTAATTTCATGGCTGCAGTCACCATCTGCAGTGATTTTGGAGCCCCCCAAAATAAAGTCTGACACTATTTCCACTGTTTCCCCATCTATTTCCCATGAAGTGTTTGGACCGGATGCCATGATCTTCGTTTTTTGAATGTTGAGCTTTAAGCCAACTTTTTCACTCTCCTCTTTCACTTTCATCAAGAGGCTTTTTAGTTCCTCTTCACTTTCTGCCATAAGGGTGCTGTCATCTGCATATCTGAGGTTATTGATATTTCTCCCGGCAATCTTGATTCCAGCTTGTGTTTCTTCCAGCCCAGCGTTTCTCATGATGTACTCTGCATAGAAGTTAAATAAGCAGTGTGACAATATACAGCCTTGACGTACTCCTTTTCCTATTTGGAAACAGTCTGTTGTTCTATGTCCAGTTCTAATTGTTGCTTCCTGACCTGCATACAGATTTCTCAAGAGGCAGGTCAGGTGGTCTGGTATTCCCATCTCTTTAAGAATTTTCCATAGTTTATTGTGATCCACACAGTCAAAGGTTTTGGCATAGGCAATAAAGCAGAAATAGATGTTTTTCTGGAACTCTCTTGCTTTTTTGATGATCCAGCGGATGTTGGCAATTTGATATCTGGTTCCTCTGCCTTTTCTAAAACCAGCTTGAACATCTGGAAGTTCATGGTTCACATATTGCTGAAGCCTGGCTTGGAGAACGTTGAGTATTACTTTACTAGCCTGTGAGATGAGTGCAATTGTGCAGTAGTTTGAGCATTCTTTGGCATTGCCTTTCTTTGGGACTGGAATGAAAACTGACCTTTTCCAGTCCTGTGGCCACTGCTGAGTTTTCCAAATTTGCTGGCATATTGAGTCCAGCACTTTCACAGCATCATCTTTCAGGATTTGAAACAGCTCAACTGGAATTCCATCACCTCCACTAGCTTTGTTCGTAGTGATGCTTTCTAAGGCCCACTTGACTTCACATTCCAGGATGTCTGGCTCTAGGTGAGTGATCACACCATCTTGATTATCTTGGTTGTGAAGATCTTTTTTGTACAGTTCTTCTGTGTATTCTTGCCATGTCTTCTTAATATCTTCTGCTTCTGTTAGGTCCATACCATTTCTGTCCTTTATCGAGACCATCTTTGCATGAAATGTTCCCTTGGTATCTCTAATTTTCTTGAAGAGATCTCTAGTCTTTCCCATTCTGTTGTTTTCCTCTATTTCTTTGCATTGATCGCTGAGGAAGGCTTTCTTATCTCTTCTTGCTATTCTTTGGAACTCTGCATTCAGACGCTTATATCTTTCCTTGTCTCCTTTGCTTTTCGCTTCTCTTCTTTTCACAGCTATTTGTAAGGCCTCCCCAGACAGCCATTTTGCTTTTTTGCATTTCTTTTCCACGGGGATGGTCTTGATCCCTGTCTCCTGTACAATGTCACGAACCTCCGTCCATAGTTCATCAGGCACTCTATCTATCAGATCTAGGCCCTTAAATCTATTTCTCACTTCCACTGTATAATCATAAGGGATTTGATTTAGGTCATACCTGAATGGTCTAGCGGTTTTCCCTACTTTCTTCAGTTTAAGTCTGAATTTGGTAATAAAGAGTTCATGATCTGAGCCACAGTCAGCTCCTGGTCTTGTTTTTGTTGACTGTATAGAGCTTCTCCATCTTTGGCTGCAAAGAATATAATCAATCTGATTTCAGTGTTGACCATGTGGTGATGTCCATGTGCAGAGTCTTCTCTTGTGTTGTTGGAAGAGGGTGTTTGCTATGACCAGTGCGTTTTCTTGGCAAAACTCTATTAGTCTTTGCCCTGCTTCATTCCACATTCCAAGGCCAAATTTGCCTGTTACTCCAGGTGTTTCTTGACTTCCTACTTTTGCATTCCAGTCCCCTATAAAGAAAAGGACATCTTTTTTGGGTGTTAGTTCTAAAAGGTCTTGTAGGTCTTCATAGAACCGTTCAAGTTCAGCTTCTTGAGCGTTACTGGTTGGGGCATAGACTTGGATTACCGTGATATTGAATGGTTTGCCTTGGAAACGAACAGAGATCATTCTGTCGTTTTTGAGGTTGCATCCAAGTACTGCATTTCGGACTCTCTTGTTGACCATGATGGCTACTCCATTTCTTCTAAGGGATTCCTGCCCGCCGTAGTAGATATAATGGTCATCTGAGTTAAATCCACCCATTCCAGTCCATTTTGGTTCGCTGATTCCTAGAATGTCGACATTCACCCTTGCCATCTTCTGTTTGACCACTTCCAATTTGCCTTGATTCATGACCTGACATTCCGGGTTACTATGCAATATTGCTTTTTACAGCATCGGACCTTGCTTCTATCACCAGTCACATCCACAGCTGGGTATTGTTTTTGCTTTGGCTCCATCCCTTCACTCTTTCTGGAGTTATTTCTCCACTGATCTCCAGTAGCATATTGGGCACCTACTGACCTGGGGAGTACCTCTTTCAGTATTCTATCGTTTTGCTTTTTCCTACTGTTCATGGGGTTCTCCGGAGAAGGCAATGGCACCCCACTCCAGTACTCTTGCCTGGAAAATCCCATGGACGGAGGAGCCTGGAAGGCTGCAGTCCATGGAGTCGCTGAGGTTTGGACACGACAGAGCGACTTCACTTTCACTTTTCACTTTCCTGCATTGGAGAAGGAAATGGCAACCCACTCCGGAGTTCTTGCCTGGAGAGTCCCAGGGATGGGGGAGCCTGGTGGGCTGCTGTCTATGGGGTCGCACAGAGTCGGACCCAACTGAAGTGACTTAGCAGCAGCAGCATGGGGTTCTCAAGGCAAGAATACTGAAGTGGTTTGCCATTCCCTTCTCCAGTGGACCATATTCTGTCAGACCTGTCCATCATGACCCGCCTGTGTTGGGTTTCCCCACGGGCATGGCTTAGTTTCATTGAATTAGACAAGGCTGTGGTCCTAGTGTGATTAGATTGACCACATTTCTGTGAGTATGGTTTCAGTGTGTCTGCCCTCTGATGCTCTCTTGCAACACCTACCATCTTACTTGGGTTTCTCTTACCTTGGGCATGGGGTATCTCTTCACGGCGACTTCAGCAAAGTGCAGCCGCTGCTCCTTACCTTGGACGAGGGGTAAGGAGCAGCGGCTCCCTTAGCACTTATCAACATGCTTCTAAAGAAAGCCAGCACTGCTGGCGAGGGAAGGGAGGAGGCTCCCGCCCGCGCAGCAGAAGCTCGGGGACTGTGTCTGCGCTGGCAGGGAGCAGACCTTTCAAGGATGAGCCTGGGTACCGGCCGAGGATCGGCCAGGCTGCACTAAGGTGCCTCCCAGCCCTCCTGCTGCTTGGGGTCAAGTGTGAGTTAGGCGGTAGAGTCCGCCGAGCAGAGAGCCATCCGGCCAGCAAAGAGGAACCAGGCGTGACGACTGGGGAGGTTCGCAGCCCCAGCAGATGCAGGCAGAGGCCAAAGTTCAGTGATGGATGGCTTCCCCGGGCACGAGCTGAGGAGCACGCAGTCTTGCTGAGCAGCCACCTGCCTGGCGGGAGCCGGAGTGGGAGCAGGTCGACCTGGGCGGCCGCCGCTCCACTCAGGGTCTGCCTGATGGCCCCACCCTCCCCTAACGTCTGCGGCCAGTTCCTTGCAGCAAACCTCAGTGTGCCTCTGGCTGGCCCCGCTGCCCCAGGGACCCGACGGACGGGGCACCAGGACAGACACACATCCCCGAGGCTCATCTGAGCGGCTCCGATGTCCTGCACCTGGGCCACTGACCTGGTGGATTTAGGGCACTGAGGACCTGTCTCCACGGGTAAAGGGGTCACTAGTGTCCCTGGCCTTTTGTGGCCTTGCTTCTCAGAACATGGCCGTGGGCTTCCCCATGGAGGCCCTGCAGGAGAGCCCGCGGGGCTGGCTGGTGGGCCGGGAACCGTGCCCAGGGCTCCGTCCCGTGAGCGGCCGAGGTCGCCGCTTCACTGTCCTCTTCACCAGTCTCGTCAGCAGGCAGTCACGTCTCACAGCACTTTTGCTCACCTTTCTCCGGGTGTCGGTGAAGCCAGGCAGCGTTTCTCGTGTTGGCTCGCTGCCTGTGACCCTGTGAAGGGCCCCGGGCGGAAAGCCGCAGTTCTGACCCTGGCCTCGGAAGGCCCACTGGGCTGGCACAGTTGGTCTGCAACACATGATGCTGCTTTATTTTCTGCTGATACGCAGAACTGCATGGACCTTTAGCTCCTAGTTGCTTGAGAATTGGTCTTACCTTGGAAACCTCGCGGAAGTCTCCTCAGTTCTACTGAGTTGGCTGTTGGTTCTTGGGGTCTCCTTTGTGGACAAACCACCTATAGACAGGGATAGTTTCATTCCTTCCTCCCCAGTCTTTACGGGTCTCATTTCTGTCCCGTATCCTCTCACAGCAGTCGAGGCCTCCCTGGTGGGGTTAACAGATGGAACTGTGGCCGGCTGTCTCAGGTCTGACTTAACGGGCTGCTCCTCCGTGACGTGTGGCGGCTCCCAGGCCCCCACAGCAGGATGCAGGCTTCATGCCTGCTGCGCATGTCATCACGCAAGAAGCTGAGTTCTCCCTGATGCTGCCTCTGCAGCCATTGAGATCGTCCCTGTGATCTGCGCACGTGACGAGCCTTTTCACTTTGGAGCCAGCCTTGCATTCCAGTTGCACCCAGCCTGCCAGCGTGTCACGTGGCTGGACCTGTCTTCAGGACCATTCTGACACAGGATTTCTCCTGCTCACCATCTTCTCTTCTGCTTCATAAACAAGCTGGGGAGTTTTCCCTCCTCTGCTTTCTGCCACTTTGAGTGATGTTTGGATTTTTCTCTCAGACACTGGCTGAGTTCCTGCAAGGCCACCTCAGCCTTGTGTTTTGGACGGAGGAGTCTAGGAGTTTCTGATTCTTTTTATTTAATAGTTTTAGGACTGCTTAGCCGACTGCGTCTTCTTGAGTCGCTCGGCAAGCCATGCCTTCCTCTGGAGTGTGCGCCTTTCGCTCGGTGCTCCAGGGGCAAGGCAGGTCTCGCTGCCTGTGAAGCTTTGCAGGGCCTCGCCGCGATCAGCCTCACTCTGACTGTTATCACTTGTGCCTCCCCTGTGTCCTGACCGTACACAGCGCTCGTCAACTGGATGAGTCCCTTCAAGTGACTGGTATCTGGCTTTGTTGGTCCTTTCTGTTGCATTTGTGTGTGTGTTTTTAATCTCATTAATTTCTCTTTTTATCTTTATAGTTTCCTTCCTTTTGCTTACTTGGGGTTATTTCCAAGAGGCGTGCTTAGCTCTTTAATTTTCAGCCTCTTAAATCTTACGATGTAAACGTTCAGGACAGTAACTTTTTCTTGAAGTAATATCTTCACTGCTTTCCATCCATTTTGATATGTAGTCTTTTCATTACTTTTTAGTGCTAATAGGTTTTGAGTTTTGAATCTGAGTTCAAATTACTTATCTGAAAGGCTGTTTTTCACTTCCAGAAAGCTGGGGGTTTCAGAGCTTTTTGGCATCTTTTACGAATCGGCTTCTAACCTAAGTGAATCGTAGGCTGTATACTGCCGATTTAGACGTTTGTGGACACTAGCTTTGTAGCCAAGCAGACGGTGCTTTTTATAAACGTTCCACGTGGACTTTAAAAGGCCACAGCCTCTTCGAGCCACGTTCACGTCCCTCTCTTGCTTCGGCACGCTCAGTAGGTCAAGCTCACTCAGTATTTCCTCAAATCATCTGTATCTTGTTCTGTCACTTTTCTGCCACTTCTGCCAATGACCAGGAGAGCTGTGCCGAAGTCTCCGGGGGGCACTGGGCTTCTCAGGCTCTCCTTGCGGTCACGTCTGCACTCGCGTTACCTGCTGGGAAGTCGCTGTTAGTCGCACGTGCACACGGTCTCCAGAGTTCTCACGTCTCCCTGCTGAGCGAGATGTCCTACGAGATGAGCCTCTGGCTCCACTAGCAGCCTCGCCGTGAGATCTGACTGAGCCGACACTGATGCCATTCCTCCAGCACCCTCAGGGCAGGACTTGTGTGTCACCTTCTCATTCTTCTGCTTTCAGCCTTCCTTTGCTCTTGTGATGAATTGTTTCTGGTTTTACAAGGTCTAGCCTGACGGTCTTTGTTTTCCAGCCCACTCGTCCCGTCCACTTGTATTTGTTGTAACTGCTCGTCTGTGTTTGGCTGGAACACACTGATCTGCTCTCTCTCTCCTGCTTTTTCTGTCCTTTTTTCTCCTTTGGTTCTTCTGTTCTTTTCTCTTTTTCACCCTTGTTTCTATTTTTCCCTCTATTAATTTCAAAGTTACAAATCCTATTTCTGTTCTTTCAGGGGTTAGCCTGGAAATTTCAGCATGTATATTTGAGTTAACAACGTGTAAAGTTAAAATTAATCCAAAGATTTCAGATCATTTTAGCTTTCTCACCTGCTTTCCATCTTACTGTTATTTTCCAATATTTTTAACACATGGTGGTTTTTCTTAGTTTTGCAAATTAGACGTTACATCTCTTTTATGTATTCGGTGACTCTTAGAATCTATGGTGTATGGACATGCACAGGCACTCCGAGAAAAGGCGAACTCGTTATTAAGGGGTTTCCTTTGCTATGACCTTTCACTGGGGCCGCTTTTCCGTGAAAATTCTGTTTCCTCCCTCTCCTGAGAGGGCGTGTTGCTGGGTCTGTGACTGCGGCCTGACAGGACCCTGAGAAGAGCCCCTGCTCTTGCCATTGCTGTCGGTCAGCCGTCTCTGTCCTGTCGCCTGTCGCTCCTGGCTCTATTCTCGACTGCCCTCTCGTCTGGGTCTTTCTTCATATTCACCTCAGTTATGTGTGTTTGTTTTCAATTCTGTTTTTATTCATCACATAGATGTGTCTTTGTTTCCACTACAAAGTAACCACTTGCTTCACTGCTTTTTCTCTCTTATTGTGGTAAAATATATATGGCGGAAGGTTGATCATCGTAACCATATCTAAGTGCACAGCTCAGCGACATTAAGTGTGTGCACAGTGTGTGTAGCCATTGCCACCATCTGTTTCCAGAACTTTCATCTCAGACCGCACTTCTGCAGCATTAAATAGTTGCTCTCCATTCACCCCTCCCCCAGCCCCTGGTAACTGCTGTTTACCTTCTTTCTCTATGAATTTAACCCCTCTAGGGACCTCACTTAAGTAGAATCATACAACATTTATCCTTTTGTGTCTGGCTAATTTCACTGAGCAGAATGTCTTCGAAGGCCATCCATGCTGTAGCCTGTATCAGGTCTGTCTTCCTTTTTAAATCTGAATAAGTTCCATCGTGCGTGTGTGTGCGTGTGCGCGTGTGCGTGTGTGCGTGCGTGCATGTGTGCGTGTGTGTGCGTATGTGTGTGCACGTGTGTGCGTGTGCGTGTGTGCGTGTGTGTGTGTGCGTGTGTGTGTGTGATCTGCTGATGGACACTTGGGTTGCTTCCATCTGGCTATTGTGAATACGCTCCTGCTGTTCACTGTGATGAGCGAGCATCTGTTCACGCTTCTGCTCTCAGCTCCTGTGGGTCTGTACCTGGCCGGGAGATCGCTAGGCCGCATGGTGATTCTGTGTCTGATCTTTTGGGACACTGCAGCGCTGTTCCATGGCAGCCGCACCGCTTTACATCCCCACCAGCAACGTGTAAGGCTCCAGACTTCTGTGCATTCTCAACACTTATTTTCCTTTTTCAAAATAAAAACCACCCTAACAGATGTGAAGTGATCCCCAGTGTATCACGTTTCCCTGATGACTCATGTTGAGCATCCTTACGTGTGCATACTGGTCATTTGTGTGCCTTCTCTGGAGAAGTGTATTTTCTCCAGAGAAGAAGGGCAAGGTCCCTTGCCCACATATTAGCTGGTTTATCTGCTTTTCCTGCCGTTGAGTTGTGGGAGTTATTTATATAATCTAGATGTTCAGATAGATATTTGCAAATATTTTTCCCATTCTGTGGGTTGTTTTCCACTTTCTTGGCAGTGTCCTGTGATGTACAAAAGTTTTTTAACTTTCACAAAGTCCAATTTATTTTTAATTGTGTTGTCTTTGCTTTCAGTGCCACAGCCAAGAAATTGTTGCCAAATACAACGTCATGACTCTCCCTGGCGTTTCCTTCCCAGAGCTGCAGTGTTCAGCTCTCACGCTAGTGAGCTGGCCCCTCACACTCTCCAGAGATAACACACGAAAAGGAAGCAAGCTGGACACGTCACAGCTGTCACGTCGTTGACGTGCACTTCGCCCCTTGTGGCTTGCAGGGTGGATCCTGAGCCCTTTTGGCGTGATCCTTGTAGACTCTGATAACTTCTTTGCTGTCTCATCTAAAGAGATGCTCCAGCTCCTCAGATCTAGAATCAGCTACTCCTCCGAAACTCCCCGGTTCCTTTTAGCACGAGCCCTGTCTAGGAGTCAGCCTGCGTGAGGGTGCTCAGAGCTGCAGGGCTGGCTCTCGTTTCCAGGCCTTTGCGGCGGGCCAGGGATGAAGTGCCTCTAAGTGTATGTAGCACCTATTAAGGGAGCCGAGAAGATCCCCTGGAGAAGGGAATGGCCGCCCACCCAGTGTTCTTGCCTGGAGAATCCCCGGACAGAGGACCCTGGCGGGCTGCAGTCCATGGGGTTGCAAAGAGTTGGACATGACTGAGCGACTAATGAAACATCCATCAAATATATATAACACCCATCCGAAGTTTTCCATTCAGATCTAGGGTTTCTTGTGTGATCTGCTTAACTTTCTCCCAGATCTCCTTTCTCTGAGCTGGAAAATCCTACCACCACACCAGCATTACCCATCTGGCTTACGTCACAATCCACAAACATCTCAGAACAGCCGTGGTGGTGTGCCCATCACCAGCGGGTGTCACTGCAGGGTGTCTTCCAGTTCGATCTGTAGCCCCCGAGTCGCCGGGTCAGTTCACTGTGGCTTCGTGGCATTTGGAGTATTTCTCTATTTGTGGTTCGTGTGTCTCATCTCTTTTGGGTTTATAGAAATGGCTTTTTAAATTTAACCTCGTTGGCGGTTCGGTTCGCATGTCTTTAAGGCCAAATCTATCACGGCGCGCGGTGCCCAGGCTCAGGGTGCAGGAGCCCGGTGGCTCCGATGGTGAAGAGCCTGCCAGCAGCGCAGGAGGCCTGGACCCGATCCCCAGGCGGGGAAGATCCCCTGGAGAAGGAAGTGGCTGCCCACTCCAGTGCTCTTGCCTGGACCAGAACTCCAGGGACAGAGGAGCCCTGTGGGCTGCAGCCCATGGGGTCACAAAGGGTTGATCACTACTGTGTCACCGATACTCCCGCTTTCTGTTACTTTCAGATGCAGGAGAGGCAGTGAAGGCGGGGGGGGTGGGGGCAGGGGGAACGGTGGCGAAGGTTGGGGCAGAGGGGCCTGGCCCTGGGAGTGGGCCTGCAGCCTCACCTGCTGACTTTTCCTCCTGCACAGGTTGCCAGGCAGGAGGGGAGGGTCATCCTGACCTCGGGGCTGCCATACCACAAGGTGAGGACCCGCCGGCCCAGGCTGGCCCCCGTGCCCCCGCCCAGGGCAGACTGGATGCTCCAGGCTCACCTCGGCTGGGGGGTGGGGCCTAGCTTCCACCTCGCGCAAAGGCTGCTTCTGCCCGCAGCTCCGGGCCCAGGTCGGGGCTGGGCGCTGCCTGGCAGTGGACTGCTCCCTCAAGGCCCAGCAGCAGGCGAAGGCCATCCTCAGGCATTTCAACGTGCGTGTCACCCCCGCGGACATCTTCAGCCGCTGCCAGGTGGGTGCCGCGGGCCCCAGGCTGGGCGAGGGGCCAGTGTGTACGGCCCAGGCTCTGTGACTGGCGAGACCCCGTGTGTGGCCGGGCCTTGGTTTTCTGCTCGGCGGAGCAGTGCCCGACGTGTGCGTCTCCTCCCAACCCCTTCCTCTGGAGGAGGGAGGGTGCATGTGTGGTAAAGAGCCCAGGGCGTCGGGGGCCTGCGGGCGTTCTTACCGGCTTTTCAGAACCTGTGCTGGTGCGTCGTCTTGAGAAAACGGAGTTGGGGCACTGAGAGGACACCCCACTGGCACCCCAGGGAGCCGTGGAGCCTTCAGCTCCGTGAGGGGGGTCGCTGCCCTTCGCAGGAAGAGTCCAGGCCACGTCCCGGCACCGCTTCCCTGCCCCAGCGGGGGCCCCGTGGAGGGGCCAGGCTGCAGGACACCCCAGGGGTGGCGTGGGGCCAGTTCAGACGAAGGGGGCAGAGCTGCACCCTGGCGGGGGGAGCAGCCAGTGCCCCCGGGACAGGAGGTAGTCCTGGGGGCAGCAGGGCCCAGGGAGGCGCGGGCTTTGACCCGGCTGTCGTGGATGGACAGAGTCGGCGTCCTCACCCCGAGTGGGGAGCTGAGGGACCTGCAGTCAGCGGTGTATCTGCCCAGGTGAGTGGTGGTGGCAGCCGGGGGGCGAAAGTGGGGTGCAGAGGGCCCAGGACACGCCGCAGGGTGAGGGCCGGGTCCCAGGTTTGCGGCTGAGGCCCAGGCCGTCGGCAGGGCAGGTCTTGGGTCTGGGCTCTGAGAAGGCTGGTCTAGAGGGCGGGCCAGGCGCACCAGGCTCTCCGGGTAGGCGCTGGGGAAGGGGCTTCCTGCCTGGCTGGGGTCCTGCCAGCAGCGTCCCTGTGTGGTAGGTGTGCGTCCCACATGTGGTCAGCGGGCAGTGAGGACAGAGGAGGGCAGCCACGGGGCTGCTGGCAGGGGGCAGGCACCAGGCAGAGACCATGTGCCCGTTGTTGGCTGCAGCCCAGGAGGGAGGCGGGGCATCAGCACCCGGTGGGGCTTCATCGGGAGGGGTCCCCTGCGGAGCCTCTGAGGCCCAGGGCTGTCCAGCAGCCTCCAGTGGGGCTCAGCTGCTGAGGAAGGTGGGCTGAGTACACCCCAGGGCAGGACCCCCACCTGGTGGCAGACCGCTGTCCAGGGGTGCCGCAGCCGTGCGCCGGGACCCCAGGAGGCAGGCGCGGCCACACGCAAAGAAGGGCCCCTGAGAGCTAGGGTGCTTGAATCCGCACGCAGCCTGTCAGCACGCAGGCGTCGGGGGCAACGCCGGCGTCGGGGGCCACGCCGGCGGCTCCCACCACGGTCCTCGGCGGCGCCCAGTGCCCGTGAGTGGAGAATGCTCCCTGCTGACGGGCAATGCCTGCCCCAGGGCAGGGCGCCTCAGGCCACACACCCCACCTCCCCCGCCCAGAGCCCCCTAGCCATGAGACTCCCAGCCTCACCCAGGAGCTCAGCCCAGCACGGTGGCTGGGAATGACTTCCCTTCCCGGCCCAGCTCCGTGGCCTCCCTACCCCGTCTGAGCTCACTCCCGGTGCCTGAGCCGGCTGGCCTCAGGGCCTCCCCCAAGTGGACAGGGAAGCCCAGGCTACGTGGATGCCCCAAGTTGATGGCCCGAGGCACAGTGACCACTGGCTCCATGCAACTGCGGACCCTGCCCTGCCTGAGGCCACAGCCCCGGCCTGCATGGCCCCTGAGCCCAGGTGGACATCAGAGGGCACTGGCCACTGGCCAGCAGAGAGCCGCACACATAGGACTGACCGAGGGGGCACCTCCATGTGGTTCTCGGCCAGCAGGGTCCCATCCTGTGCCCCCGGGGCCCGAGCTCCCTGGACGCTGGCTCAGAGCCACCACCGCCCCTGCCCAGGCCGGAGCTTGGCCGCCTCCCTGGAGAGCTCCCGCCGCCAGGCTGAGTTTCCATTTTCTTTTCCTTCCTTCTGCTATTTTGGTGCTGTTCCCAGAGGGAAAACCCACTGGACACACGAACCGTTCCCAGAGCCCGCTGGCCACTCCTGGGGCTGCACATCGGGGTATGCAGCGGGAGTGAGTGAGGCTGGAGGGGTCAGTGGGCCCGGCCACGCGGGGGCGGCCCCTGGCAGTGGGGGGGCAGCCCGCCCACCCTAGGTCCCAGAGGGCGAGGGGCGCTGGATCCCTCCAGCAGGGCAGGGTCATGACCCCCAGAGCTGGTGACTGGGGCCTGGGACCGTCCATCGGGAACGTCCGCCAGGAGGACGTTCCCAGTGCCGTCCACCCTGGGAAAGGATCTTATCAAAGAAATTTAAGCTTAAAAAACGTCCCAGAGCAGGAACCCAGGCGTAGTCAGGCATAACGTCTGTTTTACCCCTCCCTGCAGCCCCCTCTTCTGTGGTAGGGAATGCGCTCTGCCCCTATGAGGGGTGTCCTGGGGGTCAGTGACATTGGTCCCGGAAGTGGCCTCTAGGAGGACAGTCACCCCACCTCAGGGGGGTGCTCTCAGCAGAGGGTCCCCTCGGGGGCGGTGCTGGGGGAGGAGCCTGCAGCCAGGGTCAGGGCCTCGGGGCGGGGCCTCCGGAGTGGGTTTACGGCCCAGGAGCCCGGAGCTGGGCAGAGGCTGTGGGAGGGAGGAGGGTGCTGCCGGGCTGATGTCTGGTGGGGAGCCGGCTGAGCGAGGGCTCTCAGGGCCTGAGCACACGAGAGGCCCCTGGGCCAGCGGCCTCCAGCGTCCACACCACACCTGGGAGGCCCACAGTGACGGGGGCCTGGAGTCTGGACACAGGGGCCAGCGGGTCGCCGGTGCCCAGCCGTCCCCAGGCGTGGAGACCCTCCCTGTGTCCTGAGGGGCAGCAACAGACGTGGGGACAGACAGGAAGAGGCAGCAGCCCTGACCCCACCCCCCACCCCACACCCCCCCCCCCCCCCCCCCCCCCGCCTTTGTGCTCTTCGGCCCCCAGCCCCGTTCCCACACTCCATGCCCCCGGGGTCACGCAGGCACAAAGGCTTCGGGAGGAGGGGCCCCACCCTGTGCAGGCAGGGACCTGGGGCCACTGGCTCCCGAGGCCGCAGGAGGGGCCTGTCACAGGCCTCCAGGGCGGGGGCGCCGATGGGCCCAGCGTGCCCCCAGACTCAGGATGCCAGCCAGGGTGCGGGGTCATTGGCAAGCTCAGCACAGCCCCCCGAGGGGGCACTCAGGTGGGCCCCGCAGATTGCCCCAGGCCTCCCCACAGCCTACAGGGCCACCTTCTCGACGCACTCCTCCCCTTCTGGGAATGCCCCGGGTCCACTGGAGCCCAGCCTGGGTCCCAGCACTTGGCTCTTGGGGGACCTGGGGACCTGGACCCCCATGGCCCGGGACCGCACTCCTGGTGGCCCACTTCTTTAGGAAGGCCCCATGGTTGGCATGACAGTGACGCCCACACCCCTGCACTGAAGTGGACTGCCTCAGGTGCCAGCCGGCTGTCTGTCAGCGTACCTGTCTGTCACGTGGACCTCACGTCCTCCCGCAGGGCTCCCAGGGGCCCGTGTTGTCCAAGACATGTGAAGAGGCCCCTGGAGTGGCCGGGGCGGGGGCCCGGCTCAGTGCCCGGGAGGACCCTGGCCCAGCTCACTGGAGGTGCCCTGCGAGCACCCACCTCCTGGCTCCCTTTGTCCTGGGGCCACTCCTCTCTGGACCTCGGTCCTGACCATGTGCTCCTGAGAGGGGCCCCTACCCCCTGTCTGGGGTTCCCCCGGGATACACCTCCTGGACGCTGACAGGTGCTCACTCTAAACGGGAGTCTCGCTGTCGTCGCGCTGGGTCCCCGCTGCCGTGCGCAGGGCCTGCTCCTAAGCTACGGTCCTCGGACGTCTGTCTCAGGGAGCACAGTGTCTGGGATGCAGGCTCCAGTGGCTGTGCTGCGTGGGCTCCACGGTCCCGAGGCACGCAGCATCTTCCCAGACCAGGGACTGGACTGGTATGACTCTGTGCCCTCGGAGTTCCGGCTTTGAGCGGGTCAGCCCTTTTCGAAAGTGAACGTCTGGGGCATCCCTGGAGGCCCAGATGGTAAACAGTCCGCCTGCAATGCAGGAGACCTGGGTTCAGTCCCTGGGTCAGGAAGTTCATCCCCTAGAAAAGGGAGTGGCTGCCCGCTCCAGTGTCTTGCCTTGAGAACTCCATGGACAGTGGAACCTGGCAGTCTGCAGTCCATCCGGTCGCAAAGAATTGGACATGACTGAGCAACTAACGCTTTCACTCCCCTTGCTTTGCAAGGCAGATTCCTAACCACTGGACCACCAGGAAAGCCCCAGAGGGTCACTGTTTAAAAGGGCCAACCCGCTCAAAGTGGGCACTCCGAGGGCACGGCCTCACACGACAGAGGACAGCTGTGTAGCCCAGAAGGGCCCAGTGCCTGGGGTGCCCGGCTCCTGGTACACAGACCCGTGAGGTGGACACGGTCCCCAGCCATGACCACTGGCCCCCGCCAGGCCAGCGTGACGTGGGCTTGAGGGGAGCCGGTGTGGGTGGGAGAGGACAGGCAGGCCTCTGGGAGCCGCCTGGTACCCTTGGCTCCATCCTCAGGCCTGGGGTCAGTAAGGCACCTTGGGCAGCAAGAGGGCACCCGAGAGTCTGGGGGCTCCTGTTCCTCTGCAGCCTCCCCCAGCCTACGTCACTGCCTGAGCCAGCCACGGAGCCAGCAGGAGCCCCGGGCCGGGTGTGTCAGAGTGTCAGGCCCTGAGTCGTGACTGACTCTGTGACCCACAGACGGCAGCCCACCAGGCTCCTCTGTCCGTGGAAATCTCCAGGTAAGAACACTGGAGCGGGTTGCCATGCCTTTCCCCGGGGGGTCTTCCCCACCCAGGGACTGAACCCGGGTCTCCTGCATTTCAGGCATATTCTTTACCACCTGAGCCACCAGGAAACCCCACACACGTCAAAGGCCAGCTCTAAACCCACCGCTCAGTGAGCTCGAGAGAAACAAACAGGGAGGGCAGGGCGCTGAAGGCCTGCCTTCCTCAGGGTGAGGGGCACACGGGCCCAGCCGGAGCAGCAGGGCGGGTGGAAGAGGGCCCGTCTCAGTGTGAGGGTCCCCCGCGGCCGGGCTGGTGGGAGGGCGGGAGACACCCTCCCCCAGAGGCCAGACTTCACAGCTCAGGAGCCAGAGCTGGTGAGCACAGGCCTCGGGGTCTGCAGGGGGTGGCTCGTCGCCAGCAGCCCTGTGTGTCCACTAGCTGCCCACAGCTGCTCCTGCAGGGGACCCACCCCACCTCTGCTGCTGGGGCTAGTGCCAGAGAGGGCTGGATGGACCCAGGGGCCTGGCCACTGTTCCCTCAGCCCTGGATGGAGCAGGCAGGACAGGCTCGGG
Source organism: Budorcas taxicolor (assembly GCF_023091745.1). NCBI lineage: Eukaryota > Metazoa > Chordata > Mammalia > Artiodactyla > Bovidae > Budorcas > Budorcas taxicolor. The sequence continues at coordinate 165,475,315 of NC_068920.1, read as the reverse complement.
GCCTCGGAGTGTGCAGCCCTGGTTGGATGCGGGAGGGTCCTCGGGGTGACAGAGTGAGGCCTGCCGGGCGGTCACGAGCCCGTCCATGTGCTAACAGGGCAGTGGCCTTTGGCTAGATGGCCCGTGCAGGGGGCACCCGCGGGTGGGCAGGCGCCAGGAAAGGCACGCGTCACCCCACCCTACCTGGCCACCTTTCCCTCCCTGGCCACACAGAGTAGTTGGGGGGAGGAGACCCCTTCCTGCCCCCTCCCAGGCAGCCCCTCCGTCCACCCACCACCCTGAGCAGGGCCAGTCATTGGAGGCACATCTGGGGCAAGGGTGGCCCCGAAGGTCTCCAAGGGAGCCAGGGTGGCTGGTGGGGTCTTGGTGAGCCCACAGCCAACCCAGAACGAGGAGCCTCAGGAGAAGGTGGGCAGTGGGCAGGGGAAGGTGCACTGTTGGGGTCCCTCCGAGAAGTGGAGGAGCTGGGCTGGGCAGAGCAGTTGGTGGTGGAAAGGGGTCCTCTCCGGCTTGGCCTGACTCAGTAGCCCTGGGAGGGTCAGGAAGGGAAGGACCGGGGACCCCCAGCTACCCGGCTCCTGCCAGCCTTTGCTGACCTCACTGGATCCCACATGTCACCCCAGCTATGGGTGCACCTGAGCAGGTGCTCTGTCCACCAGGCCTGCCAAGCCTCAGTTTAGATGCCACCTCCTCCAGGAAGTCTTCCAGGTCCCCAGCACAGTTCCTGGAGTACCACCATCCTTTGGAGAAAGACTCTGGGGCGCCCCCTCCTTGGTCTGTGGGTGACAGCCCCCCCCCAACTGTCTGAGGGCCAGGCCCTACTTGCCTGTGGCGGGGCACACGGGGGCGGCCCCTCCCGGACTTCCCCAGCCCGCAACCCTCTCCCGCCGGCTGGCGCCCACCCCCTCCCACACGGCCCTGGGCGGCTGTGGTCCCCCGCCCCACCTCGCCCCGCCGGCGCGGGAAGGCGGGCGGGCAGGCGGGCGGCCGTTTGCTTTTGAATCCGGGCCGGGCGCCCTGAGTGGCCCTTTCAAAGGCCGGCGGGGGCGGGGGCCGTTCCCAGGCGCGCCCCGCCCCCCGCGCCGCCCCTCCGCCCGCTTTCCCACGCGCCCGCCGCCGGCGGTTCTCACGGCCGCGCCCCTCCCCCGTCTGGGAACTGCCTGCGCCTGCCGCGCCGGGGGTGCCGGGGAGCCCCGGGAAAGGGGTGCCACCCGCGCTCCTGGGGACGGTGAAGGGGCACGGCCGCCCGGGGGACCGCTGGGAGGGGTCGCCTAGAGGGGTTGCTCAGGGAGGGGTCTCCTGTGCTCCCAGTGGGGTCCTGGGGGGCCTAGGGGCTCATAGTGCCTGGTGGAGTAACCGGTAGCCGCGGGAGGGGCTGTGTGCCGCCTCGGGAGTTGCTTGGGTGGGGTCCCAAGGACCTGCCGCCCAGGCTAGACTGAGGGGGCCCCAGGGTTGGGGAACCGCCCCAGGACCCGAGTCCCGCCACATTCTCTGACCCAGATTGTATTTGAGTGAACCTGGGGCCTGTGGCTGCCCACCCACCCTGGCCTCAGAGACACTGGGGGTCCTGGCCATGCCTGCCTGTCCCCTGGGAACAGTGAGCTCTGCGATGCCCCTTCCCTGCGTTGGGGCCCCCGGCTTGGGAGCAGGTCCCGGGCAGCCCTCACTGGCGCTGCCCCTCCTAAGGGCCTGGGCGGCCGGTCGCTGGACTTGGCGAAGGCAAGGACAGAGCCGGTGGACGGGAGCAGCCAGCACACTCCCACCAGCGGTCTGAGACCTGTGTGCTGGCCCCTGCGGGACAGGGGCTGCGACCGTCCACTGTGAGGGGCCGGGGGGACTTCACCACCCATCTGGGCCATGCTCACAGCCCTCTGCCTGCCTGGGTGGACGCCTGCATCCAGGTGAATGGACGTGGGGTCTTATCCTGGCGGCCTGAGCTGTCAGCCCGCTGTCCCCACACAGTGGACCTGGGTTGGGACTGCGGCTGGGAGAGGAGGGGACGGCTTGAGAGGATCAAGGCACCAGGGGGGCGAGGAGGGACCCCAACCGCAGCCCAGAGCCTGAGGGTGGGTCTCAGACCCACCCTGGCCCCAGGCGGGGGGCGGGGGGGGCGACGCTGGCCAGGCTGCCCCTCAGTCAGGCCCCTGTCATGCAGGCTGCTTCTCAGACCCGTGCTTATCTTCCGCGGCACCAGAAGTGCTTTCCTCTCATTGTCCCCAGTGCCCGTCCCCTCCCCATCCGCCTGCAGAGGCAGCACTCCCGTCACAGCTCCTCCCACCCCACAGTGGAGTCCCGGGACACACCTCTGCACCCCGAGTGTGAATGTGTGTGTGCATGCACAGGAGGGCACCTCCACTCCTGCAGACTCGTGTCCTCACCTGACACACGGACATATGCACACACAGACACAGGTGCACACACACACAGGGACATGCGCAGACGTGTGCACACACAAGGACACACGTGCATATGCACACGGGGACACATGCGCACACAGACATGCATGCACACAAGGACACGTGCACACGCACACAGGAACACGGACACACGACACGTGCATACATGGACACAGACACATGCACACAGGGACACATGCACACACTGACATGCACAGACATGCGTGCACACACAAGGACACAGGGACAGACACGTGCACACATGCACACGGGGACACACGTGTGCACATGGACACGCACAGACACGTGCACACACAAGGACACGTGCACACGGACACATGCACACACGGACTCGCACAGACATGCGTGCACACACAAGGACACACAGAGACACATGCACACACAAGGACACAGGGATACACACGTGCACGCACGCACACGGGGACACGTGCACATGGACACACAGACATACGTGCACACAGGGACAGCCACATGCACACACGTGCACACACACACGGGAACACGTGCACACGGACACGCACATACATGCACACACAAGGACACGTGCACACGGACACGCGTGCACACGGGGGCACATACAGACACGCGCAGACATGCGTGCACACACAAGGACATGTGCACGCGCATAGACATACGTGCACACACAAGGACGTGCACACAGACACACATGCACATGGGGACGCACATGTGCACACGGACACGCAGACGTGCACACACAAGGACATATGCACACAGGGACACGTGCACACAGGAACACACATGCACACACAAGGGCACATGCACACGCACACGGGGACACACGTGCACATGGACATGCACAGACACGTGCACACAAGGACACACATGTGCATACACGGACACACACAGCCGCGCTGAGGCGGGTGCTCTTGCACCCTGAGGACCTGGGTGCTTCCAAAGCACCCTCGTGCAGAGAGGGATCCACGCCAGCCCAGAGCTGACCCCATCGTGGTCTCCAGGGCCCCAACCTGGCTCTGCCCGCTGGGGTGCCGACAGCGCCGGAGGCCGGTCCCCCACCATCCCGCCTGCGGCCCCCAAAGGGGCTGGGCCATGGCCGGGTTGGGGAGGGGCCAGGCCTGTGGGAACTGACCTCCCTGGGCCGGGGGACAGGGCAGGCATGGAGCGGCTCCGTGGGGCTGCCAGCCTGGGTCTCCAGCAACAGGGACAGAGGCGCCGGCGGGGGACTGGAGCCTGCTTCACGGGTCAGGAGAGCCCTGGCTGGGGTTTCAGACCTCTCCAAGCAGGCCCCACCCCAACCCCACACCTCCTGGGAGGCCTGGACTGGGCCCTGCTGCCCCCACATGTTGTGGTGGGGAAGGGGTCGCCCCCCCAGCGCCTGAGGGCTCAGCCAGGGTGGTGGAGCAGCAGCAGGGTTCCCAGCCCCCAGCCCGGGGCCAGGGCTGGTCTGGAAGGAGGCGCGCAGCTCTGCCTGGGCACTCGGAGCTGACAGATGACCCAGGGCCCCTCCAGAGCCGCCGGACAGCGTGGGAGAGCGAGGTGGAGGGCAGACCCAGGCAACGCCTAATCGCTTCCTCCGTCACCGCCAGTCCATCCACAGGGTGTCGGGCCCGCCCCCCCCCCCCCAAGGGGTCTTTCATACCAGCCCTTTGTCCCTGCGCCCAGCACCATTTGTTGGGGCGGCTCTGGGGGCTCATGGTGCACAAACTGGCCCAGGGGGGCTCTGGACCCAGCGGTCTCAGGACCTCAGGCAAGGATGGGGGGTGGAGGAAGCTTGACAGGGACCAAATGGGGCCCGGAGCCTGGGAACACACTGGTGTCCTGCAGCTGAGGCCCGCTGCGTCCCCAGGCCTCTGACACGAGTGGGAGGCACTTGCCAAGTGCGTGGAAAGGCGTCTGCAGCCCCCCGCCCCACGGGTGCTTTTCTTGCCGCGTGGTTGTGCGAAGATGATGTTTATTTTTTCTGCTTTTTTACACTTTGCTGTAAATTTGCTCTAAATGAGTACAGAACGGGTATTATTCTAGAGCATGTCATAGCTTCTCAGCCCAAGCCCCCATCTTCCCTGCCTGTGGGGCCTCCAGGGCCTGGGTATCAGACTGACCGCATCTCCCATCCTGGAGGGCCTGGCTCCCACTGGGGGTGGGCAGCGAGGCCTGTGGTGTTCGCCAGGGCGCTGGACCACCGGGAGCGCAGTCCCAGCTTGCCGCTGGCAGGGCAGGGAGCCTTGCCGAGGTTCTCGGAAGTGGATCCCTCCACTAGGCTCCCAGCCTGTGGGCCTGCCCCCTCAGAAGTGCTGTTTCTGTCTCACGCCCTGTGCCCTGGCGGCCCCCATGTGGCCCGCTCCAGCCCCCGACTTGGCCCAGGACTGGTGGAGGCCTAAGGGTGTTCACAGGCAGTTTGCACCAGGCTGTGTGCGGCCCGTGGGCAGAGCATGCGTGAGGGGAAGGCCACTGGCACCCACGCCTGGCCTTCCCGCTGGCCTCTTCGGCCCGGCCAGGCCCACAGTGGCAGCCCTCCCCCGGTCCTGACCCCAGCGCACCAGCCGTCCCCGCCCAGCAGCACAGCACACACCGTGGGCCCTGGCGTGTGTGTGCCCTGGGCTGGTGGGAGCAGGCGTGCCTGAAGACAAGCGACTCGGGGCAAACCCGGGGCCTCCCTCTCGGCAGGCGCTGCTGGATGCAGTTGCTACCCCGGCCGCCGCGGCCGGGACTCCTGGGCTCAGAGCTGAGAGCAGACTGCTCGCGGACGGGCTCCCAGCACCTCTTCAGCCGCCTCTCCCCAGCTCTGTCTCAGAGGCTCACAGACATGCCAGGCCATTGCGGGCAGGGATGCCTCCCAAGGAAGTGGCCGGAGTAGCCCCTCACCGCCCTCCTAGGGCTGTGGAGGGCGGGCTGCCCAGCGCACCTGCCTGGCTTTGGGTCCTGGGCCACCACCAGCCCCCTGGGCCGGTCCCTGCTGGCGGCCTCCCCCCGGGGAGGCAGCCTCCCTGACGGTGGGCTCCAGACCCTGCCTAGGAGGGCCTTAGTCCTACCCGGAGTCGGGCGGCTCAGTGGGCATGAGCTCCAGACAGCCTGAGCGCCGTGGGAGCCAGGCCCAGGCGGACCCCGGGACAGGGGAGTCGGGAGCCTGCCCACCCCTCCTGCCCCGACTCACCCGCCTGACCAGGCTCTGGGGGTGGAGGTCCGCCCTGCCCTCAGGCCCCCAGCCTGGATGGGGTCTCAGACACCTCTAGGGACCCAGGAGACCACACTGTCCGGGGCACCCACAGCCCCGCTGGTGTCTGACCAGATCCACTGATGTCCATGTCTGGGGTCTGCACAGCCCCTGCAGGGAGTGGGCCCAGCTCAGACACCACTTGCCTACGCCTGCACAGCGGGCTGAGGCCCCTGCCAGGTGGGGGTGCCTGCCCAGCGGATGGGTGACCGTGAGCAGGTTTCTCAGCCCCTGGGAAGCTCCTTCAGAACAGGGGTTTGGAGGCTCCGTCTTCCTCCATGGGGCATGGGGACGGGCCGTCAGCCCCTGACTGGGTGGGCGCTCAGCCCCTGGCTCAGCTCTGGGTGCTGGGCAAGGGTGGCTGGACTCTGTGGGGGACAGGAGATGGACAGGGAGGCCCTGAGTACGGGCCCTCCTACAGACGGGGACCGCAAGACAGGGCGGGCAGGCGGCTCGGAACCGGCTCTTCCAGCTGGGCGTGGCGGTGGGGGCAGGGGTGACCGCCTGGCCGTGGGCAGCGGCCGTGGGAAAGCCAGCACCGGCGCTTCCCGAGGGTGGGGCAGGCCTTGCGGGGCACCAGGCGTTTGTCTGTGCGTGACTCAGCGTGAGCTGGCGCCCCGCCCCGGCTGCGCACTGCCGGGTCCTGGGAAGACCGCAGACCCCATCAGAGGACCCCACCCCACCGGGCTCCCGTACCTGCTGGTGCTAACCCTCTGGGGGCCCCAGGCAGCAGCCCAGCCCAGAGACCAGCTGGCCCGCCTCTTTCCAGCTCCTTCCTAGCTGGGCCTGGAGTGCCCACGGGCCTGACATGCAGCCGGGGCCCCGCCCACACTCCTGCCCAGTCACCCCTGGTACCTGCAACCGAAAGGGAGAAGCACCCAGGTGTCTTCCTGTGCCGGAGTCTGGCCGGGGGAGGGGAGGCCCTCCGGGGGGCTCTGGGAAATTGACCCTGCCCATCTGGCACCTGCCCACCCCTGGCTGTGATGCTGGAGGCCCAGCTCCATGATGAAAGGCTTGGGGGGAAAGAGGGCATGTGTGGGCGGGGCAGGAGCCCCCCAACCATGGCTCCAGGGGCCCCCACCACTGCCCGCCCCAGGCACTCCACCTCCAGGGCACTGACGGGGCTCACCAGGTGAGGGGGGTGCCAGGAGCACCGAACAGGAGCCCTCCCGTGGACCGGCTCACCCCCTGGCTGACAGGGCGCCTTTGTGTGCCCGTCTGGGAGCCGGTCAGTCCCCCGCCCCCCGCCCCCCACTCTCCCGCTTGGCCCACCTTGCCTGCCCCTGGGGACCCTGTGTCTAGATCCCTGCCAGGCAGTGGCCGTAATGAAGTGATGGGCTAGCCGCATCGGGAAGCCCATCCCACCCCTGGGATGGTGAGGTCGGGGGTGCTGAGCCAAGGTCTTCACGGGAGCTCACTGCACGTCCTAGACCGGGACCCTGCGTGGCTGGGCTCCTGCCCTGCACGTACGCGGTGCCCAGCAGGCTCCAGATGGTGCCAACCCCCGGGGGGAGGCAGGGCCAGGTGTCACAGAAGCATGGACGCCGGAATTGCCCTGGCCTGCTCCAAAGTGGGCTGAGGAGTCAGAGCAACTATAGGGCCGCCCCCCTTAACTTTCTAATGCGGGGCCTCCGTCCCTCACCAGTATTGAGCCATCGGGGCCCAGGCTTGGCGCTGGGGTTGGGGAGGACTGCTGGTTGGTGGCAGAGCCCTGCAGGGGCTCAGGAGTTGGAAGAGGCCACCCCGGGCCATCTCAGAGCCCATGCAGTGGGGGAGGGCTCCCCGGAGGTGGTGTGCCCCGCGTCCTGTGGCGAGAGGAAGGGAGATGTCCTGTGTCTGTGAAACCCCCTGGGCTGGGCTGGAACCACAGGGAGTACTGGGCTAGGGGCGGAGGGGCCTGCGAGAATGCCCTGCGGCCCCAGCACCTCCTCTGCCCCCCAGGCCTGCAACTGTGACCAGTACCTGAAGGTCTCCAAGGATGTGATGAAGCAGCTGGTGCGGCTCAGCGTCCACCTGGGAGGCCCTGGTGGTGCCAGTGAGTGGGGCTCTGTGGGGTCTGTGGGCGGCAGCCCTGCCGCTGGGTGCTCCTGGGGCTGACCCACTTGGGCCACCAGGGCGGTGCCCACAGGCGGGGGGCGGGGGGGGCGCCAGGAAGGGGACTGGGGCCTCTGGCCCACGGGACCTGCACGCGCAGGCCCCCAGGGCCTCTAGGGTCGTGTCCCCTACCTTCTCCCCAGTGGGCCCTGCTCAGTCACCCCGCCACACTCATGGAGTGTACCTGCACACATGCAAAGACACGCTTTCAGGCAAAGACACGCTCAGCAGCACACACACGCTCACACGCCCGCCTGTGCACGCTCGGCCACGCGCACGCTCGGCCACGCGCACGCTCACGCCTGCCTGTCCACGCTCACGCCCGCCTGTCCACGCTCGGCCACGCGCACGCTCACGCCTGCCTGTACACGCTCACGCCCGCCTGTCCACGCTCGGCCACGCGCACGCTCGGCCACGTGCACGCTCGGTCACGCGCACGCTCACACCTGCCTGCCCTTGTACCACGGGCCTCGCCGAGCAGCAGTCTGAACATTGGGGAACCTGGGCGCCCGGGAAGGCGGGCAAGCCCTGGTTGTCCAGATCAGGGGCCCAGCCTCAGCTTCCCTGCGTGGAGGGCAGGCGGGAACGGAAGAAGGGCCTCTGGGGACAGCCTGAGGAGGGAGCCTGAGCCCAGGGCCCCTCTGCACAGTTGGTGCCCCCGGGTGCTGTCTTCTCTGCTGGCCGCTCCTGCCCTGCCCGCATCCCTCGAAGTCTCAGGGCCGCCCGCACAGTGGATGAGCGCTGGTGATGGCCAGTGTCCAGCCCTGGGCAGCTCTCTGCTCTCTGCAGAGCGGCTGCAACTTGCTTGAGGCGGGGGGGAGGGGCAGGACATGAGCAGTGGCCCCCGTAGGGGGCCCCCAACACCCCGACTGGAGGTTCACCCTGGCCCTGGGCAGTACCCCTCGGGCTGTCAGCTGAGGCCTGAGGTCGTGGCCTCGCTGGGCCCCATGGAGGCAGCAGGACTGGGCGTGGGGCCACCTCCATTCAGCCTCCGGCTGCGGTTAATCTGGAGCCATCTGCAGGGTGACGTTTGCCGAGCAAATTACTAGGGTCAGCGGGCCTGGGCGGCTTCTCCCACCTGCTGGCCAGTGCCCTCCGCGGGGGTGGGGCCTCCCACGGGGTCTGTCCTGCACCCGGACCCCCCACGGTCCCCTGGGCCTCTGCCCACCCCGCCCTGCCCCATGCTGGTTGGTTGCGAAATGCGCTTCTTGGCAGTGGGCTTATCTGCTCATCGCCGCAGATGGGCCACCCCCGCCCCGCCCGGCCCGCGGCTCTCAGGCCCCCAAGTGCCCTAATCAGCCGATCTTGTGCCCAGAACTTGTTTCCCAAGGACCTTTGAGCCCCAAGAATGTCCCAAGGTGTGAGTTCCCGTGGGAGGGAACTGGGCTGGCACAGAGCATCTTGACCCCCTGCCCTTTGCCCTCTCCCTGCAGGGTGGGGGCTGAGCACTCGGAGGTGCCTTGTGGGTGCTGGGGTCCCCCGCCCTTCCCTGGGACTGACCCTGATTTCCTTGGTTGACAGGCACTGAGGGCCCCCACAGCGATGGTGAGCAGGAGGCAGGTGAGCCCTGGGCCACCCACCAGGGACACGAGGGGCCCTGGCATCTGGAGCCCCAGGATGGGGGGCAGGGAATGGGCCTGTGCCCCACGGGGAGGGCCGGGAAGGAAGAGGCCAGTCCCCCGTGACCCAGAGGGTTCCTAGTAGGAGAGGCAGAGGGCGGGCGAACAGAGTGGGATGGGGGCCGCCTGCCTGCGGGCAAGGGCTCAGGGTGGCCGCTTCCATGTCCAGGCTCAGCCCCGGAGGAGGCCCCCGGGGGCTGCTCCTACGACCCCCCTTGCCGCTGGCTGGAGGACGCAGATCTGCAGACCCGCGTCCCAGCCACGCTGGCCAACGGCACCCAGCTGCAGCTGGCGGGCATCCCGGCAGGCGTGCTTCGGCGGCCTGGGCTGCGGCATTTCTACTGCTGCACCGGCTGCGGCAAAGTCTTCTGGGAAGGTTCCCACCTGGCCCGAGTCACCAGCAACTTCCAAGAGGTCCTGGAGGGCGCCCCCCGCCCAGCCAGCGGCCCCTCCTGAGAGCGGGGCCTGGGCCGCCTGGAGTAAACGTGCAGAAGCTGCACAGGTGGTGGCCGCGGGCTCCTTCCTCTGGTCTCCGCTCACCCCAGCCCCCCGCTCGCCAGCCCCTCGCAGCCTGAGCGCTGGACCCAGGTGGCCCCCCAAACCTGCTGGAGCTCAGTGGGTGGGAGGTGGGGGTCCCCCCACTGCGCTGTGACCGTTTCTGTCGCCCCCTCCACCACACACCCCCCAGGATGAGGGCCAGGCCCCCCGGGTCCTGGGACAGGGTCTTCCCTGGTTTCCCCCAACGAAGCTGGCCGTAGCTCCCCTGGGACTTCAGACTCTTGCGAGCACAGGAGGGGGTCCTGGGGGACAGACAGGCCCCCGCCCAGCCAGGCCGTGACCCTGCGGGGCCTCAGCCATCGGGCTGGGCAGCCCCCTCTCGGGTCTTTGCCGTGTAGAAGGCCCTGAACCTGCGTGCGTCGGAGCCTCGTCATCACAAGGCAGAAAGTATCTGCGCTCTCGCCCAGGGAGACGCAGGCTTGGACCCCACGCTAATCCCCTGGGGGCCTGGGGTGGGCACCCGGGGGATCTCCTGTGAACAGCAGGCCTGGGACCAGACCACCGTCTGCCCTCGCCTGCCTCCCCCTGGCTCGGCCCCAGGAATGCGCACCCACCCTGGCCCACATCCCTTTCCTGTCCTTCCTGCCCAGAGCGGAAACCAGCGCAGATTTGGCTGCAGGGCTGGGCGTCTGCACCCTCTGCCCCGCCCCGTGTTCCTGACCACGCCAAGGATGGCTGTGGCCTCTGAGCCCCCTGGGGTGTAGCCCCCGCCATGTGCCGGGCACAGACTCACTCAGCCCCCCAGCAACGCTGGGCCTCGCTGGGCCAGGGCACACTCCACAGATGGGACGGGCCACCCAGGGACAAGGGCGGTGTGCGGGGCCGCTCTGCCCACCTGGCTCTCGTCTCCCCTGAGGTCACAGGGCCTGGGCTGGACATGGGTGCCAGGGTGAACGGGCCCCCACGGGGGCAGGGACCCTCTGCAGCTGGGGTCCTGCTTCCAGGAGCAGGACCTCCGGCCCCATGTCCTGTCCTGGGACAGCAGCCTCGACCACTCCTCCCCCACAGGATTAAGAGGAAGCGGGTGGGGGGTGGGGGGGAGGGGGTGTCCCAGCCAGCTGCGTCCTGGGGACTCTGCCCTGACTCGCAGCCCCGGACAGAAGCCACGGCCACAGGCTCAGGGCTGGGCCATGTCCCTCCAGGCCCTCAGACACATCTGCCCCAGCCCCACTCAGCACTCCACGAAGAGGACAGGACAGCTGAGCACGACCCAGTCCTCAGGCCGCAAGGCCCCGCCGGGCCTGCCTCCTGCCTCCCGCCCTCTGCTGCCAGGCTGGCTGCCGTCCGTCTGGGGACTCAGGCTCACTGCTAGCCCGTCCAAGCCCCGGCCCCCTCCCCGGTCCTCGGCCTGCGGGAAGCATCCTCCACGCCCTGTGACCGGCCGGGCCCACTTTGGGCTAGGGGTCAGACGCCGGGCCGGCAGGGTGGGCTGCGCCCGGGTGCCAGGCCGCGGGGACTGTCTGCCGCAGTTCCTGCCCCGGGCTCCTTCCTCCGCGGCCGCTGGCCCGGGGCTGGTGTTTGTTATTTGATCTCTATCCTCGCGCCCTTCTACCAGGTGTCTGGGCTGCTGGGAAGAAACGCTCTCCTCTTTCCCACGCTCCCCGACACATTTTAATGAATTAGCTGGAGGCCCCGCCCCGCGGCCCGAGGCCCGCTCAGCCTCCCTCCCCTGCCGAGCGCATTAAGGTGGCCGCGGCCTCCCGGCTCCGGCCAGCACCCCTTCCGCACGGTCCTCCCCGCCGCCCCACCCAGCCCTCCCCAGCCGAGGGGCTTCCCGGCACCCACTGTTCTGAGCCTCTAAAGGAAAGGGGTCCCCCGGGGGAGGAGGCCACCCTCTCCAACCCTGGACTCCTGGGGTCACACCCCCGGGCCAGCTCCCAAGAGGACGTCGGTCCAGCCTTCTGGTCAGCGTTGGGCCTGTTGCCCCAGATCCAAGGTTGAGGGCTTCTCCTTCCCAGCCAGTGAGCCCCTTGCCTATTTGTGGAAGTGACGACATCACCAAGGAATGTCATGGACATTGGGGGCTTCTCTGAGCCCCAGGACAGGGCCTGGCAGGGTCCCCAACCCCCGCCTCCCCACCCAGCACATCATTTGGAACAAATGTCCTCCTTTTGGACCTGTCCTTCAGCAAACATCAGGAAGTGCTTCCGGGAGCCAGCGCCCCCACGCCCCTCTCAGGTCCTGTCCTCGGACGGGCAGCTCTGGGCACATGGTGTGTGGACCACAGCCACCCCGGGCACAGTTCCCCTCTGCCATGGAGAAGCAGGGGCCATGGGCTCCCCGCGGACAGGGTGGCCATCACCCCGGCCCCACAAACGAGCAGAGGGCTGGGGGCCGTGTGATCATACGGCTACACCTGTCTGACCCACGCTGAGGCCGGGGCGGGGGGGCGGGGGGGGGGGCTCTGGCAGCGACCCCAGGCGGGGCTCCGGTGGCCTCTCTGGCCACACCGTCCCTGCCCGGGGGCACCGAGCTGACAATTTCATGCCCCGAGGTGGTGGCCTCACGTTCCCACACTGAGCTCACAGGGCCCCTTTGTCTGCCGCCTGCTGCGGGTGTCAATGGGACTTTTCTCCCAGGCTCTGCTCCCGGGCCCAGCGGGGTCTCCAGACGCTCTTCTCCAGGCCAGGGGGGCCTGAGCCCCCCACCTGGGTGGGGCCTCGCTCTGTGAACCCACCACCTTCTGGGGATGGGCCTGGGCACAGCCGAGCCGGCAGATACACAAAAAACACAGACGCAACCAGCAGGAGGTCCTGCCTGCAGAGTGGCGGCCCCTCCGTGCTGCAGGGTCACCCCTCCCCACTCCGGAGGCGAACATGGGCCTGAGTACACAGAGCCCAGCGCCTCCCTCGCAACCACAGCTTGTCTCTGGGGCTGGCAGGGAGGGCAGCTGGAAGTGGACAGGGATCCCCACTCTCAAGGTGGTCAGCTCAGCAGCCACTGACCCCAGGCCCCCTTAGTGGGCCCAGGGACGTGTGTCTGCAGGATAAGTGGGCAAGGGAGGGGCTCCCCAAAGCAGCAGCACCCCAGTCATGCCAGGGCCAGGCTGAGCACAGGGCCTGGGCTGGGTCTGTGCTCAGCTCAGGGCATAACCACCTGTGTAGTGGGGAGCACGGCTGAGCAGAGGGGCTGGACCACCAGCCTCCGGAAGAGCAGGGCACGGGGCCTGGGCGGCTCTGGCCACCAGAAGGACCCCAGGCAGGGGCAGCCGCCTCACCCACGTGGGTCTCCAGGCCTAGGGGACATGGGACAGACACCCACCGAGTTCATCACCAAACAGGGCCTGACAGGGTGGTCTCCCCAGCTGCCTCCCAGGAATCCCAAGTGGCCTCTGAAGGAATTCCAGTGGCTGCGGAAGCACCATTGCCCCAGGCCGACTGCTCTGAGGCTCATTCCTCCTTAATTTCCAACGACCACCGCAGAGCTATAAACTGTGAAATTCTAATGAGGAAATTTGGCGGCAGTGTTCGTGTCTGTCAATAAAAAGCGGGTTTACTGTTTGGAAGTGAGTCATTTCAGAGTTCCCTTTCAGCGCAGCATTGGCACCTTACCTGGGACTGCTCACCTGGCCAGGCCTCACCCGGCCCAGTTCCTGCCGATGGGGTGGCCCGGGAGAGGAGGTAGGCCCCTCTATGGCAGTGTACCTGACTGCCAGGCCGACCGCAGTCCAGGGGCCACACAGACCCGTTTCTTCTGGGGCAGGGCTGAGAAAACCTCAGGGCCTGGCTCCTCTTGCCAGTCAAGTTAGGGAGCTAACAGGGTGACCGAGGCCCCCAGGGGAGCGGTTCTCCAGCCGAAAGGCCGCGCGTGGCTGAGGTCACAGTCCCGAGGTGTCCTGCAGTTGTCTCCCTGGGGGAAATGTGTCCTACGGGCCGCGCTGGGCAGGTCTCATCCCTGCGAGCGCCTGGGGTGCTGGGGATGTGGAGGGTCCGCGGCTAGCACTCCAGGAGCGGGGAGCGAGACTGGGGGTCTCTCCCCGAGCCCTGCGCTCCCCGGCCCCCGTCTGAGAGGCCAGCAAAGACCCAACCAGAGGAGGCGGCCCTCGCGCCGCTCGGGGTCGCGCCCGGCCCCGGGCTGGGCCTGGTCTGTCCGCGCACGGACCTTGGAATTCCCCGGGCGGCTAGAGGGAGCGTGGGCGCGGCGGCGGCGGGGACGCGGGCCCCCGCCCACCCGCGGCCACCTGGCTCCCGGCCCCGCGCCACCGGCGGCCAGCGCCCCCTGCCGCGCGGCCGCCCCGCCGGCCCCGCCCCGCCGGCCCCGCCCCGCGCGGGCGCTGCCCAATGGGCGGGCGGCGGGCGCGCGCGTCACGGGCGCCTGTTGTCATGCAAATATAAAGAAGGTAAAAGGCGCCCGGGCGCGGCGGGCGGGCGAGTGCAGCGGCGCCTGGCGAGGCGCGTGCAGCCGCAGCCCGAGAGCGCAGGGACCGGGAACGCGGCGCCGCTGCCCCGGCCCGGCCGGCCCCGCGAGCGCAGCGCCCGCCCCCGTCGCCCGTCCGCCGGGCGCGGCTGGATGTGGCGGGGGTCCCGAGGCGCCGGCCCCCGGCCCCCAGCGCCCGGAGCGCCCAGGGGTGGCGTGCGGGGCCCGGGGGCGCCGCGCCTTCCATGCGCCGAGGCGCGCCCCGAGGCAGCCGGGGGCCCGCGCCGAAGCCGCCGCCCGCGCTGAGCCGCGGCCCGCGCCCGGCGGCAGCATGAGCCAAGCCGAGCTGTCCACCTGCTCGGCGCCGCAGACGCAGCGCATCTTCCAGGAGGCCGTGCGCAAGGGCAACACGCAGGAGCTGCAGTCGCTGCTGCAGAACATGACCAACTGCGAGTTCAACGTGAACTCGTTCGGGCCAGAAGGCCAGACTGCGCTGCACCAGTCGGTCATCGACGGCAACCTGGAGCTAGTGAAACTGCTGGTCAAGTTCGGCGCGGACATCCGCCTGGCAAACCGCGACGGCTGGAGTGCGCTGCACATCGCCGCGTTCGGCGGCCACCAGGACATCGTGCTCTATCTCATCACCAAGGCCAAGTACGCCGGCGGAGGCCGGTGATGCCGGTCCAGACCCCGGCCCGCACGCGGGCCCCGCGCGCGTCCTGCTTGCTGTACCTTCCCGCCAACTACCTCGGTGTGCGCCCGGCCCTCGGCGCCCGCGGCCACCACGAGTCCGGCGCGCACGTCCGTGCCCACGGGGGCCGCGCCCGCCCGCCCGCGGCCGGGGGCCAGGGCCGCCTCCCCCCGCGGCCACCGGGGACCGGCCGGGGCGCTTCCCACGGCCCCGCCCGCCGCCGCGCGGGTGGGGGAGGAGCGCGGGCCCCAGCCCCTTTGAAATTTGAGTCTCGCCACCAGCAAGTTCGGAATCCCGAGACACCGGATCCTCCTGCTCGAAATGTTTTCTCCTGAAGGTGGAAGGACCCGTGGCCGACGCGCGACGGAGGAGACGCTCTGCGGTTCCCCCGGGCTCCAAACTATTTATCACGTGTGTGCATATTTGTGGGTGATGTTTGTGCGCCTGAATTTTGTGTTTGGAAAATATTGTGCGTGGTCAATGTGGTTAAGGGGGGTGGGCGGGGAGATGTACTTTTTTTTTTTTTAGTCTTAAAACTAAAAACTTGAGTTTTGTCATTTCTTGGTTGCACTGAAAATACCGCCCAGCCTGATGGTTCCCCCGCGCTGCTCCGTCCCCTCCGGCTTCTCCTCCTCAGCTCCTCTCCTCCGCCCGCCCCGCCTTCCCCTCTCACACACACGATTCCGCGTGAGTTTTGGAAGCCCCGGGCCCCCCTCCGCCTTCTCCGGTGAGAGGCCGCCAGCCGCCAAGCCCGCCGGTTTTCAGAGCTCCCGTGGGAGCCTGGGTGCTCGGGTGTGGCGGTGGCGGAGGTGGGGATCAAGCCTTTCTAGTTAGTTCTATTATAGTTAACAGTCGATTGCACACTTTTTTAAAAAAAGTAAATGGATTTGCCACAATTAAATGTCATAACATTTATGACAATATAAAATATTAACATATTTTAAGCCAAGTTTTAGGTGTATTTTTTAAATCTTGGTTATAGACCCAATTTTAAAGGGCGTTGTATCCAGCGTTGTGAAGGCAACTGTACCCATATTTATATTTTTATAAAATGCCTATAAGACTGTGAATCTCTTGTGCTACTTGCCGAGTGAGCTGAAGGGCCGCTTTACCCCTCTTCAGCCTCCCAGAGCTTCCAGGACCCGATTCGAATCCGAAAGCCCTGCCAGGCGGGAGGGGCCGCGCGAGGACCCAGGCCGGAGGCCGTCCCTCTGCGTCACTCTTCGTCCGAAAGGCGCCCTTCCTGGTCTCCGAGGTTCCAATTTTCTATGCAACCCCACACCCCTTGTTGTTTTGATCCTGAGAAATAAAAGGGAGGCTGAATTATTCAAATTTAAATGAGGCTTCCCCAGGGTAGAAGTGCTGCTGACCCTTCGTGCAAAAATGGGGAGCACTTGAGGACACAGGTGGGTGGAGGCCCTTTGTGCCTGGCTGGTCAGATTTGGGCAGTCATCTGTGGCTTTTTATAAAACCTTGTGTGAGAAGAATATATTGATAATGTCAGTGAAAAGCAGACATTGAAATTGAGGCACAGATTACTCCAAAAGGAGTTTTTCTGTATATTTTTTTCTAGATGCAAATACCTTAATTATGTTAATTAATGTTAAGACTTTCTAGGCTTACGTGGAAGCTGTGTATGGGTCCCGGTGTGATCACTTCTAACTGGATGAAGTCTGCAGCACATTCCTGAGTGTACGATATAGACTTGTAGCCCAGCATGAAAAATTTATAAATAAATAAATTTTTCATTGATGTTTTTATATTAAAAAGAAGTCTGTTGGTTCTTCTTGGGCTTGGCACGGAATGAGAGTCAGGCTGCGACGTGCTGTTCACAGTGACGACCGCGTGGTGCTTGGCTTGTCTCCACGGCCAGACAGAGCCTGGGAAGCTGGCTCTGGCCTCAGCCCAGAGGCACCGCAGTGGCCACGCACAGGGCTTGTGAGGACCCCCGCCTGCCCACCTTCTTCCAGCCGCAGGAGCACCCCAGGGCGCCCAGAGCCGCTTCCTCTGCTCCTGGCAAAGCAGCCAAAGCCTCCCTTTGGGAGTTCTGCTTGAAACTTCCCCCCCACCCACCCCCAAAGCCAGCCTGCCAAGGCGCCTCTTGTCTCCTCGCCCCCAGCTACTGTGGGTTTCTGCTGGGCCACCTGCTGCACAGAAAGGGTACCCTTCAAATGTGGGGGAGCTTCTGATGACTGTAAGGCCCCTTCTTCCCCTCTGGCCCTAGTGCCTCCTGAGAGTTAAGGCCAGCATGCCCCAAGCAGCCACTCCCCCAGGGCACAGACCCCGAAGGCAACTCTGGTCCATCCCTGGGGCTGGTATAGGAGGGCCTTCAAGGGCCGGACAGCCACCCCCTACTCCCCCAGCCCTCCTCCCCCTGCAAGAGCAGCCTGCCCAGAGGGGATTGAGAGAGCCAGGCCTCGAAGTTTTCACTTGACTGCCACTCGGGAGTGACAAGGAAACTCGTTCTTGTAAATCTTTCAGACACCCCTTCCAGAAGCCTGAGGGCGTCGGCTTCCCCTCAGGAGGGTTACAGCTTCCCCTCAGGAGGGTTACAGCCACATTTTGTTCCCAAGACACAAAGACGCATTGTCATTCCCCTGTTCCAGCTCTGTTCTGCCCTGAGGATTTCCCAAGGGAATTTTCAGTTGGTTAAACAGACTGTAAGGACCCTCGGCTGGTGTTGGGCCGATGGGCCGGCTCCCTCCTAAGACACCACAGAGACGACGGAATATTTGACGCAAATGAGCCCCCAGGGGAGGTGGTGTCCACCTGGCCGCTCAGGCCCAGTGAGAAGGTCTGTCCTGGGGGGAGGGGTGCCTGGCCTCAAAGGACAAGGTGCTGCAAGAATTTGGACACTGTTGGGACATCCGGCCTGGGTACTACCTGGCCACCCAAGTGGCTGGAACACGTCTCCACTTCCCACTCTGACACCACAGGAGAGAGAGTCAAAACTATCAACAAACGAAGAGAGGGCGCAGGCTCCTGACGCAGGCCCCAGCTGAGGGGTCAAAGGCCGGGCGCTCACTACCTGGGGTCCCCACCACCCCGCCTCAGGCTTCAGATGCGGGAACAGCTCTTTAAGCCTCTTGGTGGCCCCGGTGACAAAGAGGTGCAGTGACCCCCCCCCCCCCGGCCCCCGCCCGGCCTCCAGGATCCCACGGTGTGTGCGAGGTGTGTGCGAGCAGGCCAGGCCTCCCGGCCAGGGCACCCCAGGGGGAGCGGTCTGGCAGGCAGCCCTTGGGCCTCTGGGAAGCCCCGGAGTGGCTGCCGTGGAGGAGGCAGGCAGACCAGCGACCAAGGGCAGGGCCGCAGCCCTTCTCCCGGCCAGGACTGCTGGCAGCTCCTGGCGACGGTCAGGCTCTCTGACCTAAGCCCGGCGGAACTCAGGAAGTGTTTACTGTGGGAGGGGATGCCAGAGAGACCAGGAAATGCAGGGAAATGGTCAGCCAGAAAGAGTGATGTCCAAAGCCAGCGGGCGTGGGAGCCAGGAGAGAGCCGGCCAGAGCTGAGAGCCGAAGCAGCGGGTGAGCAGGGCGAGGGGGCCGGCGGCCCTCCGGCTCTGCCCCGCAAAGGCCCTGCGGTCAGCACAGGGCGCTCAGCTCTGACCTGCCGGAGGCCAGGGCCTCCTCGGGCCGCATGCAGCCTGCCGGAGGAGGCCGGCCTACCCCCGGCTTGCCAGGCTCTGGGGGCAACTGAGAAACAAAGCCCGGGGCCAGAGTCTGCCCGCGCGGCCCCGGGAGGTCTGGGAACCGCCGCGGGCACCCCCTCCCGGGGCTCCTGGGTTTGGGGAGGCCCCTCCCGCCCCGCCCCGCCGCGGCGGGCCCGGGCTCCCCTCCTCTCTGCCCGGCGCATTCTTCTGCTTGGCTGTACGTCGGGTCGTCGCGGCTCGCGTCCGCCTGTCGATCTTTCTTCTCGCGCCCCCTCCGAAGCCGCGGGCCCCATTCACTCCCGAGGCCTCTGCCCTTTCCTGCGCGCGGCCCGCTCGGCGAGCAGCTGCTATGCTAATGAGGAGCGGGCCGGGGGCGCCCGCGGGGGGAGCCGGCGTGGCGAGGCGCTGGGGGGCGGCGGGGCCGTGGGGCCCGGCCGGGGGGCGGGCGGCGGGCGCTCCCAGAGGCCCGGTCTCTGCGTCCAGACCCCGCGGCGGCGCCCGCCCCGCGCACCCACGCGCGGGCCGAGGGTGCGCGCGGTAGAGACCAGCTGTCATCTTGCTCTGGGGTCGCGGCCTGGGGAGGCCGGCGGCTTCTGGAGGCCCCCGCCCCCGCGCCCACCGGGGCGCCCCTCGCAGGCGGGGGACTGGGCCGGACGCGGAGCCCGACGGCCCCGCTGCCCCCCGGCCCGCGTGGTTGGCTGCGGGCCCTCCCGAGGCGGTGCCCCGGGGCCCGGGTCGCGGCGGAAGGGGACGGGGCGAGACGGCCGGAGAGGACGCGCGGCGTCCGAGGGGCGACGACGGCTGGACGCGAGTGGCCTCTGAAGCCGGCTCTCGGGGCCGGGGCGAAGCCGCCGCCGGCCGGGCGCCCAGGAGCGCGGCCGGCGAGCGGCACCCAAGGCCCGGCTCGGACCCGGGCGGGGAGGCCGGCGGCGCGGGCTGTGCTGCCGCCTCGCGGCCGCCGCGGACACTGCGCCAGGGGCCGGGGCTCCCGGGCCGCGCAACCCCGCCTGTCGCGGACCCGGCCCGGGGGCCCCCCGCGCACCCGCGACCTCGTCTTCTCCGAGGGGCCCGGGGCAGCTCCTATTGGGCCGGGACTCGACGGTCAGGTTTCGAGCCGAAGGCGGTCGGGGTGGGCGCAGGCCTGGCTCGGGTGCCCGCGGGGGACAGCGCCCTGCAGGCCCCGGTCAGCCGGGCCAGGGGGCGCCTTGTGGAGGGGCGGCCGCGGAGGTCCGCTGCCTGGCGCGTAGGGCGCTGGAGCAGGTCGACGGTCCAAGGAAGGGGCAGCTGTGCTGACCCTACTGATGGACATTGAAAAATGCACCATTTTCAGTGTCCTGAGCTGAGTTTTATTCGGGATCTTAGGGAACACTGTAGTCCCGGAGACAGTTTCCCATAGCTCTGAGTGAGGGGCTGCTCCCTAACAGTGCGGGAGCAGCCAGCACCCTTGTAACCTGGCCGGGGGGTGGGGCGGGGGGCGGGGGAGCCCCCGGGGCAGGGGGGTGAGCACCTGTAGTGCTGCAGCCAAGCACACATCTCAGTAGAAGGCAGCTGGGAGCACTGCTGATTTTCTCGTTTTTCTATGTATGGAAAGACGCAAAAATCTCTCCACAAGTTCTCCTGAAGTATACCTAACTCTCTAAGGGGCCTGCTTTCCCAGAGCACAAAGTGCCTCAGCCTGTCTTGCACCCTGAATCCCCTTCAGGGTGCACTGTAGGTCCGTGACCGCAGCGGCTGATGACCTGGTCTTCGTACAACCCATCATGGCTTCTACAGGCCCGGAAGGAGACCCAGGCCAGGGCCCGGGGAAGTGAGCCCATCACGGCCCTGGTGGAGTGACTGGCTATAGTGCGCTGGCCTCCTATTTCGTCAAAAGGGGAAGGAAGCACATTCCAGGGCCCTGGGCCACAAAGAGCGGACAGTCAGCAGGACAGAGGATGAGCCCAAGCCCCGTGGACAGGGCCACTCACTTCAAGACACGGACTGCATCCGTCAGAACCATCAGGTCCAGCTGTGGGGGGCCAGAGGAGCATCCGCAGAGCCTGGAGCCCCAGCAGAGGGGCCGGTGGTGGGCACGGCTCCAGGGGTCAGGGGAGGCTGGCCCTGGGGCTGCAATCTGCTGCCCATCTCCCTGCCCCGTCCTCCACTCCACAGAAAGTGTCTGTGCTGGGCATGGCCAAGGAAAAGACCTCTCTCTGTCCAAACTCTTGCCTGGCTCAGAGGTGGGGCCTGGAGACCAGGTTTACCCCTGGTGGGTGAACTCTGCCTCTCCATGTCTAGGGGCCCCTCACTGGTACCCTGTGAACAAGACCACCCCAGGGAGCCAAGCCCAAGCTGTCCTACAGACTTTCCGAAGGGATATGATAATGTGTAAGCCAGACAGAGCGTATTTCTCATCCTGAAGTTAGAGTAGCTGGAGTTGGGCTGGTATGTGTGGCGTTAGGGTACAGACTGCTGTTCGGCTGGGCGGGCCTTTCATTCACATGGCTCAAAACAGCAGCCCTTATCCAGCCATCAAGACTGCATTCCAGCCAACAGTGAGGAGTGGCGGAAGGGCGGGGAGGAGGAGCGGAAGAGGCCTGGGCCTTCTCCTTCCAGGGCACTTCCTAGAAGCCTCTTTTGCTAAATCTCCTCACATCCCATTGGCTAGCACACAGTCACATGACCGACCTCGCTGCAAGAGAGGCTGGGAAGGGTAGTCTTCATTGGCGTAGAGCAGGCCGGAGGAGGAAGAGTTGCAGCCGTGGGGTGCTCTGCCC
Source organism: Budorcas taxicolor (assembly GCF_023091745.1). Taxonomy (NCBI): domain Eukaryota; kingdom Metazoa; phylum Chordata; class Mammalia; order Artiodactyla; family Bovidae; genus Budorcas; species Budorcas taxicolor. The sequence goes on along the minus strand of NC_068920.1, from coordinate 165,453,985 downwards.
CTGCCCGCGGCAGCGGCGTCCGGGCCGGCCGTCGGGCAGGCGCGTCTGCGTCCCCTGCTCTGCCTTCTTCTTGCCCGACGGGAGGTTTCTGCTGAACAACTTTCTAAGAATTAAAACTGTCCGACGATGGACTTAACAGATGAAACGCGGAGGCGCTCCTGGGTGTGGGCGAAAGCCAGCCTCGTGGGCACTGGGAGCCACACCGCCGGGCCGACAGATCGCCCTTGCACCGCCCCTTGAGAACCCCGAAGCAGGGGGCGCCCGTCCGCTTCTCCAGCGGAGAGCTGACGCTGCAGGTCCGGTGAACAGTGCTGCTGTGTGGCCATCGGGAGGCGGGAGGCCGGGCCACGCTCGGGGCGCCCTGCTCCTCGAGTGCCCAGGGCAGGCCTGGGCACAGACGAGGGCCAGCCTCTGCGCCCGGCTGCCTGTTGCCGGTTCGCCCGCCTCCCGCTCCCTTATCTCAGGGCAAAGTAATGAGTAACCCAGGACTTGGAGTTCTCAAGGTTATTTTGTCAATAAAGGTCTCCTTCTCAAGTGTCCCAAGACGTCTTTGGGGGCTTTTTTCATTTTAATCAAGGTTGAAAGAAAATCGTTAGGTTTATCATTCACATCCCTAAAAATCAGCTTTACTGTGGTGTAATCTACATACAATGAAATGCAGCCATTTAGAGTATGATAAGCACGCACAGATGTGTGCACCAGATAATCCACACAGCCAAACACAGGGCATTCCCCTCAGCCCCCACGTCTCTCCCGCCGGCTCCCCTGCCCCAGGTCACCTTAGCCCTCCCCGTGGGCTACAGGGTCACCTACCACAGCACTGCCGTGAGCACTCCCTGGGTTTCTGACTCCCTCTACCATGCTCACCGACTTGTGGCAGTGACTCTGGAGAGGGGAGTAGGTCTTTTTCTTTTCCCACTAGAAAAATCTGGCTGATACCACAAAACAGGATAGTTTTCATTGGTAGTATTTCTGGAAATACAATTGTCCTAAATAAAGGTCCAGGCAGCACAGGGGCCCCTCAGAGGGCCCGGGGAGGGTGGGCACAGGACCCCCCCCCCCCTTACATTTAGAAAACACTCCATTCCTGTCCAGCACTCTTGCCTGGAAAATCCCATGGACGGAGGAGCCTGGTGGGCTGCACTTCATGGGGTTGCTACAAGTTGGACACGACTGAGCGACCTCACTTTCACTTTTCACTATCATGCATTGGAGAAGGAAATGGCAACCCACTCCAGCGGTCTTGCCTGGAGAATCCCGGGGACGGGGGGCTGCCGTCTCTGGGGTCGCACAGAGTCGGCCACGACTGAAGTAACAGCAGCAGCAGCCATTCCTGTCTCTTGGGCACTGAGCCCTAAGGACTGGGACTCTGACCCCAGGGTGCTTTTAGACAATCATCTCATCAAGTTAACGTTCAGAAAATAAAACATTACCCTGGGCATTTATCCAGAAAAGGTGAAAACTCTACTTCAAAAAGATACATGCACCCAGTGTTCACAGCAGCACTATTATTTACAATAGCCAAAACATGGAAGCAACCTCGATGCTCGTTCACAGAAGGATGGTTAAAGAAGATGCGATATACACACGCGCGCGCGCACACGCGCGCACACGCACGATGGAGGATTACTCAGCCCTAAAGAAGGATGGAATATTTGCAGCAATGTGAATGGACCTAGAGATTATCATACTGTCAGACAGGGAAAGACAAATATCATACGCTATCACTTACATGGGGAATCTGAAATACGGTGCAGCTGAACTCATTGACAAAACAGAAATAGCCTCGGTTCAGTCGCTCGGTCGTGTCTGACCCTTTGCAGCCCTGAGGACTGCAGCATGCCAGTCTTCCCTGTCCATCACCGATTCCCGGAGCTTGCTCAGACTCATCTCCATTGAGTTGGTGATGCCATCCAACCTCCTCCTCTGTCATCCCCCTCTCCTTTCCTTCAACCTTTCCCATCTTCAGGTCTTTTCCAGTGAGTCAATTCTTTGCGTCAGGTGGCCAAAGTATTGGAGCTTCAGCTTCAGCACCAGTCCTTCCAGTGAATATTCAGGACTGATTTCCTTTAGGATGGACTGTTTGATCTCCATGCAGTCCAAGGGACTCTCAAGAGTCTTCTCCAACACCACAGTTCAAAAGCATCAATTCCTCAGCCTTCTTTATGGTCCAACTCTCACATCCATACATGACTACTGGAAAAATCATAGCTTTGACTAGACAGACTTTTGTCAGCAAAGTAATGTCTCTGCTTTTTAATACACTGTCTAAGGTTGTCATAGCTTTTCTTCCAAGGAGCAAGTGTCTTTTAATTTTATGGCTGCAGTCACCATCTGCTGCGATTTTGGAGCCCCCAAAAATAAAGTCTGTTTCCACTGTTTCCCTGTCTATTTGCCAGAAGCGATGGGACCGGATGCGATGATCTTAGTTTTTTGAATATTGAGTTTTAAGGCAGCTTTTCCACTCTCCTCTTCCACCAGCATTAACAGGCTCTTCAGCTCCTCTTCACTTTCTGCCATAAGGGTGGTGTCATCTGTATATCTCAGGTTATTGATACTTCTCCCGGCAATCTTGATTCCAGCTTGGGCTTCATTCAGGCCGGCATTTCTCATGATGTACTCTGCATATAAGTTGAATAAGCAGAGTGACAATATACAACTTTGACATACTCCTTTCCCCATCTGGAAGCAGTGCGTTGTTCCATGTCCAGTTCTAACTGTTGCTTCCTGACCTGCATACAGGTTTCTCAGGAGGCAGGGAAGGTGGTCTGGTATTCCCATCTCTTGAAAAATTGTCCAGTTTGTTGTGATCCACACAGTCAAAGGCTTTGGCATAGTCAATAAAGCAGGAGTAGATGATTTTCTGAAACTCCCTTGCTTTTTCTGTGATCCAACAGATGTTGGCAATTTGATCTCTGGTTCCTCTGCCTTTTCTAAATCCAGCTTGAATATCTGGAAGTTCTTGGTTCAGGTACTATTGAAGCCTGCCTTGAGGAATTTTGAGCATTACTTTACTAGTGTGTGAGGTGAGTGCAATTGTGAAGTAGTTCGAACATTCTTTGGCATTGCCCTTTGGGACTGGAATGAAAACTGACCTTTTCCAGTCCTGTGGCCACTGCTGAGTTTTCCAAATTTGCTGGCATATTGAGTGCAGCACTTTCACAGCATCCTCTTTTAGGATTTGAAACAGCTCAGCTGGAGTTCCATCACTGCCACCAGCTTTGTTTGCAGTGATGCTTCCTAAGGCCCACTTGACTTCACATTCCAGGATGTCTGGCTCTAGGGGAGTGATCACACCATCGCGATTATCTGAGTCATTAAGATTTTTTTTTTGTATAGTTCCTCTGTGAGACTCACAGACATAGGAAATGAACTCGGGACTTCCCTGGTGGTCCACTGGCTAAGACTTTGGGCTCCCAATTCCGGAGGCTGGGGTTCGATCCCTGAGTCAGGGAACTAAATCCCACATGCCACCAATAAGAGTTCCCATGCAGCAACTAAGGTCTGACACAGCCAAATAAATCATGACTTAATTTAAGAAAACAGAAGATGATCAACCATACTTCAATAAAAAGTAATTATTTTTTGAATAAGACAAACCCCTACAAACTACTGTGCGTAAATTGGATAACTAATAAGAACCTGCTATACACGGCAGGGAATTCCCCCCAGTACTCTGTCATGGCCTATTTGGGGAAAGAATCTAAGAAAACACCACAGTGGCGATCGACATATGTGTAACTTGACTCACCTTGCCATACACCTGAAACTACATTGTGAATCAACTGTACTCCAATAAAAATTTTTTAAATAGAACTAAATGAGAAAGACAACCCCCCAGTTTTTTAAATGGGTAAACCTGGAGCAGAGACTTCATACACACCCGTGCATACGTGCTAAGTCACTTCAGTCGTGTCCGACTCTGTGTGACCCTATGGACCGTAGCCCGCCAGGCTCCTCTGTCCATGGGATTCTCCAGGCGAGAACACTGCGGTGGGTTGCCCTGCCCCCCTCCAGGGGATCTTCCCGACCCAGGGATGGAACCTGTGGCTCCTGCACTGCAGGCCGATCCTTCACCACTGAGCCCCCGGGAAGCCCTCGTGAGCACGCACGAACACCAACGCTCAACAAGCACGTGAAAAAGCACTCCGCGTGATCAGTCAGCAGGGTGACGCGAATCGAAACAGCAGCCAGACGCCGCCTGAGGCTAGACTGGCTGAAACGGAAAGGCCCAAGAGCGCCCGGCCACGCTGAGGGCTGAGCCCACCGCGCACACCCACCGCAGGAGGCCGTGTCAGACAGAGTCGTCGCCGTGGAAACCCGTCTAGCCGTTCTCACAGAGGCAAGTATCCACCTACCCTTTGACTCCAAAGAAATAAAACATAAGAACACAAACTACATACAAGAATCTTCGTAGAAGCTCTATTCCTCAGCACCCCAAACATCTGTCAAATTGTCATTTTAAAAATGCTCAGACATTCCTATAAAGGACCACAGCTTAGCAGTGGGGAGCTGGACCTCGATGATGCCTTCATGTAATTCCATTTCTACCAAGCTCTAGAGGTTTTATAACAGACAAAACCACCCTCTGGTGGAAAGTAGCTTCCCTGGTGTGGGGCGGGTGATGAAGGCTCAGGATCCTTCCAAGGTGGCAAGAATGTTCTCTATTATAAGAATGATGTGGGTCATAGATATACGAATTTGTCACTGGTGTGTACACACTGGCATCTCACTGTCTGTTGATTACTCCTCAATTTAAATAAAAACACCAGAATGTGGTGAACCCACATAATAAAGTCCTGTCACTTCCAGTTCAGTTCAGCCGCTCAGTCGTGTCCGACTCTTTGGGACCCCATGGACTGCAGCACACCAGGCCTCCCTGTCCATCACCAACACCTGGAGCTGCTCAAACCCACATCCATCAAGTCGGTGATGCCATCCCATCTCATCCTCTGTCACCGCTTCCTCCTGCCCTCAATCCCTCCCAGCATCAGGGTCTTTACCAAGGAGTCAGCTCTTCCCATCAGGTGGCCAAAATATTGGAGCTTCAGCTTCAGCATCAGTCCTTCCGATGAATGTCAGGACTGATTTCCTTTAGGATTAAGTGGTCTGATCTCCATGCAGTTCAAGGGACCCTCAAGAGTCTTCTCCGACACCACAGTTCGAAAGCATCAATTCTTCAGCTCTCAGCTTTCTTTATAGTCCAACTCTCACATCCATACATGACCACTGGAAAAACCATAGCTTTCACTAGACGGACCTTTGTTGGCAAAGTAATGTCTCTGTTTTTTAAGATACTGTCTAGGTTGGTCATAGCTTTTCTTTTAAGGAGCAAGCGTCTTTTAATTTCATGGCTGCAGTCACCATCTGCAGTGATTTTGGAGCCCAAAAAATAGTCTGTCACTATTTGCATTGCTTCTTCATCTATTTTCTGTGAAGTGATGGGACCAGATGCCATGATCTTCGTTTTCTGAATGTTGAGCTTTAAGCCAACTTTTTCACTCTCCTCTTTCACTTTCATCAAGAGGCTTTTTAGTTCCTCTTCACTTTCTGCCATAAGGGTGGTGTCATCTGCATATCTGAGGTTATTGGTATTTCTTCCAGCAATCTTGATTCCAGCTTGTGCTTCATCCAGCCCAGCATTTCGCATGATGTACTCTGCATATAAGTCAAATAATCAGGGTGACAATATACAGCCTTGACATCCTCCTGTCCCAATTTGGAACCAGTCTGTTGTTCCATGTCCGGCTCTAACTGTTGCTTCTTGACCTGCATACAGATTTCTCAGGAGGCAATTAAGGTGGTCTGGTATTCCCATCTTTTTAAGAATTATCCACAGTTTGTTGTGATCCACACAGTCAAAGGCCTTGGCGTAGTCAATAAAGCAGAAGTAGATGTTTTTCTGGGACTCTCTTGCTTTTTTGATGATCCAACGGATGTTGGCAATTTGATCTCTGGTTCCTCTGTCTTTTCTAAATCCAGCTTGAACATTTGGAAGTTCTCAGTTCACATGCTGTTGAAGCCTAGCTTGGAGAATTTTGAGCATTACTTTGCTAGTGTGTGAGATGAGTGCAATTGTTCAGTAGTTCGAACATTCTTTGGCATTGCCTTTTTTGGGGATTGGAATGAAAACTGACGTTTTCTGGTTCTTTGGCCACTGCTGAGTTTTCCAAGTTTGCTGGCATATTGAGTGCAGCACTTTCACAGCATCATCTTTTAGGATTTGAAATACCTCAACTGGAATTCCATCACCTCCACTACCTTTGTTCATAGTGATGTTTCCTAAAGCCCACTTGACTTCTCATTCCAGGATGTCTGGCTCTAGGTGAGTGATCACACCATCGTGGTTATCTGAGTCATTAAGATCTTTTTTGTACAGTTCTCTGTATTTTTGCCACCTCTTCTTAATATCTTCTGCTTCTGTTAGATCCATACCGCTTCTGTCCTTTATTGTGCCCATCTTTGCATGAAATATTCCCTTGGTATCTCTATTTTTTTTCGAAGAGATCTCTAGTCTTTCCCATTCTGTTCTTTTCCTTTATTTCTTTGCATTAATCACTGAGCAAGGCTTTCTTATCTCCTTCTATTCTTTGGAACTCTGCATTCAGATGGGTATATCTTTCCTTTTCTCCTTTGCCTTTAGCTTCTCTTCTTTTTTCAGCTATTTGTAAGCTCTCCTCAGACAGCCATTTTGCCTCTTTGCATTTCTTTTTCTTGGGGATGGTCTTGATCCCTGTCTCCTGTACAATGTCACGAACCTCCATCCATAGTTCTTCAGGCACTCTGTCTATCAGATATAATCCCTTGAATCTATTTGTCACTTCCAGTGTATAACCATAAGGGATTTGACTTAGGTCATACCTGAATGGGCTAGTGGTTTTCCCTACTTTCTTCAATTTAAGTCTGAATTTGACAATAAGGAGTTCATGATCTGAGCCACAGTCAGCTCCCGGTCTTGTTGTGTTTTTTTAGTTAATTTATTTCTAATGCAGGATAATTGCTTTATAGAATTTTGTTGTTTTCTGTCAAACCTCAACATGAATCAGCCACAGGTGTACATATATCCCCTCCCTTTTGCACCTTCTCGCATGTCCCACCCAATCCCACCCCTCTAGGTTGATACAGAGCCCCTCTTTGAGATTCCTGAGCCGTACAGCAAATTCCCGTTGGCTATCATTTTGCATAAGATAATGTAAGTTTCTGTATTACTCTCCACACAGCTCACCCTCTCCTCCGCTCTCCCCGTGTCCATGACTCTATTCTCTTCGTCTGTTTCTCTATTGCTGCCCTGCAAATAAATTCTTCAGGACCATTTTTCTAGATTCCTATATATGCGATAGTATATGATATTTCTCTTTCTCTTTCTGACTTACTTCATTCTGTATAATAGGCGCTAGGTTCATCCACCTCATCAGAACTGTCTCAAATGCATTCCTTTTTATGACTGCGTAATACCCCACTGTGTCTGTGCACCACAGCCTCTTTATCCATACGTCTCTCGGTGGACGTCTAGGTTGCTTCCGTGTTCTGGCTGTTGTTAATAGCGCTGCAGTGAACAGCGGGATACATGCGCCTTTTTCAACTTTGGTTTCCTCGGGGTGTATGCCTAGGAGTGGGACTGCTGGGTCATGCGGTGGTTTTATTCCTCGTTTTTAGAGGAATCTCCATACCGTCTCCCACAGTGGCTGTATCAGTTTACATTCCCACCAACAGCGCAAGAGCGTTCCCTTCTCTCCACACCCTCTCCAGCATTTATTGTTTGTAGACTTTTTGATGATGCCCATTCTGACTGGTGTGAGGTGATATCTCATTGTAGTTTTGATTTGCATTTCTCTCATAATGAGCAATGTTGAGCATCTTTTCATGTGTTTGTTAGCCATCTGAATGTCTTCTTTGGATAAATGTCTGTTTAGGTCTTTTGCCCGCTTTTTGATTGGGTCGTTTGTTTCTCTGGGGTTGAGTGGTATGAGCTGCTTGTATATTTTGGAAATTAATGCTTTGTCAGTTGTTTCATTTGCTATTATTTTCTCCCATTCTGAGGGTTGTCTTTTCACCTTGCTTATCGTTTCCTTTGCTGTGCAGAAGCTCTTAAGTTTAATCAGGTTCCACTTGTTTATTTTCATTTTGTTTCCATTACTCTGGGAGGTGGGTCATAGAGGATATTGCTTTATGTCATCGAGTGTTCTGCCTATGGTTTCCTCTAAGAGTTTTATAGTTTCTGGTCTTACGTTTAGGCCTTTAATCCATTTTGAGTTTATCTTTGTGTTGGTGTTAGAAAGTGTTCTAATTTCATTCTTTTACATGTAGCTGTCCAGTTTTCCCAGCACCATTTACTGAAAAGGCTGTCTTTGCCCCATTGTATCTTCTTGCCTCCTTTGTCAAAAATAAGGCACCCACAGGTGCATGGGCTTATTTCTGGGCTTTCTGTCTTGCTCGTTGGTCTGTATTTCTGTCTTGGCGCCAGTGCCATACTGTCTTGATGACTGTAGCTTTGTGTCTAATCTGAAGTCAGGAAGGTTAATTCTTCCAGCTCCATTTTTCTTTCTCAAGATTGCTTTGGCTATTTGGGGTCTTTTGTGTTTCCATATGAATTGTGAAATTTTTTTTCTAGTTCTGTGGAAAATGCCGTTGGTAATTTGGTAGGGATCACACTGAATATGCAGATGGCGTTTGGTGGTACAGTCATTTCCCCAGGAACGTGGACTATCTCTCCATCTGTCTGTGTCATCTTTGATTTCTTTCATCAGTGTCTCATAATTTTCTGCACGCAGCTCTTTTGTCCCTCAGGTAGGTTTATTCCTAGATACTTCATTCTTTTTGTTGCAATGATGAATAGGACTTATTCCTTAATTTCTCTTCTGATTTTTTATTGTTAGTATATAGAAATGAAAGTGATTTATGTGTATTGATTTTGTATCCTGTGACTTTGCTAAATTCACTGATTAGCTCTAGTAATTTTCTGATCGTATCTTTAGGATTTTCCATGTACAGTATCATGTCATCTGCAAGCAGGGATAGCTTTACTTCTTCTTTTCCAGTATGGATTCCTTCCATTTGTTTTTATTCTCTGATTCCTGTAGCTAGGACTTCCAGAACTATGTTGAAGAATAGTGGTGAAGGGGGACACCCTTGTCTTGCTCCTGATCTTAGAGGGAATGCTTTCGGTTTTTCATCATTGAGAATAATGTTTGCTGTGGGCTTATCATATATGGCTTTTATTATGTTGAGGTAGGTTCCTTCTAGGCCCATTTTTTGAAGAGTTTTAATCATAAATGGGTGCTGAATTTTGTCAAAGGCTTTTTTCTGCATCTATTGAGATTATCATATGGTTTTTACCTTTCAATTTGTTAATATGGTGTATCACATTGATTGATCTGCATATATTGAAGAATCCCTGCACCCCTGGATACCCTCCCTGGCCACGGTGTATGAGCTTCGGCTGGGCTGTTGCACCCTGCCTTCCACCGTTCCCCTGAGGGTTTTGCATCTCTGTTCATCGGTGACGTTGGCCTGCAGTTCTCCTCTGTGTGTCTTCACCTGGCTTTGGTGTCAGGGTGATGGTGGCCTCGCAGAATGAGTTTGGAAGTGTTCCATCCTCTGCAGTGTTTGTGAAGAGTTCTAGAGGGACAGCCATTAGCTCTTCTCTAAACGTTTGATAGAATTCTCCTGTGAAGCCATCCGGTCCTGGCCTTTTGTTTCTTGGGAGATTTTTTTCATCACAGCTTCAATTTCGGTGCTTGTGATTGGGTTGTTCATAATCTCTATTTCTTCCTGGTTCATTCTTGAGAGACTGACCTTTTCTAAGAATCTGTCCATTTCTTCCAGGTCACCCACCCACAGCCTCTCATAATCCTTGGCATTTCTGCACTGTCTGCTGCAGCCCCTCCTTCTTCATTTCTAATTTTGTTGATTTGATTCTTGTCTCTTTTTTTCTTGATGAGTCTGGCTAAAGGTTTGTCAACTTTGGTTGTCTTCTCAAAGAACCTGCTTCTAGTTTTATTAATCTTTGCTGTTATTTCCTTCATTTCCTTTTCCATTTGTTTCCGTTTTTATGATTTCCTTCCTTCTGCTATTGGCGGGAGGGGGGGTTGTTCTCCTTCCAGTTGTTTCAGCTGTAAAGTCAGGCTGTCTCTTCAGCGTCTTTCTCGTTTCTTGACGTCGGGTCGCGTTGCTATCGATTCTCGTCTTAGAGCTGCTTTTGCGGCACCCGTGAGGTTTTAGTTGTCATGTTTTCACTATCATTCTAGAAATGTATTTCCCTTTTGATTTCTTCAGTAACCTGTTGTTTATTTAGAAATGTATTGTTTAACATTCACGCGTTTGTGTTTCTACAGTCTTTCTCTTGGAATTGATATCTAGTCTCATAGCATTGTGGTTGGAGAAGACGCTGGATCTGATTTCAATTTTCTTAAATTTCCTGAGGTTTGATTTGTGCCCCAAGATGTGGTCTAGCCTGGAGAATGTTTCATGTGCCCTTGAGAAGGTGTGTTCTGCATTTGGACGGAATGCCTTGACGATATCAGCGAGATCCGTCTCATCTCATGTGTCATTCAAGACCCGTGTTTCCTTAGTAGCCTTCTGCTCCGATGACCTGTCCGCTGGTGCGAGTGGGGCGTGAATGTCTCCTATTACTGCGTTACTGTCAGCTTCCCCTTTGATGTGGGTCAATGTCTGTCTTCCGTGTCGAGGTGCTCCCATGTTGGGCGCGTGGATATTTATAATTGCTCTGTCTTCCTCTTGGACTGATCCCTTGATCAGTATGTAGCGGCCTTCCTTATCTCTTGGGCTCTTTATTTTAAGGTCTATTTTGTCAGATATGAGGATTGCTACTCCAGCTCTCTTTGGCTTCCCATTTGCATGGAAGATATTTTTCCATCCTCTTGCTTTCAGTCTATATGTGTCTTTCGGTCTGAAGTGGGTTTCTTGTAGTCAGCGTATATGTGGGTCTTGTTTCTGTATCCATTCAGCCAGTCTGGGTCTCTGGGCTGGAGCACTTAATCCATTCACATTTGAAGTTATTACTGAGGTGCACGTTCCTACTAGCATTGTCTTAATTGCTTGGGGTTTGACTGTGTGGCCCTTCACTTCTCTTGTATTTCTTGACTCTAAGTCCCTCTAACATTTGTTGTAAAGCTGGTCTGGTGGTACTGAATTCTCTTAACTTTTGCTTGTCTGAAAAGCTTTTGATTTCTCCATCAATTTTGAGTGAGGTCCTTGCCGGGTAGAGTACTCATGGTTGCCGAATTTTCCCTTTCAGAACTTTAAATATATCCTGCCATTCCCCTCTGGCCTGCGGAGTCTCTGCTGAAAGATCGGCTTCTAAATGTGTGGGGTTTCCCTTCAATGTTGCGTGCTGCTTCTTGCTGCTGTTAATATTCTTTGTGTTGAGTCTTCGTTAGTTTGATCAGTGTGTGTCTTGGCGTGCTTCTCCTTGGGTTTATCCTGGATGGGACTCTGTGCCTTTGGGACTTGATTGACTATTTCCTTTTTCATGTTGGGGACGTTTTCAACTATAATCTCTTCAAATATTTTCTCATACCCTTTCATTTCCTCTTCTTGTTCTGAGACCCCCTATACTACAAATGTTGGTGCGTTTGATATTGTCCCGAAGGTCTCTGAGACTCCTCAGCTCTTTTCACTCTTTTTACTTTATTCTGATCTGCAGAAGTTATTTCCACCATTTTATCTTCCAGCTCATGCATCCGTTCTCCTGCTTTAGATAGTCTGCTATTGATTCCTTCTGGAATGGCACCCACTCCAGTCCTCTTGCCTGGAGAATCCCATGGACGGAGGAGCCTGGTGGGCTGCAGTCCATGGGATCGCTAGGAGTCGGACACGACTGAGCGACTTCCCTTTCCCTTTTCACTTTCATGCATTGGCGAAGGAAATGGCAACCCACTGCAGTGTTCCTGCCTGGAGAATCCCGGGGATGGGGGAGCCTGGTGGGCTGCCGTCCATGGGGTCGCACAGGGTCGGACACGACTGCAGCGACTCAGCAGAGCACAGAGTGTCTTTAATTTCAGTGATTGCATTGTTTGCCTCTGTGAGTTTATTCTTTAGTTTTCCTAGGTCTTTGTTAATTGATTCTTGCATTGTACCCATTCTGTTTTGGAGGTTTTTTTATCATCTTTATCATTATTCTGAATTATTTTTCAAATCGTTTGCCCACTTCCTCTTCATTTATTCGGACTTCTGTGTCTCTAGTTTGTTACCTCCTTTGTGCAGTCTTTCTCTGCCTTTTCATCACTTTCTATTATTGTGTCTGAGGTCTCCTTTTCCCAGGCTTCAAGGCTGGATTCTTTCTTCCTTTTGAAGAAAGATTGGTGCAGTGGTTTGTGTAGGCTCCTTATGGAGTGAGATTTGAGCTGAGTTTTTTTTCCCCTCCAATCGGCAGGGCTGAGTGAGGGGGTGATCCTGTCTGCTGATGACTGGGTTTGTATTTTTGCTTTGCTTGCTGTTTGGATGAGGTGTCCTGCACAGGGTGCTGCTGGTGGTTGGGTGGTGCTGGGTCTTGTGTTCAGGTGGCTTCCTTGGTGTGAGTTCTCACTGCTGATACCCCCAGGGTTAGCTCTCCGGTAGTCTGGGGCTTAGAGTCAGTGTTTCCACTCCAGAGGCCCAGGGCTCGATCTCGGGTCAGAAACAAAGATTCCAAAAGTGGTTTGTTACGGCTTTAAGTGAGAGTAAAGCAAATATTCAGAACCAAGAAACCAAACATAAACCCCAGGCAAGTGGCAGCTACGAAATCAGGCACAGGCAAATAATGATGGAATATACACGTAGGCATATACACCTATAAGCAAAACCAAAAGAGTCCAGCAAAAATAAAGTACAATAGATTGACCTGGTGAACAAAGGGAACCAAAAGTTATATCTACCAGTTAAGAACAAAACCAACCAACGCACAAACTGGAAAATATCCTACAGTGCGGAAAATATGTTGAGAGGAAAGGAAAGAAAGAAAAGAAAGAAAGAACAGATATGCAAAGTTGAATAGAGGTAGATAAGATTTATAGGCATTAAAGATTAGCTTCAAGGAGAAAAGAACAGTAGGAAAGGCAAACAAGGGAATAGATGTAGAAAAAATAACAATAAGTTTGAAAAAAAATTTTTAAAGAGGAAGAGGAAAGAAAAAAAAAGGAAAACTCCACAGAGCTCCAACAGCCTAACGTACAGGCAGAGATTTATAACGACAATAAAAAGTGTGATTGAAAAGAAAAAAAGAGACTCTAAACTTAATTAAATTTCATAGTGCCAATAAAATTGACAACTACAAGATGGGGGAGAAAAGAAAAAAGGAAAGAAAAAGAATAAAAATCAAAAAGAAACTACAGAACAAGTCGAGACGTAAGAATAATAAATGTTTCTCTTGAGTCACTGCTGTCAGCGTCCTTTCCCTCGCTGGGAGTCACAGTCCACCCCAGTTCCGCAGGATGCCCTCCAACACTGTGCTGGTCTCTGGACCTGCTGTGCGGCAGCTCAGATTCTAATCTGGTCCTACTCCTGTGTGTTCTTGCCTCCAATGTCCACAGCTGTCAGAACTAGTGCGTTTTCTTTTGTGGGAGCTCTCAGTGGCCTTTTATATGTTCCGTAGACACAGAGTCTGCCTAGTTGATCGTGTGGATTAAATCTGCAGCTTGTACAGCTGGTGGGAAGGTTTGGGATCTTTGTCCTTAGCCACACTGCCCCTGGGTTTCACCTGTGGTTTCATTTCCCCCTCTGCACGTGGGTCGTCCTCTGGGGTTTGCCCCTGCGGCCGCCCTGGAGGGCTTGGGTCTGCCCCTGTGAGGGCCAGGTGCGGAGCTGGCGCGGCTGCCTGGGTCTCAGGGGCTCCGGCAGCACCAGGGACTCAGGGGAGTTGGCGGCGAGGGCAGCAGGAAATACAGAGCTCTAGACGGGCGTGGCACCCAGTATCGGCCAACACGCTCCAGTATTCTTGCCTGGAGAACCCCGTTCTCCCTGACAGGTGCCTGGCAGGCCACAATCCACAGGGCAGCAAAGAGTTGGACACAACTGAAGTGACCCCGTGTGAACACATGCAAGACGGTTTTTGCCTGTGGCACTCTGCCCCAGTGAGGGCTGAGCGTGAAGGTGGCACGGCTGCCTGGGTCGCAGGGCCCCTGGCGGTGCCAAGAGAGCAGCGGCACGGGCTGCCTCCACTGCAGGAGTTACGGGCCGATCTTTCTTCGAGCCTCTTGTAGCTGGCGATCAGAAGGCCTCTTTGGCCAGTCTTTCTCCACAGCTCTGCCTGTTCAGGCGCTTGGGGGGCTCCCTCGCCTGGGGTCCTTCTCTGTTGTTTGGCATGTCAGGCACGTAGAGGGCCCCCCGGGTGGGGTCCTGCTCCGCAGTTCAGTGCGTCAGGGGTTTGGCGGGCCAGCCTCCCTGCTGCTCAGCTGCAGGTGCCGGCTGTGGGGAGAGGCTCTGGTGCTGGCTGCAGCCCCTGCCCCTGACTCAGCAGCGTCGCCTGGCTCCACGGCTGCCTGGCTCTCTTCCACAGGCGTTTCCCACCACGATCTCCTCCCTCACATCCCCTCGACCCATCTCTCCACAGTCAGCAGCAGCCCTCGCCCTGGGGTTGCCCCACGATCCCTAAGCTCCAGCTCCCAGCCGCCGCACCTTCCAAGGGGCCTGCAAAGCAGTCCGGGGTGTGTGGCTGCAGCAGGGACTGTCCACCTCATCCCATTGAGGCTGCCACAGATCAGCGGCTTCACTCTCAGCCTTGAATGTTTCTCCTCCGACTCAGACAACTGCCCTGATGTGGGGATCGGACGCCCGCTTCAGTCCCCCCACCCGCCGAGGGCAGGTCGGGTCCTAGCAACGCTCCTGTTCTCCCCGCCAGCTCCTTCATCCCACCGAGTTTTGCGAGGTTCTGGGTGCTCTCTTCTGCTGGTCAGGCCCTCGGCCGGCTCTCGGCTGGTGTCCCACTCGCACTTCTGTGTCTGAAGCCGCGTCCCTGACGTGCCCACGGAGAGAGATGTGAGCTCCACATCCAGCTGCTCCTCCGCCACCCTGCACAGCCTGGTCTGCTTTCGCTGACTGTATAGAGCATCTCCATCTTTGGCTGCAAAGAGTACAAGCAGTCTGATTTTGGTATTGACCATCTGGTGATGTCTATGTGTAGTCTTCTCTTGTGTTGTTGGAAGAAGGTGTCTGGTGGCTCAGACGGTAAAGCGTCTGCCTGCAATGCGGGAGACCCAGGTTCGATTCCTAGGTCGGGAAGATCCCCTGGAGAAGGAAATGGCAATCCACTCCAGCACTCTTGCCTGGAAAATCCCATGGACAGAGGAGCCTGATAGGCTACAGTCCATGGGGTCACAGAGTTGGACACGACTGAGCGACCTCACTTCACTTTCACAGTGCAGTCTCTTGGCAAAACTCTGTTAGCCTTTGTCCTGCTTCATCCTGTACTCCGAGGCCAAACTTGCCTGTTACTCCAGGTATCTCTTGACTTCCTCCTTTTGCATTCCAGTCCCCTATGATGAAAAGGACATCTTTTTTGGGTGTTAGTTCTAGAAGGCCTGGTAGGTCTTCACAGAACCATTCAGCTTCAGTTTCTTCAGCATTACTGGTTGGAGCATAGACTTGGACTACTGTGATATTGAATGGTTTGCCTTGGAAACGAACAGAGATCATTCTGCGGTTTTTGAGATTGCACCCAAGTACTGCATTTCAGACTCTATTGTTGACTATGATGGCTACTCCATTTCTTCTAAGGGATTCTTGCCCACGGCTGCTGCTAAGTCGCTTCAGTCATGTCCGACTCTGTGCGACCCCAGAGACAGCAGCCCACCAGGCTCCCCCGTCCCTGGGACTCTCCAGGCAAGAACACTGGAGTGGGTTGCCGTTTCCTTCTCCACAGCAGTAGATATAATGGCCGTCTGCCTCCAGTCCATCTTAGTTCACTGATTCCTAAGATGTTGATGTTCACTCTTCTGTTACTATAGTCCATAATATTCTTGAAACATTAAACATATGAGGAAACAATGATTAGCAAGTGTTTCAGCAACAGCAGCAGCCACACTGCGTCATACGGGCAGACATTTGTTTGCTTTTACCCTGGAAAATATACACCAAGACGCAAAAAAGACTATCACATAAATGATTTAGAAATAAATATTTTTTAAAAATGTGTGAACCCTCTACATATGAAACAAGAAATCACTGCAGAAGAGGTTTTAAAAGACGCAGACTCATAAACACTAAGCCGAGCTCAGAGGAGAGAAGATTCAATACGACGGTGAGTCACAGGTTCCATGAAGCCCTAGTCAGAACCCTCAGGGCTCAGGAGGGACTTGACAGGGTGACTCTAAAATTGTTGTGAAAAATACAAAGGCCCGAGAACAGGTGGGGACTTGGTGGGAGTAGGTGCTGCCCGAGACCCCAGACTCAGCGCTGCCCACAGTGGGCCCGAGAGGTGGCCCAGGGTCCGCGAGACCCGGCTGATGCCACAAGCCGCCTGGCTCAGGGCACACTGAAGAACACATCGAAATTACAACAAAATTCAACCCCACATCACATGACACACAAAACTCAGTTGGTCAGGGGAGGTTTGCAGGCCAAGCAACTCTCATTCTTGAGCATAATATGGGTGCCTGCCTTCTTGCCTTCAGGGGTAAAAAGGGATATCTTAAAAAGGACACAAAAAGCCAAAAAAAAAAAAGAAAAAAGTAATATACATGAAAACATTAAAATCCGGGAACATCTGTTCATCAGCTACAGGAGAGGAAAGACAAGGAGGAATATACCATCAGCAACAGGCTCGTCTCCAGAACCCATGAACGTGTGAAAAGCGGAAGCGTTCACCGTTCATTCGTGTCTGACTCTGTGACCCCGTGGACTGTAGCCCGCCAAGCTTCTCTGTCCGTGGGACTCTCCAGGCAAGAACACTGGAGTGGGTTGCCATTTCCTTCTCCAGGGGATCTTCCTGACCCAGGGATCGAACCTGGGTCTCCTGCATTGCAGGCAGATTCTTTACTGTCCAGGCCACCAGGGAAGCCCCCCAGAATCCGTGAGGCATTTAGAAAACAGGAGGAAAAAGACAGCCTACTGTATAGCGCGGGGGGCCGCACTCAGCACCTGGCGATAGCCTGCGATGGGACAGGGCGCGTGTCCACACACAGGCTGCTGCCCGCCGGATGCCGACACAGCTTTGAAATCAACAAGGTTTTAACAAGAAAAATGTTTTAAGAAAGAAGAAGACAACCGACTTCAAAATGTTTAAGAAACTTGAACAGGCACTTGATAAAAGTCATCCAGGAAATGCAAGCTAAAACCTCCAGGCGACGCCTCTACAACACCGACTGTCGACGGTCGGTGCGGCTGTGGCTCGAGAGGGACTCTCCCGGGTGCTGCGGCGACGCCGCATCTCTGGGGACAGTGCAGCTTAGTGACTGAGACCCCAAATCCACCCCAAGGTATACACACAGTTCTCCTCCCTAGGGCTGCTCTGACAGCACCCCAGACTGCGTGACTTACACAGCATAAGCGTGTTACCTCTCAGCCCCGGAGGCCCGGCGTCCGGACGCCGCTGTGGATGGCCGGCTTCCCCCGGCCTCCCTGCTGTGCACGAGCTTCCCAGGTGGCACGGTGGTGAAGAGCCCACTTGCCAACGCAGGAGACACAAGAGACACGGGTTCAATCCCTGGGTCAGGAAGATCCCCTGAAGGAGGAAATGGCCACCCACTCCAGTGTTCTTGCCTAGAGAATCCCACGGACAGAGGAGCCTGGCGGGCTACAGTCCGTGGGGTCGCAGAAAGCAGGACACTCTGAGCGCTCCCCTCTGTGCATGTCTGCCTGGGTCTAAACTTCCCATTTTTATAAGGACGCCAGTCACGCTGGATGAGGACCCACCTCAAAGTCCTCAACTTAATTCAATTACCTCTGGAAAGACCTTTTCTCCAAATAAGGTCATATTCTGAGGTGTTGGGATTTACACCCAACATATTAATTTGGGGGGGACACAGTTCAAGGCATAAGAGTACCCAAACTGCTGTGCATGCCCGTGTGCGGAGATGTGTGCAGAAATACTTAGGGTGGTGTTACAATAGTAAAAATATTGCAAACGTCAAGTACCGGCAGTGTGGCGGATGAAGAAGATGCCTAAAACGAGATGCTTGCAGTGACGGAAATGGAAACTCGGCTGCACGTCGCAACACGGGTGCGTCTCCCAAGCACTGTGCTGATCTGGGCCCAGACACAATAAACACACAGCGTGGCCCCATGGGTGCGGAGTTCTGCCCACAGGCAGAGCGAAGCAGAGGTGGAGGGGCATCCAGAGCGGAGGACTAAGGAGCTCAGAAAGCCTTTCCCGAGGAACCTAGCACACAAGCAGAAACTTCAGGACCTTGGGAACTGATCAAAGGCATCGGGAATGCTTATGCAAGAAATACGGTGGGGGCTCAGAGAGCACCCATGGGAACCTACAGCAACTTTGCCGGGGTCGTCCTGCCACACCTCCCCCCAACTGTCCTCACATGGGAGAGGCAGCTGAACAGGCCACAGGCGCAGCTGCCCCAGTGCTGGGGCTGACCTGCCAGGGAGTGACCCGAGAAGATCTGTTACCAGCCAGGTTGGCCGCGGCAAGACTAAAGCCAGGAGACACGCAAACGGGAAAGCGTAACACACACACAAGGGGGAACAGTCACTAAAAGCTGTCTCTGAGGGAGCCCCCTGCGGCCCACTGGTTAAGGGTTCCGGGCTTCCACCGTCACGGCCCAGGTTCAATCCCTAGGCAGAGGTCTAAGATCCAAGCCACGTGACTCGGCCAAACAAAGAAAACTATGTTTAAAAAAAACCCAAAACCTGTTGCTGACGGAGGGTGGATGTTGGACTCAGCACAAAGGGACTTCAAAGCAGGTATTTTGAGTATTTTCAAAAACGTAAATGATGAAAGAGGAATTATATTTACATTTCTGAGTGTGTGTGTGTTGCGGGGGGGGGGGGGGGGGGGGGAGTGCTTCCCTGTGGCTCAGCAAGTAAAGAACCTGCCTGCAGTGCAGGGGACTCGGGAGATTCAGGTTTGACTCCTGGGTCAGGAAGATCTCTTGGAGGAGGAAATGGAAACCCACTCCAGTATTCCTGGCTGCAGAATCCGTGGACAGGGGCGCCTGACAGGTTACAGTCGATGAGGTCGCAGAGTCAGACACAACTTAGCAGCTAAAGCAACAACAACAATATGGACTGCAGATTATTAACAAGCGCAAAGAAGTGCTGAAAAGGGCACCTGGTCTCTTCCTGCCGCCAGTCTGAGACTCAGAAAGTCAACGAGGGATTAAAAGCTACAGCACAAAGGTGACTTCCCTGTGGCCCAGTGGTTAAGACAGTGTGATTCCAACGCAGGGGTTGCAGGTTTAACCCCTGGTCAGGGACCTAAGGTCCCACGTGCCATGCAAGCCAAAAGTAAAATGAAGAGTGATTTCTGAAAGGCTGCAGCGCACAGTGGAGGCCGGGACGCGGAGCAGACGGCGCTCCCGCTTCTGACACCTTGGGCACACCCCAGTGAGGCCGAAGCCCGAGACCTGAACCACTTCAAGACCCACCTGGACGTCAGGCCCATAACTGGACAACTTGAATTCCAAATGGGTCGCTGGACTTGCCCTCAGTGACTGTGGGCTGTTTCAAGACCTGCAAAAGGAGACGTTCATTCCGAGAAAAACTCTATGCATTTTGTACATTCCGGAAAACGTATCCCCACAATGCTCTTGTGGGTGCATAATCCCATCACTTCTAGAAAAAAATTGGGAACCCTATAGCCACCCAGTAGCCTCCAAAGGCGAGAGGGTGGAGACCACCAGTTCACACCCCCGGACAGTCACCAGGCGCTGGGCAAGTCTCCCTCCCTCTCCTCTGGCACATCGTGTAGCAGAAACGCTGCCGAAGGTCACGGACGAGCCCCAGAGCAACACGCGGGGGGCGCGTGTTCACCTACGGCTGAAGCTGCACAGCTTTGAGCGCGGAGGAATCTGGCTGCGGGCGCGTCTCTCCCGAGCTGTCCTGACCCCTTCTGGAGGCTCTGAGTGCTGCAGCTGCCGCCGCGGGCTGCAGTTCGTCCGTCGAGGCTCCAGGGCACCCAAGCCCGCCCTCCGGCTGCCATCTTCGCCGGCAGTCAGGGTGTGTGTGCAGAGCTTCACACCGGAAAGACCCAGGTGTGTCCGCAGCTTCCACTGCGGGCTCCATCGTTCTGGCTTTGATTGAGCCTTGTGCAGCAAGAGCTGACTCCCAGCTCGGCATTCGAAAGAAAACGTCCCTGTGCGACCCTTCATCTCAGCCACTGACGCCTCCGGAGCAAGTCTGAGGCTTCGCCCCTGGATCTTCAAAATGCTTTTGTGGCCTTCCATCATTTTTCACTGTTTGCAAACATTTCTTCAGTAAGAGAAGATGCTTTGGTTCTAAAACTTTCAAGACTGAAAATAATATTTCTTTGTAATAAGTGACTCAAAGACAAAAGAAAGTAAATGGAAATCTGGAGATAAAAGACAAACTGAAATGAAGAATCCACAAGATTCTGTCAAGAACAACTGGACATCCCCATGAAAAAAAAGGTAACCTAGACCTAAAATGCACCCTTCATAAGAAGCAATTGATAATGGGTCAGAACCCAAGGTAAAATGCAAAACTGCAAAACTTCTTCCAGGTAATGCAGGACGGAATCTAGATGACCTTTAGTTGGGCGATGACATTTGATATACAAAACCAAAGGCACAGTCCATGAAAGAAAGAATTGATAAACTCATTACTGCATTAAAATTAACACCTTCTGTTCTGGGAAAAACACTGTCCAGATAATAAAAAGATGAGCCACAGACAGAGAATATCAGCAGAAGACTTACCTGATAAAGAACTGTTATTAGAAAACCCTGCTATCCAAAACATACCGAGAGGGACATCCTTCGTGGTCCAGTGGTTAAGAACCCGCCTGCCGATGCAGGGACACAAGTTCAGTTGCTGGCTGGGGAGGAGTCCACGTGCTCTGGGGCAGCTAAGCCCGCGTGCTTCAGCTAGAGAACCCGTGAGCCAGGATGGAAGGCCCTGCATAACACAACACAGGTCTCGCCTGCCACGACTAAGACCCAAAGCGGCCCCAGAAAAGAAAAGACAAGAGAGGGCCGTTATCCCCAACCTGATCTCTAGACTTGCTGTGATTTCCATCAAGACCTGGAAACTTTTTTTCATTTTCCCAGAAATTGACAAGCAAAGTGAAAGTCACTCAACGTGTCCGATTCTTTGCGACCCCATGGACTATAGTTCTCCAGGCCAGAATACTGGAGCAGATAGCCGTTCCCTTGGCCAGGGGATCTTCCCAACCCAGGGATCGAACCCAGGTCTCCTGCACTACAGACAGATTCTTCACCAGCTAAGCCACTAGGGATGCCCAGAAATTGACAAGCTGACCTTAAAACTGGGCTTCTCGGGTGGCGCTAGAGATAAAGAACCCGCCTGCCAATGCAAGAGACATGAGAGGCCTGGGCTCGATCCCTGGGTGGGGAAGACCCCCTGGAGGAGGGCACGGCAACCCACTCCAGTGTTCTTGCCTGGAGAATCCCGCGGACAGAGGAGCCTGGCAGGTTATACTCCATAGAGTTGCACAGAGTCAGACACGACGGAAGTGACTTAGCACACGCAACCTTAAAATTACAGAGAAAGGCAAAGGACCCAGAACAACAGCAACAACAACAAAAATCTTGAAAAGGGAGAACACAGTGGAAGGACTCACATCTCCCAGCTGGAAAACTGACCACAAACTTAGAGAATCAAACAAATGTCTTCTGGCATAAGGTCAGACATACAGATCAATGGAAAAGAACTGAAATTCCAAAACCAAATCTGTACGTTAACAGCCAATTAACTTTTTACGAAAGTATCCTGACAGTCTGGTTTCCGTTTCTGTTTATTTTTCTGGTGGGGGCGCCACACCGCTTGGTGTGCCGGATCCTTCTTCCCAGAGCAGGGGTCCAGCCCACGTCCCCTGCAGGGGGCGTGTGCAGCCGTAACCACTAGACCACCAGGTGTCCCAGGAGGCACAGTTTCGTGTCAGCTTGCTTGGGCTACAACCCCCAGTTACTCAGTCAAAACATACCATAGGTGTTGCTGTAAACTCCACAATCAGTTGATTCCAGGTAAAGCAGAGGGTCCTACATGACCCCTTACTGTTCAGTCGCCCAGGCGTGTCTGACTCACCTGTGACCTCCATGGACTGTACCCACCAGGCTTCTTGGTCTGTAGGATTTCCCAGGCAAGAATACTGGAGTGGGTTGGAATGGGTCCAGTTCAGTTCTTTAAAAGCCCCTAAGAGAACAGCTGAGGCTTCCCTGAAGAATAAGAAATCCTCTCCATGGACAGCTCATGCCAGAGGTTCAGCCTGCCATTCCCGACACCTGCTCTAAGCCTTTCTAACTTGCCCAGATAGCCATCTTGTCGATTCCTAGAAACTGATTCCTTAGCATATCCCTCACTGACTCTTTCTCTGGTTGAACCGTAAGTGACACAGGTGTCAAGAGAACTCGATGAAGAAAGTAGACTTTTCAAAGAATGGTGCTGGGAAAATTGGATATCAACAGGGAGAAAGATTAATTTAGACTCTCACCTCACAGTTCAGTTCAGTTCAGTCGCTCAGTCATGTCCGACTCTTTGCAACCCCATGGACTGCCGTGTGCCAGGCCTCCCTGTCCATCACCAGCTCCCGGAGCTTGCTCTAACTCATGTCCATCGAATCAGTGATGGCATCCAACCATTTCATCCTCTGTTGTCCCCTTCTCCTCCTGCCTTCAATCTTTCCCAGCATCAGGGCCTTTACAAATGAGTCAGTTCTTCGCATCAGGTGATTAAAGTATTGGAGTTTCAGCTTCAGCATCAGTCCTTCCAATGAATATTCAGGACTGTTTTCCTTTAGGATGGACTGGTTGGATCTCCTTGCAGTCCAAGGGATTCTCAGGAGTCTTCTCCAACACCACAGTTCAAAAGCATCAATTCTTCAGTGCTCAGTTTTCTTCACAGTCCAACTCTCACATCCATACATGACCACTGGAAAAACCATAGCCTTGACTAGACAGACCTTTGTTGGCAAAGGAATGTCTCTGCTTTTTAATAAGCTGTCTAGGTTGGCCATAGCTTTTCTTCCAAGGAGTAAGTGTCTTTTAATTTCATGGCTGCAATCACCATCTGCAGTGATTTTGGAGCCCCCCAAAATAAAGTTAGCCACTGTTTCCACTTTTTCCCCATCTGTTTGCCATGAAGTGATGGGACCAGATGCCATGATCTTAGTTTTCTGAATGTTGAGGTTTAAGCCAACTTTTTCGCTCTCTTCTTTCACTTTCATCAAGAGGCTCTTTAGTTCTTCTCTGCTTTCTGCCGTGAGGGTGGTGTCATCTGCATATCTGAGGTTATTGATACTTCTCCCAGCAATCTTAATTCCAGCTTGTGCTTCATCCAGCCTAGCATTTCTCGTGACGTAATCTGCATATAAGTTAAATAAGCAGGGTGACAATATACAACCTTGACGTACTCCTTTCCCTATTTGGAACCAGTCTGTTATTCCATGTCCAGTTCTAACTGTTGCTTCTTGACCTGCATACAGGTTTCTCAAAAGGCCAGTCAGGTGGTCTGGTATTCCCATCTCTTTAAGAATTTTCCACAGTTTGTTGTGATCCACACAGTCAAAAGCCTTGGCGTAGTCAATAAAGCAGAAAATAGATGTTTTTCTGGAACTCTCTTGCTTTTTTGATGATCCAGTGGATGTTGGCAATTTGATCTCTGGTTCTTCTGCCTTTTCTAAATCCAGCTTGAACTTTTGGAAGTTCATGGTTCACATACTCTTGAAGCCTGGCTTGGAGAATTTTGAGCATTACTTTGCTAGCGTGTGAGATGAGTGCAATTGTGCAGTAGTTTGAGCATTCTTTGGCATTGCGTTTCTTTGGGATTGGAATGAAAACTGATCTTTTCCAGTCCTGTGGCCACTGATGAGTTTTCCAAGTTTGCTGGCATATTGAGTGCAGCACTTTCACGGCATCATCTTTCAGGATTTGAGACAGCTCAGCTGGAGTTCCGTCACCTCCACTAGCTTTGTTACTCGTGATTCTTCCTAAGGCCCACTTGACGCTGCACTCCAGGGTGCCTGGCTCTAGGTGAGTGATCACACCATCGTGGTTATCTGGGTCAATAAGATCTTTTTTGTATAGTTCTGTTTATTCTTGCCACCACTTCTTAATATCTTCTGCTTCTGTTAGGTCCATACCATTTCTGTCCTTTATTGTGCCCATCTTTGAATGAAATGTTCCCTTGGTATCTCTAATTTTTTTGAAGACATCTCTAGTCTTTCCCATTCTATTGTTTTCCTCTATTTCTTTGCATTGATCGTTGAGGAAGGCTTTCTTATCGCTCCTTGCTATTCTTTGGAACTCTGCATTCAGATGCTTATCTTTCCTTTTCTCCTTTGCCTTTCACTTCTCTTCTTTTCTCAGCTATTTGTAAAGGCCTCCTCAACCATTTTGCCTTTCTGCATTTCTTTCTTGAGGATGGTCTTGATCCCTGCCTCCTGTACATCACTAAACTCCCGCATAGTTTATCGGGCACTCTGTCTATCAGATCTAATCCCTTGAATCTATTTCTTACTTCCACTGTATAATCATAAGGGATTTGATTTAGGTCATACCTGAATGGTCTAGTGGTTTTCCCTACTTTCTTCAATTTAAGTCTGAATTTGGCAATAAGGAGTTCATGATCTGAGCCACAGTCAGTTCCTGGTCTTGTTTTTGCGGACTGTACAGAGCTTCTCCGTCTTTGGCTGCAAAGAACATAATCAATCTGATTTCGGTGTTGGCCATCTGGTGATGTCCATGCGCAGACTCATCTCTTGTGCTGTTCAAAGAGGGTGTTGGCTGTGACCAGTGTGTTCTCTTGGCAAAACTCTATTAGCCTTTGCCCTGCTTCATTCTGTATTCCAAGGTCACGTTTGCCGGTTACTCTCAGTATCTCTTGACTTCCTGCTTTTGCACTCCAGGCCCCTATAATGAAAAGGACATCTTTCTGGAGTGTTAGTTCCAGAAGGTCTTGTAGGTCTTCATATAACCGTTCAGCTTCAGCTTCTTCACCATTAGAGGTCGGGGCATAGACTTGGATTACTCACCTCACAGTTTATACAAAAATTAGTACAGAACTGATTCACAGACCTAAATGTAAGAGCTAAAACCATAAAGCCACATGGAATAAAACATAGCAAATCTTTATGGTGCTGGATTAAGCAAAGACTTAGCTACAACATCAAAGGCAAGATCCAACATAGAAACACATTAATAAATATCACTTTATAACAATTAAAAACTTCTGTACTCCCAAAGACATTTTTAAGGGCACTACCCAGTATCTTGTAACAACCTTTAGTGGGAGAGAATTTTAAAAAAGAATATACATATATTGAATCACTTTGCTTTCCATCTGGAACTAACACAACATTGTAAATCAACTATATTTCAATAAAAATCTAGAAAACAAAACACTTTTAAATTATTTTAAAAACAGAGAGAAAATATTTACAAGCTATGTAGCTGGTAAAGAGACAGCTGAACTCTGTAAAGACCTCTCGCAACTCAATAGTGAGGCAAACAACTCAAATAATAGAAACGGCTGATAAGGACATGGAAAGATGCTCAGCACCGCTGGTTATTAGGAATGCAAATTGAAACCACACACTAGTATCACTGTGATAAAAAAGACTGGCAGTAGCAAGCTTTGGCAAGGATTCAGAGAAACCGTCACCCTCACGCACTGCTGGTGGAATGGGAAACAGCAGTCACTCTGGAAAGCAGATAGGAAGTTTCTTCAAAAAGTACACCCACAAAAATTTATATGACTCAGCAATTCCACTCCTTGATATTGGTTCAAGATAAATGAAAACACGTGTCCACACAAAGGAATTGTAGGCTACTGCTCGGTGCGCCATTTATGCGTAAAAGCCAAAGAATGGAAACAGTGCCGATGTCCATTAAATGGTGAGTGAGTAAAGGAAGTGCCTTTGATCCGTTTAATGCAATCCTATTTAGCAACGGAAAGAAAGACACCATCTGCCAATATGTCCTAGGGCACGGGTGCACCTCAAACACGTGCTAAGTGAAAGAAATCAGACAAAAAACCACAGAAGATTCCATTTGCGTGAAATGTGTTTTCAAAAGGGCAGCCTATAGAGGCAGACGAGGATGGGTGGTTTTCAGAGAAACAGGTGGAGAATGAGCAGGATGGCTCTTTCTGGATGACGGGAACGTTCTAAGCCTGAATCGCAGTGATATGTGCACAATTCTGCACACTCACCAAGAACCAGTTCCTTCTGTTCAGGCGCTAGTCGTGTCCGACTCTTTGACGCCAAGACTGCAGCTCGCCAGGCTTCCTTGTGGTCCACCGTCTCCCGGAGCTTGCTCAAACTCATGTCCGTCTAGCTGGTGCTGCCAACCAACCTTATCTCATCCTCTGTCATCCCCTTCTCCTCCTGCCTTCAATCTTTCCCAGCATCAGGATCTTTTCTATGAGTCAGTTCTTCGCATCAGGTGGCCAGAGTATTGCAGCTTCAGCTTCAGCATCAGTCCTTCCAATGAATATTCAGGACTGATTTCCTTTAGGATGGACTGGTTGGATCTTCTTGCAGTCCAAGGGACTCTCAAGAGTCTTTTCCAGCACCACAGTTTGAAAGCATCAATTCTTTGGTGCTCAGCTTTCTTTATGGTCCAACTCTCACATCCATACATGACTACTAGAAAAACCATAACTTTGACTAGATGGACCTTTGTTGGCAAAGGAATGTCTCTGCTTTTTAACATGCTGTCTGGGTTGGTCATAACTTTCCTTCCAAGGAGTAAGCGTCTTTTCATTTCATGGCTGCAGTCACCATCTGCAGTGATTTTGGAGCCCAAGATAATAAAATATCTCA
This sequence comes from Budorcas taxicolor, assembly GCF_023091745.1. Taxonomy (NCBI): domain Eukaryota; kingdom Metazoa; phylum Chordata; class Mammalia; order Artiodactyla; family Bovidae; genus Budorcas; species Budorcas taxicolor. The sequence continues at coordinate 165,427,077 of NC_068920.1, read as the reverse complement.
CTGTTTCCACTGTTTCCCCATCTATTTGCCGTGAAAACGGGCCTGGATGCCATGATCTTAGTCTTCTGAATATTGAGTTTAAGCCAGCTTTTTCACTGTCCTGTTTCACCTTCATCAAGAGGCTCTTTAGTTCCTCTTCACTTCCTGCCATAAGGGTGGTGTCATCTGCATATCTGAGGTTATTGATATTTCTCCCGGCAGTCTTGATTCCAGCTTGTGCTTCATCCAGCCCAGCGTTTCTCATGATGTACTCTGCATAGAAGTTAAATGAGCAGGGTGACAATATACAGCCTTGACGTACTCCTTTTCCTATTTGGAACCAGTCTGTTGTTCCGTGTCCAGTTCTAACTGTTGCTTCTTGACCTGCATACAGGTTTCTCAGGAGGCAGGGAAGGTGGTCTGGTATTCCCATGTCTTTAAGAATTTTCCAGTTTATTGTGATCCACACAGTCAAAGGTTTTAGCATAGTCAGTAAAGCAGAAATAGATGTTTTTCTGGAACTCTCTTGCTTTTTCCATGATCCAGTGGATGTTGGCAATTAGATCTCTGGTTCCTCTGCCTTTTCTAAATCCAGCTTGAATACCTGAAAGTTCTTAGTTCATGTACTTTTGAAGCCTGGCTTGGAGAATTTTGAGCATTACTTTACTAGCGTGTGAGATGAGTGCAATTGTGTGGTAGTTTGAGCATTCTTTGGCATTACCTTTCTTTGGGATTGGAATGAAAACTGACATTTTCCAGTCCTGTGGCCACTGCTGAGTTTTCCAAATTTGCTAGCATACTGAGTGCAGCATTTTAACAGTATCGTCTTTTATGATTTAAAACAGCTCAACTGGAATTCCATCACCTCCCCTAACTTTGCAGTGATGCTTCCTAAGGCCCACTTGACTTCACACTCCAGGATGTCTGGCTCTAGGGGAGTGATCACACCATTGTGGTTATCAGGGTCATGAAGATCTTTTTTGTACAGTTTTTCTGTGTATTCTTGCCACCACTTCTTTAACACCTTCTGCTTCTGTTAGGTCCAGACCATTTCTGTCCTTTATTGTAGCCATTGTGGCATGAACTGTTCCCTTGGTATCTCTAATTTTCTTGAAGAGGTCTTTAGTCTTGCCCATTTTATTGTTAAAAATCAATTAATTTTCCACTTAAAATGGGTAAATTTTGTGGTATGGAAATGATACCGCATTCAAACTGTTTCTTTTTTATTTTTTAATAAACAGACAAGAAAACTACAGCATAAAATAGAAGCTCAACCGGACTGATTGAGGCTGCGATCTTAGGGGCTGAAGCACGAAGAAACGAGGTGGTGACCATCCTGAGTGGTGGGCGTTACAGGGCAGGGTGGGAGAGGGCGTGGGGCTGTCGGTGAGCAGAGGGCAGGTCAGCAGGCCCAGGAGCCTCTGTCCTATTTCCTGACCTGGGTGCTGAGCACACGAGCGCTTGCTTTACAGCAAAGCTTTACTTTATTCCATTTTCGGCCACACTGTGTGGTTTTGCGGGATCTTAGCTTCCCCACCAATGACTGAACCTGGGCCATGGCTGGCGGGGCATTGGGTCCTGTGCACTGGGCTGCCCAGTCAGCACACACTTCGCTTCACACACGTTTCTTGATGTGTGTTATGTTACACAACAATACCAACCAAAGATGTACTGTTTCTGAGAATAGTCAAGCAAAAATGAGCAAGGCCTGTCTTCAGCAAATTAGAGACTCTACTGAAAGACATTCAATCAGGCCTTAATAAGTGCCAAATAGTGTAAAGGGATCATTATTTCCCAAATTGATTTGTAGAGTCAATGCAATTCTGATCAAATCCTAAAAGGCTTTTCAAAGAATCTGAGAAGAACTTCCCTGGAGGCGCAGCGGTTAAGGCCCTGCACTCTGCGCTCTGCTAAGGCTCTGCAGTGCCGAGGGCGCGGGCTCTGTCCCCGGCCGGGGAAGTTGCTCTGCCACGCCTCCAGATGGCCCCTTGGTTGTCACGGCCCCTGCCAACCCGCCCTGCTCCCCGTAAAGTCGAGCTCCCCGTCCTGTTCTCTGGATTTGCCTTTGGTCTGACACTTCTTATACCCTGAATTGCAACTCCTCTGCTATTTTCAAATAGACTTGCCTTTGCTGGTAAAGTGACTGGCTATCACTTGCCAAGGTTGATCTATATGGTGTCAGAAGTGGGCTCTGAAGGAGGTGAGCCCCAGGAGACTATGGACCTTGGAGCTGAGCGAGCTCCTCGTGCTCATCACTCCCCTGGGTCTCGTCCTGGACTCCACTCTCCACTCTGTCTGCGTCTTGAGCTCTCTGACTTGTTCGGGCTCTGGAACGGCTTTGTCCTCTCACGGGGAGGCTTCATCCTTTCTGGGTCAAGGCTCCATCCTTGGTGAGGACTGGGCTGTCTTCTGGAAAGTGCAGTAGTGACATTATTTGGGGGATGAGCTAACTGGAATCCAGTGATTTGTCTTATTCCTTTTGGAGTCTGGTCTAGGACTCCAGCAACTTTCTTGGGCTTCCAGAACTTACGGAAAAGGATCCTGGGCATCCAATCCCCCTGAGGGCAGCCCTCCCTCAGGGGTTCTGGCAGGTCCATGTTTAAAAGCTTGGACCCTGACAGGCTCTCCCCCCGCAACATGTTCATTTTTTATAAAGTGGGCCAAACAAACTAAAAGTAATCTGGAATTAAGATGGCCATTACAGGGAACTTTTGATCTTCCCAAACTCATTTTTCTTAAGATTCAATTGGAGCGCTGTGGTTCTAAAATTAAACAAAAGGAATGGGATATTTATTTTCATTGGTACCTGGAAATTTCCAAATGTGCGCAAAAGTCTTAATCGCTTGTTTGCAAGATAACATTTCTAAATTGCCTGAGCAGCTGAAACACTTGGAAAGAAGGAAAGAGTTTCCGAAGCCTCGGGCTCTTTGAGGCCCTCCTCCCCCAGCGGGTTTGTCTCTGGCGCCCTCTTGTGTCGTCTCCACTTCCTTCTTCTCAGACTCCACCTCTTTGTCTCAGACTCCACCCCTTTGTCTCAGACTCCGCCCCTTTGTATCTGACCCCACTCCCTTGGTTTCGTCCTCTCCCCTCCGCTGTGGAAACCTGCCCCTTTAAAATCAATCTTCTTAGGATCCTACTGCTAAACCCCTAACTATGGAGCAAATAAATAACCAGAAAGAAACATTAAAATAGCAAATGCCTCGATTTCCTCTAATACACAAATACACTCCAAAACTCCTAGGAGAAAACTCGCTTTCTGTTGCTGTTTGTTGAAATCTCGCTAAATCATGAATTATGTTTGTAAAGGGGAATTTTGTTTTAAGTTAGTCCACCTTAAGGGGCGCCATTAAAATGGATTCCAAACGTCCTGATGGACCTCACCAGATGGTCAACACTGAAATCAGATTGATTACATTCTTTGCAGCCAAAAATGGAGAAGCTCTGTACAGTCAGCAGAAACCAGACCAGGAGCTGACTGTGGCTCAGATCATGAACTCCTTATTGCCAAATTCAGACTTAAATTGAAGAAAGTAGGGAAAATCACTAGACCATTCGGATACGACCTAAATCAAATCCCTTATGATTATACAGTGGAAGTGAGAAATAGATTCCAGGGACTAGATCTGGTAGACAGAGTGCCCTATGAACTATGGATGGAGAGATAAGAATGCCTTCTCAGGCTGCCGCAGTCACCCTCTGCGATGGCCCACACTATCTGCGGAGTGTGCTTCTCTTGGTATCTGATTAACTTCACTTCTTACCAAAAGAAAAAAGAAAAAAAAGAAAGCCTTCCTTGGCGATCAATGCAAAGAAATAGAGGAAAACAACAGAATGGGAAAGACTAGAGACCTCTTCAAGAAGACTAGAGATACCAAGGGATCATTTCATGCAAAGATGGGCTCGATAAAGGACAGAAATGGTATGGACCTAACAGAAGCAGAAGAGATTAAGAAGAGGTGGCAAGAATACACAGAAGAACCATACAAAAAAGATCTCCACAACCCAGATAACCACGATGGTGTGATCACTCACCTAGAGCCAGACATCCTGGAATGCAACATCAAGTGGGCCTTAGGAAGCATCACTACGAACAAAGCTAGTGGAGGTGATGGAATTCCAGTTGAGCTATTTCGAATCCTAAAAGATGATGCTGTGAAAGTGCTGCACTCAATATGCCAGCAAACTTGGAAAACTCAGCAGTGGCCACAGGACTGGGAAAGGTTGGTTTTCATTCCAGTCCCAAAGAAAGGCAATGCCAAAGATGTTCGAACTACTGCACAATTGCACTCATCTCACACACTAGCAAAGTAATGCTCAAAATTCTCCAAGCCAGGCTTCAAGAATATGTGAACCGTGAACTTTCAGATTTAACTGGATTTAGAAAAGGCGTAAGAACCAGGGATCAAATTGCCAACATCCGCTGGATCATCGAAAAGGCAAGTGAGTTCCAGAAAAAACACCTACTTTTGCTTTATTGACTAGGTCAAGGCCTTTGACTGTGTGAATCACAACAAACTGTGGACAATTCTTAAAGAGATGGGAATACCAGACCACCTTCCCTGCCTCCTGAGAAACCTGTATGCAGGTCAAGAAGCAACAGTTAGAACTGGACATGGAACAACAGACTGGTTCCAGATGAGGAAAGAAGTACGTCAAGGCTGTATATTGTCACCCTGAGTATTTAACTTATATGCAGAGTACACCACAAGAACTACCAGGCTGGATGAAGCACAAGCTGGAATCAAGATTGCTGGGAGAAATATCAATAACCTCAGATATGCAGATGACACCACCCTTATGGCAGAAAGTAAAGAACTAAAGAGCCTCTTGATGAAAGTGAAAGAAGAGAGTGAAAAAGTTGGCTTAAAGCTCAACATTCAGAAAACGAAGATCATGGCATCCAGTCCCATCACTTCACCGCAAATAGATGGGAAAACAGTGGAAACAGTGGCAGACTTGATTTTTGGGGGCTCCAAAATCACTGCAGATGGTGACTGCAGCCATGAAATTAAAAGACACTTACCTCTTGGAAGGAAAGTTATGACCAACCTAGACAGCATATTAAAAAGCAGAGACATTCCTTTGCCAACAAAGGCCCGTCTAGTCAAGGCTATGGTTTTTGCAGTGGTCATGTATGAATGTGAGAGTTGGACTATAAAGAAAGGTGAGCACCGAAGAATCGATGCTTTTGCATTGTGGTGCTGGAGAAGACTCTTGAGAGCCCCTTGGACGGCAAGGAGATCCAACCTGTCCATCCTGAAGGAGATCAGTCCTGGATATTCATTGGAAGGACTGATGCTGAAGCTGAAACTCCAATACTTTGGCCACCTGATGCGAAGAACTGACTCATTTGAAAAGACCTGATGCTGGGAAAGATTGAAGGCAGGAGGAGAAGGGGATGACAGAGGATGAGATGGTTGGATGGCATCACCGAGTCGATGGACAGGAGTTTGAGTAAACTCCGGGAGTGGGTAATGGACAGGGAGGCCTGGTGTGTTGCAGTCCCTGGGGTCGCAAAGAGTCGGACACGACTGAGCGACTGAAATGAGCTGAACTGAATTCATATGAGTGAACTGCATAAGTATTTGTAAAACTCTCACGGAAAACCAACTGCTTCTATGTTTCATTTTCCAGACACAATGGGTCCCTTTTCTCCTCCCCTTTAGGCTGTTATACGTGCATGTGCACCAAGCCGCGCAGTCGTGTCCCACTCTCTGCGACCCCATGGACTGTAGCCCGCCCGGTCCCTCTGTCCATGGGATTCTCTAGGCAAGAAGACTGGAGAGGATTGCCAAGCCCCCCTCCTGGGGCTCTTCCCGACGCCGGGACTGAACCCGAGTCCCCTGCGTCCCCTGCACTTGGCGGGCAGATTCTTTACCACTCGTGCTGCCTGGGACGCCTAAGCAGTCTGCGGCCCACGGTTTGGTAAAGTGCATCTTTCCATCAGAGGTTGACATTTACGTTTTTCTCCCTACCTGGCCCCTCGAGAGTTCTGAAACTCTCACTGAATATTAGTTCTTCATGACAGTGGACATATTCGCACAGGTTTGCTGGGGTCTGTTCTCCCTGGAACAGAATACCCAGTGCACGTGGCTCCTGCCTCTCTGACCCACAGCTGAGAAAGGGAGAAGCGGTTCCGAACTGCTTCGATTGAAAATAACCAGCGGGGGTATGCCCTGGTAGTCCAGTGCTTAGAACTCCCCATTCTCGCTGCCAAGGGCCTGGGTTCGACCGCTTGCTGGGGAACTAAGCTCCCACATGCCATGTGGTGAGGCAAAAAATTAAAAAGTTTAAGAAGATAACCAGTTGGAATTAACATATACACACTACCGCCCAAGAAAACAGATCGCCAGCAAGGACCTCCTCGGTAGCACAGAGGGCCGTACTTCGCTGTACATCTGAAACTAATGGATCATTGTAAATCAATCATATGTCAATCAACTTGTTTTAAAACTCAAAGAAAAAAAAATCACTGGGCTCTGGCAGAGTACCCCTTTTGCTGTGCACTCTCGGAAGATCAAGACCCCCACACAATGCCCCAGAGGCTGGAGGTCCTAGAAAACGTACCCCTAAAAGGACCCCCTCTGGCCTCGCCTGAAGGGCACTGCCAGGGCCTGGTCACTAACTGCTGTGCCACCCAACTCCAGGGAGGAGGCTCCAGGTCGTGTCACCAAATCCCAGCTGGACCTGCATGCCGTCTGCAGACTTGAGGATGAACGCCCGTCAGGACCCGAGGCAGGGGACACCAGCTGCCCCACAATGTCCGGACCCAGCCTGTGCACCTTCAACACAGCCCCACCACTTCCCTCCTCGGAAGGACAGCTCCCTCGTTCGTACTTCCCAATCCCTGGAGAAGGGGGGCTTCCCTGGCGGCTCAGATGGTAAAGAATCCGTCTGCAATGCAGGAGACCTGAGTTCGATCCCTGGGTTGGGAAGACCCCCCCAGAGAAAGGAATGGCTACTCACTCCAGTATTCTTGCCTGGATAATCCCATGGACAGAGGAGCCTGATGGGCTACAGTCCATGGGGTCACAAAGAGCTGGGCATGACTGAGTGACTAACACTTTCCTTTCTGGAGAAGGGGGCCACCTGTCTGATTGCCCGATTTGCCATCGGAAGCCTCAGCCCACCCAACGAAGCAAGGACTCTTTGGTTCACTCTCTAGGTCCTTTCACTGGAGCTCCAGACGCTGCTGTCTGTCCAGACTGCTCCTTGGGCCCATGTGATACAGCTAGGAAGCCGAGCCTGCCTAAATGTATCCTGATAGAGCTAGAGAGTTGAGCCCACCTAAATATTCCTTGCTTCAATGTGACCTGACTCTGGGATGGGGAAATAAGATCTTCTGAATGCCTGCATGGGAAGTTCTATGGAGCTGCCCATGCAAGGTGAGTCACCTGTAGATTTGCTGACACACCGGCATATCTAAGGAACTTTCTGGTGTGTAACCACATCTCTGAGCCTCGGGGAAGTGATGTCAGTGCCTCTGACTGGTGAAGGGATTCAGGTTCCACCACGCTGGTCGAAGTTCTGTGTACCTACACTCCATGCGTGCGCCCTCTCCTGTGGCAGTTTGGGGGAGAGCCATTGCGCCTGGGCAGCCTCCTGTCTCGATAGCTGGAAAACGGAACGGTGTGCCCTGCTCTGCCCACTGTTCTGTTCACCCTGCATAACTGAACGGAAGCCTCACGTGGATCCATCCCGTTAAACGTCTGTAACTGCATTAAGCAGGGATTTGCAGGAGGCCCAAGGACTGCAAGGAGATCCAACCAGTCCATCGTAAAGATCTGTCCTGGGTGTTCGTCGGAAGGACTGATGCTGAAGCTGAAACTCCAGTACTTTGGCCACCTCATGCGACGAGCTGACTCACTGGAAAAGACCCTGATGCTGGGAGGGATTGGGGGCAGGAGGAGAAGGGGACGACCGAGGATGAGATGGCTGGATGGCATCACCGACTCAACGGACATGGGTCTGGGTGAACTCCGGGAGTTGGCGATGGACAGGGGGGCCTGGCGTGCTGCGGTTCACGGGGCAAAGAGTCGGGCATGCCTGAGCGCCTGGACGGAGCTGAGATTCCGCCTCTGTCTCTGCAGGACGACCCTCCCTCCCGCGGACGGAAGTGAGCACCAGTGAACGTGTGTGTGTGTGACTGATTCACGTTGCTGTACACCTTTCCCTGTCAGACGGTAAAGCATCTGCCTGCAATGTGGGAGACCCAGGCTTGATCCCTGGGTCGGGAAGAACCCCTGGAGAAGGAAATGGCACCCCCCTCCAGTGCTCCTGCCTGGGAAACCCCATGGACGGAGGGGCCTGGTAGGCTACAGTCCACGGGGCCGCCGAGTCGGACACGACTGAGCGACGTCCCTTTCGGTTTCCCTCTGTAGGGAGACCCTTGCTCCCGTGGACAGGAGTGAGCTCCAGCAAACGTATGATCAGGAATCCCTCCTGGACGCTAGGAGAGTTAGCCGACTCCAAGGCAGTCTCGGCTCAGCCACGGTCACTAACCCATCGGCCACAGTGGTTTTGGATAAACGCGTGCCTGTGATCACTACCTGCTGAGCAAGCAGGTGTCTGCAACGGCAAACCCCTCTTCCTGAAATGGTTGAAAGGCTCTGGGGAAGTAGAGACCCAGAGAGAAAATCAAAGGGCAAGCACGGCGGCCACAGCACCATCACCTGGCAGCCCGCTCTTCCGGGTGTGTCCAACTGGATGCCTCCAGGTCCGGCTCCAGTTTAGAACCAGCTTGTAGTCTGGGCGTCCCCGGGAGCCCCGGAGCTGGGAGGAGGGGCCTTTCGGGGCAGGACGTGCTCCCTCCCCATCCCTTCCTGCTGGGGCCCAGGGTCTGCGTGCTGGCTGGACAGGCCGGCCACTTCCCTCTGCCTGGAGGGTCCCCATCCCCTCCTGGACAGACGGCGCACCGTCTGCAGCTGACCACCACGAAGAGGGCGGGTGAAGGAAGGGGCTCTGACCCTGGGGGACCCTCAGGGAGGGACCTGTCAGGGGCTCTAGAGGTATCAGCCCCTGTGGGCCTTGAGGTCTCATGAGGGCAGGGGCCAGGCTGAGTGCGGAGGTGGGGTCTGGAGCCCCTGGCACAGCCCCCTTCCTGCTGGCAGCACCCCCGCCCCCTCCCCGGCCCCCTTCTTGGGTCGCTGCTGCTCCCCAGTTGCATTCCAGGACCCCTGCCTCCCGGGTTGCACCTTCCTCCCAGGGGGCTGCTCCAGGCTGACCCTGTGCCCATCAAGGAGCAGCGCTGAAACCACCACGCCGGCCCCCTTGGGAACCCAGCATAGGAGGTGCCCCAAGTTCAGCGCTCACCGCCCCCTCCCCTAGGAGCCACCGAGGCTCCTGCAGTCTTGCCCCAGCTCCGAGGCTGGAGCCTGGAGGGCCTAGGGCTGGGGAGGCACCAGGCTGGCAGCAGCCAGGACGGCAGACATGAGGCCCGGCCCCAGTCCTGGGGCACACTGGGCACCAGGGAGGGGGCTCTGTTAGAGGCCTCCCAGGAGTCCCGCACCCTGGAGCCGGCGGGGCGGCGGGGTGGGCAGGACCTCCCACATGGGCCCCCCGCCTACTTGGGTCACACCCCTTCTGGAGCATTCAGGGGGCTCCCCTGGATCAGCTCATTGGGTGGAGCGCCCACCCAGCCCTTTTCCTCTCGGGGAGCCCCTGGGCCCAGGAGGCCATAAGAAGTCCAGGCCGGCCCAGGTGGTCCTGCCAGGGAAGCGGCCAGGAAGGTGGGGTGGGGTGGGGTGGGGTGGGGGGTCCGTGCGCGCGAGTGCGGGTGTGGCCGCTGCAGGTGCTCTGGAGTCGTGCTCATATCCAGCTCTGCGGGGACCACTGTGAGACCCTCGGGGGGCTGCTCGCTGTCTGTGGCCATCCGTCCACTAGACCACAGGGACAGATGGCCCACTCCTGGGGTGTGGGCCTCAGGGGACACACTGGCGTTGGAGATGCAGGCTGAGTTATGGACCAGCAGGTGGCAGATGGGGGCTGAGGGGCTTGGCACTGGCAGAAGAGGTCAGAACTGACCCGGCCCGGCCCCCCACTCCAGGTCCCAGCGTGAGCCGGTGGCAGGCCGCTGCGGACAGATTTATTCGGGCCTCACAGGCCACAGCAAACCCGCAGTCCCCACCCTCCAACGACCACGGCCACAGCGATGTCCCGTGGTGCCCGCAGTGAGCCACCGTGTCCAGGCGCGCCTGCGCTACAAGAGGTTGACCGCGGCCACCACCTGCTTGCAGCCGGTGACGGCGAACTCGCGGCCGGCCACGCGGTAGTAGCTGAGCTGCGCGGCCAGCAGCTCGGCGCGGGCCTGCTCGGGGAAGAAGCCCTCCCCGGCCATCTCGTCCCGGAAGCAGTTGACCACGTCCCGCTTGTCCAGCAGCAGGAAGGGCACGATGGCCGCGGCCTCCCACAGCGGGTGCTGGCGGACCAGCAGTGTGTGCAGGCTGGAGCGCAGCTCCTCCTCGGCCGCGCGCAGCTCCTCCGCCCCGTCGGCGCGCCCCGCGCGGGACGCGTTCTGCAGCACGAAGCGCGTGACCTCAGCGCCGCCCGCGCCGCTGAGCAGCACGTAGACGGCGTTGTGGAAGCGCGGCGGCCGCTGCGGCTGCAGGAGGCCGTGAAGCTCGTCCAGCAGCGCCGGCGGCAGCAACTCCGCGTCGTCCAGCACCAGGAGCGGGGTCTTCTCCTCCGCCTCGGCCCGCGCCAGCACGTCGGCCACGCGCCGCGCCAGCTCCTCGCGGCAGCCGGCGGCGGCGCGCGGCGCGGGGCAGTGGTGGCGCGCGTGGTACTGCAGCACGAGCGCGCCGTCCTCCAGCACCGCGCGGAAGTGGCGCGCCAGCAGACGGCCCACGTGGCTCTTGCCCACGCCGCTGGGCCCGTGCAGCGCCAGGAGCAGCGGGCGGCTGTGCACGTGCGTGGCAAGGTAGTCCCGCAGCAGAGCCACGAGGCGGCCCACGGCCGCCGGCTGCCCGAACACGGCGCGCTGCAGCGTCTTCTCCAGCCCGTCGAGGTCATACCGCAGCGCGTTGTCGTCCAGGTTCTCAATGGCGTTGAGCACCTGGAAGCCCACGATGGCCACAAGCAACAGCAGGCAGCGCTGGGCGCGGCTCTGGCGCTCGGCGCGCGGCCCGAACTTGCGCGAGGTCTCGGGGTACAGCACCAGGCGACTGCGCCGGCGCCGCTTCCGCGCGGGTCTCGACGCCCGCTCGACCGGCCCGTCGAAGGTGAAGAACTGCGGCTGCTCCTGGTGGACGCGCGGCGCCGCAGCCCCGGGGTCCGGCGCCACGGCCGGCGGGGGCGGCCGCCGCTTGCGCAGGAGGCGCACTTGGTGGCGCAGGCGGACGACGGCGCGCACCGGGGCGATCACGCTCGGGCTGGGGGCGACCGGGGCCGGGGGCTCCGGGCTGGACTGGCCGCGGTGCATGGTGCAGGGGCGGCGCTTGGCATGCAGGTCGCCCTCCCTGCAACAGGAAGGCGGGATGGTCTGCAGACTTCCGCCTGGCCGACTGGGACCCTCCCTCGGGATCTCACCCCCGCCGCGAGGCCCCCGGAGGGCGGCCTGCTGCCTGGAGACCGGGACCAGCCTCAGCCCAGGAAACGCCTCCCCGCGGGGCCCCAATGCAAATCTCTCGGGTCCTCGCATAAACAGCCTCGGGCCTTGAGGAAGTGCCTGCGCGGGGTGGGGGTGGGGGGCGCAGTTTATCGGCCGGCAGGCCGCCCGGGCTTCCTGGAGGAGGAGTTCCTGCCGGCCAGGCGCCAACTAGGGGTAAAGCAGGGTCAAGGCCGGCCCCGCCCCTGCCGCCGCTCGCCTGCCGGGCCCCTAGAAGGGGCCAAGGCGAGCAGAGGTCCGAGACCCCGGAGCTCGTAGGTGTCCCACACAAGAACCCTGGGCTCCGGGGGTGTGGGGGGGACTTCTCTCCAGATTGCTCTCGAGCTCCGTTCCCGAGCTGAGCCCAGGCCTCCCAGCCCCAAACGAGGATCCTCCCAACATCCCTCCGGTGGACACACGAATGGAGGGGGCGGGGGGGGGGGGGGGGTGCGGTGGGGAGCTCCTAAAGCGTGGTGGTCGCGGGGTGGTGAAAAGATGGACAGAAAGACAAAACTCGGAGAAGGAGAGATGGTCCATGAGGAGACAGCTGGAGAAGGGCGGGTGATGCCCTGGCCCACCCCAGTACCTGCAGCTGCGTCAGATCAGGCTCTCACTGGCCCCCAGACCGGCACGCCTGCCCACGCCCGAGGCTGGGGCCTGCCACTCAGGAAGCCGACTGCGCCGGCTTCCCTGCGCAGGTCAGGGCGGGGTGAGGGGCCTCACCCGGTCAGCGACACCTGCGGGCACCCTGGGAGCGTCCGGACTGGAGAAAGCCCTGGGGAGGTTTCCGCTTCTTTGCAAAGGAAGTGAGTCAGGGGTGCGGCGCGGGCGGGACTTAGGCTGGACGGCGGCGCCAGAGGGGAGGCCTGGCGGGCTTGCCCAGGTCCCCCGCCGGTGGGTCACCTACCCTCCTCGGCCCTGCAGCCCTCCCAGACCACCTCACTCTGCCCAGCCCAGGACACCCCCAGGATGCACCTCCCCTCCCCTGGGGCCATGGACCCCAAGCTCCCCAGGGACACCTCCTGCATCTGACACCCCAGGGCCCGTGGTGAGGGGGATGGGTGTGTCCAGGCCACCTGTTCGCACGAGCGGAGGGGGTGGGGGGTCCTCTCCCTCTTCTGCTCCCCCAAGCCCAGTCCAGGGGCCCCGCAAAACAGGGTTCATTCCCTTTCTTCCCCCTCTTCTGCCAGGACCCGAGCTCCATTGTCCCCACTCATCTCTGCCTTCGTCCCCTGTACCCCAGCCTAGAGTCCCCCCCCCTCCCCGAGACAGGGCAGCACAGACTGGGACAGAAGCCCTAGGACTGGGGAGAAAGCCCGCACTGGCTCCGGCCCCAGCGGGAGAGCAGATTCAGCAAAAACTTGGGCCAAGAGTTGGCAGGTGGAGACTCGGCCCTGCCAGAGCAGGCTGGCCAGCCTGAAGCGCCCTCTGCTCAGGAGCTTGTGTCTGCAGGCCACCCGGGGCGGGTCTGCTAACCAGTAGTGCCCCCTAACCCTAACCCAGCTGTGTACCACGGGCGCTGGCGGACCTGAGCCCCCCATCCTGTCCTGCCCACCACCCCTCATCCTCCCTGTCTTTGCTCCTCCACACGGGTCCCTCTGCCCAGCGCACCACCCCTCCCCTCTCCCTAGCTTCCCTCCGCCTCCTTGCACAACCTGCATTCAGGGAAGTATCGGTCATGGGCTGGGGGTTCCGCCGTGCCCAGAAGACGGCCCTGCATGTCTGCGTGTCTGCGCCCTCAGGCAGCCTCACTGAGAAGCCAGGGCTGCTCCACACCCTGCCCCAGCCTCGGACCTGCCCGTCACCAGCCTGCTGCCTCTGCGCTGAGCCAGGGGCCCGGGCACCCCTTGGGCGTCCCCCATGTGGCCCCCACTCAGGGGGACAGGACGGAAGGGTGTTTGTGATCCGTTCAGGCCTCTGCTGGGCGTGGGGCTTCAGGATCTTCAGGCTTCCTGTAGTCTCCACACTTCTGCCTGAGGGGAGGGCAGGAGGCTTGAAGGGCAGATGCAGAAAAAGATTGGGGGGGGGATAGGGAGGAGTGCGGCCAGGTCTGCCAAAACTTCTGGGGTCCAGAACCCCCCCACGGGGGTAAGGAGGGGGTATGGGGTGCGGCAGGAGTAAAGTCAGGCCTTGGAGGGCCCACCGCGGCCGGGTCAAGGGTGAACCTGAGCCCTTAAGGCCTCTTCCCTCTGCCCCCTGCACTCTCCCCCGCCTCCATGGGGACGTCTCCCCTTCACCCCCCACCCCACACCACTGCACCCTCCCTAGGAGGTACTCCCACCCCTCCTCCAGCCCACGCCCCACCCAGCCCAGAATTCGGGTCCTCGTCTCTAACCTGGTCTCTGCAGACCCCTCCTCACCTTGCTGCCCACCCTGACCCCTCTGCCAGTCCAGTGTGGCGCTAAGATTCCCAAACGGCTGGCCTGGAAGTGGGCAGAGCCCCCACCTCTCACGTGCTCCTCTCCTCCCCGAGTTTCTGCGTGGACACTCCCTTCCTCAGACCAGACCTCCCAGCCCCCAGCCTCCCGCCACCCTGCCCGGTCAAGCCTCAGGAACCTCGCAGCCCTGAGGGTCCCTGAGCTCAGCTGCGCCCTCCCACCTGCCCACTTGGGCCTCCTCCTTCCTGCAGCCCCCCACCCAGTCCTTGCAGATCGTGCCCTCTACCCACCAAGCCCCCAGCCAGCAGGACGCCACCCACTCTCTTGTCCGGTCCCTGGTCCCTCTGTTGGGGCAGGAGCCTGGCCCCGCTGGCCTGTCTGTCCACACTGACTGCGAGCCTCAGGTGGGTCACGTGGGCCCCGCCTGGGCGCTCGCCCCTCCCCGGGCCCAGTTCCTTCCCTTCCCTCCTCGGTGACCTGTCCTGACTTCCTGCCCAGGACCTAGCTCCCTGCTTCCTGCAGGAAAAGCCACAGCCGGAATGGATCCGGTGCCCGAAGCCCAGACCTTCCTCCTCCCTGAGAACCCTGCACCTGTGAGGGGCGCCTGGCATGGCCCCCCACTCCCACTCGGTGACACCCCAGCCTGTCCCTCCCACACCCCTTCCCCATTCACTCATTAGACACTTGGGCTCCTCCTGACCCCCAGGCCTTGCCTCCCCGCCCCACAGAGCACACCTGTCAACATCACAGTGGCCTCCACACAGCCTGACCCTCAGCAAAGGGCCTCCAGGGCCAACCCTCTCGAGTCCTGTAGCCCCCAGTGCCGCCAGGCCCCGGCCCCACCATCCATAGCTGCTGTCCCCCGGGGGCCAGGCATCACGGCCGTCCCCGGGGAGACAAACACTCCAGGAAAGCTCTCACTGGCCCGCGCTGCCGCCACACCTGTGTGCACAGGAACCGCTCAGCTGCTGGATTTACCGAAACACCTTTTATTTACAAGAGTGAACTCGCAGTGTGAGCCGCAGCTGACCCCAGCCTGGCCGTGTGCTCCAAGGGCAAGCGGAGGCAGCGGGGTGGGGGCGGCGCTGGGTCTTCCTAATGCCTGCTCCCCGGGGCTGGGGGCAGGGGCAGGAGCTCCTTAGAGAGAGCTAGGCTTTGTCTGCAGACGGCCCTGCCAGCAAATTGTGTGATTCTGCCAATCGGTGGTGCCAACCATCCTGGCCTGCCCTCTTCCCTGTGGGGCTCAGGCCCCACCCCACCCCTGGGAAAACTGGTGACTTTTTCCCAGTCCCAGCTATGGCCTGGCCCGTCTGTCTGCCCAACAGCAGCGGAAGCCTCCGACTCGAGGAGGACCAACCAGGCAGCTCTCCGCGGCATGGGAGTGGGAGGGCCGGGGAGGCCTGGAGCAGGGCTGGGGACCGGAGACCAGCGGGAACGTGAGGCCCCACACAGGAGGTGTACACCACCCAAGACCCAGTTCAGGGCAAGGCTGTGAGGTGCAGAGCAGGGATGCCCTGCCCACAGGAGGCCCCAGGGTCTCGCTCAGCCCGCACCCCATCCCAGGAACGGCCTACGCGCCTCCAGGAGAGGGTCTGCTCGGGCAGGAATGCGGAGCCTCTCCAGAATGACCAGGGCCACACCCCACCAGGGGCCCTGCCCGCCCTGAGCGGTCCCAAGCAGAGCCTCAGAGCACAGCAGGGGCAGGCACAGCGGGCAGGGGCAGCTCCAGGGCTGGCGTCTCTGCGGCCTGGGCTGGGCTAGGCTTCCGGTGGTCCAGCTGCTCGAGCTTCTCTCCAAGCTGGGAATACAGCTCCTTCACTGCCTCTCCGCTCTGCGGGGGAGGCCCAGGGCACGTGTGTGTGTGTGTGTGCGTGCGCGCACACACACCCCCACACACACACGGGCAGGCCAGCACGGGGACACGCCCATGCGCAGGGTCGGGCCAGCACAGGCAGCGCAACCCGAGGGCGCAGGCAGGCGTGGGGGACACACCTGGCCTGTGGGCTCCAGCGCCTTCTGCAGCGCCTCCAGCTTGGACGGGGCCACCCGGTGGTGCAGGTGCAGCAAGAGCCGCAGGGCGTGCCGCTGCACGCTCTCCTTCCTGGGGGAGGAGCAGGCGGGCGGCGGGCGGCCCACGGGCCCCGCCCCCGGCCCAGAGGCCCCGCCCCCCACCCCACCCCACCCCTCTACCAGTGGCCAAGGACAGGACCGAGAGAACGCACCTTGGGGAGGCGGTGAGGAGGAAGCCGTCGAAGAGGCTGTTGCAGAAGTCCTCCAGAGCGAACTCGTCAGCCAGCAGGGCCAGGCTGCCCGTGAGCAGGTGCAGGAAAATGTCCCCGAACGCCAGATCGCCGAAGGTCTCCACTGCAAGCACAGCAGGCGTCCCCCAGCTGCCCCCACCTCCCCGGCCGGGCCTGAGCCTGAACCGACCCAGGCAGGCAGGCAAGTGCTGGGGGCGTCCGGCGGGCCTGGGCCTAACAGGGAAGGTCCCAGGGTGAGGTGGGGAGGGGACAAGATCCTGTCGCTGGGGTTCCGCCCAGCGGCCAAGGGGACTGGGGTGAAGTGGGCTCCAGCAGACACACAGTGCCGAGGCGGACCCCCCACCCCACCCGCCACAGCTGACGCAGGTCTCCACAGCCTCGCCTGGCTCACAAGACACTGAGGTGGGCACGTGGTTAGCGTGCCGAGGGACGTGGCCAGCAAAGCCACCGCCAGGGAACAGGTGCCCTGGATCCCCCGACACGCCCCATGAAGCCCTGCAGACCCCAAGACCTGAGGGGCAGCAGAAGTGAGCTGAAGGAAGGCCCCTGTCTGACTCCTGATCCGAACAGACCATCTGCACGAAAACATCACGCGACAACAGGGGAAACCATCAGAGCCTGGACCCCGACTAACCGCGCCACAGTCACGGCTTTGAGAGTCCACGTCCCATCAGGACACCTGCTGGGCTATTCCGATCTGGTCTGCTGGGGTCCAGGCTCTGTCCCGCCCGTCACTGAGGGGACGGAAGCCACACACAGAGCCCCCTGCAGGTGGGCAATGGGCCTTGGGCTTCACTAGCCTGCACTTGAGTTCATAAAAGACTCCCACCAAAAAAAACGTTTAAAAGCAAAGGGAATTTTTAAATACCGACACCCATTTTTACTAGAACCTTGCAGTAACAAAGCAGCAGCTTCCTCTCCAGAACTGGAGACCCGCACCCGCCCAGCGGGTGGGATCAGACCTGCACCCGGTCCATCAGGCGGGCGATGCTGAGACTCCACCTCCAGGATATCCCACATCCACACACACGCGATTCAACAAGAAAGACACAACAGTTCCCAAATGAGCAGGAAGAACTTGGTCAACCCAAGTTCCTAGAACCGTGCCCCTGGAAGGCTCCCAGCCAAGAACTCCCCCGCCCTGGAGAACTCCCCATGCTGATCCTGGAGCCGGCAAACTTGCCCCCCTGGGGTATGGGCCCTGCGGGGAAAGTTGGTCCACCGTGCCCCAGGCAGGCCCCTTAAGAGAGAGAGGTGGACGGCGAGAGGGCCAGGTCAGAGCCAAAGATACGGGAACGGGAGAAGCTGGGCGGATGAGCTGCCAAGGGGCCAGGGCCAAGGACGGGGTTTCTGGGAGCTGGAGGGGACAAGAAGGGTCTTCTCCGGGGCCTCCAAGAGGAGCAAGCCCCACCCACACCTGCTTTAGCCCTGAGAGACCCAGTGTAGACAGCCGGCTCCCAGAAGTGTAAGAGTTAATTAAGTTCCCGTTCATCAGTTGGGTGGTGGCTGTATAAAAACTGACAGCCACGACAAGCAGTCTCCTCCATAAAGAAAAGCCTGGAAGCAACTCGCAGCATTAGACCCGCCAGTGGCCACGTGCACGCTGAGCGCGCAGTGTCACGCCCTCTCCAGAAGCCACAACACCCCGACAGGACTGAGCCAGCAGAGGCCCTGCATCTGCTGTGTGCTGGGCAGGCTGGGTGCCCCCGACTGGCGCCCGCACCCTGGCTCAGCCTGCAGCTGGCTCCTGAAGGGCCCCCGGATGCCCCCAGCCTTCCTGGCTTGCAGGGCCCCTCCAGCGTGCAGAGCAAGGTTCCCAGAAGCCTCTCCGCCACCTCAGTGGGGAGCTCTCACCCTGGTCTAAGGGCTTGGGAGGCTCCGGGCCCCTCGCCCGTTGGGAAAGACGGCACCGGCTCTTGGGGAGCGCAGGCTGTGGCGGGGGCAGAGGGCGTCTGGGGAGGACGGCGGCGTCCCACGCCCGCACACTCACCGAGCCCCGGCAGCAGGCGCAGCAGCGCGTTCTTGTTCCTCTGCTTGGTGATGTGCAGCACGTAGTACAGCCCCACCTCGCAGGCCATGCGCTGCTCCTGCAGGAACCTGTGCCCCAGAGCCGTCAGACCCCGAGCGGCCCCGCGGGCCAGGGCCCTCCCCTGCCACGCCCGCAGCCATACTTGGTGAAGCTCTCCGGCAGCGTGTTTGGGTATGTGACCGGGGCCTTCTCCTCGGCTGGGAGCTTCTGATCCACGTTGAACGTGTGGTCGTCCACCACGAAGGACATGAGCATGGGCAGGAACCTGGTGACCAGCTCCACCTCCTGGGGCGCAGGCCCTGGAGCTGTCGCACGGCAGGCCGCCCCAGACCCCAGCCTCCGGCCACCCCCCAGCCGCAGGCCCGGCGCCCCCAAGCCCCACCCCAGGGCCCCTCACGGAGGAGCCCGCCTGACCCTGTTACCATCTTGGGCTCCTTGAAGACCTGGCTGTCGATCATGTCCCACGCGCCCTGGCCCAGCGCCAGCAGCCGGAGCAGCAAGAGGAGGTCCGGGCTGTCCTGCAGGGAAACGCAGGCCTCGGCAGCTCGCCCAGCGTCCTGCCCTGACCGCACCCCCCCAGGGCTCAGGCCCACGCGCCGTCTGCCCGGAGGGGGTGTGGGCTCACCCCAGGGTCACCCCCACACACGCCCCGAGGCAGCGTGCGGCTGGCCGGGCGCACTCACCCTGGGCAGCACCTCCTGGCCCACCAGCTCCTGCAGGTGCTTGACGGTACTCAGGGACAGGGTGTTGATGGCGAAGGGGTCGCACAGGATCATGGACAGGTCCCTGTGAGGACACGCCCACAGCGTCAGCCAGGGCGGCTCGCAGCCCGCACAGCCACTGGCCCGGGAGCCAGCCCTTCCTGCGGACCACGTCACCCCACGCTGGCCCCCTTTCTAAAAGCTCACGGCTCACAACTTTCCCTTAACGTGCTCAATAAACTGAAAGACCAAAGTTTTTTAAAAAAATTGAGGTCTCATTTTGGTCAAGGTTCTGATCCAGGCTCCACAAATTCAGTCAGGTTCTTTCAAGCCCGATCCCAGACCGGGGACAGGGGCCACCCAGACAGCACCTTGCCGGTAGCCAGACTGCCACCTCTGGACTCAGCAGGCCTGTCTGCTCACAGGCAGGCCAGCTCAGGTGCCCGGCCCGGCTGAGACACCACAGCCTCACCCCAGCAGCCAGGCCTCTCAGTCCCCCTAAAACACACGGGAAAAAACACCGCTCCCGATGGCGGCCACGGCGGGCTCGGGCGGACGCCCGCGGACAGACACCCACACCAAGCGGACCCTCACCCCAGGACTTGCTCCTGCCCCTTCTTCACTCCGTCAAGGAAGCCCTGCAGCTCGCGGGCCCTCTTGCTGTCCACAAACCGCTCTCGGATGCAAGCGTCCAGGCACCAGGTGAACTGCGGGGAGAAGGCAGGGTCAGGGCTCGGCCAGAGACCGCGCCTGCAGGCAGCTCACCCCACTGCCTGAGCGCTCAAGCCTGGGCTGAGCCAGGGACCCCCATCGCATGTCACCAAGGACCCGCTCGGCGTGAGGAACAGGACTGCACAAAGCAAACAGGCCCAAGGACCCACGTCTCCAGAGGCCGGGCAGTGCGAGAAAGAGGCCAAGTGTTTGTGTTCTGAAACGGGCCTTCCCGGGGTCCCCACTGCACAGTGGGCAGTGCCAGGTCAGAGTGTCTAACACCACGAAGCCCCTAGGGACGCCGTGGGGGGTCACACCGCGTCCACGTCAGGACAGGGCAGTGCGGAAAGGCCTGTTCCAGAACACAGAGCTCACCACGAGGGCTCTGGAGCAGGGGGGAGACAGACCCCAGGAAAGCAGGGCGGTGGGGCTGGCCCGGATGCTGTGGACAGACAGACCCTGCAGCCGGTGGGGGGGGGGGGGGGGGGTGGCGCCACAGGGCAGTGGGCCCGGGGTCGAGGGCCCCGACACTGGGTCCCCCCGCTGGGGGCCGGGACCACAGCGTCCCAGGGCAGGAGGGGGCCCAGGGGCGCCCACCTTGTGGCAGGGGTCCACGGAGCAGATGTCGCCGACGTCCAGGTCGTGCAGCGACATCAGCAGCTCGGCGCGCAGCGTGCAGTAGTGCACGTTGCGGGTGCGCAGGAAGAGCGTGCGCAGGAACTGCAGGACCATGTCGTACAGCTTCACGTTGCGCCCCACCATCCGCGTCAGCCTCTGCACCACCTGCCGGGACGCCAGGCCTCACACCCCGCCCGCCCCCTGCCCCCTCACCCCCGACCCGCAGGACGCCAGCTCACGCTGGGGGGCAGCGACTCTGGTTTGGAGGACGGTGAACCGTCAGGCACCGAGGCTCCTCTGAGAGGGCGTCAGCCCGGGCCCCAGACTCCACGTCGGGTCGGGCCTGCTGCGGCCGCCCTGCTCCCGCCTTCTCTCTGTGACCGACGTGTGACATCTAATGTGTGGGGTCCACCCCTCGGGAGCCTGAGGAGCCCAGGAGGTGCCCTGATCTCTGGGGTCACTGAAGAGTCCAGGCACCCGTGGCAATGAGTCAGTGCCCAAAACACATTCGTGCAGCAGCAAACGAATCAGAAACAGACACAGGAAGAACTCAAGGCTGAGAGCAGACAGAGAGCTGGCCGAAAAGGTCAGCCAAGCCACCCAGCGCAAAGTACACAGAAAAGACAGAAAAATCCACGTGTAGGGAGGGTGCTGCGATGCCCCTTGCCAGCCCCACAGACAAGCCCAGGCCTCCGAGAGCAGACAGGCGGGCATTCATGGGGGCGGGAGGGGGCTGGCCAGGGAGGCCCGCACACAGCCCTGCCCCGCCTCACCTCACCCTGGCGCCGGGTCTTGGGGGAAGGGCTGAAAAAGTTGTGCAGGACGGAGAGCTCCGTGCTGAAGAGCGCGCTCTCCTTCTCCACGATGTACTGCTTCAGCAGCGGGGAGACCTCGTCGCCGAAGAGCGCCTGGTTGTCCTGCCAGATCTGCCGCTTGACCTCCACGGCGCAGGCCCGGTACAGCTCCCTGTCGGCCATCACCAGCTTCAGCTTCTTCTCAGGGACCTCCATGATCGACAGGCCACCGTCAGCAGCACCCTGCCCTGGCAGTCTCCCTCGAGACAACCAGGCCTCAGCACCGCCACGGCAGAGACCACACCCATCCCAGCCCAACTGATGGGGACACCTGGGACCGGGCCCCCAGGCCACGGCGTGGGCAGGAACCTCAGACAGCTTTTCCCCAGAAAGGGCTTCACAGCCCGGAGCACATGCCAAGCTTCAGGGTCAGCTTGGCTCAGGGAGAAGCCAGCGCAGGGAACCGTGCTCCGAAGCTGTCTCTACAGGGACAGGCAGCTCAGGAGCCCTCCCCGGAGGGAGCCAGCCAGGCAGCTGTTACCTTGGGCAAGTGTTTCATGACACACATCACCACCGGCTGCAGAGACGGCATCTTCACCAGAGAAAAGCTCTTCTCCAGCAGGTCCTCCAGTTTCTTATACCTGGGAAAACTCCCATTACTGAGGAAGCAGCCACCTGCGGGTCCCCAGACTGGCAGTGCCACCGGCGTCACCGGCGGCCCCTTTTTCAGGATGGCTGTGTAGCCATGGGGAGGTGAGCGCTGCTAACTGGGGGTTCCTGGCTGGGGAGGGGGCTGCCTGTCTCACTGACCTTTCCTCGGCCTTCCCCTCTGAAGCGATGGCTGACACACGCTCCAGCAGCTTGTCCCGAAGCTCATCAAAAACCGACTGGTGGAACTCCAGCCGCGGCGTCCCGTGCAGGTCCAAGAAAGGCAAGGCCGACTGCAGGGAGGGCAGCAGCACGCCGTTCTCTGTCTAAGGAAGCAGAGGTCGGCGTTGCTTCCTCGGGGCGGCAAGAGAGACCTCAGCCGCAGCCGCTCGTGGTCAGGCGCCCTGGCTGACCCGAGCGCTCGAAGAGGCAGACAGAAGGGTGTCTGCGCCGCGCCGGCTGTGGCAGCAGACGCTGGGAGCCGCCCGCCGGCCGTCGAAGCGGCCCGAGCTCGGCGTGTCCGGCCCCTCTGCGCCGCGGAGCAGACGGATACGCCCGCTTCACACGCGCGCCTGCCCGCCCGGCCCCTCGCGCCAGCCCCACCTGGAACTGCTCGATGGCCTTGAGCGGCTCCGTGCAGTTGGTCAGCGTCTCCTTTAGGTCCTCGCCGTTGGCCACACCCAGGTCCTGCAGCCCCGCAAACAGGGCCGAGGCCCCGGTCCCCACCCGGCCCGGCGCGCCATCCCCGCCGCGCTCCCCCGGCGCCGCCGCGCTCGCCACGGGCCCTGCAGCGGTCCTCTCGCCCGGGCCGCGGGGGCCGCCGGCGCTCCGCTCCCCGGCGCCCTCCAGCTCGGCCAGGCCCGCCCGCGGCGCCGCTCCGCTCGCCCTGCAGCCGCCCGCTTCCGCTCCGCGCCGCCAGGTCCGCCCGCCAGCGGGCTCCCCGGAAACGCCGCCGACGTCGCGCAGGGGTTCCCGGGAGGAGCGCCGCGTCCCGCGCCCCGCAGAGACCGCGCGAAGGCGGGGCCCGGGGGACGCACGGGCCGCCGGCGAAGCGCCGCCCCCCGGGCCCGCCGCGCCCTCCTGCGCGGCCCCGCCCGGCCGCCCGGGCCCGGCTTCCGGTCGCCGCGCGGGACGCCGTCGGCGAGCGGCCCCGGGGAAGCGGGCGCGCGCCGGGCTGGAACGCCGGGCGCCCGTGCCGCCGGCGGGTTGGCCCGCTCCAGGAGATTCAGGACCGATGCTTCAGCGGGCGCGTTCTACTGAGGAAGTCTTGGGCCTTGGGCCGCGCGGGGGAGCTAAGCTCGCGCCCCTCCGCGTTAGAGGTGTGGAGTCTTAGCCACTGTACCGCCAAGTGGCTTTCGTTTAATATTGATTTGGTTGTGCCGGGTCTTTGCGGCTCGCAGGATCTGCGTTTTAATAATCATGAGAAACCCTTTTGCTGACCTTAGCGCCCACAGGACCCTCATCCTGGAATGTGGTTTCCTCCCTGTCCAACCTGCTGAAGCCCGCGCCGCAGAGCTGTCACGAAGACCAAACTAATGGGAAGTGCCTCAAAGCAGGACGTGCCTAGCAGAGGCCTGGGCACGCAGTGACAGTGCGCCAGCGGTGGCTGTCCTCTCATTGCCTTGAGCATCTAACCCCCTGACTAACCCGAAGTGCCAGGCCCTCAGGCTAAGGTCCAGCCCCGCTCAACAGCCCCCCTGGCAACACAAGAAGCCCGTCGAGGGCGGGAGACACTGCCTGCTCTGGAGCCTCCGCGGGCTCCCTCACTGAGCGTGCAAGCCCCCGGACTCGCACACAGCCCCCTCCCGTCCCATCAGCCTTGCGCCCTCCCAAGCTTGGCCGCACCAGATGTAACATCTGCTCCATTTCCATGTGCCTTTGCTTCCAAGGTTTGCTCTGCCAGAAATCCCCTTCCTGCCGCCCAGCAAACTCTGGCTCACCCTCGAAAGCCTTGCCCCAGAAGCCCGCCCTCCCCAGCCCAGCTGGGGCGTTGCTCGGTCCTGCCTGCTGGTCCCTCTCCCGGCTTGGAGTCCTAGGAGCTGCTGGCGGCGCACCTGTGAGCAGGGCTCCTCGTGCCTGACCTCGGGCCGGGTGCCACTGCTCTGACTCTGTTGCCCTCTGGGCTGCTGGTCAGCCCAGGGCCCAGGGCCACAGCCTGCAGTCCCACCGTTCTGATTCCCAGGGTGCTGAGGCTCGACCCACAGCTGGTTTGGTGCTGGGGGAGGTCCCAGGTGCATGGCGCTCATGCTCCCTTGTTCTTGGCTTCCCTGTGGAGAGGGATGATGCCAGCACCGTGGGGGTAGCTCTCGCGGTGCCTGTTGAAAGGGTTGAGCTTGGACAGAAGAGACAGAGGAGGGGTCTGGCCAAGGGCTTCGGGGACACGGGGAGGCCCCTGGAGGAGCTGGTGCGGGGACAGGAGCCACCTCAAACTGCAGGAGGCCCCTGCAGGGAGGCAGGCGTGGGGCCGACCCCTGGGCAGGAGGGCAGGGCGGTGGCGATGAGAGCCCATGCCAGGCCACTGCTGTGGGTGAGGCAGGGCCTCACGGTGAAGCCCAGGGCATCTGTTGGCTGCAGCCTGGTCTGCACGACCCTGGCTGTGCTCACAGGGTCTTTGGGCAGCTGCAGGGAGAAGTGGAGCCAGGCCCTAATGAGCAGGTCCTCTGGGCCTTCCCTGGCTGGGGAGCAGGCTGACCCCACCTCAGGACGGCAGCTGACTCCCACCTCCACCCCAACAGTTGACTCCTCAGCTCGGCAAGCAGCCCG
Source organism: Budorcas taxicolor (assembly GCF_023091745.1). Taxonomy (NCBI): domain Eukaryota; kingdom Metazoa; phylum Chordata; class Mammalia; order Artiodactyla; family Bovidae; genus Budorcas; species Budorcas taxicolor. The sequence goes on along the minus strand of NC_068920.1, from coordinate 165,402,611 downwards.
ACCCTTAGGAAGACCAGCAGCTGGATCCCTCCACTGGCTGGCACAGCTAGGTGGGGGCGTCCACACGGCCCAGAGACCCCTCCCACCAGGCTCAGGCTGCAACCCCAGCCACTCTAGAGAAGAGAGCACTGAAGGGAAAGAGAAGGGGACCTGGCCAGGGGACAGCAGACGCAGCAGGTCCGCTGCGGGCCACTCTGCAGGACGGTTCAGGGGAAGGGCCAGTGGTCGCCAAGCACACACAACTCGGACGAACCAACAGCACCTCGGTATATAGCAAGGGGATGGGCCCTCCTCGTCCACAGCTCAGAGGGGTTGGCTGGTCAGGAGCGTGGATCAGAAGTGCCCAGAGAGTCAGAAGCCCAGGCCGGGGGTGGGGGCACTGAGTTCCAGAGGGAGGCCCAGCAAGGCCCCGGGGGGCAGGGTTTCATGTGCCGACCCGGCGTACCCCGCGGGCTCTAGAGCGCACAGAAGGGGCCAGTATCGTGGCGCTTGGGCCTCCGCACGCCTTGGATGACCACCCCAGGTGCCGAGGGGAACCGTGAGCTGTAGCAGTCCTCCACGTCGTAGGCGGCCGGGCCTGGGGTGCAGGCTGCAGAGGGGAGGCGGGTGCAGTCACTGCGCCCACCCCTCCCACCCAGGCCCACCCCTCCCGCCCCCCCGCCTCCCCCCCACCTTACAGGAGCCCAGCCAGGAGGCCAGCAGGGGCGAGCGGCCCATGGAGAAGGCGGGTGGGCACGGGCCCTTCAGACGGCAGCCCGGAAGGATGTTGTAGGTGCTGGGGCCAGGGCCCGTCTCTTCCCCTGTGGGCGGAGGGGCCTGCAGGAGGGGCTGGGTCCCGGGCCCTGCGCCCCAGCCCTGCAGCACCCCCTGGCGGGCTCGGGCTTCAGGTGGCCTGGAGGCAGGGCGGCCCCTGAAGCTGAAGGCTGGGCAGGCAGGCGGGCTGGGCAGCTGATAGTCGGCAGGTGATGGCCACTGTGGGGAGATGCGGCTGATGCAGGCCTGCCCCTCGGGGGGGTCCACCCCGCCCAGGACCTGCCAGGCCAGCCCCCACCTTCTGTTCTCGGTTGAAGTCAGCTTTCTGGGTGAAGGGGCTTTCACTCTGGAACCACACGGTCTGCCACGCCCTGCGGCCACCGCCCTCTGCAGTGGGGACAGGGCCACAGGGGCGCCTATGGCCAGGGTCCCTCTCCAGGTGAGAGGGCGGGCGGTGGGGGGCGGGGGGAGGGGCACGCACCATGGGTGGGGTGCCTGCGGCCGATGCTGAAGTGGGGGTGTGGGGAGGACTCTCGCAGCGATGCGTCTGGCACCTGATACTTGGTGGGGCCGGGAACATGCAGGTCGGTCAGGATAGGCGGGCGTTGCTCCAGCACTGGCGGAACAAGCCCTGGGCCTGGGTCCTCCCAGCGGCCCCCACCCGTCCCGCCTGCTCCCCCGACCGGCCCGGGGCTGGGGAGCCCGAGCCCTCACTTACACAGCTCCCTCAGGTTCCAAGTGAGGGGCTCCGGGAGGGGGCTGGCTTGCGTCCTGAGCCCCACCTGGAGCTCCTGCACCGCTGGGGGCCACGTCTCCTCCCAGGCGGCCCCCAGCCCTAGCTCCAGGCCTGACAACACCGCAGCAGCATTGAGCCTGCGGGAGACACGAGCAGCCACCGTCCACGCAGCCGGAGGGCCGCCCAGGCCACTGCCCCCCAGCCAGCCCACCGCGCGGGCAGTTACTGGGAAGTCACAGGTGGTTTCTGCTTCAGGGAGCCATGGGTCCAGTGTCTGCCTCCATTGATGTGAAAATTTGCCAGGAATTTCACCGCCTTCTGGTCAAAATTCATTATCAGGGCCTCTGGCTCCCCTCCCCTAGGGACATCACAGGGCTCTGTGACCTCACCGACTGGACATGGGTCCCCCGTTGCCAGGGACCCCCTGGGAAGCACTGTCCAGCCCAGAAGTGACCCCTCCGCTGACCCACACGGTGGGTTGGCCTGGGTTCAGCCACAGCCAGCAGGCCCCAGTGACTCTCACCTCCACTGCCCTCTCTCCCTCCTCCCCTTTCTTGTTCCAACCCGTCTGATCTCCTGGACTTCTGGGTCTCCCGGGGCTCTGGGGCCCACTCTAATAGTGCTCAGGAAGGACTGAGGCCCTGGCAGAGGGTGGAGAGGGAGGCGGGGGCTGTGGGCTGCTGAGCCTGCAGGGCCAGCCGAAGGAGACATGGGGGAGGGCAGAGGGGACTCCCCAGGGAAGGGGGAGGCAGGCCTGGCGGCTCAGGTGAGGCTGGGGGACACTGTCCTCTGGGGGACACAGAGCCTGGACGTCATCACAGACACAAGGGCTGCTGAGGCTGAAACGCGAAGGCACGGTGAGGCCGGGTGAGCGGGAGTCCAGGTGGGCGCCAGGCCGCCGCAGTGCCTTTCGGAGCCGACCAGCTGACCCGCCCCCCTCCCCGGCCTTGGCCTCACCCGGGCAGCGCAGCCAAGGATGTCCCATCCCCCAGTCCCCCATGCACGCCCGTCTCTCCCTGTCCAAGGCCCCCCGATCCGGCGCCGCCGGGCCCGCCTGGCGCTCCTGTCGGTAGTGGTAGCGACTCGCTTGAGGAAACACACCTTTAATCAGGGCGAGGGGCTCCCCGCCTGCTCCAAGGTTGCTCCCTGGGGAGCAGCTCGGGTTCCCCGGGAAGAACCCTGCCTCGGCGGATGACACGCACACCTGTGCTCCGCGGGCCGTCTCCTCGGGACCGAGTGGAAGCAGCGGGTCAAAGCCCGGCCGCCGGCGTCCCCACGTGAGAGGTGGTCTCTGTGCTGGTGAGGTCAGGCCGCCAGCGCCCTCACTCGTTTAACTGAGGCTCTGTCCTCACTGTGGGCACGCTTCACGGGCTTTTCTGTTGGGTGTTAACTTCTCATGGGTTTGCTTTGGGAGCTTGTTTCTACCGATACCGTATCTGCACACAGCACTTGCTGCAGACACTTCCCCCACTCTGTCACCTGTCTCTTAGTATTGATTATTCTGTTGTTTGACATGTGCTTGAACCTGCTAACCGTCCTCTTTATGCTACCTGTCTTCATTTTTACGCTTAGGAAGTCCTCCCTACACACACCCCCCCCAAAAAATCAGGATTTGTTTTAAATGGAAAATAGTGACAGATCAGGAGACATGGGTTCGACCCCTGGGTCGGGAAGACCCCCTGGAGAAGGAAATGACAACCCTTTCCAGTCCTCTTGCCTGAGGAAGTCCCACAGACAGAGGAGCCTGTGGGCTACAGTTCCTGGGGTCGCAAAGAATTGGACTTGGTGACTTAAAGAGCAGTGCCAGCTCCAGAGCAAAGACCCCCGAGGACAGGGTCCCAGTGGCCCCCTGGCTCAGAAGGCTCGCTTGCTGAACCTCGCGGCGGTGCCTCCAGAGTGGCCAGCGCCTCGTGCACGAGGAGGGGGCTCACTTAGCCTCACCCCGAGGGGCTGCTTTTCACCAGGCTCCCGGCCTCCTGCGGGTTGTGAGCGTCCTGGCCGGGGCCTGCCCCTCTCTACCCAGGGGGCTCCCCAGTGTGACAGCCCCAGCCTGTGGCCCCGCCTTGAGGCGGGAGTGCTCACCAGTGCTGCAGGCAGGGCGACTCAGCAGTCAGTCCTCCTCACAATGGTTGCCAGGCAACAGGGCTCCTCTCTGGAAGGTGGCAGGCGCAGGCGCGGGGCTGGAGGCAGCCCCGCAGAACCGAGGCGTGATGACGGCCACTCAGAAGCACAACCTCTTCTCGCCAGAACCTCACTACATCCCTGGGTAAGCACCACGGCCCTGGGGCGGGCCTGGGGTCCCCGGGGTCGGCGGAGCATGGCTGGGGCGTCAGGGGACCCCAGAGCTGTGTCTCCAGGAAGCTGAGGCCAGAGCGGGGCTGGGCTGGTGGGGGGGGTTGGTCCTTGGGCAGGAGCTGGGAACCGGGGTGCCTGGGGAGTGGGGTGAGGCTGCAGGCCAGTCAGGAAAGCCAGGGCAGGTTTGCGGGGGCCTGGCCAGCCCGCCCTACCGGTGCAGCCTTGCCAGGTGGGCGCACGTCTGCGGAGAGCAGAGGCTGGGGACGGCGTGACAGCTGGGTGCACTGGCCTCTCCCTCCAGAGTGTGTCCCGCTTTAAAGAGCTGAGCTGGGACAGCCCTGGCCATCCAGGGGTTAGACTCTGCTTCCACCACAGGGAGCAAGGATTCGACCCCTGTCCTGGAAACGAGGACCTTGCATGCCCTGTGCCCCCAAAACATGAAAAAATAAAAAGATAAAGAGGAGATGAGCACCTGGGGTGAACTGACAGGCATGGCCTTCAGGCCGCCTTGCTAGTGTCCCCACATCAAAAACAGAAATGGGGAGTTCTCTGGGGGTCCAGCGGTTAAGACACTGAGCTTCCACTGCAGGGGGCACAGGTTCGATCCCTGGTGGGGGAACTAGGATCCTGCCTGCCACAAAGCGTGACCAAAGATAAACAGAAATGGGCCTCCTTGCTGACGCACAGTGTGCACACTGACAGACACTCGGACCACACGCCAAAAAAGGCTAGTAAGAACAGAGTCAACTCCGGGGACACTGAAGAGGCCCTGACCTTCAGGCTCAGCCTCGCTCAGCTCGCTGACTGACCTGCATCCACTTGAGCCAGGTGTCTTGATAGATTTTATTTTCTATATGTATGTTGGCATCTGCTACCTGTGGCTGCGCTGGGTCTCTGGGCACGGGCTCTCCCTGGCCGTGGCGAGCGGAGGCCCCGCTCTGCGGCAGTGCCCGGCTGGCTGCTCAGCGCAGTGCTGTCTGGCGGAGCACGGGCTCCAGGCGCACAGCCTTCAAGGAGCTGCAGCAGGCAGGCTCCGTGCCTGTGGGTTGCTCCGTGGCTCATGGAATCTTCCCAGACCAGGGGTTGAGCCCAAGCCCCTGCACTGTGCCCCCAGGCAAGTTTTAAAAAGACACACCCCTTGCTGGCACACAGGCCACTCCTCGGGGCTTAGCCGTGGCGCCCACACCACTTCCCCACAGGCCTGAACCTCCCCCACCAGCAGCGTCCTCCCACACCTTCCCGGGATCCTGCCGGCTCCCGTGTGCCTCAGCCCAAGGCCCAGCCCGTCTCCTCCCTGCGACGTTTTGGCGGGCAGAGCTCCCTATTCTCTCTTTCCGCCCCTTGTTGGAAAATGGCTGGCGGATGGCCCGCAGACGGTGGGGAGGACGACGCAGCTCCCCTCCCGCGGGCCAGGCCTATTCGCGGTGCTTGGCCTGAGCGGCCCACTCAAGCCCCAGGAGCCCCAGGTGGTGGGGCTGCCGTGACCCCGCTCTGCAGGCAGGTGGAGGCTCTCGTCTGAGGCCAGCAGGCCAGATCCACACATGCTGGTGGGGCCCGGCCTCGCCCTCTCGCCTCTGCAGCTATGCCGGCTTCTACCCGCAGCTGCGCTACCGGGTGGGGGACACCTATGGGCGCACCACGGCGCAGCTGCTCACAGACCCCAGCGTGCAGAAGAGCCCCTGCTCCGTGCTGGCCCCCATCGCCAAGCCCAGGTTCATCGAGGACTTCAGCGAGCCCAAGCCACCGTCTGTGCCCTGCCGTGACCTGACCGAGCCCTACGTACCCCACTACACTGGTGAGCCGCCCACGCCCCCAGCCCCGGCCCCGCCATGCCCCAGGATGCCCTCCTGCCTGCTGTGGCTCAAGGCTGCCCTGTCCCACACAGGTCTGAAGCCCTACAAGAACTTTGAGATGCTGGGCCAGTTCCCACCCCAGGAGGCGGATGCCCAGGGGTCCCTGGGGGGTGAGAATGTATCCAGGCAAGTCCCACTGCCTGCAGGCTTCATGCCCTATTCTCCCTACGCCCCCTGCCCCCCGGGCAGGAAGGGGGACTCCAGGGACCTTGGACACCCGGGGCTGCGGCTGGCATTAGGGGAAGAGGTCTGGAAGAGCACCGCCCCTGCCTGCAAGGCCCCCGGGCAGTACCAGGTAACTGAGGGACACCCCGGGAACATGGGCACCAGGCCCCACCCCAGCCAGACCTGGGCAGGGGCTGGGCGGTGACCTGCGCCTCCCCATTTCAGCTGTACCACTGCAGGAGGGATGAGTCACCACCCCTCGCCCACTGGCAGGAGACACTCGACGTGGGCAGGTTCCACAGGCTGCCCCAGCTAGACCACCCCCAGCTGATCCAGCGCAAGGCCATCTCAGGTGCGTGCCCTCCCCACCAAGGCCCCAAGGGCCTGGGGGAGAGCAAGTGAGGCTGCCCCTGGGCCTTTCCCAAGGGTGGGCGCCCTGAGGGCCCACTCCTCTTTAGAAAGAGGGAGGAGCCTACACAGACTGCCTTGAGACCCCCGGGGCAAGTGGGGACCTGCAGGGGACCCTGATCTCCTCCTTCCCCAGGTTACGCAGGCTTTGTCCCTCGGTTTGCCTGGGTGATGGGGATGAATTATCGCGATGGGGTCACACAGGCTATGGATGAGTTCGACAAGAACCAGGTGTGTGGACACCACCCCTGGGTGAGCAAGGCCGTGTCCACCCTCTGGCTTCCCTGGAGGAAGCTCTGCCCAGAGAAGCTATCCCCTCCGCTCCGCCCCCCTCCCAAGCCATTTCCTTCTGACTAGGTCTTGGCTCCCAGGTCTGGAGTGTTGTGGGAAGGGAAGACCCGAGCCACTCACTTCCCAGAATGCCAGCCACACGCCCCCGGGACATTCTGCTCTGTGGTTTCCAGCTGGGGAGGCAGGACATGGCAGCGCTGACCTGCCTGTCTCCCCAGTTTCTGCTCAGAAATCCCATCTGTGCCCTGGGCGAGAGGCTGCCCAGCACACACTGGCCCAGCAACGCCGTCTACAGAAGCCAGGGCCTGATCCCTTTCTACATGGGCTTCATACCATGTGAGTGCCGGGGGCGCCTCCTGGGAGACGTCGTGGTGACAGGCCACTGTGGGGCGGGGCCAGGGGCTGGGCCCTCTTAGCCAGGCCTAACCTCAGGCACGGTTCCCCTGGGACAGGATAAGCCAAAATTCCCTCAGTGCCTCCCCTTCCCCAGTGCAGAAGGGGCTCACTGACAACCCTGACTAAAAGCCAAAAGGCCAAGTGCCTGCAGACCACACGCTGGCCTCCTGGGGGTTTCCTGTGCACAGGCTGGGCCCACCTCTGGGAGGCAGCCCCCGGCCCCCGCAGCAGCCCTGCGTGTTCCCCATGCGTGCAATGAGCCCAGGGGCTCAGCAGCAGCATCCCCCTCACAGCCATGCAGGACAACTACGCACTGACCTTCGGCAACAGCACCCGCAGGGCCTATCGGAAGGAACTGGAGAGGCGCGGCCCAACACTATGAAAACGCTTTAATGGCGGTGGCTGTACAGCACGCGATGCCGAGACAGGAAAGAACACACACACAGTGAGACAGACTATCAGAGCGGGCTGTGAGTGAATAAAGAGTTCCCACGGCCTCAGCCTTCTGGCTCCGGCCGCTCTAGGCCACCTCCTCCTCCGCCTCCTCCTCGAACTCGCCCTCCTCCTCAGCCGTGGCGTCCTGGTACTGCTGGTACTCAGACACCAGGTCGTTCATGTTGCTCTCGGCCTCGGTGAACTCCATCTCGTCCATGCCCTCGCCCGTGTACCAGTGCAGGAAGGCCTTGCGCCGGAACATGGCCGTGAACTGCTCCGAGATGCGCTTGAACAGCTCCTGGATGGCCGTGCTGTTGCCGATGAAGGTGGCTGACATCTTCAGGCCGCGGGGCGGGATGTCGCACACGGCCGTCTTCACGTTGTTGGGGATCCACTCCACGAAGTAGCTGCTGTTCTTGTTCTGCACGTTGAGCATCTGCTCGTCCACCTCCTTCATGGACATGCGGCCCCGGAAGACAGCGGCCACGGTCAGGTATCGGCCGTGGCGCGGGTCGCAGGCAGCCATCATGTTCTTGGCGTCGAACATTTGCTGGGTGAGCTCAGGCACTGTCAGTGCCCGGTACTGCTGGCTGCCCCGGCTTGTTAGCGGGGCAAAGCCGGGCATGAAGAAGTGCAGGCGCGGGAAGGGGACCATGTTGACAGCCAGCTTCCGCAGGTCGGCATTGAGCTGGCCTGGGAAGCGCAGGCAGGTGGTGACCCCGCTCATGGTGGCCGACACCAGGTGGTTCAGGTCCCCGTAGGTGGGGGTGGTCAGCTTCAGGGTGCGGAAACAGATGTCGTACAGCGCCTCGTTGTCGATGCAGTAGGTCTCATCTGTGTTCTCTACGAGCTGGTGGACTGAGAGGGTGGCGTTGTAGGGCTCCACGACGGTGTCCGACACTTTGGGCGAGGGCACCACGCTGAAGGTGTTCATGATCCTGTCTGGATACTCCTCCCGAATCTTGCTGATGAGGAGGGTGCCCATCCCAGACCCAGTCCCCCCACCCAAGGAGTGGGTCAGCTGGAAGCCCTGCAGGCAGTCACAGCTCTCCGCCTCCTTCCTCACAACATCCAGCACCGAATCGACGAGCTCCGCCCCTTCCGTGTAGTGTCCCTTGGCCCAGTTGTTCCCGGCACCGCTCTGACCTGCAAGAGAGGGCAGCCGGTTGCTACTCAGCCAGGCGTGTGCTCACCACTGATCACTCGTGCCAAAAAGGCCAAACAACACACCGTGTGGATGACACACAAAACCCACCCCACAGGTGTAGCAGACAGGCCCCCAGACGGATACGGTAGCGACGTAGCCGAAAAAACACCAAGGTGTCACGCTAACATGGTTAAACAACAAACCAGCCCCTCCCACGGGCAGCCTCTGCCAACTCCCAAGAGCAGACGAGCTGCCACTGCCTCCAGCTCAGCCTTCCCGGCAGGGAGATTACATCTGCCTGCTCCTTCCCGGCAGGCAGACAGCTGGGCCTTCTCGGCAAAGCCGCTTTAGGTGAGGGGATTGAATAACTCTCGAGAGGAGGAGGGCGTCCTGGAACCCCGCTTCTACTGAGGATACAGAGTGGATCAGAACTTCGGCTCTGCGAGTCCTGAAGATGGCGACACTGGGCACCCCCTGACCTTTGCGCCGTCCTGTCTATCAGCCGCCACCCACCCCGATCCGCGGCTCACCGAAGACAAAGTTGTCCGGCCTGAAGATCTGCCCGAAAGGCCCCGAGCGCACAGAGTCCATGGTGCCCGGCTCCAGGTCCACGAGCACAGCGCGGGGCACATACTTGCCACCTGGGGGGCGGGAGGGCGTCAGCGAGGGGAGGGCCGCGGGGCGGCATGGGGGTGGGGAAGGGGCGCGGGGTCTCACCGGTGGCCTCGTTGTAGTACACGTTGATTCGCTCCAGCTGCAGGTCGCTATCCCCGTGGTAGGTGCCGGTAGGATCGATGCCATGCTCGTCGCTGATCACCTCCCAAAACTACGGGAGACGCGGGCGGGCCGGTCCAGGGCTGAGTCACGCCGGAGGTGCCCGGAGCCGACCCCGCCCCGGACGGCGCGGCGCGGCCCGGCCTTCCCTTCCCCCGCCGCCCGGCCGTCCCCACCGACCCCAGCCGCTGCCCGCCGCCCTGACCCCGGGTGCGGCGCCGCGAGGGGCCGCAATGCGGGGGCGCCGCCCGCCGGATGCCGCCATCTTTCCCGCCGCCAGCCCGCCCCGCCCGGAGGACCCGCGCCGGCCCAGACGTCCCCGCTCACCTTGGCGCCGATCTGGTTGCCGCACTGGCCGGCCTGCAGGTGCACGATCTCCCTCATGGCGGCGGCGGCGGCTGCAGCGGGGGCGGCTGCGGAGGAAAGAGCCGAGCGAAAGCCTAAATGCGGGCGCGCAGAGTGCTACAACCGACGCTGCGCCGGCGCTTATATACCCGCCGCGCCCGCCCCCGCCAGCCTCTTATTGGGCGTCCAGAGCGAGGCTGGCAAGCGGCCTCGTTTGATTGGCTGTAATCCCGTCAATCGGGCTGCCCAGGGCCCGCCTTCGCGACGCCGCTCGCCCTTTATTGGTCCGTCGCGGCTTCTTCACTCCCTATCCAAGTCCCCCCCTCGCTCTGCGGTCTTCTGACCATTGGCTGTTTCAAATGATTGATTTGTGCTCCCATTGGCTGGCTCCGCAGAGCACGCCGACAGCCTTCCGCTATTGGCTGGCGGGGCCGGCGTCCTGGTAACCGCCGCAGTGCCGCGGGGACCGGCGCGGGCGGGGCGCGGGCGCGGGCGGGGCGCTGCGGGGGCCGGCCGAGCCGCGGGCAGGCGGGCGGGGCGCGCCCCGTGGCCCTCGCGCGGGCACAGGCCTCGCTGTGCGCCTTTTAGAGGGCGGCCAGGCTCATCTTGCGGAGTCTTGGAGCGGAGGAGGGGCTCGGCGCCGTTCACACGGACTCCTTCGGGGATCGGGGGCCGAGGGGCGGCGGCGCCTGGTCCGCCCCCTGAGCTTTGGAGGCCGCCTGCCCCCTTCCTCGGTCCTCAGGCCCGCACGGGTCGTGGGCAGGTGGGCGAGCGCGTGGGGCCGCGGCGCCCGGCTGGAGAGAGGTGGGCGCGGGGCGGGCGGGGCAGGACGGGGCCCTGCCCGGCAGCGGCTTGCAGCTTGTTGTGGAGACCGCGCTGGCCTGGCGCCTGTTGCCTTGGTGCCTTGGCCCCAGGAGCTCACAGACCCGCGTGGAGACACGAGGGCCGCGCCCAGGTCTCTGGGCAACCACAGATAGGTACACCTGGCTGAACAAATGCTTGTACTTTTCCTTGAATTTTGTTTGGAGGGGAAAAAAAAAACAACTTATGAAAAAAAAAACAGTTAACTTGCATGTAGTCACACTTGTAATCAATCATTTTAAAAACAGTACGCTTGCATTATATTTTCGTGATGTTCGCCATGGACAGTCTCTCTCGCTGTGGCCACGGGTCCTCTCTCGATTCTGGTTTTCTCAGTGAGGTTCTTACCCTCCTTTGCTCTCCAGCCCATGGATATTGTGGGCAACCCCTGGTCATTTCTACCTAGAGAGATTGTGCTTGCTCTTCACCGTGTACTTCATGACACCGCCGTTTCCTGGCGTGCTGCAGCATTTAGGGCACTTCACGGTATACTTAATCTGGGGGTGAAGCGGTTGGGAGATAGCACACTGGCATAGGGATGAGTCTTTCCATACCCTGAGAGTGGTCTGCAGCTGCAGTCCTGAACCTGACCTGAAGCGTGAGTCAGCATGTCAAAGTAATAGTTCCTGAAGGGCCTAGGGGGCCAGCCCCTTCCCCTGCACCAGTCCAGGAAGGTGGGCCCGGCTGGTGCTGGCCACAGGCAGTGGCTTGTCGTGTGTGCAGGGTCCCTGCCTGGCATCTAGCTCTGCAAAGTAGCTTAGCTGCCCAAGCAGGCCTGCGAGGCCCTGCACTGCAGCAGGGAGGCTGCACCGAGTCGTCACGGATCAGCGAGAAAAGGAAAAGCTCAGACTTTGCTCCAAGGGAGCCAGTGAGCTGGGGCACTTTGAAATGTTTGTCAGAGCCTGCCCTCCTCGCCCCCCACCCTGGGCTGAGACCCCCACTGGCAGAAGTCTCTGCTTCCTGTGACCAGTGCCCGCAAGGCCGGGAGTTCAGCGTGGCACCCCTGCTTTACAGGTAACAAAACAGTTGTGTCACCCCCCAGGTGTGAGCCCCAGGGCCCCTCGCGGCACCAGGTTGCCCACCTCACTCTCCCAAAGTGAACACTGGCCGGAAACAAGGCGGCAGGCCTGCCCGTGGGCCTCGGCCAAGGACCACAGTTGGCACTGCTGCACAGGGCAGGGGGGGGGAGGCCCTGCAGGTCCCCACCCTTGACCAAGGGTGTTCCTGCCGCAGGGTGGAGGTGGGCTCCAGTGAGCCACGGGGTCCAGGCTGGGGGGAGGTCTGGGCCCAGTGGGGCTCTGTGGCCCAGCGGGACGCAAGGCAGAGTGGGCGGGGGCTGTGGGAGTGCCGGGCACCTGGCCCTCCCGCCCGAGCCTGCAGCTGTTGAAGGCGTCCTCAGCGACAGCTCTGTTTACCGGTGGCCATGGTCCCAGCGGGAGGCTGCATTACCGCCTGGTTCATGGCCTCAAAGGACCCAGCAGTCAGCCTTTGTGGGCGGCCTCACCCGCCCCCGGAAGGAGAGGTGCACGCACTGGGTACTTGCTTCCCTTCTCACTGCCTTCCCACCACTGGGAGGGCGAGCCCCCTCCCCCACTGTGTCCCTGGGGAAACAGCCAGGCCCAGCCCCTCCTCAGGGACTTCCATGGGAGTCAGGCTGATGTCAGAAGGGCAGGTGTGTCCTGAGGTCACAAAAGTGGGAGGAAGCCAAAAACAGGTACATGGACCTGCCCCAGGGGTCTTGTTCCCACGAGGCCCCTTGTGGGTCTCAGAGCAGGCGGCTCGCTCCTCCAGAGGCCAGGGTGAGCCCCAGGCTCAGGAGACCTAGAGGCCTGTTGGGAGGACAGGAGACATGGAGCTGAGAGGGGCTGGGGGACACGGGAAGGGGGGTCTGTGAGAACCCGAGTGAGAGGATGCCACTGTGGACAGGAATTGGTTCTGGGGTCCCGGTCTCATCTTCCTGAACATTCACACCTGTCCCCCTATCGGGTTTGGCTAGGCACACCTGGGGGGCTGGGAAGGAAGGTGGCCCCCATCTTCGGGGCAGCATCCCTGGATCAGAAGGTGATCACTGGTCGCAGCTGCAAACCGAGAAACAGGCAACCCACCCCCACCCCCCCACACTCCCACCCCCGCCCCCACGCGGGTCCCACCTCCCCCCCACATGGGCACACCAAGGCGCCCGAGTTCTGGGGGAGAGACTGGATCTGCCAACGCTCTCCTCTCAGGGCTGTGGCGGCACAGGGTCCGGCTGCTGTTGGGGGCAGCCCTGAGCCGGAGCGGGGTCAGGTTACCAGCGCCGGGCTCCAGACAAAAGCCTTCCTATGTGGAAACCCGCGGCGCGGGCAGGGGGGGGGCTGGGGGAGGGGGAGGGGAGTCAGCCCCGGGTGGGCACCTGGCCCAGAGACGTTTTACCTAGGTGCTGCCTCCAGGGGCGACCTGCGCCGGGCGTAGCGGGCAGGACCCACTTCCTGGGGTGGGGGCACTGAGCACCTGCTCTGCCCAGGACGGCGGGGTGGCGCCCCTGGCCGCCCCGGTGCAGGCCGGCGGACATGGGTAACCGCGCACTGGCCCGCCGGCTCTGCGCCCCCGACCCGCCGCCCCGCGCCGCCCCCGCATCCCCGTGCCCCGCAGCGGTGGGCGCCGCGCCGCGGGAGGAGGGCGGGGACGCGGGGGAGCGGGGCGCCTCGGGGCCACCCGGTCCTCACCCGTGCCCCCCCACTCCGCGACGCACCTGCGGAATTCGGGGCCCCGCAGCGGCCACGTGACGCCCTCCAGGCCGACCGCCGACAGGGGCTGCAGGGCGCCGGAGCTGCCCGCGCGTCCGCCCTCCCTCCCTGCACCACAGGGAAGGCCCCGGGCGCGTCCAGCCTCCCTGGACTCCGAGCTTCTTGCTGCGGGGTCTCCCCGCTCCGGATCGGCCGCACTCAGGGCCTTCTGCCGCCGGCGGCCGTGGAGAGAGTCACAGCTCGGGCTTCGGCTGTTTGGCCGCACCTCCGGGGACTTCCAGCTCCTACTCGGGCTCGGCGCTGGCCCCCGAGTGTCCGCTGGGGGGCGGCAAAGGCACTGCCCCACCCCCAGCTCCCTACCGGGCGGGGTGGGGGGGGGGTGGGGAAAGTTTGGGGTCGAAGGTGGGGTGGAGGGAAGTTGGGTGTCGAGGGGGGCCCTCCCCATGCAGCCCCGGATTGGGGAGAGAAGACGGCCCACACTTGGGTACAGGCTTTTTTTATTTGCAAAGAAGGCAACCCAGGTGACTCAGAAGTCCGCAGCTACTGGGATCCCCCTGGGCCGCCAGAGGCCAGCGGGGCGAGCGGGTGAGGCACGTCCACCCTTCACAACTGCTGGGAGGCCAGAACCTGGGGGTTCTCGTAACAGTGGGCCTCCTTGGCCACAGCCTGAGGGGGGCTGCAGGCCTTGCAGGGGCAGCAGCGTCTCACCAGGAGGTCCCAGGGCTCCAGAGAGCGGAGCCAGAGGGGCAGCCAGGCCCAGGAGCGCAGGCGGCGGGGCAGCCAGGCGGGCCGGTGCCGCTGCAGGACGGTGACCAGGGCGGAGAGGAGCAGCAGCACTACCAGGGGTGCCCCGACCGCAGCCAGCACTGCGCCCCCCGCCAGGGAGAGCCCAAAGGCGGCCAGTGGCAGCACCAGGAAGCACAGCAGCAGGTAGGCGATGGCCACCCAGCGGTAGCTGGCGGTCAGGTTCCCAAAGTGCTTGGCCAGCGGGATGGGCAGCCGGAGGATGGGCACCATGTACCACAGCAGGATGCCCGCCAGGTTGAAGAAGAAGTGGATGAGAGCGACCTGGAGGGAGGGAGGATGGGCGGGTGGGGCTCAGGAGCCTGGGCTCCGTGGGAGCCATGCTCCTCCCCGTCCTGGCAGAAAGGGGAGGCGTCCAGGTCTGTCTGAGATGGCCACTGTGGTGGGCATGCTCTCCCCACACCCCACTGTGCCTTGCAGGTTGGGAGCCCAGTGCGGCGTTGCCATGTGGTAACTGTGTCTCTGATAGCCCTGTGGATTCCACCTTCCCCTGAGCCGGCTTCACTTGCCCATGCTTCATCCACGGCGACCCTACTCATGCTCATTCCTCAGTGGGCTTAGCCACTCAGCCCCAGGTTCTGGCCTGGCTCCTGCGAGGAGGAGTTGCAGGGCTACACATGGAGGGAACACCACTCTCTCCAGGGGTTGCTGGAGAAGTTGAGGAGTCGCTGTGGTGGGTGCATTCCGGAGGGCTTCCTGGAGGAGGGGGATCAGGGCCCTGCACTGGGAGGTTCTAAATGGACAGAGATGGAGCCAAGGCAAGAGAGCAGGTGGGAGTTGGGGAGCGCTGGGGTTCATCTCTTCTTGTGGGCAGCAGCCCAGTGAGATCCAGGCCTTCCAGAGCCGCACCTATGAGGGCGCTGGGATGGAGGCAGTGGGGCCCAAGGGGCAACCTGTAGAGAACCAGGGGGACTGGATGGGACTGGGCGTGGGGCTCAGAGCTGGGGGGCTGGCGGGAGGCGTCCTGGAGGCAGAATTGGGACTGGGTAGGAGTGCACGGAGGGAGATTGGGGAGTTGTCCAAGTGGGGACCTGTGCCGTTTAGGCTGCTGGGGGGTGGAGGGCATCCCAGAGGTGGTGAGATGGAGGGGCTTGAGGCCACAGTGGCCCCTCAGGAGAGCCGCCAGCTGGAACCGGGAAGAAGGCCTGGGGCTACAGGGTCCTGGAAATGACGAGGTTGCAGGGGAAGAGGGGAAGGCCTGGGACCCCGAGGAGTCCCACAGGGCCCTTGGGGTCCCAGGAGGCGAGGCTGTGGGCTTGAGTGGGCAGCCAGAGGTGGAGTCCAGGAGAGCCGAGGCCTGAGGCCCCAGGACACACGTCCCACCACCAGCCTACAGGACTGGACAGGAGGGGGTCTGACCCAGAGCGGAAGCCCCACCCCACACTGGGAGTGGAGGGGCCTGCAGGCCGGGGAGGGTGCCGGAGGGCGGTACCTGGACAGCGCTGAGCAGCATGTCCGAGGGGCTGGCCAGAGCTGCCAGCAGGGCCGTGGTGGTGGTGCCAGTGTTGGAACCCAGGAAGAGAGGGTACGCTCGCTCCAGGCTGATCACCCCGACCCCTGGGGGAGCCGGGGGTCATCACGGGCCCTGAGCCCACCCCCCACCCACCCGGGAAGAGAGGGGACGCTCGCTCCAGGCTGATCACCCCGACCCCTGGGGGAGCCGGGGGTCATCACGGGCCCTGAGCCCACCCCCCACCCACCCGGGAAGAGAGGGGATGCTCGCTCCAGGCTGGTCACCCCGACATCTGGGGGAGCCGGGGGTCATCACAGGCTCTGAGCCCACCCCCCAGGTGCTGCCGGCTCTGCTCACCGATGAGCGGCACGATGGCTGCAGTGAAGACGCTGCTGCTCTGGAGCACGAAGGTCAGGCCGGCGCCCACGAGCATGGCCAGGTAGCCACTGAGCCAGCCAAATGGGCGGGGGAAGTCTGCGAAGCGAGACCCATTGACCCCGAGCCCCGCTTCCCCGCCCCCACCTCCGCGGCGGCCCCGCTTCCCGCCGCACCAGCGTTGATGACCGTCCTCACGGCCTGGGCGACGCGGCCCCGCAGAGTGGAGTTGAGCAGCTTGACAATGAGGACGAGGCAGGAGCAGAGCACGAGCAGGGAGGCGGCCAGCAGGATGAGGCCCACGGCCAGGTCCGCGAGCGCCGTGCCGGCGAACAGGTGGCGGCCTGGGGCAGGGCGGGGGCAGGTGAGCCGCGGCCAGCGCGGGGCGGCGGGGGCGCGCGGGGCGGCGGGGGCGCGCGGGGCGGCGGGGGCGCGCGGGGCGGGCGGGGGCGCGCGGGGCGGCGGGGGCGGCGGGGGGCGCGGGGGCGCGCGGGGCGGGCGGGGGGGCGCGGGGGCGCGCGGGGCGGGCGGGGGGCGCGGGGGCGCGGGGGCGCGCGGGGCGGCGGGGGGCGCGCGGGGCGGCGGGGGCAAGCGCGGCGGGCGGGGGGCGCGGGGGCGCGCGGGGCGGCGGGGGGCGCGCGGGGCGGCGGGGGCAAGCGCGGCGGGCGGGGGGCGCGGGGGCGCGCGGGGGCGCGCGGGGGCGCGCGGGGCGGGCGGGGGGCGCGGGGGCGCGCGGGGCGCGCGGGGGGCGCGGGGGCGCGCGGGGCGGCGGGGGGCGCGCGGGGCGGCGGGGGCGGCGGGGGGCGCGGGGGCGGCGGGAGCGCGCGGGGCGGCGGGGGCGCGCGGGGCGGCGGGGGCGCGCGGGGCGGCGGGGGCGCGCGGGACCGGGCCTCACAGGGCACGGGCCCTTCAGACGCAGAGCCGTTCTTCCCAGGGCAGGGGCCCCCCGCCGCCGCTCCGCAGTGGCTGCTGTTCCCCGCGGCCTGGGAAGACAAGGTGGTGGGGCTCAGGACGGGCTCAGAGCAGGCGGGGCCGGGTAATTCAGTGGGTCTGGGGTGAGGGATCAGCGGCGCCTCACCGTCTGCTCCCTGGTGCCGCACCATCGCTTAATAAGGCTCCGGTTGGTGGCGTTGCCCGTAGCACTGCCCATAAGGACATCAGCGTCCAGCTGGGAACAGAGGATCCGGGACTGGCGTCAGTTCCTCAGGACTGGCCTGGGGCTCGGAGGACTGCAGCCAGGTCCACCGTGCTTGCCCCACCCGACCCTGGGCCCAGACTGGTCTCCCCAGCAAAGCCCTTCCAGCAAGGCCCTGGCCTGTGGGTCCTGCCAGAAAGGAGCGAGCCGCCTCACCTGCACGATGAGGTGTGTGAGCGGCCGGGTCAGCACCTTGAGGATGTCGGGCGCGTGCCGCCCGGGCTGCAGGTTGGCGGCACCCAGGATCAGCGCGCTGAGCCTCTCCAGGGGGGCTGCAGCACTCTCCAGCGGCAGCAGAACCAGCGCCGTGAGCCAGTTGAAGATGCCATGCACAGCCGAGCCGCCGAAGGCTCTGGGGTCACACAGAGGCAGCTGGGTGCCGGCCTTGGCCACCACCCGGATTGCCACCCCGGGCCCTGCCTGCCCCTTACCCCGCTCACCTCCGAAACTCGTCCCGGTCCCCCGACTGTGCCATCGAGACCAGGGTGCTGGTGATGGATGTGCCCACATTGACACCCATGATGATGGGCACAGAGGCCCGGACGGTCAGCACTGTGGGGGCGCTGTGTCAGCTAGCCGCCGCCACCCCCCCACCATCCCAGGAGGGGAAGGGCACTCACGCTTGGAGGCCACCATGCTGACCACGATGGAAGAGGATGTGCTGGAGCTCTGCACCAAGACAGTGACCAGCACACCAATGACCAGTCCTGCTACAGGGTTGGACAGCACCACATTATCCTTGAAGATGTCTCCGGTTACTTTGCCTGCGCCCGGGAGACAGGTGTCCTGAGGCTGGGGAGGCCGGGCTGGGCAGCAGCCCGCAGCCACCTGGCGGGTCACTCACTGCCTAGCAGCTGGAAGGCGGAGCTGAGGACGTCCAGGGAGCAGATGAAGAGGTAGAGGCCACCCAGCAGCCCGCAGGCCTTGAGGAAGCCGGTGAGCACCCGCAGCGCCCTGCCGGCCGCACTGAGCTCTGAGGACACAGGGCAGGGCGGTCCTTGGCGGGTCCCGCCCTCCCGTGCACCCCTCCCGTGCACCCCTCCCAGGCCCCTTCCTTTTCTCCCTATTCCCGGGGCAGGGCCCCAATCCCCCTTGTCTGTCCCTTGGCAGAATGCTTAGGCCGACAGCCCTCTGGGGTCTCCTGGGAGCCTGACTGCCCACAGGATGGAGGAGGAGGGCCAGCGCGGCGGGCAGCCGTCCTGCTGAAGGGCCGGGTGCCCTGGTTGGGGTCTGCGGTGCGCTTCCGTGGGGGCCTGTTGGAGCAAAGCCCCTCCTCGCTCTCTCCTTAAGAACCCTCTCCAGACTCACACCCGGCAAGGTGGAGCCGTGCTGGACCGACTACCCGCCACCTCCAAACCTACCTCTCCAGGCCTGTCCGGGGTCCTTCAGCTGAGGGAGGGCCCAGGGGTCCATGTCTCTGTCTTCCAGGATGGAGGCAGAACCAGAGATCCCTGCAGGGGTCGGGGTCAGCTAGGGCCAGGGACCTTCTGGACACCTTCAGCCCCGCAGCACAGGGGCTTGGGGTGAGGGATGGCAGCGGGAAGGAAGGGTCTGGCCGTGGGCTCTCCTGGGGACCGGCTGGTGCCCCTCTCCCAGCTTCCCCAGTGTGATGAGTCAGGGGCCAGGTGGGTGGGCAGGGACGCCGGTGGAGGTTGGGACCCTGGGTCTCTGGTACCTGCGCTTCCCAGCCTCTGGTCCACCAGGCCAACTGTGTCCAGAGGAGCGGGAGGGGCCGGGCCACCGGTGAGGGGATGCGGCATGGATTTCAAGCAGGAACAGACCCAGGCCCAAACCCAGATCTGCCGGGGAGAAGGGCAGTTCAACGCTGCCCCCTGCCCGCCAGCTCTTGGGGTGTCCTGGCCTGAGACCTTCCCACCGTCCCCCCTTCCCACCTGCTGTTGGCCTCAGCGGTCCCCCCTTCCTCCTTCTGCAGGGGGATGGCTACAGTGACCCCAGGTGGCTGTTAGGTGAGCTCAGTCCGGTTTGGGGGGACAGAGTGGAGGAAGCCCTGGCTTGCTGCTGATTCTGGCTGGAGGAAGGGCTGGTGGGTGACCCAGGGTGCTATGGCGTAGCCTGAAGTGGCCAGGACTCCGGTGCGTCTCCTATTGGGTGTCACAGAGACCACTGCAGACGGTCACAGCTTAGACTTTGGCATTTGGTACCAAACAGCAACGTCTCCACTTGATAAGGGCCCATTCCCAGTGATGGGGAGCAGGACAAGAGGCTTGACGCCCCACCCCACCTCAAGGCTCCCTCCTCAGCCTGCTGGGCCTGGACCCCCAGGGTCTGGGTCCTGGGGAGCCTGCGGCAACCCCTCCCTCTGGCTGCCCCCAAACTGGTCTCTCAACCTCAGCTGCTGGAGAGTGAGGTGGGCGCTAAGCCCTGGGCCCTGACCCCAGTGTCCTGGGCCCCCGCCTAGTTCTAGAAGCTCCTACCTGTGTGGGCAGTGAGGGGCACCTTCGGGGAGGAGACACGGGCCGAGAGCAGCTGCAGGTCAAAGATCGGCTGGGCGCGCACATGACCTGCCGTGTACTGAGCCCATTAATGTTTACCCAGCAGCCAAGGGCCCCCCAGGGGTACCATCGCAGCCCTGGGTGCCGGCCTCTTCCAGGCCCCACCGTCACCCAGGGGTGAGCAGGGCTGGGCAGCCGGCCCCCAGAGCTGGGCTCCCGCACGTGGACGCCTGAGGGACATGGCAGGATGCTGCATGCTGGCCGCCTGTGGCAGGCAGGATGCTGGCACTCTGGCCTGCCGTCCTGGGGACCCCCCGGGAAGGCTGCTTTCATCTCTGCAGGCCTTCTTGTGCCTGTCCTGCCGCGGTCACGTGGCCAGAAGGAAGCTCTTTGCACCAGGTGGGCGGGGAGGGCAGCAACCCCTGAGGTCACCCAGTTCAGGGCTGGCCTGGCAGAGCTCCCACCCAGCGGCGCAGCCCCAGAGGGGGCCAGCAACGGTCACAGTCACAGGCGTCCCTGCCTTCTCCCACTCCAGGCCACACTGCTGCTCAGCCCAGCACCCGAGCCCACCCGGTTCTCTCCCCAGCTGGTCCGGCCCCCTCATTCACAGGTGCCTCTTTCTGGAGTCGGGCCCCTTCTCACTCCGGGTATGTGGGGAGGGTGAGCAGCCCCACGGGGGGGGGCCAGCCCCGCCC
Organism: Budorcas taxicolor; assembly: GCF_023091745.1. Classification (NCBI taxonomy): domain Eukaryota; kingdom Metazoa; phylum Chordata; class Mammalia; order Artiodactyla; family Bovidae; genus Budorcas; species Budorcas taxicolor. The sequence goes on along the minus strand of NC_068920.1, from coordinate 165,382,451 downwards.
CAGCCGGCTGCTGCCTCGAGCCCCTGCCTGCTGTCCACCAACCGCCGGGGCTGGGGGACTTTGTCCCCAGGAAGGAGGAACTTTCCGACTGTCCTCTCAGCACATTCTCTGGCCTGTCCCTCCCGTCCTGCCCCCCACGGCTGGGGCAGGCCCCTCGGCCCTTCCAGGGGTCCTGAGCGACAGCCCCTTCCCGCGGGGGGCAGGTAGGCGTGCGGCAGTCAGACCGGTGGGGTCTGTCTCTGGTCCCTCTGAGGGTCTGTGTGGCCGCCCCCGGGAGGCAGAGGATGCCACAGGCCCGGGGATGGGCCGGCTGTCGTGAGCGCCCCTCAGCAGTCACCCCCTGGCCTGGAGTTCCTTGCACACCTACAGCAGCAGCAGCCACCATGCTTGTCCTCCCCAAACAGCACCTGACACACCGGGAGCTGGGGGCAGTGAGCGGGTGGGCTTCACAGAGGGTGAAGGCAGAGACCCTCCAGCTGGGCTCAGGGCTCTATAAGGAGGGGCCCTCCCCCAGCAGGCCAGGAGTGGCCTCTGCTGGGCCTGCCCCCCAGCCTGCAGCCCTGGCCCGGACACTGGCCCCCAGACGGTTGCAGGAGCTGCCTCTGAGCTGCATCCAGACCTGCGCTGGGCTCGCGGGACTCTGACAGCAGCGCCCCCGCAGGGCACAGAGACCCCCGTGGGGCCTGGGGCCTGGCCTGGATTCCAGCTCCTGCAGAGGTGCACAGCGCTGTGGGCACAGCTCACCACCTTAGACGGTGGCCCCGGGGCAAGAACACGGGGCTGTTTCGGGAAGCCTGTGCCTCGTGCTGCAGGCCAAGGCTCCCTTCCGAGGGGCGGCACCAAGCAACGCTCAGAGCTGGGGGCTGCCTGGGGGATCCCAGCAGAGGCTGCGGCAGGCCAGGCAGCAGCCTCCGGGCTGGGGGAAGCGGGGCAGGGGGCCCGACGCGGGGAGGAGCCTGGCCGGTTGCTGAGTAACAGTGGGGCTGCCCTTGCGGGGCCCGGGAGGATGCGGCTCCAGGCGAGACGGCCCCCGCCGGGCCCTGATGGCCAGGAAGGCGGCCAGGTCGAGGTCCAGCATGGCCACCCCTCCACGGGGCACGGGCGTGCTCTGGCGGCACTGCGGGCAGGGGACCCAGCGCTGCTCGGGGGCCGGTGCAGCCAGCCGCCGCACGCACGCCTGGCAGACAGTGTGGCCGCAATAGAGGCGGCGGGGCAGGTGCCCGGCGAGGTCATAGGCCGAGTAGCAGACGACGCAGTCACCGTGCTGGGGCCCAGTGGCCGAGGCCTCTTCAGAGGCTGAGTGCCCCTCTGGCAGCAGCATCCTGGGGAGGGATACGGAGCACCTCTGCAGGCCTGAAAGGTGGGCAGTGGCCCGTGGGGCTGGCCGACACCAGGACCTGGGCACAGCCTCAGTCCTCGTGACTGCCGGTCGGGCAGCGCCCTGGCCTGCGGCCCGGTCTCGGTGGCCCTCGGGCACCCTCCCAGGCTCGTACCCACCCCCCAGCCACTTGCTCGAGCCCCAGGTCTGTCTTACCTGCATCTGCTCTGCCAGGTGGCTGTGTCCAGAACGAGGGTGGCCAGGGGCGGGCTGGGGGGACCCGGGGCGCCTGGGGCTCCCTTCCTGGGGCTCACGTTACTGGCTGAACATGGACCAGTCAGCGGGGAGGCAGGTGGTGGCTGTGGGCTGCGTGGGCTCCCCTTTCAGCCTCAAAGCGCTTGCAACTGGATCCACCAACACCACCAACTGGGCTGGAGACGCCCCTGCTCCACCCCCCGACGCTGCGCAGCGCAGCCCAGCTTCCTGCCTCGCGACCCGGCCCTGTGCCCACTCACACTTGACCGCCACTCACCACAGGAAAGCTTTCTGGCTCCCACCTGGGTGCTGCGGGCTCTTCAGCACTCGGTTCCTCCAGGAAACCTGCCAGGACCCCCACAAGCTCAGAGCCCCGAGGGGCCCCCCACTCCGTGGCTCAGCCACTGCGTGTATGTCCGTGCTGAACTGTCACAGTGTCTTTTTGTCCCCTCGGCATTTCCATCACAAGCTAGCCCCACGAGGAGGCCCGCAAGCACAGGAGTGGAGAGACCACCCAGAAACCCCCAGGCGCAGGGTGCTGTGGAAAGCCCCTGGCGCCCCTTCAGAGGCCACCTCCCCCTGGCATACACCTGGCCAAGGCCCCAGGGCCAGCCTGGTGGCATAGCAGGATGGGGTGTGTCAGGGAGGGCTGGGAGGGGGTCAGACCCCAGAACCTCCCCCGCTGGAGGAGGCCAAGGGCCAGAGGGCCCCTCCTCACTCCCACCACCCTGGCAGTCCTCGGCCTCCTGGGCTGGTTGGACGGGTTTCTGTGGCCGCCCCGGGTGGGGTCATCTTCCTGTGGGGGCCAGCCAGGGGCAGGGGCCGGGAACCTGGCATGTCTGAGTCCCCATGTAGTCAGGCCAATGACATGTCTGCCCACACCCAGAGACCGGTCCTGCCACGCGGCCAGTCACCAGGGGTCAGGGGAGGGCTGTCACCGGGACCCGTCCATCCTGCGAGGCCAGCTCGCCTCCTCCAGCTGTCTGCCCCATCCCGGAAACATCAAGGCACCTGGTGCTGGCCTGGACGCTACCCCGGCACACGCGCTTTCCTGCCTCACCCCAGGCCCGAGGGGCTTAGCACCCCCGGCCTCCCACCCAGGCATGCCGTGCTGCCCAGACAGCTGGGGGACGGGTCTGGCCCAGCACTGTCTGCCCACCGCTACAGAGCCTGGGCCCCAGAGGCAGGACAGTGGTGAACAGCGCATGGCAGATGCCAGGGACCAGGGTGATCTGTGGGAAACCAGAAAGACACACAGGCAGGGCAGTGACTCACGGGTGGGCCGGGCCAGGTGCTGGGCCCCGGGCTCCCACCCCCGGAAACCTGCCCGCGCTGGTCCCACCCGCCACCGTGCTGCCAACTGGGCCCTCCTCCGGGAGGCTTGTCTCGGGCTCAGCACCCTGTTCCACGCACAGCATCCTCCTGCTGTCTAACTTGCCCCCAACTGGCCTTCCTGTCCAGCCCACGGGCCAAGCTGAGGCCGCAGGTCAGGTTGTCCTGGGGCTGCCCCGCCCGTGACTGTCCCACAGAGGCTGGCGGTCTCTGGCGGCATTTAGCCTGGGACCCTCCCCAAGGGGACAGTGGCAAGGAAGAAGTGTCCAGGATGGAGCTCGCACAGCTTTATTGCTTGGGCCTGGGCCTCGAAGAGGCGGTCAAGGGTGCCCCCAGCACGGGCAGTGCCCAGGGCTCCATTCCAGGGGCCTGGGCCGACGTCAGCCTTCCCGGTGGGTTGGGTGCAGCTGTCCAGGGAGGGGAGCAGCCAGTGCCCGTGACGACGCCACAGTGGCGGTCCCAACTGTCCAGGCCCTGGCCATGGCCACCTGAGCGGAGGCCGGCTGGCGGCGCCAGGCCTCGGGGCCAGCGGGGGCCGGGCTAGGAGACGACGCAGCAGCAGCTGTGGCAGCGGCAGAAGCGGGGGCAGTGGCAGCAGGAGCAGCAGGGGCAGCACCAGCAGTGATGGGCAATGTCGTCGCCGCGCCCCACGGGCGGCGGGCCGGCGTAGGCCAGTCCTGCCGGGCGCTGCCCGCTGCCACAGGGCTTGCAGGGCTGCTGACAGGCTGGCTGGCCCCGGACGGAGGCAGCCTCCTTGGCGCCCTTGGGCCCTGGGGCCTCCTCCAGAGGCTCCAGGGTGCAGGAGCTCATCGGCAGAGGCTGTGACTCTGCGGAGGATGAGCCCGCCTTCAGCTGCTGCCCCAGCTCAGGCCGCAGGTGAGCCCTCGGGATGCTTATGTGGGCATACGGGTTCTTGACGAGTGTCTCATGGGGGTCCATGGCCCTGCTGGCAAAGGTGAGCAAGGAGACAAAGTCAGCTCCGGGGAGGGCAGCAGCTGCATCCCCAGGTAAGCCAGGTTGTGGAAGCGCCTGAGTGTGCAAGGCCTGTGTGTGTGTGTGTGCAAGATGGCAGAGTATAGGGGCCATGAGGGCCAGCATCTCTCAGCTGTCCCCAGGTGTCCGCCACCCTCCCTGAGTGGCAGGGCCCTGTGATGGAGCTGGAAGTGGGGCGGGGGCCGGGAGACACAGCTAGGCTGGTCTAACCGCGGGTGGGGAAGTCCCTCAGCCCAGGACCCACCTGGAGCTGCGGTGGCGGCGAGCTGTCCTCTTGCCCAGGTCCTTGCGCCTGTGAGCTGAGCCTCCAGTAGCTGACTTTTTCCTCCTGGGGAGGGGCGGGGCCTCGGGCGGGGCTCAAAGACAGGGTGCCCAAGATGCCAGGAGGCCCCAATCCTGCAGCACAGCGGCCACCCACCTTTCCTTTCCTGGATGGGCGGTGGCCAGGCCTGGGCTCCCGGGGACCCTGCCAGCCTGGCTGATTCAGCCTTGACCCATCTGGGGCATGTCCAGGCCCTCCGGGAGCCGGCAGGTCAACGGAATGCAGGACAGGAGCCTGGGTCAGGCCCGCAGATGATCTGGGGCCTGGGCGTCACCCACAGTCTCAAAACCACCGCTTTGAAGCAGAGGGAGAGGGCTGCACGGTGACCTGAGCCTCTTGCCCGCAGGCAGAGACCAGGGCATTACTGAGCACGCTGCTCTGCTCGGAGGCTTACTGTGTTTCTAACTGATGAAAGATGTTTGGTTTGCATACCTTTGCCGATAAAACTTACTTATCTCACTACTGGCAACATGAGTTTCATACACAAGTGGCGTTTCCTGCTCATTTCTGAAACTAGTTTTGCTCTGGTCGCGGGGGGGGGGCCTGTGGACAACCCCCCGTCTCTCAGGGGCCGCATCCTCGGCCCTCCCACCTCCCCCAGCTTCCTGTCCTAGGTGGCGCCTGGCGCCTGCCACGCCCTGGGGTCGCTGTGTGCGGGGTCACAGCGGACGTGCGCTCTCGGCGCAGGGCCTGGCGCTGGCGAGCTCCGCCTGGGGCGGCCGGGCCCGCACCCCTCGTCCTTCGCGCTCGGGGGCAGGGGGCGCCTCCGGGAAGGGGGGGGGGGTCCAATCAGACGCGGTCCAGAGGCCAGCGGACCCGCGCGGCCGGTGTGGGGCCAGTCAGACCGGTCTGGGCACAAACTCTACCGATGCGGCACGGGATGCGGGGGGAACGGGGCCAGAGCCGGAATCGGGGGCCGACGGCGCAGGCCCACCGCGCAGGCCCCGCGGGCGCCGCCCGCCGCCCCGCAGCGTCCGCCGCGGCGGAGGGGCGGGGGCCGGCGCGTGCGCAAACCTGGCCTGGAAGGGAGCGGGCGGCGGGTGCGGACTGTAGTCCCAGAAGCCTCCGCGCTCGAGGGTTTTCCCAAAGACCAGGCTCGGGGTCAGCGGGCCCCTTCCCGCCAGACCCGGGCTTGGGCCGCCCCGGCGCTGAGCTTCCGGGCCCGGGCAGGGCGGGGCCTCGAGATGGGGCAGGAGGGGCCTGAGTAGAGCAGCTGCCCAGGCTGGACCCTGAGCCCCGCCCCCGGCCGAGGCTGCCTCAGTGTCCCGGCCTTCGGGCCAGGGCCCCTCGCTGCCCCTCCCTTGGGCACCTGCTCACGTGCACAGCTCTCACACTCGAGTGGTGGGTGACGCTGAAGGGGAGGCACTAGCCTGAGGCCTCAGAGAGAGAAAGTTGGGCCTGTGGGCCCAGAACGCCTTTCCGGCCTCCTGCCCACGCGGGGCCCTTCATCAGGAATGCCGACCGCGCTGGGCTCTGCTGCCCTGCAGGAGCTGGGCTTAGGTCTATAGCCAGGGGCACTCTGGCCTGTAACAGAGCAGAGCAGCTGTGGCTAGAGGGGCTGGGTCTGTCCAGGGTCAGAAGCAGGGCCCAGTGCTGGTCAAAGGAACGCTGGCAAGCCACGCCGTGGCTATGGCAGGTTAAGGAAAGGCACTCTGGAGGCCCAGGCCGCTCCAGTTCCCTGCCCTCCCTCTCACCTGACAGCTCCTCACAGGCAGAGGGTGTGTCCTGGGGGGGCAGGGAAGTCTGGCGAGGAAGCAGCTGAAAGGAATGGGGCCTTGCTGGGTGGGGTCGGGTTAGCCCACAGCTGTCTGATGGCCTGGCACCTGCTGACCTGCTAGGGTGCCGGAAAGGCCTCCCCGCCCATCCGTGTAGGTGCGTGTCCTCGGTGAGCTGCCCCGTGGGGCCTGTCCTGCCATCGGTCTGACCTGCTGCGCACCCCTCACACCACCCATGTGTCCCAGCGTCCTGTCCTTGAAGCACTCTCCCAGCCAGGGTTCCTCCATCGTCCACTCCTTCGATGCACACTTGCCCACCGCTGCTCACCCTCTTCTGCCCTCAGCCGGCCTGAGCTGGGCACCTGTGAGCCGGAACAGCCCGGAGGCATTCTCTAGGGGCCGAGGGGAAGGCAGTCCTCCAGAGACTCTGCCTGACGGTGGGGCCCCGGGGCCTGCTTTCCTGGGACCACCCTAGGGCTCCCTCTCCCCTTCCTTCCTCTGGTATTGTGAGATCTCAGGGTACTCCTTCCCTTCCAGAATCGGGGCAGGGGGCTTGACCAGGACCCAGGGTCAGCAGGCGGGGCCGGAGGTGGGGAAGACGCGAGGCGGCCTGCCGTGGGGATCCCGACTCCCACGGGGCCCGCGGGGGGAGGGGGAGGACGACCCCCAGAGCGGGCGCCAGGCCCGCGGCGGATCGAGGGGCGGCAGAGAGACTGGCCCCGCCCCGCGGACCCCGCGCGGGTCCCCAGACGGGGGGTGGCGCTGCGGGCGCCGCGCGCACTGCGGTCCCCGCGCCTCCGCCGCAGAGCGCGCCACGCTCCGCACGCACCTGCCGCCGCCGCCGCCGCCGCCGCGCCGAGCCCCGCGCCCGCGCCCCACGCCCCCGGGAGCCGCCGCGGCCCGGCCATCGCCCGAGGTCGCCGCCGGAGCCTTCGTTGCCGCCGAGCCAAGGCTCGGGCGCCGCATCCAGGCCTGCCTTTGAGACAACCTCTGCGGAGGCGGCGGCGCGCGGCCCGGCCCGGGAACGCCAGGCTGGGGCAGGTGAGTGCGGGCGGGGCGGGACAGCGCGGGGTCTTCGCTCGCCTGCCTCCACTGCTGGGCAGAGGTCGGGCCTCGGGCGCGAGGGGCTACGGAAGGGGCTGGGTTCCGAGTCTGTCGAGGGTCGGGGTCAGAGGTCGGGCGCCCTGTCTTTTGTGCGCGGTGAGGGTGGGCCCAGGTGCTGACCTCACGCCGTCTCTCACCTGCAGCTCCGGCCCAGCCCCGGCCTCTCCTGTGCTTCCGCCGCCAACCCCGAGCTTGCCGCCCGGGTCCTTTGGCGGCCAGCGCTCAGGCTAGCTGCCTTCCCTGGGCGCCCTGTCCTGGAGCCATGGGGCCCACCTAGCCCCTGCCTGCCCGGATGTCCGGGCCCCGGAACGGCTGATCTCGGCTGCAGGGGGACCTCCTGCAACGCCCCCTGGCCAGCCTCAGAGGCCAGAGACCCTGGGTGAGCCCCTGGGCCCGACCCCCGGCCCAGGGCAACCGCCCACACCCCCCTGCCCCTCTCCTCCTCCCCCACCCCTTCCTCCTCCCCCGCGGACCGGACCTGAGAAGCCACAGTGGCCGCTGGGGGGGGCCCTTCCCCCCAAGCTTTTGCCCGCCTCCTCCAGGAGTCCACAGGGCAGCCAGGATGCTGTCCCCTCGCTGCCCCCCCGGCCCCACCCAACTCCCCCCGCCACCCGAGCACCCAGTCTGACTGGAGACAGCCGGATGCCGGCTGACCCGGGGCCCGAGGCGGGCGGTGGCTGGCCAGGCTTCCTCATGTCCTGCCTGAAGGGCCCGCATGTCATCCTCAAGATGGAGGCCATGAAGATGGTCCACCCTGAGAAGTTCCCTGAGCTGCAGGCGGCCGCCCCCTGCTTCCCGCCTGCGCCCCGGCCTGCCCCGGCCCTCGCGCCCAAGCGAGCCTGGCCCTCAGACACAGAGATCATCGTCAACCAGGCCTGTGGGGGGGACATGCCCGCCCTGGAAGGGGCGCCCTGCACCCCGCCCCTGCCACGGCGGCCCCCCAAGGGCAGCGCTGAGCTGGGCTTCCCCCGGGGGGCGCCGGCGGACGAGGTCATCGTGAACCAGTACGTGATGCGGCCCGGCCCTGCGGCCCCAGGGGCCCCTGCGGCAGCGGTGGCCGCGGCCCCGGGGGAGCCTCTGGAGTGCCCGACGTGCGGGCACACGTACAACGCCACGCAGCGGCGGCCCCGCGTGCTGTCCTGCCTGCACTCCGTGTGCGAGCAGTGCCTACAGATCCTCTATGAGTCCTGCCCCAAGTACAAGTTCATCTCCTGTCCCACCTGCCGCCGTGAGACTGTGCTCTTCACTGACTACGGCCTGGCCGCGCTGGCCATCAACACGTCCATCCTGAGCCGCCTGCCGCCCGAGGCGCTGACCGCCCCGTCGGGTGGCCAGTGGGGTGGTGAGCCCGAGGGCAGCTGCTACCAGACCTTCCGGCAGTACTGCGGGGCTGCGTGCACGTGCCATGCGCGGAACCCGCTGTCTGCCTGCTCCATCATGTAGCGCCCGCCCGCTCGCCACTGCCCGCCGGTCCCTGCTCACTGCTGCTTCAGGGATCTGGCCCTGCCCTGTTGCCCGCTAACCCCTTGCCCACCACAGCTTCTGGCCCCACCCACGTGGCATTGTCGCTGCAGCCAACTCTGCCATTAAAACTGTTTGCCAAAGCCTGCACCTCGTGCCCTGCACCGGAGCCGAGGCCTGCTCACAGGCCCGGGCCCGGGGGGGAGTGGGCACGCAGAGCGGCAGCCCTGGTGGGGTCCAGGCTGAGCAACCGGAGCGAGGCCAGATACTGGGGGTCAGCCTGCTCTGCTCAGTGGGGCCCAGGCGGGGCCTGTGTGTGCGTGTGTGAGCCACCTGTGTGCTCCGGGCAGGCCTGTGGGAGCAGCTGGGCGGAGCAGGGCTGGCTGGACAAAGGGAGGGCATGGGAGGGCACCTTCTCTGCGCTGGGCCCTGGGTGTGAGTGCAGCCGGGGGCACGAGGCAGCCCACCTGGGCCGCGGAGCCCGCCTGACTCCCTGAGGCGCTGTGGGCACAGCCCGGGGGCCCGTCTGAGCTGGGGCTGGGACAAAAGCTGGCTGCAACCACAGTGGGGTACAGGGCCTGAGGGCCTCCTGTCCGGTACTGGGCGACTGCATCTGAGGAAGGGACTGTCGCCCAGCTGGTGAAGGAAGGGTAGAGGGGAGGGGGTGCAGGAACGACAGCATCAGTCCCAGCGTCTTTTTATTGAGAGCTGCCCCTTGTACCGACGAACCCGCGAGGCAGGGCTGTGACAGTGTCCATCAGGCGCAGGCTGCAGGCTCAGGGAGGAGCAGTGCGGCGGGGTCGGGAGGACAGCGCCCAGTTGGTGGTCTCTCTCTGGCTGCAGGACCCGGTGGGGCCCTGGGCCCTTGAAGTGGAGGGGTGTGTGCTGACACCCAGCCTGCTAGGGGCCGCCGGGCTTCTGAGGCGGCCCTTTGTGGGCTGGGCCTGTGCGGCAGGGGGCCCCCAGGCTGTCTGACCTTCAGGGAACACTTGGGTCCATGGCGCCCCCTCCTGCAGAACGGCCGGGTGGGAGGCCCAGCAGCGGGGTGGGGCCTGTCCAGCGAGGGGCTCTCAGAGCCCTGGCCACGGCCCTCCTCCAGTGCTGTGCTGGGCACAGGCGGCTCGTGTCTGGGCAGTAGGTGTCTCGGGCTGGGTCAGGATGAACGCAGGTTCCAGGGCAGCCCTGTCCAGGCCCCGGGATGAAGGCTAGCGCCCTGGTCAGCCCTGGGTTCTTCAGTCCTGGTCAGCGGGCCTTGGCACCGAGGCCTCCTGTCGGTCGGCAGCCGCGGCTGGCCCAGGCCCGGGCCCAGGCCGTGCCGGCTGCAGGCGTGTGGCCATCAGCGGCGGGAGCCGCCCAGCAGCACGAAGAGCAGCCCCAGCAGCATGAGCGGGGCGAAGACGAGCAGCAGGCCGAGCAGCTCGAGTGCCAGCAGGCTCAGCAGTGCCAGGCGGCGGGCGCAGGGCCCGTGTCCCCGCAGGGCCCAGAGCCAGGCACCCAGGCAGGGCGGGCAGGGCAGGAAGGGCAGGCAGCCTCGGCCGCCCAGGGCCTCCGGCAGGAAGCGCAGCTGGTAGCGGTGCTCCAGGGAGGCCCAGGGCCCGCGGCCGCGGCGGGCAGGCAGGGGCGGGGTGGGGGGCGCGGGGCGCGGGGCCCTGTCCGCCCGCAGCAGCTCCTCCTGCAGCCGGCAGATCTCCCACTCAAGCACGGGGGTTTTCTGGCGACACAGCGGGCAGCGTGCGTGGCCCAGGTCGCCGGGGGCGGCACCCAGCAGCCGGTGCAGACAGCCGGTGCAGAGGCCATGGCCGCAGTTCAGCAGGGCCCGGCGCTGCTGCCCCGGCCCGTAGGGCTCTGTGCAGACGGGGCACTCCTCCGCCTCCTGCTGCACCTCCTCGTTCTCCGTGCGGCTGGACCAGGGCGGGGCCGCGGCCCCCAGCAGGGGCTCACTGTCCGGCGTCCTGGCACCCTCGGGCTCCCCAAGGGCCCCGCTGCCCGGCCCATCCTCTACCAGCACTTGGTGCAGTGGGTCCACGTGCTCGGGGCCCAGAGGCCGACTGGTGAACCCAGAGCTGCGGCCAGCAGGGCCACCAGCAGGGACCCCAGGGCACAGTTCAGGGGCGGTGCCTCCAGGGCAGGGCCCGGGATGGGTGGGTGGGGACCCCAGGGTGGCAGAGGGGTGGCTGGGGCCTTGAAGGTCAGCGTGGTCCTCCACAGCCGGGGCAGGCTCTGGCACTGACCTTGCAGCAACCGCCGCCTCCTTCTGGCTCCGGGCCCCACTCGAGGAAACTTCACTTGGGTCCCCGTGCCCCTGCCGGCTCCTGGGCCCAGTGTGCCGTCTCCGACAGGATCTGCCCAAGCCCAGCCGTGGGCAAGGCAGTCCCTGTGTCAGCCAGGGACGGCCAGCTGGATTCTAGGCGGTGGCCTTGTGGGCAGGCCAGTCCAACTCCTCCAACAGGAATTCCCCACCCAGGGGTGGGGACGCCAGTCAGACCTCCCTCCCCACCAGCCTGAGCCACACCCCTTCCCTCCAACCCAGGCCACGCCCCCTCCCTCTCTCCTGAGGGCCCTGGGCAGCTGTACCCTGAGCTGGTAAGGAATGGTCAACACCAGCCTGGCCGGGTGCCTTTCCTGCTTGGCCCTCCCTCAGGGCAAGGGCAGAGTCTACACAAGGTGGGCAAATGGCCGGCACCCGCATCAGACTCACGCACCGGAGTGTGGGCTGAGCCACGGTGCCCGTGCCCAGTGGAGGGGGCTGTTCCATCCAGACCCGCTCTGGACCACCCACCGCCCGAGGCCCACTCCCACACAAGGAAGAGCAGGTAGGAAGCGGCCACCAAGAGCCCGGCGTTTATTGCTGAGGCTTTCCTGGAACTGAGCGGGCAGGTGTGTGCTGCCCAGGGCCTCCTTCTGCTGGGGTCTGTGCAGGCGAGTTGACCACCCTCCCAGCTGGGAGACAGGGTGAGAGCCAACAACGGCCCCCAGAGAGCGTCGGGCAGGGTGGCTGCGGCCAACAGCAGGATGGCCCTTCAGGCCCACGTCTCAGTCTGGAAACGCAGTGTCCGCTGCAGCTGGGCAAGGTAGGCGGTCGCATCGGGGCCAGAGAGCCCGCCCTCCTCCCGGAAGATGGACAGCAAGGTGTCGCACACATCGGCCGGCATGTACTTGGCGTTGCTGGAAGGGCAGGCAGGACAGCGCTCAGCACAGCTGGGGTCCCCACGGGGCCCATCCCTCCAACCACCCTCGGCCCAGGCTCACCCTGCCAGGTAGAAGTGGGCGCCCCGGCCGTCCAGCAGCTCCCACACCAGCGGCCCGAATGCCTGGAGCCGGTGCTGCACGTAGACCTTCTGCTCCTGCGGGGCGGGGGGCGGGGGGCGCTCTGAGCCTGCACCCTGGGCGCCCCGGCCCGTGCCCCTCCCCGCCCCTGCACACACACCTGCTCCCGGGAGAAGGCCGTGACCAGAGTTAGGCAGCCCCTCGCCTGCAGCTGTTCCCACTCGGCCTCCCAGTAGAAGTCCTGGTCCCGCCGGCGGCAGCCGAAGAACAGCACATTTCCTGGGGGGAGGGGGTGGGGAGCAGGAGCCTGAGCCTGGGCCTGCACCCGCGGAGCTCAGCTGGCCGCCTCCCCACCCCAGACTCTGCTCACCAGTCTCGCCCTGGGCCACTCGCTCCTGGATGGCTGCTCGGAAGGGGGCTACGCCGGTGCCGGGCCCCACCATGATCACAGGTACGTCTGGAGTCTTTGGGAACGTCAGGCCCCCAGACCGCACCCACAGGGGCACCCGGACAGGTCCTATGGCGTGAAGGAGGCGGCTTGAAGAGGCTCCCAGGCCCAGGGCCCATCCCCCCACCCCAAAGAGCCAGGGTCACCTTGCACAGGGTCCAGGGACGCCAGCCAGCTGGAGCAGAGGCCGCGGCGGGGCTCCCGGAGGCGGGTCCGGTACTGCACCACGGCCACCAGGATCTGCAGCCGCGAGGGGTGGGCCTGGGGGACGGGACAGTAGGCAGCCTGCCCCGTGGGCCCCCTGCCTGGCTCCCTGCCACCCCTCCACCCCACCCCCGCCGCTGAGACTGGCCCTCCTCTCTCACCCGCAGAGAGGAGGCGATGGAGAAGGCCCGGGGCCGGATCAGGGGCAGCAGGTCCAGCAGGTAGTCTGGGGGGATGGCAGCAGCCGTGTGGGGGAAGTCGCCTAGCACCTGGGGGGGCAGCGGCAGGGCAGCCGCGGCTGGCAGGGCCACACGCACTGCAGCAGGGCGCCCAGGCCCACTCGCCAGCCCCTGCCCACCTCCAGGCCCGTCCCGTGGGGCCAGGCCCTCCCCGGCCCCTGCCCTCCCCCGGCCCCTGCCCACCTCCAGGCCCCTCCCGTGGGGCCAGGCCCTCCCCGGCCCCTGCCCACCTCCAGGGCCGTCCTGCGGGGCCGGGTGCAGTACTCGCAAAGCTCCTCCTGGCCCTGTGCAGAGCTGAACTCCCGCAGCTTCTCCCGCTCCAGCTCGTGGGGGGAGAGACAGGCCAGGAGTTCAAAGAAGGAGCGGCGGGGGACACTGGCAATGTCCAGGTACTGGGACACGAGACGCCGTATGGAGCAGGGCTGGGGCAGCCGCGCGGGGCAGGTGACGCCTGCAGGGGATGGGACGCTGTGGGGGGCGGGCACAGGGGGACCGGGCACCGGGGGGCGTGGGGGAGCGCACAGTGCGAGTGCCGCGGCCTCGGGGGCTCACCCAGCTCCCGGGGCTGCAGTGTGAAGTGCTGCTCGGGGTCCAGGCCCAGCGCCTGGCAGAATTGCTGGACGTGGCTGGCCGTGTTCTCGGGCTGGATCAGCACCACGTCGCCAGCTGCAAAGCTGTGGGGGAAGAACAGCCAGGACCTGGGGAGGGGCCCGCCTGCGGGGTGAGGACACTGGGGGCTCCAGGAAGCTGCAGAGGAAGGAGGCAAGCGGCCAGGGAGGCTAGGGGCCCCTGGACAGAGGGGTTCTGCCTCCCCAGCTGTCGTCCCTGCTCTCGGCCCTGACGTGCACCCACTTCAGAAGAGCAGCTCAACCCTGGACTGGGGCTCCCGCGCAGCCCCTCCACGGGCCCCCGGCGCCGACCCGCACCTCATCCCAGAGCCCGAGATGTCGAACTCAATCAGCCGCACGTCCTGAAAGTGCGAGGGCCCCGTGACCCTCTGATTGCTGACCATGGGCGCCAGGAACGGCTGGAGCTCTGAAGGGGGCCCCTGAGGGTCTGTTCCGGCCACACACAGCTCCTCAGGGCCCGAGGTGGGGGTGTCCTTGAGGAACTGCAGGGTGAACTTGGAGGGCCAACTGTGAAAGGGCAGACACTCTCAGACCGCTGGCCAGGTCTGCCGTGCGGGTGGGTGCCACCCCAAGGCTACACTTACGGGACTCCAGGAGGGCTCAGGTCGAGGTTCAGAGGCACAGGGTGCGGCCCCAGCACCTTCTCCCACAGATCCTGCAGCCAGGGGTCGATGGCGGCGTCGGGCCTGCAGAGAGCAGGTACACACCCCTCTGGCGACCCTGCTCCCAGCTGGGCCCGCAGGAGGGTACCCCCACCCCGCAACCCACTCACCCCAGCTCGTGCTGGTCATCACCCAGGCACACGGGCAGGAGGGCGCTGCCTCCAAGCTGCAGCAGCCGGCGGTGCAGCTTCTTGGCCACGAAGTTGAACCTACAGAGAAGACAGAGCTGGTGCTGGCCCCGGCCCCGCACAGGCGGGAGGAACACGCCCAGTGGGCTGCACAGGGTGGGGGCTCCCAAGGCCCCGCAGGCTCCTTTGCTGGCTCCCTGAAGGACAGAAGGGTCTCTCACCCCCCCCGTGGGTGTGCCCGGCAGTGGGAACAGACGTCTACGTTTGCAGTAAACAAAGCCCCCAGACCCTTCCCAGGCGAGGGTCACAGGCCACCCACTTTCCGTCCTTTTCACCCGGACAGGTCCGGGCGCCGGGCTGCATTTGGCTCTGGAGGCATCTGTACCCAGCGACCCCTCCCTCAGCTCCGAGCTGAAGAGTTAGGAGTTGTAATGTTGCAGGAGCCCCACGCCGTGTGTGGCCCTGAACACAAAGCCCTCAGAACTTCCCTGGGAAATAGTGCAAAGCGACGGCACTCCGCTCAGGACACAGACATGTCGTGAAAATGGTGAGAGAAAGCAAAGCGGAGGCAGGCAGCGGTGGCCACGGATGGCTCCCGGGGCCGGGCTCTTTGCACCCTGCCTGCTCTCCGCGCTCGTCGTAAGCTCAAACCCCTCCCCGAAGGCTGCTTATGAAGGCGGGGTGAGCCGGGCTCCCTTGTTGCCCTATGTCACATGTTGACAGAGGACGCTGGCTCAGGCCCTGGAGTCTGGCTCTGGACACCAGTTCCTGCCTGGACCGTGTCTCAGGTGTGGCCCCAGCCAGCCCCCTCCCCGCCCCGGCTGTCCTGCTCACTTCCTGCATGAACCAGCCTATCCTTCACGCCCAGGGCTTCTGGCCACGGAGAAGGTGTCACCAAGGAGTGTCTGTGGGGCCAGGAAGCGTGGCCAGGGCCACGGCCTCAAGGGGGTGCCCTGGGGGCTAGGTCACGCACCCCTCCGCCAGGCCACTGTGTGGACGCAGGGGACAGGCCCACCCTCCCTCACTCACTTGGCGTAAGACGAGTCCCCAAGACCCAGCACAGCAAAGTCCATCTGACGGAGGGCGGTTGACGGCAGGCTCCTCCGGAAGATGAACCTCCAGAAACTCTGCAGTGGGAGAGGGGTGCTCAGGGCCTCTCCCAGCCACCGGGCCAGGCCTCCCCAGGGCCCAGGCCTCCCCAGGGCTCTGCTCTCCTAAGCAACGCTTTTGTTACAAGACCGCTTCTCGTTCTACCGTAGCAGTGAATGAGTTGGGCAAAGGCAGAAAATGGTAAAGCCGAAGAAAGCCGCCCTGGCAGCAGTGCTGGAGCTGGGCTCCAGTGCTCCCTGCAGAGGGCCGGGGGCGCCAGGTGGGGCTGTCACCAGCAGGGCAGCTGCCGGCTCGCCCCCCTCCCCCCCCAGCATGCGGGCAGCACGGCCCCGGCAGCTCTCAGCCCCGCCTCGGGCCTCACAGCCACAGAGGCTCTGGGCCAGCACGGCAGACCCTGAGACCCCTCTCTGGTCTGGGTTCCCCACTCAGTGGGATCTTCCCTCCTGGGCCTGGAGCTACCGGCCATCAGGCTGCTCCGTGTCCGTTCCCTGCCCCCGTGGAGCCAGCCCAGGTTCCACACTGTTCCCCTCCCCCGGGGCACCCTCGCCTCCATGCTGCCACTCATCCCAGGTGGCCCCCAGGTCGGAGCCCGAGTCCCTCTCCTTCCCTGACCACAGGGTCACCACTGGGCAGCTTGTGCGGGAGTGCCTCCCATTCCAGGTCTTGGCCTGGCCTTCCCGCAGGCCCAGAGGCGCTTCTGAGATCTCCTGCTTAGACCTTGTCTCCTGAAGGCTATGGAAAGCCTCAGGTACTTCCTGAGAAAGGGTCCAGGGAAGATGCGATTCTCACAGCTTCGGTGTGAAAATGCCAGGTTTCCCCTTGCACTGCCGGCAGACAGTGGGGCTCACTTCAGGTTGAAGCTGTCTTCTCCAGGCCCCTGAAAGTTTGCTCTGAGATGGTCCAGCTGGGTGGTCGCTGCTGGGAAGCCAGTGTCTCTCTGTGGCCTGCTCTGATCCCAGATGCCTGGGCACTCTGCATGCCCAACAGCTGAAACCCACACGAGTCAGGTGTCAGTGGGGGCCCGGTTCACGCCCTGCCGGCCCTTCCTGGGCACATGGTGGGCTTGTTGGCCCGAGATCCAGCCTTCAGCCCTGTTGACACTTTCCGCGGTGATTCTCTCACCAGTCTCCTTCCTGCTGCGGGGCTGCTGGGAAAATCTCGGGCTCCTGATGTCATCTTTCTTGTTCCCTAACTTTGCTATGGTTTCTGGGAGAATTTCTCAGCGTTATCTTCTGATCTGGGATCATTTTAAGGTGGTCTCCTCAGCTCCTGCTCTGCCCAGGCTTGCTTTCTGGCCCCAGGGCGCCGGCTCGCCCACCCCTCACAGATGGGAGCTCTGCTCTGCCTGTTCCTCTGGTTCCGCGTGTGCTTCTCCTGGTCCCCGTCCTTCGCAGCGGTCTTTCCTTGAGCACGTGGTCGTTTTTTGTGGTCTATCTGTGCTTCAGATGACAGAAAACCTCAAGCTCAGGCCTGTCACCAGTGGGTTTCTTGGCCAAGAGAGGGGCCTGCCCGGCCAGTGTCCGATGGCGACCAGGAGGCTGGGGTCCCCTGCTCCTGTGCCGTGCTGGGTCAGGAGGGCCCCATCCTGACTGCCTCCGTGGTGTCCATCCTGGCATCTGGCCCTCCGGTAACCACCCTCATGCCGGTGTGACCGTCTCCACGCTCATGCTATTATTTCTGCGGCAAAGTCAGGACCTCTGCCCAGCTGGCCCCACGGGGGTCTCTATCCCCCACCCCTTCCACACCCTGGTTTCTGGCACCCACCACACGCCTCCTGCCCTGATCTCCCCAGACCTGCCTCCTCTCCTGCGCCGCCTCCTGTAATGGTGTGCCCACTCCAAGCCTATTCTCAATCTTCTGCCTTTTGCACCTACCAGCATTTATACAGGCCTGGGTTTCTCTCTCACAGCTATTCTGTTTAATCCCTTAACCCCCCACAGCATAAGCGTTTTTGAGTCGTCTCACGTGCAGACATCCTTAAACGCTTCCGTGCCTGAGGTTGCCAGCCATCCCTGTGCTGACCTCACTTCAACTCCTTGCAGCTTTGAGCACCAGAGACCACCCTCTGGAGACAGTCACCCTTCTGCCCTTGGCCCTGGAGACGGTCCACTCCCCCTTCTCGCTGGCGGGGCCTCTTTGCTGCTCCTCACTGGCTTTGTGTTTAAGGGCAGCCCGTCCTGGGGGAGGGAGGCACCTCCTTCCTCTCGCCTCCATATTTTGGCCACTGCAAAACGTGCCTCCACTAAGGATCCTCATTGGAGCTCCAGGCCGACTGCGCATCTCCACCTGGACAACATCCGGGCACCTCACCCTCCCGATTCTCTTGCTTCTGTGCGTGGAACCATCATCCATCCTAGTAGCTAGGCTCAAATCTCTGTCTTAACTCTATCTTCTTTCTCATCTTTGAAATAGATTCCACGATTGCATGTTCAATCAACTCTACCTTCTTAGCACCTCTGGAGGGCGTCTGCCCCTCTCTGCTCTGCCACCATCCTGCCCCAAGCCTCAGGCTCTGGGCTGCACTGTGCCCACCTCCCACCCCCACCCCCACCCCCACCCCCACCCCCACCCCCACCCCCACCCCCACCCCCACCCCCGTTCCGGCTCTCCTGCAGCCTGCTCCCCCTGCAGACAAGGGCTGGTTTTGCTGGAATACACACGTGACTGCATCACCCCACGGGTTCCACGGCCCTTCGTTTCAAATCCTTCTGCCTCCCTGTGGCTGTTGACCTCTTTGGGATCCAACCTGGCTGCCCGCTCTTTTTCCCTCCAAGCCTGATTCATTCCTTGGTTCGACCATCCTGAACCGCTTTCCACTCTTCCATGGCTGGGCTCTTTTTCTCCTCTGCAGAGGCTGCTCCCTCTTGCCTGGTGCCTGGCTAGCCCCCACTTATCCTTCAAGACTTAGCCTAGCCTCTTTTCTTCTAGAAAGCTCTCCCTGAACCTCCAGATTGAGGGGGCAGCCCTTATTAATGCTCCCATTAAACATCAAGCACTTTCTCTTGCAGTGTGCATTTTTTTGACATTGTAACTGCCCATTAAACATTTGCTTTTGCTGTTCTGAGTTTCACGAGGGTAGAAATGTGACTACTGGGTTCATAGCTGGATCCACAGCATGAGATTATACTTGGAATACAATGTGTGCTCAAAAGATGGTCAAAGAATGGAAGAATGTTCCCTGAAGCTGAGCTTTGAAATACACACAAGACCCATACCAGATTTATATACAGCCCTGGAAAAAACATGAAAAGTTAAAGCGGTCCAGAGTTTATTAGGAAGGACACCCAGAGCTCCCCGCTCCACCCAGAGATCTCCTCCCAAATCCACAGGAGAACAATTATCCACTGTGCTTCTCAAGTCTTTCCAGGCAACGAAACCAGGGTGCGGGCCAAGGGCAGGGAGCTGAGCTCCTGAGCGCACCTCAGGTCAGCCTTACCTTCATGTTGTCCGGGGGGTCTCCTTG
Organism: Budorcas taxicolor; assembly: GCF_023091745.1. NCBI lineage: Eukaryota > Metazoa > Chordata > Mammalia > Artiodactyla > Bovidae > Budorcas > Budorcas taxicolor. The sequence continues at coordinate 165,363,801 of NC_068920.1, read as the reverse complement.
GCCTGCAGTTGCACAAACAAATATCACCACGGGCTCATTAATCAGATTCACCTCAACAAAAAGACACACATGTAAGGCCTCGGGCTGTAATGGCCAGGCATCCTCCCAGCAGCCTGGCTCCCCTCCTTCTCTCAGAGGAATGGGGCAAAGGGACTCAGCGCTCGCGAGCGGCCGGCCTGCCTTCTCCTTCAGGCTCCTCGGCTACCGCTCCCCTGTCTCCATGCGTTAAACTGGCCGCTGCTCCCAAGCGTTCCCGGCCCCTAAATCTGCCGTAATGGAAGGGCCCGCTCTCAGACGAAACGCAGCCCCCTGGGGTCGAGCGCTTCGGGGGCCGGCGCCCCAAGCCCGCCGGGTACCCCCGCCGAGGTCCGAGGAGCCCTCACCACGGGGTAGGAGTCCAGGGCTTCCACCCGGCAGCTGAGCTGCCGGCGCCTGGCCTCGCGGCCCAGCCTCTCCGACACATCCTGGGCTGTGCCCGTTTGGCTGCCGAAGAGCACCAGGAGTCGTGCGCTCGGCATGGGCTGACCCCGGGGAACCCCGCAATCCTGACGTGACCCGCAGCACCCGCCGCCGCCCCGGGCCCCCGCGACCGGCTCCAACTTCCGGCTTCTGGCGTCGGCCGGAAGTGACGCCCTAGGGCCGCGCCCGGCGGGGCATGGCGTCCGAGCGTGGCGGGCGTCGGCGGGTGGTCTGTGAGGGGTCCCGGGTCGGGGCCGGGGGGTCGGCCGCGCGACGGGGCCGAAGGCAGGGGCAGGTGGGGCCGCTTGCTGCCTCTCGTTGGCCGCGGCGGCGGCAGCGGCGGGCGCCAGCGAGGCTAGGAGGGCGCGGCCGCGTAGCTCGGCAGCTGGGACGCTCGGCCGGACCCCGGCCCGCGCCCAACCGGCGCGATGCTCTTCTCGCTCCGGGAGCTGGTGCAGTGGCTGGGCTTCGCCACCTTCGAGATCTTCGTGCACCTGCTGGCCCTGTTGGTGTTCTCTGTGCTGCTAGCCCTGCGTGTGGACGGCCTGGCTCCTGGCCTCTCCTGGTGGAACGTCTTTGTGCCCTTCTTCGCTGCTGACGGGCTCAGCACCTACTTCACCACCATCGTCTCCGTGCGACTCTTCCAGGATGGAGAGAAGCGGCTGGCCGTGCTCCGCCTTTTCTGGGTCCTCACAGTTCTCAGCCTCAAGTTCGTCTTCGAGATGCTGTTGTGCCAGAAGTTGGTGGAGCAAACGCGAGAGCTTTGGTTCGGCCTGATCACGTCTCCGGCCTTCATTCTCCTGCAGCTGCTCATGATCCGCGCCTGCCGGGTCAACTAGCCTCGCAGAAGAGATAGGCTGGAGTGCTGGGGCCCACACGGAGTCCCCGTGTCTGCCGCACCAGAGAAATCTTGAGTCTGAGGGCCAGCTTGTGCCCTGCTGCGTGCCTGGTTTTCGATCAGTCGTGTCTGAAATTGTTCCCTCAGCTGGGCTAAAAGGAGAAGCCTTGATTCTTAAAGTGTATTTTCTCTTACTTCATGCTTTGATTAGCTAGTCTTGAACTGAGATCCCGAGAAGGATCCTGAGAAGGCCAGACAATCCTGAACTCCTGACAGAAACTGCATATAAGTAAAATATCCTCATGGGCTGTTGAGTATTTTCATGGATCCTGGCAAAGTACGCCGTGTGCAAAGGCTGCAAAGCTGGACTCGGGATATGCCCTGGCGAGCAGTGCTGACCTGAGCGCTTGCTGTCCCCATCTCCCCAGACTAGACTTTCTTAGATGCTTGAGCTCTAAAAAGTGTAAACCGGCTTGTGTCTTCTCCCCAGTGGCACTGCGGAGGATAGCTTTTTCTTCATTCCAACCCAGGCAGACAGGAGGATGTTAAATCAGCGTGACCCGGACCCTATCCGGAGATCTGTCACCTGAGAAAAGAACTTGCTTTCAAGGCACTGCTTGGCTTCCTATCCCAGCTTTTCCACCACCTTGTGGCCGGCAGTGTTAGTGCACCTGAGACGTTGAGGCCACTCTGAGGGACCAGAGAGGAACAGGTGTTCTGATGCGAATGGGCATTGAGACCTACACATGGGAAGTTTGCAGTTGGTCTCAGCCCACGCTTGTCACCCTGAGGGCTTTGGTTTGATGCCAGTTAGGTGCCAAATGAAAACATTTGCTGAGATGAAAATAAAGTAAGAGAGTGTTTTGCTGAAACACACGGTGGTTGCCTGACCTTTTGAGGGTCAATGCTGAGCCACTCCCTGCTGTGTGGTGTGTGTGGTCACAGAGCTGAGGTGGTGAGAGAGGGCTGGAAGTTGGCTCGAGCCTTCTGGTTGGATGGCAGCGTAGTTCCCTCGGAGCATCCCTGCTCCCTGCCTGGGAGCCAGAGTGAAGACACCCTGGGGGTGGGCCCACTTTGAGGGCTAACAGGCGTGTGCCATCAGAGGCCTTGTAGGCCTCACTGAACTGCAGAGCAGGAGTCAGCAGGCTATGACACGGGGCCCGTGTTTGTACTGCCCCTCAGCTAAAAATAACTTGCATTTTCAAAGGGTTGTGAAGACACCATGGCAGAGAGTGAGTGTGGCCTGTGGTGTACGGGGCTTGTGATCTGGGCACGGTTGGCCTTTGGGTCAGATCACTTTTGTTTGTGTGCGTGCAGGGAGAGGCTGTCCTGGGCATCATAGAGTGTTCAGTGGCACCCCTGACCTCCCCTTACCAGATGCCAGGAGCACCCCTCACTTGTGACAGCCCAGTGTCTCCAGACATTGCCACATCTCCTGGGGGACAAAGCTGTTCCTAGTAAGAACCACTGGACTAAATTATTCCCTGTCTCGCCCTTTACAGAACATGTTTTCTGGACTCTTGTTCTAGTGAAACAGCTTCAGGACCCTTTTCCTAGGATGGCTGCTGCACGGCCTGAGCCACTGAGATGCTTGAGTTGGAGGCTGGTCTAGTTTGTGCCACAGCCACAGAAACAACTCCTGCCCAGCATCGGCATAACCTGTGTCAAAACCAGATGCAAGCTGACCCTTGGGGGTGGCTCTCCTCTTAATGTTGCTCTTAGTCTGTGTCTTCTGTCATTGCCCTGTTGGATTCTGGCAGTTCGGGATCAGGTGATCCTGTCGGCCTACGAGGGATGAGTGCGAGAATGTTCAGCTTCCTTTGGGGAAGGTGATTTGAGGAGAGTCCTGAAGGAACACTTGAGCTCTGGAAGGCTGAAATCCAGTTTCTTTTCTCCAGCTGGATAGACTGGGCAGTTACAGTTATTGTAGTGATAGCTGCAGACTGCCACGGGACACAAGTGGAGAAGGGCCCTGGGGCTGAAACCTGCCCCGGTCTTTGCAGAGGCCCAGGTGCTCTTGGAGCCTTGTCTCTGAAAAGTGAGTGTAGTGGGAGGCAGGAGTGTCGTTTGTGAACATCTGCTGACTGTAGGCAGGTGCTGGAAAGGCAGGTGACACTTGTCCTTGCCCATGCCCCCAATTTGTCCGTCTCTCCTTGGCTCCAGCAGGGCCTGAAAGAATGTGGTGAACTTTGTGCAGCCCTCCCGGGGCAGTGAACTTCCTCATGGCAAGTACACGGAGAAGGTGTGCCCTCAAAGTCAGTGTTGGGACTGGGCGGTTCATCAGGTGAATGGAATGTGCCCCGGCTGTTATTGCCCTGTGTGCCTTGGACTGCTGTGGGCCTGCTTGTGTGCGTTATGGGCTTCCACACTCCCATCCGTGTTTGGTGGGCTCTGGATGACCAAGGGTGGATAGTTTCCACTACTTGTCTGGGCAACAATAGTGGATTCTAGGGGCCAGCAAAAATCAGAGATTCCTGAGAAACCGGTTACTCAGCACTGGGTGGGGCTCCAGCCGTTGCTGTCTCCACTAAGTCCCGAAGGAGACCGAGGACCGCAGGTGGGCGGTCCTTGGACCCATAGGCACCTGGGCCAGGAAGAAGGGGGCTGGCGTACAACCGGCGCGCCGCTCACGGGAGCGAGACAGCCTTCCAGTCCTGGGTTGGCCCTTCTTCCACCGCGCTTTCCGCGGGATAACAGGCGGACAGACCAAGCGCAGCCAAGGTCAGCCGCGACGCGGGGCCGGGGGTCCGGACTGCCTGAGGGGCAGAACCCGCCCCCTCCTGGCCCCGCCTTCCGAGCGCGGCCGGCCTCGGGAGCAAAGGCGGAAGTGTGGGCCTCCCTTGAGGGGCGTGAGGCGTCACGGGCGCGTCCCAGGGGGCCTCCCCAATAGGGGCCCACTCCGGTGCGGGGCGCTGACCACTGAGGTCGGCGGGAGGGCGGGGGCGGCGAGAACGCTCTCCAATCAGCGTGGTCGGCTACCCTCCCTGCCATAGGTGGGGCCGCGGGGCGGGGGCGGGCCTGAACGGGCCTCTCCCCCAATGGGCGGCGGCCCGGGGGTGGGGCCGCTGCGCGAAGGCCGGCGGCGGGCGGCGGCCGCAGTCCCCGGCGCGCGCTGGCTCCGGCGGCCGCTCTGCAGCATGGCCGGCTTGGGGCGGCCGGGCCCAGCGCCCCGCGCCGCGATGCCTGCCTGGAAGCGAGAGATCCTCGAGCGAAAGCGGGCTAAGCTGGCGGCCTTGGGCGGGGGCGCGGCGCTGGTCGCTGGGGCGGGCGCGACGGAGACCGCGGGGCCGGAGACCGAGCCGCTGGTGCTGGCCGAGAGCCTGGGCCCGCTGCGCGAAAACCCGTTCATGCGGCTCGAGTCGGAGCGGCGGCACGGGGCGCGGCGCGGCGGGGGCGCGGGCGTGGCGGGGCCCGGAGCGCGGCCCGCGGAGCAGCTGCTGGAGCTGTACTGCTGCGTGCCCGGAGTGCGCACCATCCGAGCCGACAACATCCTCATCATCGAGTCGGCGCCCGGCTTTCCGCCCGCGCCCGCGCCCGCGCCCAGCCCGGGCCTCGGTCCTGGCGGGACCGCCCGCATCCGAGCCGCGGAGGTGCTTGTGTACGAGGCATCGCTGCCGCCCGGCCGCGTCAGCCGCCTGCTCCAGAAGTTCGACCCGCCGGCCGCGCCGCGCCGCCGCGGGAGCCCGGAGCGCGTCCGCCCCACGCCGCCGCCCTCTCCGGGCCCGGCCGTTCCGCGCGTGGGCGAGCGCGCCGCCTGCTTCCAGTCCGATCCGGAGCGCTGCGGCTCAGGCCTTGGCCCCAGGCCCCGGCGCAGCGACTTCTTGCACAAGACCAGCAGCAACTCCTTCACTGTCCACCCGCGGGGCCTGCGCCATAGCGCGGGCACTCGCCCACTCCCCAACGGGCCCGCGGCCCCAGAGTCCCGGGCCGGCGCTGCCAAGGGCTTTGAGGGCTCCGCGCCTGGGCCAGGCGAGTGGAAGCCAAAGGTGGAGTCGGGGGAGGCCCCCGCCCACCAGTCCCCCAGCCAGGGGACCCCCAGTGCCACTCCAGCCGCGGCTCCGGCCCTGCCCACGCTCAGCCCTTCCAGTGCCACTCCCAGCCAGCGCCAGCGGGTCTCCGCGGCCGCCAGCGCCAATGACTCCTTCGAGATCCAGCCAGCCCCCAAGCCAGACATGGGCAGGATCCCTGCTGGGGATCTCCAGGCCCGGGCTCTGGCCAGCCTTCGAGTGAACTCTCCAAACTCTTTCGTAGTCATCCCCAGGCGCAAGACCTCTGGGGCTCCTCCTGGGGAAGGAAGGCGGTCCATGGCGCCTCCAGAGGAAGAAGTTGGCTGGGCCTCCCAGCACCCGGAGCCTGAAGCCCAGCAGGTGCCTGGAGTGGATGATGTGTCTGCAGCGGGGAGGAGCCCCTCCAGGATCGAGGAGGGGGGCAGCCCCGCACCCGCCACTGCCCTTGTGGACCCTGCCATCAGGTGGCAGAGGCCGCCCTCACCACCGCCGTCTCCACGGGCCGCCACTGAAGCTGAGCCTGCCCAGGGCTTCCAGACTCCTGGCTTGGCCAACAGTGGCAGGGAGCCTGGGCGGCCAGGGCTGCCCATCACTTTCATTGATGAGGTGGACTCGGAGGACGAGGTTCCCCAAGAAGCCAAACTGCCCTGCTCCGGGGCTGGCGCGCCTCCCCAGTACCACCCACATCCGACCAGGCCTGGGCACTTGTCAGAGCTCCAGCGTCGGGGTGGCAACACCTTCACAGTGGTGCCTAAGAGGAAGCCAGGGGCCGTCCAGGCCAATGGCGTGGCCAGGCCAAGGGAGGCTGAGGAAGAGGAGCCAGGCAGAGTTTCAGAGCCCCCTGCTGCCGTGGGGACCTCGCCGAAGAAGCGCTACCCCACCGTGCACGAGATCGAGGTGATCGGTGGCTATCTGGCCCTGCAGAAGTCCTGTCTCACCAAGGCTGGCTCCTCAAGAAAGAAGGTGAGTGGCGGGGAGCAGGGTCCCCAGCAGGGAGGGGGAGAGGTGGCAGGTCACAGATCTGTGCGTGTAGCACGTGGCCTGTTCTCAGGACACCTGGGCTGGGTGCAGGATGGCGTCTACGTGGACCAGAGGGGGCCGGTGGCTGTGCATGCTCCAGGAGAGTCTGGGCTGGGGGAGTCCCTGGCACGGGTTCCAGTGGGATCCTGGGGACCCAGGGGCTCTGTACATTGAGAGGCTGGTGGGGACTGTGGGTCTAGCCAGGGCTGTGTCTTCTTGTTGACTCTCGTGGCTCTCTCTGGAATTGGCTGGGCAGTCCTGTCCCAGGTGGGCCCTAGGTTTGAGGAGTGGCCTGGCATGTTCTTCGGGTCCTGGCCTGTGCAGGTAGCCGGGGCCAGGGTGGAAGTGGGAAGGGGCAGGAAGCCCTTTGATTTGGATGGGGTGGGACTCCTGCGCAGCTCCCCAGAGAGCATACTGGCTTCATGCTTAGCAGGACTTGGCTTTGAGTGAGGGTTGACAGGCTGGTCCGAGCCTGGGCTGAGCTGCTGGGGAGTGAGGAAAAGGCTGCCCTCACTGGGGAGGCCTGACACCCTCTGGGCACAGGAAGACGTTCCTCAGATTCTTCCTGGTCGTCTCGGCAGCAGTGTGTGACCCCGGGGCGGATTCCAAGGCCAGCTCCACATGACTGTGGTCAGCAGGTGCCGTGGGCTGACGCCCTCTCCTCCTCTGCTCGTCCTGAGGCTGCCTCTGCCCTTCGCCTCCGTGGTTGGGGCCGTGGGGGGCGGTGGCATGCTGGCGTCCTGGAGCCCCCTCGCCCGCCGTGCTGCTGGCGCTGTCTAATTGGGCGCGGCACCTCGCCCGTCCGCTTCCTTTGGCCTTCCTGCCTCAGGGTCGGCCTTGGCACTGCGTCACTCCCTGCGCCACCCTCTCCTGCCGCTCCATCTGCCCGGTCAGGCCGCGCCTATCCCCCGCCGCGCTTCCGGCGCCCCCCGCCCCTGCCCCGTCCTGCCCGCCTGACCTCGCCTCACCCTCTGTTCGCGTCCGGCAGCCACGGTCACGGCCCCACGCCCGTGCCTGTTCCCTCCCTCGTCAGCTCCTGCGTCCTGACCCTTGGCCCCAACTGCTGCTGGAGGCTCCTTTCCCCTGCTGGCCTCGGGCGGTGGAGGCGGTAGCTCCCACCCTGCCATGCGGAGGGTGGGCCTGAGGGCACTGGAGGCCGCGGAGCTCTCTGCTGAGCCCCCGTCCCAGCCCCATGGCCCCACGGCCGTCACGCTGGGAGCCTTCTGCTGTCTCCTGGGCCTGAAGGGCTGCAGCCCAAAGCCGGGGCAGGGCTGTGGGGGTCACCAGTGGCTGAGTGGGGGTGAGAAGGACGCCAGGAAGTTTCGAGAGGAAGAAGGCCCCGGCCTGGCCTGGCCCTCGGACCAGCCTGGTCTCTGTCCTGGTGCCAGCCTCAGGGGTAGGGGGTCCAGATGGATGGTGAGCAGCCTGGCTAGGGCCCTGCCATAGCAGCACGAGCTGCTGGGAGTGGTTTATGCCTGGGCGAGCACCAGCTGCCCTTTCCAGGAAGAGCGGAACGCCCGTTGGGTGGGACGGAGGCGTGGGGCCGCCCAGCCCTTCACAGTGACCCGGGCCACTCCGGCCATGGCCGCCCCCTGTGGTCCCACGGCCCCTGTGCCCATTCCAGCCAGCCTGGGGCTTCATCACCCTCCCGGTCCCCTCCCACCCCACGGTCCAGGGATGTGGGGGTCTGGAGTCCAGCAGGACATCGGGGGCCTCCTGGGTGGGGTGGGGGCTAGACCGCCGCCTCTTCCGAGGGACAGGGAGGCGCAGCTCCTCACATGGGCGTGGGCGCCCAGCCAGCTGCGCACCCTGCAGCCGTGCCCGGGGGGCGCACATGGCCCCCAGTTAGTTATTTCTGGGCAGAAGCACAGATACCCTTCCTCTCCCTGGCTGCTAGGGGAGGGGGCGGCCACGCCCCTCTCGCCCTGCCCCAGCCCTAGGCTCTCCGGGTTTGCACTGTGGGCCTCTCCCCTGGGAGGTGCCCGTCTGGCAGCTCCTCCCCTCCCCTCTGCCCTCCTCACCTGCCCATCACCCACCCAGCCCAGCACGATGCCCACAGGGCTTGAGCCTCCATGCCCAAGCCCCCGGCCACCCACCCCTCTGGTCCTCGGGTCTTTCTAGAGCCCGGGACCGCTGGAGCAGGCCCGGTCCCTCCTCTCAGCTTCCTCACTGATGGCGGGGAGGGGGGTAGGTGGGGGTGGGGCTGCCCTTAACTCAGGGCATCCCACCTGAGCCGTCGTGGGAACTCCTCTGGGGCCTTGTGGGGTGGTCCTGTGGCCCCCTGGAGCTTGGGCTGAGTGGGAGATGGTGGGTGCAGGGGTACGGAGTGGGGTGGGTGCTCACCCCCGGCTGGGACTGCTGGAGCCCACTCCCAGCCCAGAGTGCAGGGTGGACACTCTCCAGTAACCAGCTGGGCATGCCGGACGGGCTGCGGTGAGGGTGAAGTGGGCGGAGCCAGGACCCACCTGCTGGCGACCTGGGGCAAAGTCCCCGCCGGTCAGCTGACCAGGCTTGTGCAGGTGCCTCTGGCTGCAGCCCCTGCTCCTTCTGTTCTCCTCGGGTCTGGAGACAGGTCCCACCAGCGCACAAGTCACAGGGCGTCCTGTGACCCACAGACCTGAGCTCACGTGGAGCCTGGGGACTGAAGGGAGGTGGGACGTGACCTCCTGCGTGCCCCAGCTGGCTGAGGCAGGCCTGTGGGCCCACCCCTCCCGCCCGGCCGCTGCCTGGCCAGGCCGTGCCAGGCTCAGGGCCTGTTTGCGCCCAGCCCCCTTGGTGTCCTGCTTGCAGCTGGTCACGCGGACTAATGAGAGCGTGCTAATCCGCTGGGCCCTGGCAGCGAGCCCGTCCTTGTCCCCAGTGGCGGGGGATGGGCGCAGAGGGCCTGGGGTCCTCGGGACAGCGCTGTGTATCCAGGGGCACGCTCCCTGCGGGCCTGGGCTGGGTGACCCCTGTGCCGGAAGCCCCTTCCTGCCTTGGGCTCCTCCTGGGGTCTTTGGCCGCAGGTCTCAGAGGGCCAGTTCCCGGGGCGGTGGATGGGGGGTGGCCAGTTGACTCCATCCCCAGGGATGGAGTTCTGTCTCGGGACGAGCACCTCGATCCCACTTTTGCCTGGCCCTGGTGATGGTATGCCCATCTCCCTGACCGCTCGTCTGTGCCTGCGGGCCGGGCAGAGGCAGGCAAGGCTGCCCACAGCTGTGTGTGCCCATGGGAGGTGGCAGGACCCTGGCTCAGCAGGGCAGTGCCGGCTGCTCCTGGGCAGCCCTGCGCATGTCCCCCAAGGCTGGGCCCTCTGCTGCCCAGGACCGTGAGCCCAGCTCTTCTGAGACCCTCCCCTGCTCTCCGCTGTCCCCAGGCCCAAGGTTCTTCGCCCGGGGGCCTGGCTGCCTCTTTGGCTCCTTCCAGGGGAGGAGGAGGAACTTGAGCTGGCTGTGGTGTCCTGTGCCCTGGAGTTTAATATTTCGAGCTCCTGTAGGGCTGCTCACATCTGCTGCGGGCAGGCGGCTCCCGTATTCATTACCACCCCGCCTGGCCGGCTGAGCCCATGAGCAGGCGGTGGGGGCCTGGCCCTGGGCCCCGGAGAGGGAGGGTCCAGACCCCACGGGCCCTCCCCACCCGCAGCACAGTCTGGGCTCCGAGGCCTGTGGGTGGAAAGCAGAGGACTTTCCCCAGCATAGACTCCTGGGGCCTGTCGAGCGGACAGGGCAGGTGAAGACCGTGTGGGCAGGCCGAGTGAGAGAAGAGGGCCACTGGCCCTGCCCGGCACAGCTTCCGGCCGCCTCGCTCTGCAGAACGGTGACAGCCCCCGGTGCCCCTTCCTGGGCCTGGCGCAGAGCGGCTGCCTGAGCTCATGTGGGCCCTTGGGGGCCTGGTTGTGGGCGTGCCAGGCCCTGGCCCAGCCGTGGTGGTCTGTGCTGAGCAGGGCGGGTAGGATCATCCCGGTGCCTGGCAAGCTGGGCTGTGAACGCAGGCCTGGAGGAAGGCCCCAGCCGACAGGAGGGGCTTGCTGGAAGCACAGAGGTGGGCTCCCGGGTGTGGCCTCAGCTGGACCTGTTCCTGCTGGCGAGTGTCAGGCTGAGAGATGTGGCTGGTGCCCTGACTCCCTCGGGAGGCAGACCTGCGACCCTGGGGACCGCCTTGGAGGGATCTGGAGACCCCCTGCCTTAGGGCTCCTGGTGCTGGCTGGGGTCTGGGCCTTGGGACCAATGGTCACTAGGAGTGAGGGGACCCTGGGGTGGGAGGGGACAGGAAGGGAGGGGCAGGGCCCAGGCTACAGGCAGACACCGCGGCCTGAGGGTCCAGGTGGAGGGTCTTCTCTGATGAGGGGCAGCCCCCACCGTGAGGGCGATGGAGTGCTGGGCTCCTGCTCTGGTCTGACATCCCCACTGCACCCTGGGGGCCCCCTGCACCCAGCTCCGTCCAGCTAGAGGACCCCCAAGGCCCGCAGTAGGGCCTTCGCTGACGCGCCGCCTGCCCCCAGATGAAGATCTCCTTCAACGACAAGAGCCTGCAGACCACGTTTGAGTACCCCCCTGAAAGCTCCCTGCAGGAGGCGGAGGCAGAGGAGGAGGAGGAGGAGGACGCAGCGGAGGACGCGGAGGCTTACGGCCCTGATGGTGCAGCGGAGAAGCCCCTCACGCTGTTCCTGCCCCGGGCCACGTTCGTGAGCAGCGTGGGGCCTGAGAGCCCACGGCTGCCAGACGGCAGCTCCGGTGAGTGCCTGTCAGGGCGGGCAGGCAGGATGGGGTGGGGCGGCCCAGGCCGTGGGACTGCAGCCATATGTCCACCCATTCGGCCTGCAGGCTTGTCCAGCTACACGCCGAAGCACTCCGTGGCTTTCAGCAAGTGGCCGGAGCAGGTGCTGGAGCGGGCTCCGAGTGCGGAGGAGGCCCCGTCCAAGGAGGTCATGGTGAGCAGGGACAGGTGGTGGATGGGCGCCCAGGGAAGGTGGGCAAGATGGGGGCTCTAACGCCTGGGCGTGCCCTTGACTGCCTCCACACCCCTCTCTCAGCTCACACCCGCCAGTCAGAACGACCTCTCGGACTTCCGAAGCGAGCCAGCCCTCTACTTCTGACCTCCCACCCCCTGACCAGCATGGCCAAGGCTGAGCCCCCGGTGTCCGGGGGTTGCGCGCCCTGCGGCCTGCCGGGCTCTGCCCACCCACGTCCTGCTCGCCCTGCCTGGGGCCTCACGAGCAGGCTGGTGCTCAGGGCCCGAGCCTGGGGTGCCCGGGACTCCCGATCCTGGTTTGCAGGCACTGCCTGTGGGGAGGGCTGCTCCTGCCGTCAGTTGTGTCCGGGTGGAGGCCGGTGGGACTTGGATCTCCCCACCCGCACCCCCACATCAGCCACTGTTTCTGGTGATCGGCACGCCTCCCTGCCTCTGATGACGGACCCAATAAACGACACCGGATGAGCTGCCTCCACCTTCCTGCGCGGTCCTGGGCTGGGGAGAGGGCGTATCGAGGTGCGGTCCGTGAGGCTACATCGAGGCAGCGTGGCGGAGGCCGCCCACCTGGGGTCGGGTGGAGGACCATCGTGGCGTGTGTGCCCAGGGAGGTGGCCCTGAATAATGCCCCACACCGCGTAGTGTGGCCCAGGCTCCTCCCCACCCGTGGCCCTCATTGCCCTGCTTCCCCTCCCAGCCATGCTTTGGCTGGGCGAGGGTCTGCCCTGTGCATACCCCTGGTCTCTAGGGCTCCCCCTGCCCCCCAGAAGCAGGTCAGCGAGAGCTGTGGTGGGAGGCGGGACGCCAGGCAAGCTTTCTAGGGGCTGGAATCCTACAGGCCTGGGAGCGGGGGCACTATAGCTGTCGGGTCTGAAGGCTTTCCTGAAGGGCAAAGGGCTGGGGGTGGACAGAAGGGCAGGGCAGGGAGCCTCGCTGCTTGATTAGACTGGAAAGTTCCCGGACCTACTAGGGCCTGCAGAAAGGCCATGGCAAGCTGACCACTCGCTTGGGGTCCCGCTAGCAGGGAAAACTGCCAAGAGGTGACAAGAACAGGAGCGGCTCCCGGCTGGACTGGCTGCCTGTGTGGAGCCAGGCCATTCACAATCCAGCCCTTGAAGGCATGTCTTTTCCTCTTGGAACGTCAAGCCCAGGAGAAATGCCACCTGGCCAGGCTTGGGAGGGAGGAAGGTGTTTTCCTGGAAGGGGTGGGCCCAGACTTCTGTAGACCTTTTCAACTGACACACGCTTCCCAATCTGCCCAACCTCAAGAGACAGCAGTTGTGAGGACCCCAGCGGGGCTGATAGGCCAAGGAGATGGGCCCAGAAGACTCAGGAGGGATGGCTGGGCCCCAGGCTGCACAGACGCCACTCGTGACCAGAGAGAGTGGGAAGCATGGGTGCTGTGCTGCCCCGCAGCGTTCGGAGTCACTGGGCTGGAGTGCAGCTCTTCCCAGGGCTCTAAGGACCAAGAAGGCTCCCTAGACCCGACCTTATGCTAGAGGCCAGGAGCAGCGGCACCTTCAGTGCAGTGTGGGCTATGTGCTAGGCTCAGAGGAAGCGGGTGTGGCAGAGGTCACAGGAAACGCTCAGGGGCACCCTTACCTCTACCCCAACAAGGCTGGACACAGGGAAAGTCACTCCAGGCCCTCTTCTCTCCTTCACAAGGAACCATATGACAGCCGGGCCAGAGTTCTGTGTTCTGACTTGGGCAGGGGGGCGGGGGGGGGGGGGGGGGGGCGGGTGTGTGTGTGTGCGGTTTGCATCTGGCAGCCCCACACTACACAGGCAGCAGGGTGGCATGGATCTTTACAAAGACAAACTTTATTGACAGTCACAGGCCTCCAGGGCAAGCTCTGAGGTGAAGAAGGGCCCCAGCCCCTCCTCCACTTGCCTGGGCACCTACCAGCTGAGGAAGGAAGTCTGGGGACTCCCGCCCTGCTAAGTTTAGAAGCAGGCCTTCCCTGCAGCCCGGGTGGTGTGGGGGCCCTGCAGAGCTACACTCCCCAGAGCCTGCGTGAGTGCAGGACTAGGACCCCCCCACTGGGTGGGCTACACCCAGGGCCATCCTGTCACCCAGAGCCACTGAAGCTTGGCAGTTGCCCCTCTCGGCACCGAAGACAACAAACGGAGAAAGCTGCTTCCCTGAAGAACAAAGGTGCTTTAAAGACAGGCTTTCGGGGGGCGCTGAGCCACAGGCAGGACCCCCACCCGCGGCCTCATCAGCTCTCTTTGCCTCCACTGCTCTTCTGCTCTGAGGCTGTAGCCTTCGTCAGGTTCCCCGCTTCTCGCTTCAGGACACTAAGCAGAGTCTGCGAGCTCTCCAGGATCTGCGGACAGAGACGCCAGCCAGTTAACACTCTTCCCCCACCCCACCCCCCCCACCCCCGCCCCCGCCCCGTCGGAAAGTTGCCACAGCCCGGCGCCCTCTCCTACGCCGGACCCTGCTCCCCTCTGAGTATAGCCCAAAGCCCACTGCTCACACCCTGGGAATCCAGGCCCCGGTCGGCTCCCGCTCCCGCTGCTGCTCAGTCTGGAGCCAGCGACACGGCGACATGACGCCAACAGTAGGACCCAGGCCGCGCTGTCACTCCACGGGGGCCGACGACCTGTCTAGGCGCCCCGGGGCCAGCACCCGGACCCCGAGCCCCACCTTGAGGTAGGCGGCTTCCGTCTCCGCGATGGTCCGATCGAACTCGTTCCGAGAGGCGATCTTGCGCGCCAGGTTCTCGTTGACTCGGGCCAGCTTCTCCGTCAGCTGCCTGACCTCGTTCTGCAGCCTCTGCTTCTCCTCCTCCTCCTGCTGTATCTGCCGGCACAGCTCCTCCCGCTTCTGGCACAGCTCCTCGATGCCTGCGGCGAGCGGGGAGCGGGCGCGGTGGGCGCCGGGGGCCGCGGTGGGCACGGGAGCGCCGGCCCCAGCGCGCGAGGCGAGCGGCCAGCGAAGGCCCGGGCGCCCAGACCAGGCCGGCGGCCGGCGGCCCAGGGCGTCCGCCGTCTCAGGAGGCCCCGCGCGAGCCCCCGTGCTGTCTGTGCGGCTGAGCGCGCCCAGGCCCCCGCACCCTGCTCGCGCCATAGAGGCCGGCTCTCGGGGCGGCCACTCCGCGGCTCCGCCCGGCGTCCGGGCCGCTCCGGCCGGAACAGCCGCGCGCGGCGGGCCAGCGCCGGCCCGGGCCCGCAGGCCGGCGACCCCGCCGCCCTCCCAGCCTGCCCGCCGGCCTCGCCGCGCGGCCACTCACACTTGACCAGCTCGTTGTTGTAATTCTGCAGCGCCGCGCCCTGCTGGGTCATGGTCGCCGCCGGGCCCCGCCGCCCCAACCGCCGCCGCAGCCCCCCTCGGCGCCTGCGCACGATCTCCGCTCGCCCCGCCCCCGGTCGCGTCACCGCCCCTGCGCCTCTCGCCGCGCACCGTGTGCGTCATCGTCGCGCGCGCGCGCCCAATTTGGCGTCATCGCGGCGCGCCTCGCCGAGCGGCTCTGAGAGCTGGTGGGCGCAGATGGCGGCGGCGACGGAGGCGGGCCGTGACTCGGGGCCTGCGCAGGAGCTGCTGGCGGCCTGGAACACCGTGAGCACCGGGCTGGTGCCTCCGGCCGCGCTGGGACTGGTGAGGCCCGAGATGGGGCGACGGGCCGGCGCGGGGTGCCCGGGGCCCCGAGCCCGCCGGCGCCCGTCCTGGCTTCCCTGCGTGTTCCGCAGCCCTTCCCTCGCGTGGGCCTGCGTCCCTGCGAGGAAGGGCGGCGGGGTTCCCGTGGCCTTCCATCCGCGCTGTCCCTTTCCCGCTTTTTCTCACCTGTCTCCACCCTCTCCGCCTCCGCGCTGCGTCCCCTTCTCATGGTTTTCTGTACTGCAGGCATCCTCTCGAACCAGCGGTGCCGTCCCTCCAAAAGAGGAGGAGCTCCGGGCGGCGGTGGAGGTGCTCAGGGGCCACGGTCTGCACTCGGTCCTGGAGGAGTGGTTCGTAGAGGTGCTGCAGACCGACCTGCAGGCCAACATCTCCCTCGAGTTCTGGAATGCCATCTCTCAGCGCGAGAACTGTGCGGACGAGCCCCAGTGCCTTCTGTTGCTCCTCGATGCTTTCGGTCTGCTGGAGAGCCGCCTGGATCCCTACCTGCGTAGTCTAGAGCTCCTGGAGAAATGGACTCGCCTGGGCTTGCTGATGGGCACCGGTGCTCAGGGGCTTCGGGAGAAGGTCCACACCACGTTGCGGGGCGTCCTGTTCTTTTCCACTCCCAGAGCTTTTCAGGAGATGATCCAGCGCCTCTACGGGCGCTTCTTGAGAGTTTACATGCAGAGTAAGAGAAAAGGGGAAGGAGGCACAGACCCGGAACTGGAGGGGGAATTGGACAGCAGGTATGCCCGCCGCCGGTACTACCGCCTTCTGCAGAGCCCGCTGTGCGCGGGGTGCGGCAGTGACAAACAGCAGTGCTGGTGCCGCCAAGCGTTGGAGCAGTTCCACCAGCTCAGCCAGGTCCTGTGAGTACTTGGCCTGCGTGTCCTGTGTCCCTGTCCCTCCTGGCTCCTGCTTGCCCCTCTGGGTCCCGCCGGCCCCTGCAGAGAGCTGGTGAGCTGGCTGGGGGTGGTCTCTGCCGCTCGCCCTGGTTCCCAAGGGTTCTCAGGATATGTGTCTTCTATGAGTTTATGCCTCTTGTCCTTGTCTAGGTGCGTCTGTTATTCACCCTGGCTCAGGTGAATTCACCTTTGTACTCTGCTTACGCTAAGACTGCTTGATTCTACTTTCCCGGGCTGTGCAGAATTCTGCTGTGCCTATTGTAGGCTCTCGGAAGTGGAATGATGTTTGTCTTGGAATTGAGAAAGATACGCTTGCTATCTCTTCTCTGTAGAGCAAGTCAGAGATTAGACCAGCATGCTGGGCAAACTGATGGCCTTTCTAGCCTTGTGAGGAGGGAAGGATTCTGTTGTCAGACCCAGGTCCTGTCGTGCGGGTCCCCGGCTCTCTGGATGCTGCTTGTATGAAATACCTGTTCGCCTGTTGCTGGCGTGGCTGCGTCGGGTCTGGACTGTGGCGCACGGGGCCTTCGCTGGGCTGCAGTGTGCACTTGGTTGCCCCGCGACACGTGGGATCTTAGTTCCCTGACCAGGAATTGAACCTGTCTCCTCTGCTTTGGGAGGATTCTTAACCCCTGGACCGCTTGGGACGTTCTGTGGCCCCTTGTGATGACTGTCAGTGTGAATGGAGTGGCGGCTGCGCAGCCGTCAGAGTCTTCTCACTGGGCTGACGGTGTGGCGTGCTCCCCAGAAGCTTGGTTCTCTTGGGCTTTTCTGCCATCATGGGTCAGGATCAGCACTGAGAAGCAGAGACTGCTACATCTGTGTTCACGTGGCCGGAGTAGTGATATCTCCAGCTATTGTTTGAGGGCCATTGTTAGGAGGTGGACGAGGCCTTGGCCCCAGTAGCCAGAGGTGCTGACCCCTTGGGGAGAGCGGGAGGTGCCTTACCGGTGCTGCCATCTCAGCGGCTTTGCCTTGAGTTCCCCGGGGCGGTTTTGCCCCAGCGGGAGGGCTGCAGGAGGCTGTGCTGAGGGTGCGCGGCGGGTGCGTGCGCTGCGTGCGACGTGGGCGGGGCTCTCCTCCAGGCACAAGCTCAGTCTGCTGGAGCGGGTCAGCGCGGAGGCTGTGACCAGCACCCTGCACCAGGTGACCCGGGAGCGGATGGAGGACCGTTGTCGGGGCGAGTACGAACGCTCCTTCCTGCGCGAGTTCCACAAGGTGAGGCCCCTCCCGCGGACGAGAAGAGGCTGCTGGCAAAAGTGACTAGGTGCCTTGGCTTTAGAAGTGGGCAGAGTGTGGTGACCTGGGTGAATCAGGATGCTGCTGGTGACTGAAGCTGTCTTGGTGCTGGGTGGAGGCTGGGCATCCTGGGCCCACCCTGGCGCCAGCGAGGAAGAGCCTGACATGCTTCCTGAGATCTGTGCAGGGCCACATGGCCAGAGGCAGCCCCCAGGTCTGGGCTGTCCCAGCTCGGGGCCTTGGGGCGTCCATGCTGTTGGGGCGTGGCCTGGGGGCTGCCCTGTGCTGCACAGCATTGTGGGAGAGCCGGGCCCAACCGTGGGGCTCTGAGCCTGCCTCACTTCCCACCCTCCCCACTCCGCTGCATCCTGCCACCTGCCTCCTGAGGACGCGTGTGCGCTGCAATGCTGAGGGCGGGGGTGGTGTTCAGTGCAAGGGTCCCCGAAGTGGGCTGTAGCGCGCCTGGAGGCCCGGGGATAGCTGTGCTGTCCCCAGGCAGCAGACCGTACCGGCCGTCTTGCCGGTGGCTGGGTGGCCGGTCCCCAGGGTGTGTCCGTCCACTCAGACGCAGCGCCCTGTGAGAGCTGCTGTGGTCAGAGATGAGCCTGGTGCTGGTGTGCATGGGGTAGGCCCTGGGAGGCCTCTTCAGGCCCCCATCTGCTGATTTCACTGTGCTCTTGGTCTGGGACAGGTCCCTGGGGTTCCCAAGGGCCAGCCCGCGGCAGGTAGCTGCACGCCTGCTCTGGGCTTGGGCCCTGGAGCCCCACAGCTGTGCTCTCCTGACAGTGGATCGAGAGAGTGGTTGGCTGGCTGGGCAAGGTGTTCCTGCAGGACGGCCCCAGCAGGCCCGCGTCCCCGGAGCCGGGCGCCACGCTGCGGCGCTGGCGGTGCCACGTGCAGAGGTTCTTCTACCGCATCTATGCCGGCCTGCGCATCGAGGAGCTCTTCAGCATCATCCGAGGTCAGCCCGCTCGCCGGGGGCCCCTGCCCTCGCCCCTGCCCGCAGCCCAGGACCCCCGCGTCTGGAGCACAGCCGGGCCCCACCCCGCATCCGCATTGGGCAGGAGAGGCGCTGAATCTGCCCCCAGCTCTGCCCTGGCCCTTGGGCTCTGCTCCGCCCATCTGCCCCTCAGGGTGGCTGTGCTCAAGGGTGCGGGCCTCTGAGAGCACAGGGGCCACAGCAGGCCCCGGGCAGGGTCTCTCCCTGTAGCCTGTGGAGGTGTGGCCGCTCACCCTCCAGGCCTCCCTCCAGCTGTCTGTGGGCGCACCACGTGTGCGCATGCCAGGGTCAGCCTCTCCCCACAGACTTCCCGGACTCGAGGCCCGCTGTGGAAGACCTCAAGTACTGCCTGGAGAGGACAGACCAGAGGCCGCAGCTGCTTGTGTCCCTCAAGGCTGCCCTGGAGACGCGGCTGCTCCACCCAGGTAGAGCCTGGGAGGGGTTAGGAGCCTTTTCTGCGGCCCTTGGCGGGTGGGGTTCTGCCCCGCCCTGTGAGGACAGAGCCGCTCTTCAGTACGGGTTGAGGGGGCAGTGCCTCAGGTCACGGGGTCTCGGGGTGCCGCCGCAGTGGGGCCTGTGGGTCGCCCGACCGGGGTGTCTGTCTCCGTGTCACCGTGTTGCTCGGGGTCTCCTGTCCCAACCGCAGGCGTGAACACGTGTGACATCATCACCCTGTACATCTCCGCCATCAAGGCGCTGCGCGTGCTGGACCCGTCCATGGTTGTCCTGGAGGTGGCCTGTGAGCCCATTCGCCGGTACCTGCGGTGAGCGCGGGGCAGCTGAGGGAACCCTCAGGGCCCCCAGCCCCACTTGTGCTGCTGAGCCCCCTGTAGGCCTTGGTGGAGTGAAAGGACGTGGTCCCCTGGGCACCAGGTGTCCTCCCAGGTCGGGCAGCCCAAGCTGGGCACCTTCCTTTTGCCGGTGCTGGCTGTGGGCCTGCAGCCCAGGGCCACCGCACCCGTATGCAGGCCCAGGGCCAGGTTAGCACAGACAGATGCACAGGCTCAGCTTTGCCTCATTGCGAGCTGGCCCAGGGCTGATGGGAAGGGTGGGTCTTGTGTTGGCCTTTCCACCCCGAGGAACAGAGCCTCTTGACTGTTGGCCAGGGAGCGCAGCCGACCAGGAGCCCCTGGGGCAGTAGAGACTTGAGCCTGCTGACCCCTGGCCCTGCATGGCCTGGTCCGGATCTGTCTTGTCGTCTCAGCCCCTGATGCAGAAAACGGTGGCTTTTTAATTTTGGGGGGTGGCAGTGGAGTCGGATGGCCTTGCCTTTAGCATGTGACTGGTGGGTGCTGCCTGTGGGGGTCGGTGGGGTCACGGGGTCAGCTGGAGCAGGCAGCGAGGACTTGTGTCCACCAGGACGCGGGAGGATACAGTGCGGCAGATCGTGGCGGGGCTGACCGGGGACTCGGATGGGACGGGGGACTTGGCTGTTGAGCTGTCCAAGACGGACCCTGCAAGCCTGGAGACCGGGCAGGACAGTGAGGATGACTCTGGCGAGCCGGAGGACTGGGTCCCCGACCCCGTGGACGCGGATCCAGGTCAGCGTTGGGCAGCTCTGCGAGGCCTGGGGTCGCGGGGGGCCCGGTCGGGTCAGAGTTCGGGTTGTCGCGACACGTGCTCGAGCCTGAGGAGGTCCTTGGTCAGTGCCCGACCTGGCCTGGTTCCCCAGGGTGCTCCCTCTGGCTGGCTGGGCCCATGTGGGTGGTGGCCCCCATCAGAGCCCTAAGGGGTGCCCTGCCTGCCCCACTGCCCCCCACCCCCTGGCCCTGCTGCTTCCGCTGGAGGAGGGGCACGTTTCTGCACATCCGCACCAGGGACCCAGAGCCAGGCCTCACGCAGGGGTGCAGTGGGCGGGCTGCTCGGCACAGACGGCGCCACCTCCGTGTCTGAGGCGCCCGTGTGCCTGGCCTCCAGGGAAGTCCAGCTCCCAGCGGCGCTCCTCAGACATCATCGGCCTGCTGGTCAGCATCTACGGCAGCAAGGACCTCTTCATCAACGAGTACCGCTCGCTGCTGGCCGATCGCTTGCTGCACCAGCTCAGCTTCAGCCCCGAGCGGTGAGGCCTGCGGGCGCGCCCTGCGCCCAGGGGAGGCGTGGCCCTGGCTCGGGGCAGCAGGCCTCTGTCAGCCCCGGGGCTCTGTCAGCCCCGGGGCACAGCGGAGACGAGCACGGTCCCCGGCCCGGCAGGGGCCGGCCGGTGCTTGACCACTGCCCCGGGTGCCTGGGGACGGCCGGAGAACCGGAGCACAGGGTTAAGGCTGAGGACCTGAGGTCCTGAGTGGGGAGAGGCTCGGCGCCGGAGAGCTGATCCTAGGGGCTTCCTTCCAGAGCCAGGGGAGGGCGGCGGGGGGGCGGGGCCCTGGAGCCCGCCTGTGCTCCCTGCCTCAGCCCCGCACGCCCCTTCCTGGCTAAAGACATCTGGGGGTGGCTGCTCCCAGGGCTGCCGCCTGGCCTCCCGGGCTAGGGACGTCCCTGCTCTGGGGACGGCGCAGGGCAGGGGGTGTTGCCCTGTAGGGGCTGCCTGGGGCGGGGGTGCTGAACCCCTCAGAGACGCATCCTTGCAGGGAGATCCGCAACGTGGAGCTGCTGAAGCTGCGCTTTGGCGAGGCCCCGATGCACTTCTGTGAGGTCATGCTCAAGGTGGGCGCCCGGGCCCCACGCAGCCACCTGGTCCCCGCCCCCGCCCAGACCCTCAGGAGGCCCGTTTCCCCAGGACATGGCGGACTCACGCCGCATCAACGCCAACATCCGGGAGGAGGACGAGAAGCGGCCCGCTGAGGAGCAGCCACCCTTCGGAGTCTATGCCGTCATCCTGTCCAGCGAGTTCTGGCCGCCCTTCAAGGATGAGAAGCTGGAGGTCCCTGAGGACATTAGGGAGGCCCTGGAGGTCTACTGCCGGAAGTATGAGAAGCTGAAGGTAGGGCTGCGCTGCTGGGGCTGCGGGCGCCTTGGCGAGTCCTGCATCTGTGCTCTGGGCTCCACGCCCTCTGCGCTCTCCCGGGAGTCCGCCTGTGCACACGTGCCGTCTGGGCGTGTGCGCACGCTCCACGCTCTGCGGGGCCTGACGGTGCTGGCGCGAGCCTTGACCCTGAGCTGCGTCTGCAGCGCCCGCCCGCCTGTTCTCAGAACCCTGCACTGGTATCGGTGCTCGGCCCAGGACACCCGCTGTGTCCCCTCCATGGGCGTCTCCAGGGGGTCTCCTGGCTTCTCTTGGGGTGTTCGGCGGCTCCTCTGGGTTTGCTGTGAGCCGGTGCTGGGGCGGGCTGGGTTAAGGCTGAGGATGTGAGGTCCTGAGTGGGGAGAGGCTTGGCGCCGGAGAGCTGATCCTAGGGGCTTCCTTCCAGAGCCAGGGGAGGGCGGCGGGGGGCGGGGTCCTGGAGCCTGCCTGTACTCCCCGCCTCAGCCCCACACACCCCTTCCTGGCTAAAGACATCTGAGGGGCCCTCCCCAGCCTCCCTCTGTGACCCAGCGCGCCTGTCAGGAGAGGCCCTGCCAGCTTCCTCTGGGGCGTCCCCCTGGGTCTGAAGGTGGACTCAGACACGGCCCCCTTCTCAGGTTGGTGCGTCCTCCAGCTGGGTGCTGGGGCGCCTGGGGGGCTTCTGCTCCCCGCAGCGGGTCTCCTGCCCGAGGCCAGCGCCGCACACGCGGGGGTGGCCATGGCCTCTGCTGCAGACCCGAGTTGGGGTTGAGAAGGTCACGGTTCCGAGCCACAGCGCCTGGTTAGGACCTGGCCAGCTGCCGACTGTGGAGAGCTTCAGCGTCATGCCCCCTTCAGAGCCGTGGGGGCTGCATTACTCGGGAGCAGCGCTTGGCCCAGAGTCACCCTACCAGTGTCCCCGGTGGCGGCCGTAACAAAGATGACAGACAGGTGCCTTGAACATGACAGCCATTTTCTGAGTTGCAGCAGCTGTTGAGCATCTGTGATGCCAGCAGAAACTCAGGTCAGGGTGTCAGCAGGGCGTGCCCCTCCACAGGCTCCGGGAGGGGCCTCTGGCCTCGCGGTGGCTCCTGGCTGTGGTGCGCCACTCTGGCCCTGGCTCGCGTTACCCGGCCTCTCCCAGGGTCTGTGTGCAGAGTCCCCTCTTCCTCCGAGGACCCCAGGCCCCGCTCCGCGTGACCGCACCTTGACAAGCTGCCTTTAGGGACCCAGGCCAGCACCCCTGCCCTGCTGCTGAGGCCTAAGCCTGTGTGGGCATCCATGCAGGTCTCAGCGTCCAGTGCCCGGACCAGGGCGCCCACTCCTCTCCTGGGCCCCCCATGCCAGTCCCGGGACTGGCTGGCTGATGTGGCTTTGACACAGCTCACCTCTCGGGCCCCGTGGGCTCTGCCACAGAGTGCGTGGAGTGGTGCGCTCCTTTGGGCTCGCCGGCCCTCCTCGGTTTCCCCCTCGATTCACACGAGCAGTGAGGAAGCTGCAGGCTGCTCCTCCTACGCTTCACGTGAAATCTCAGCCCAGCACCCCGCACCTCCCTCCAGCCCTGCTCGCCCCAGCGGAGCTCGTCTCTGCTGCTCCTTCAGCGGTTGCCTTGCAGTCATGTCCAGCGGCGCTGCGACAGGCCTCACCAGAAGGGGCCTTGGGGTCGGGTTTCCCCCGGTCATCTCCCCAGGGCAACCCCAGCTTTCACGAGCACGCAGCTCAGAAGGTTCCAAGTCCTCCCCTCCCCCAGCGCCGCAGCCACAGGCACGTTTCTGGGAAAGGTGCTTGCTCCAGCGTCACGCTCCGCCCGAACTGAAGTCCACCGCCGCTCCGCGGTGGCCGTGACAAAGCCTGCTCGCCAGGTGGCAGAGTGGTACGACCTGCTCCTGGCCCTGCAGGCCGGGTCTGTGGTGGAGGGCTGGGCGGGGCTGCGGGCCTCCTGGAGGCTGCAGAGGAGTCCCTCCCCCGTCTTCCAGCCCCGCTCTGCTTCCCGTGTCTGCGTACCACCCACCCTCTGACAGGTACACTGGTCTACTAGGTTAGGGTCCGCGTCGCTCCCAGACCTTGTCTTCCCTACGGACATCCACAGGGCAGGTCATGGTCTGAGGTCCTGGGATCAAGAAGTGGGCGTGTCTCGGAGGGACACGTGGCCTGGCTGCTGGCTGCTGCTGGCTGAGGGCGGGAGCTGGGAGCCCACCGGGCGCTGGTTTGGCTGCCACTGCACCTGTTACCCGCTGGGTCGGGATGGGAGCCCTTTCCCGCCTGGTCCCAGGCTGTAAAGCCTGGTTCAGCGGGACCCGCCGAACGGCCCGCGCTGACCCTGTCCTCCCCAGGCCATGCGGACGCTCAGCTGGAAGTACACCCTGGGCTTGGTGACAATGGACGTGGAGCTGGCTGACCGCACCCTGTCCGTGGCGGTGACCCCGGTGCAGGCTGTGGTCTTGCTGTATTTCCAGGACCAAGGTGAGCTCCCCAGCTGCGCCCCACCCCGCTTCGGCCACACCCCCAGGAGAACACGGCCTGTCTCCCGAGGAGGGAAGGCGGGCCCGGGCGGCTCCCCGCCCCCAGCCCCTCTGAGCTGGGCCCGTGAGGGGCACGGCGGAGCTCGCCCGCCCACGCCCCGCCGCCTGCCCGCAGCCAGCTGGGGCCTGGAGGAGCTGAGTGAGGCGGTGAAGATGCCGGCCGCGCTGCTGCGGCGCCGCCTGTCCGTGTGGCTGCAGCAGGGCGTGCTGCGCGAGGAGCCGGCCGGCACCTTCTCGGTAGTGGAGGAAGAGCGGCCGCAGGACCGGGACAACATGGTGCTGGTCGACAGCGACGACGAGAGCGACTCGGGCCTGGCCTCGCAAGCCGACCAGAAGGAGGAGGAGCTGCTGGTGCGCCCTGCCCGCCGCGGGGGTGGGGCGCCGGGGGCGGGGCGGGGCGCCGGGGGCGGGGCGCCGGGGCGGGGCGGCCTGACCGCGGCGGTTCCCGCAGCTTTTCTGGACGTACATCCAGGCCATGCTGACCAATCTGGAGAGCCTGTCGCTGGAGCGCATTTTCAGCATGCTGCGCATGTTCGTGGTCTCCGGCCCCGCGCTGGCCGAGATCGACCTGCAGGAGCTCCAGGGCTTCCTGCAGAGGAAGGTGCGCGACCAGCAGCTCGTCTACTCCGCCGGCGTCTACCGCCTGCCCAAGAGTTGTGGCTGAGCCGCCGCCGGGCCTGGCCCGCCCTCCAGAATGCGAGTAAAGATGGTTCTTCACCCTCCGTGTCGTGTCGGCTCTGTGGCCCCAGGGTGGGCGTGTGCCCCAGTTCTGCACACTGGCCTCCCCACATCCGGGCGGAGCGGGGCCCCCCAGCAGGTGGGGCTGCACCCCTGTGTGGGCTCCAGGCCGGGAGGAGTCCCGGCACGTGAGTGTCCAGTCACCGTGGCTAGCGAAAACCCACGTCAGGCTCGTGGCTCCAGCCAACGAGGGGCCAGCCACCTGGGAAGCAGACCTCCTGGATCTCCACCCAAGGGCCCCCCAGCCCTGGCCTCACCCCTCTGGCCCTTGGGAGAACTCTGGTTCCCCTCCCTCTACTCTACCTGAGGGTCCAGCCCCCCAGTGCTGGGCTGAGAGCCCCAGGGCTCCTTTGCGGGCCCAGTGTGGTGTTAGAACGTGAGAGGCAAGTGAGCAGACAGGCGGCCCGTCGCGTCTGCAGCACAAGTGGCTGCCTGCGTCCCTGCTGTGGCCCAGCAGTCAGTGCTGGGGGCTGACAGTGAGGCGTGCTTCCTGAAAAACCCATCCCTCCCACGCCTGAGGTGTGGTTGGGGACGCCCGGGAGCCTGGCAGTTCCCCCGAGGGAGAGGCCGGGCCCAGGGAGCCAGCTGCCCCCAGGGCTGTGCACAGGCCCTGTCCAGCCACTCTGGGGGCCCAGCACTGGCCTCGCCCCAGCTCCCAGGAGGCGGTGGGGTGGGTGTTGGTGCCAGGCCTGAGGCCTTCAAGCTGTGCTAAGCACCATGGGCACCGCAGCCCAACCTTCATTCATCCAGCTTGTTTGGCTGGACCCGCTCAAGCCTGGTGACAGTGCCCCCCCCGCCAGGTGACAAAGGCCCCTTTCAGGACAAGTGTCTGCTCCGCCCACCCCCCTCCGCAGGGCCTCCCGGCCCCCCGGCTCCCTCGATCTGCACCCCAGCGCCCCCGCCTGCCCTGCTCTGCTCGAGGGCCCCAGTGCTGGCTCTGCTTCCGGGACTCTTCTTTTTTTTGGCCGCACCGAGGGCCATCTGGGGTCTCGGTTCCCCGACCAGGGACCAAACCCCAGCCATGGCGGGGCACCCAGAGTCCCGACTGCCAGGCCACCAGGAGCTCACTCTAGGACTCCTTACGCCCTGGGGTGGGGTTTGAAGGAAGATGTGGAGGGCCTCACAGAGCCTGAGTGGTCTGTGGATGCTGAGAGGCCGGCAGGTGTGCCCCTTGGACTTGGCCTGCCGGGGGTCTGTGCTGTGGTCACGGGAAGAGGACTTCCTGCCTGGCACTGGGCCTGGCCTGTCCTCATTCTCCTAGCCTGGGTGAAACCGGCTGGACCTGCCTGGCAGGGTGGCATTGCCAGCCCCTGGGTGTGGACACACCTGCCCCAAGTCCCTCTGGCCTCAGTGTGTGGGCGAGTGTGGTGAGACCTAGCACCTCAAGCCGCTGCCTCACTCATCGGGTGCAGAGGTGTGCCAGGAGCCGCATCCAGGAGGCGGCACCATGCGAGGGTCCGGTGACCAGGGGTTGGCTCCAGCCCCCAGTGCCCTGAAGGGTCAGGTGTGGGACAGGTATTTCCTCCTGCTGCCTGAGTTTGCTTGGCAGGTCCTTAGGGGAAGAGGGAAAGGGCTGAGGTTAACCTTGAGCTCCCGCGAGCCGCACTTGCCTGGTGTGCGGGAAGGTCACACGGGGAACAGACCGCAGAGCTGGCCATGAGTTCTAACTAACAACACAACTAACCCAGAGCTCCCGACGCTGTCATAGTGGTTTCAGAGCCGCCTGCTCCTCGAGGGTGTTCTGCAAACGCTGCCGGGTCCAGGCCCAGGCCTCCTGCCTGTCTCAGTCTTGGGGGGAGTGTGGGGACACTAGGCAGCTGCACCCCAGGCCAGCCTCTCGCCACCAAGCTGCTGCAGCCCTCATCCCGACAAATGGAGGCTGGGGCTTGCCCACTGTGGACCTCTGGCTTTCCAGGCCGCCACCTCCCTGCCCCCAGGGGCACAAGTACAGGTGGTACTGCTTCAGGTGAAGTGGTCCTCCCCCAAGGCCAGGGCAGCCCTGCCGCCGCCCTGCCTCAGATCTGGCCGGGGCACTCCAGGCCGCCCTACCAGCCCTGTCCATCCTGGAGCCTCCTGCCTGGGGCTCCCCAAGGCCCCCAATGCCCAGGGCAGCGAAGCTCCAGGACAGGCCCTGCCCCCGCCCTCCCTGCCTCACAGCTCCATTGTGAGGTCAGCGCCTTCTGCCGAGCTCCAGCCAGAGGCGTGCGGCGGGCCGGGGGCTGGACATGGCCGCCTGTCCCCAGCCCGACTCCTGCCTGCTCGGCGGTCCCCTCGGCCTCGTATGTCTGTCCCTTTTGCTCATCCCTGCTGCAGGTGCGGCCTCCCCCAGCCAGGCCCGGGGGCCATGGGGGCGGGGTTCAGGGGTCAGCCACTGGCGGGTGACGCGGGCCCTTGGCCGCCCGGGCCGTGTCTCTGCAGCTGGAGGCTACTGCGAGTGCAGCCTTGGCCTCAGCCGCGAGGCCCTCATCGCCCTGCTGGTGGTGCTGGCAGGCATCAGCGCTAGCTGCTTCTGCGCCCTGGTCATCGTGGCCGTTGGTGTCATTCGAGCCAAGGGGTGCGTGAATCCCAGGGCCGACTGGTGGGGGGGTGGGGACTGTGGGTTAGGCTGTTCCCCCAGGCTCCCGGTCTCACCGGGTGAGGTCAGCAGGAGGGCTTGGGAAGGATGTCTCCCAGACTGGGGTGGGGAGAGGTGGAGGGAGGCACCTCTGGGTGCCTGGAGGCCAGCTGAGCTGTTCACAGACTCACGCCTCACCTTTGTCCCCCCACCCCAGTGAAACGTGCCCTGCACACATGGACAGCAGGTGAGTGAGTCCTCCTCCTCCCAGGGGAGGGCCCCAAGGGTGAGCTGCGCCCTGGGAGGTGGCCGCTGCCTGGGAGGTGGAGGCCTAGGTGGTCGGGGTGGCCTGCAGCCGGCCTGACCCGGGCCGTGTTGCGCAGGATGGTGGGGCACTTCGGGCTGCAGGAAGACCATATGGATCTGCGCACGGTGCACGTGGAGTCTCACCTCATGGACCCCGACACGGCGGTCCCCATGATACAGCCCCTGGAAGAGCATGGCCTCATGACCATCACCATGGACTCGACTCTGGAGGAGCCGCCCCCCCCACCTGAGTAGGGCTCTGGGCGCTAGGGGGAGGGGAATTAAACGGTATTTAGTTACTCTGTGCTGTCCTCCCTGGGCCCCTCGGGGGCTCTCCGCGGTGGGGGGGCCCTGCACGCATCTGGTCGCCCCCTTTCTCTTCACTGGGGAGCCCGCTCTAGGCTCGCGCTGTCCACCCTCCGGGCAGGGGTCCACACCTCTGGGTGTCTGCCCTTCCTGCATGCCTCAGCCCGGCTCCTCCCTGCCTCTGCCTGCTGCTTTGTCCCGTGAAGCCTGCAGGCCCCGGCCCCTGCCCCACCCCGGGAAAACACTAAGACAGGACCTGTGACTCGCCCGCGTCCAGAGAAGCAGCATGTGACTGGAGCACTTGGGCCGCGTGCCCTGCCCCACCCATGAGTTTCCTTGAGGTTCCGGGAGAGCCCTTGTGGCGGGGGGCAGGTGACTGCCTCCCCTTCCTCAGGAGTGCTGCCCTCCCCCCGCCCCCCACCACATCTCCTGGACTGCGGGCTCAGGGGCCCCTCAGCCGTCCACCATGGGGATGGGGCCGTGCTAGGTGGGGACTGCTGTGTGCGCCCTGGGATCACTTGCTGAGTGGAGACAGAGGGGGCTGCGCAGCAGGGCGCACTGGCTCCTACGTTGTGTCGCTGCTGAGTTGGGCAGGGGAGAGATTGTGGGGGACGGCGTGGTCCAGTTGCTCAGGCCTCCTGGGGTCACGGGATGGCGCACCACACAGGTGAGGAGGGGGCGCGGTCTTTACAGCGCTGCTGGCCCGGAGCCAAGTGGAGCTCAGAGCTTTGGGACAGGTGGCTGGCAGTGCCCTGCCTTTGGCTGTGTGCCCAGCCTCCACCCTAGGCGCAGGACCAGCCGTGGGACAGGAACTGCCTGTGCTCAGGCCGGAGAGTCGATATTTGTGCGGCCGCCGCAGGGTCGGACAGGCTCTGGCAACACGCGGACAGCGGACCTCCACGACTGTCCCCATGCGGGGTCCCTCCTTTCCCTCGTGGGGGCCGCCGCCGCCGCAGCTGCTGCTGCTGCTGTTGCCGTGGCCAGTCTGGACCCAGGCGCCCGCCGCAGCCGCCTCCTGGGGAACCCCGGGCGCCCTAGACTGCCCCGAGGCCTGCGTGTGCGCGCCGGGGGGCCAGGCCAACTGCTCGGGGCGCGCGCTGCCCGCCGTGCCAGGGGGCTTGAACCGGCGCGTCCGCGTGCTGCTGCTGAACCACAACCGCGTGCACGCGCTGCCTCCCGGCGCCTTTGTGGATGCCGGCGCGCTGCTCCGCCTGGACCTGCGCGAGAACGGACTGCGCTGGGTGCACGCGCGGGCCTTCTGGGGCCTGGGCGCGCTGGAGCAGCTAGACCTCAGCGCCAACCAGCTAGAGGGGCTGCTGCCCGGCACTTTCGCGCCACTGCGCGCTCTGCGCGCCCTCTCGCTGGCTGAGAACCGGCTGGCGCGCCTAGAGCCCGCGGCGCTGGGCGCGCTCCCGCTGCTGCGCGCGCTCAGCCTGCAGGACAACGACCTGCCTGCGCTCGCGTCCGGGCTCCTGGCTGGCCTGCCGGCTCTCAATACGCTGCGCCTGCGCGGCAACCCCTGGACCTGTGGCTGCGCGCTGCGCCCGCTCTGCGCCTGGCTTCGCGGACACCCGCGGCACGCGCCAGGTGAGCCCTGGGGGGCGCGGGCGGGCCGGGCGGGCCGCTACCCCCGCGACCGTCTGACGCCGCGCCCGTGTCCCGCAGAGGCCGAGACGCTGCTTTGCGTATCGCCGGGGCGCCTGACGCTCAGCCCCTTGACCGCCTTCCCGGACGCCGCCTTCAGCCACTGCGCGCGGCCCCTTGCCGCCCAGGATCTGGCCGTGGTCTATGCTCTCGGGCCCGTCTCCTTCCTCGCTAGCCTGGCCGCCTGTCTGGCCCTGGGCTCCGCGTTCACTGCCTGCGGCGCTCGCCACCGCCGCCGCCGCCGCCGCCGCGCCGCCGCCCGCCGCCAGCAGAGGCGGCAGCCGGATCCTGGCCCCGGCCCAGCCTCACCTGCGGCCACCGCCGCCCAAGCTTGAGGGGCCGCGGCCGCCCTCGAACCTCTCCCCACCCGCCTGCCCCTCCCGCATTCCTGACGGCGTCAACAAGCGACTCAGCTCGAAATTTTCGCGACATTCCTTTTGGCATCACCACTGCACACACCGGGCGGGGCGGGGGTCGGCGCGCGCCGGGCCCCTGGGGTGGAGGGCCCGGGCCGCACGGGGGAGGCGCGCCCGGACGCGGAAGGGCCGGGCCTGCACGCGGCGGGGCTGAGGCTAGTCCCGAGCCCGCGTCTGCGAAGCCCACCGTGGGCGGCGGGCGGAGGAGGCAAAGAGAAGGCTCAGCCCTCGCAGGGTCCGGAGAAGGTGGGAAGCAGTGGGGAGCCCGAGCGCGCCCCAGGGAGGCGCTGCCAGCGGGTGGAGTTCAGGGTCTGCAGTCCAGGAAGGGCAGGGCCAGCTCAGAGGATGGGGTGAAGCGGAGAAGGGGTACAGGCAGGAAGGGGGAGGTGGGGTGGAGGCCGTGAGGTGCGAGGGCGCGGGAGGGGTGGCCCAGCCAGCCCGGGCTAAGGCCCACCGTAGCTCTGGGAGTGGCCGGGAAGGATGGGGCTCCAGTCTCTGCGCCAAGCCCCTCTGCCGGGCCGAGTCAACTGCTCCCCCTGCCGCTCAGAGACCCCAGGGCCCTGCCTCTGCCGGAGCGCCCTGAGGCCCTGCCCAGCCAGCTCAGCTCTGGCCCGTCCTCAGCGGCTCTCGTCCGAGCCTCAGTCCAGCAGGGGCTGCCCACCAGCAGCAGGGCGGACGGACGGACGGGAGGCCCGGGGTGGGCAGTCTCTGGCAGGCGGGCTTCCCTCAGGCCTTCCCGAGCAGCACGACCCCTCAGTGTCCTTGGCCGGGCTAACGGGGCGGGTGGGCGCCTCCGGGCGCCTCACACCACGGTGCTGACCGAGGGATCTGAGAGGTTGAGCGGGCCCGTGATATCAGTGGGATGGTACTGCTGCAAAATAGAAATACAGACAAGGCGCCCGTTAGCCCGGCCGTCAGGGGCACGCGCGGGGCCGGGACGGGTGGGCCGGCCGGCCGGCCGACCGGCGGGCAGGCGGGCGCGGCCTGGGGGAGGCTGGGGGGCGCTCCTCCCCCGCCCCCGTCGTGCTCCGGGACTCTGCGTGGGCCGGGCCGCTGTCCCGTCCGTCTGTCTGTCTGTCTGCGGGGGAGGGGGCAGAGGAGGGCGGGCAGGGCGTCTCAGCTGTCCCTATGCCGGGCACACATCTGCAGCTGGCCCTCCTCCCTCTCAACAGCGCGTCGCGGCAGCACTGTGTCTTTTTGGTTTTGCAAAGCGCCGCGTCCACCCCCGGTGCTCTATAAATAAGAACCAACAATCAATACCCGCTGGCCCCGCCGGCCACCAGGGACCCAGCCCTGAGCGCCCAGTGCCGCCCTGGCCCAGACCAGCCACGGGACAGGGGCAGCGCATCTCAGCGGCCGCACTGACCCCACCCCTCCCGACAGAGCCCCCCACCCAGGCCTCCCTCCGAGCAGGTGCCCAGCTAGAAACGGTGGGGGGGCTGGGCTGCCCTCCCCCGCCCAGCCCCCAGCTGGCAGTGTCCCCAGTCACCCCTGCAGGGCCGGCCAGCCCCAGATGCCACGTGGCACCAGAGCTGGCCTGGAGGGTGGTCCCCGGGGAGGCTCGGGCAAGGAGTCTGCTGGGAGCGTGTCCCGGGACAGGCACCCTGAGGGTCTCTGAGCTGTGCCCAGGCCAGCTAAGGGGCTTGTGAGTGGGCTCTGGGCGGGGACGGGGGTGGGATTCTGTTGCCCTCGGAAAGTGGCCCACTGCCTGTGTAACTCTCCTGCCCCTCCTTTCGCCTGCCTGGCCCCAGAGCTCTGTCTGCTGGGCGCCCCCTCCCCGGCTGCCCCACCACTGGTCCTTGCTGGCTCTCCCAGCCCCCGGCGGGGCCCCTGGCTCAGGCCCCACCCAGTTCCCGAGCTGCAGGGCTCCAGGCCTGTGCTCTGCCCCTCGGGCCACCCCTGTCCAGCCACTCTGCCTGTGCTGAGCCCTAGCAGTGGAGTAGCCAGGCCTCGAGGGCCCCTTTGGGGCAGGTGGTGGCCTCACCCCGGACTTGGATGGCTCTGCGCTGCGCCCTGTGTGTCCTGCGTCTGCCCCTCTTCCCTTGCGCTGTGGGCAGGGGCTACAAATCCTGCTTCCACCTGGATCGTAAGACTGGGGTGATGCTGCCTGTGAACTGGGGGCTCCTTGTGGACGGGACGACAAGCCGCCCCTGAACCGCAGGGAAGCTGATGGGCTAAGGGCTGTGCTGGCCCTGGGCGGGCCCTCCTCACCTGGGGACGCTCCCAGCAGGGCTAGGCCAGTCTTGGAGGCCTGGGGTTCAAGCACACACACTCGGGACAGAGACAGGCTGCCCAAGGGGGAAGGCAGGGAACCCTTGGCTCAGGCTCTGAAGGGGCTAGGGGTCAGGTGCTGAAGCACTGCTCCCCTCCATGGGGGTCTCCCCTCCCTGAGCCTCGGTGCCCAAGGCTTGCCAGCCACAGCTTTCGGGGCCACCCCCCCGCCCCGTTCTCAGACCCCCAGGTGCTGCCAGCACGCCTCCCGCAGGGCCCCTGCTCGGCCTGGGGTGGGAGCCGCCGCCTCTGGTCCCACCCGTTCCCCATCTGACGGCCCCTGTGGCCAGGGGCCTGTGCCAACTCCAGGCCCCAGCCGTCCACCCAGATGGAGCCGGGCCCGGCCCCCCAGCCCCGGCCCACACAGAGACCACACGGAGGGGATGCGACAGGCATGGCTCTGGTGAGGCACGAGAGACAGGCGTCTGGGTGGCAGGGCTGGCAGCCAGACAGATGGACGGTGGGACGTCACAGGCTCCCCTCCACGGACGTCGCAGGGAGGGAGCGAGGGCAGTGGGCCTCTCCCTGGGAGAAGCTGGAGGGACGGGCGCGACAGGGAGGTGGTGTGGCCTCCTGACGGCTGAGGAGCCCGGGACGGGGTGGCCCTGCGAGCCCGGGGCTGCGGGCACAGCCCTGAGTGGGGAGGCTGGCTGGCTGACCAACAACATGACATGGCTTTAAGATGGCGCGTGGCGTCATGGCACGGGGGGCAGACTAACGCAGAGACACACGGGGAAGACAACCCGGCGGGCGGGCCCGCGGGCGAGGGCCGAGAGAGGGGCCCAGAGTCCGAGAGAGGCCCTAGTGTGCCGGGCGGGCAGCGGTGAGCGCAGAAGGGCCGCGCGGGCAGAGGCGGATGGTGGGATGGCGAGGGCGGGCCTGACGCACGGGACACAGACACGGGGGCGAGGGGAGAGTCGGACACGTGGGACTGGGCGCTCTTCCCCTTACCGTGTCTTTGGAGGACCTACGTCTCTTGAAGCTGGAGGCCAGGGTGGAGGTGATAGCCCTAAGTGTGGCTTTCTTTTTAGGGTCGGGCTCTGCTCTACCACTCTTTCTATCCTAAAATGAACACGCACAAGTGATTAGACGGCCGAGGGCGGCGGCCACACCTGCCCTCGCCTGCTCCTGGGGGCTGCTGCCCAGCCTGGCTGGCCGCGCGGGCCCTCGCTCCTGCCTGCCTCCCTGTCCTGGACGGACCAGCCACAGGCCCCACGCTCGCAGGAGGCCTCTGCTGCTGCCGGGGTCTCCGGCCTGACCTTCCTTGTGCTGGGACTGGGTTCGGGGAGGCGGGGTGGGGTCCTCAGCTGGCTATCTTCCAGGAAGCTCTGCCTGGTTCCCTGGCTCCAAGGTGCCCTTGTTGTACGGTGCCCCAAGGAGGAGGAACCCCCTGAACACAGGGTGAGTCACCCCCACAGGCCCCACCAGGCACTCTGACCTCAGAGGAAGCGCACCGAGATTTAGGAAGGGGCTGAGGGAACTAAAAGCAGGTGGCGAGATGGATTGGAGTGAGAAAGAGACAGAGGCGGCTCCTGGGACCCTGGCCTCAGGTCTGATGGCCAGGTGGGCCTTGCGCCCGCCACTGGGAGCAGCGGCCAGGTCCCAAGAGCAAGGGTGGGCAGATGAGAGGTGTGGGGACACCGGCGACCCCGGCCCCGGCCCTCCCTCTCGGCAACACCGGCTTCCTCCCAGGACACAGGCTCTGGGGAGGCACCCAGAGGAAGAGAAGAGCTGGGGCAGCCCGGGGCTGCCCGTGGGGCACGAGCCCGGCCCAGGTGGGCTGTGGGCAGCCCGCCCCCTGCTGCCGGCAAAGCCCCACGGGTGCAGCCTGGGGTGCCCAGCAGGGCCGGCTGACCAGCTCAGAATGCGGTTGCATGGAGCACAGCAGGGCGGCAGGGAACCGGGCCCTGGAGGGGCGTGGGGCGGCGAGGGATGGCGGACTGCGCCTTGGACTCACACACTACACCCAGCTGGGTCCCTGTCTTACCCTGCCTCAGTCTGCCTTCCTACGGAATGGGCCTCGGTGGGTGACTCTGGAGACAGAGGGGCCAGGTGGACGCTCGGAGCCCGGCTTCGCAGAGGCGGCCACCCACAGGCGGCCCCCAGCACTGCGGCCTCGGCTGTGGCTCCCAGCTCCAGTCCTCGCCACTTGGGCTCCTGGGAGCCAGAGCCAGCGCTTCCGCCTGCGGGGATGGAGGAGGGCCGGGCCGGGCCGGGCCGTGGGCACCAGGCCTCGGAGGGCGGCCTGCCCTACCTGCAGGTTCTTTCTCCACACGTTCACTGCCGCAAACGCCAGCTGCATCTGCTTCCGCCGGGCGTCCTTGTGCCGTTTATAGGCGATCTCGATGAAGATCAGGAAGATCCCGGCCACAATGCCCCCAGCCACCAGCATGAAGACCCCTGGGGGGGACACCCAGTGCCTCAGCTGTGACTGCTCCCGCTGCGGCCCCCTGGGGCGTCCATCCAGGCTCAGCAGGGGCCTTGACGGGGGAGGGGGGAGGGGACCCACCTGCCATATTCTCGAAGGTGAGGGTAGCAGGGGCGTTGCTGCGCGAATCGCACTCCTGGTACCGAACCCACGTCTTGTCCAGGTCTTCCATGAAGCCGTTCTCGTGGGACCTGGATGGACGAGGCGTGTGAGCCCGGGCGGGACAGGGCGGGGTGGGCCTCGGGAGGGGCTCGCGGGGCAGAGCGGGGCGGGGCGGAGAGGGGGCGGGTGAGGCCAGCTCACTTGAGGATGGACAGGGAGACGTTCTGCTTCCAGGGGCTGTCCTTGCGCATGCCGATGCCAAAGCCCGAGCGGAAGAAGAGCTCGCCCGTGGTCACCAGGTCGCACTTCTGCGAGGCCTCGAACTCCAGCACCGCCGAGTCCCAGATGAAGGCGTGCAGCTTGCTGCGGGCAAGGGCGGGGTCACGGGGGTCACGCTTCCACGTGGCCCTGGCTCCCCGCGAGCCTTCCTCCTGCCAGCTGGGGACCCACCGTCTGTCCCCTCCCCGTGGTTCCCACACGGCCGGGACACTGGGTGTGGGTGTGGACGCCCCCAGCCAGTCCAGCCCTCCCTTCACTCGTGCCCCGCCCGGCCCTCACGTGTCGCGCACGGCCTGGATGGCCCCGCCCCTCGCTGGCCCCGCCCCGCCCCTCACGTGTCGCGCACGGCCTGGATGGCCCCGCCCCTCGCTGGCCCCGCCCCGCCCCTCACGTGTCGCGCACGGCCTGGATGGCCCCGCCCCTCGCTGGCCCCGCCCCGCCCCTCACTTGTCGCGCACGGCCTGGATCGCCTCCGCGGCGCTCTCGTAGTTGTGTTTCTCCATATGGCGGTACATGGTGCTCAGCTCCACCTGCCGCCGGAAGTAGATGTCCACCGAGCTCTGCTTCACCGTCGCGTAGATGAACTTGTCCGAGGGATTCCGCAGCTGCGGGGTCAGAGAGCCAGGCTCGTGGCTGCTCCCCGGCCGCGCCCCACCCCACGCAGCGGAGGGGCTGAGCGCCCCCCTCACCAGCCCCCAGCCGGGCCCGGCCTCACTCGCGGGTCGTTGATGCCGGTGATGCGCTCTTCCGGCCGGTCCAGCACCAGGAAGGCTGCCAGGTTGGCGGTGTAGGATGCCACAATGATCATGGCGAACCCCGCCCACACCATGCCCAGGATGCGCGCCGAGAAGCTTCTGGGGGCGCCTGCGGGCAGAGGACCGTCAGCTCGGGGCGGGCGGCGGGGCGGGCTGGGGCCCTGGCCTGGCGTCGCCTCACCTTCCCCGATGCCTGAGTTGAGCAGGACGCCCCAGGAGAACCACATCGCCGAAGACAGGGTCAGCGCGTCCTCCTCCTCCTCCTCGCTGTTCACTTTGAACCGGCCGAAGGGGCTGCGGGGGCGCAAAGGGCGGGCGGGAGAGGGCGGGAGGGGCAGCCTGCCCCGGCCCTCGCCCGCCCCGCCCGCCCGCGGGTAAAGGAGTCTGGTGCCCGGGCCGCGCTCACCTGAAGCGGTCCAGCAGGTACAGCATCACGGCCACCACGTGCACAGACAGCCCCACCAGCAGCCACAGCGTGCTCTGGAAGGGCTGCATGAACGAGTCCAGCGTGCTCCGGGGGATCTCCTGCGGGGCCACAGGCCGTCAGGGCAGCCCCCCCGCCCCGCCCCCCGGGGACGCCGCCCCGCCCCCCGGGGACGCCGCCCCGCCCCCCGGGGACGCCGCCCCGCCCCCCGGGGACGCCGCCCCGCCCCCCGGGGACGCCGCCCCGCCCCCCGGGGACGCCGCCCCGCCCCCCGGGGACGCCGCCCCGCCCCCCGGGGACGCCGCCCCGCCCCCCGGGGACGCCGCCCCGCCCCCCGGGGACGCCGCCCCGCCCCCCGGGGACGCCGCCCCGCCCCCCCGGGGACGCCGCCCCGCCCCCCGGGGACGCCGCCCCGCCCCCCGGGGACGCCGCCCCGCCCCCCGGGGACGCCGCCCCGCCCCGCCGGGCCTTCGCGCACCTTCTTGACCAGAATGGTCAGGCCCTGGTACTTGAAGGGCTTTGAGAACTCGATGTACTGCGCGCGCTCGTTGTTGATGGTCAGCGGGGCCACGATCATGTCCGCCTGCCCGCTGAGCAGCTCGCCCATCATCCCGTTCCACTCCTTTTTATTGCTGTTGTTCACCTGTGGGGCGACCCGCCGGTGGGGACGCGGACACCGCGGACCCCACTCCCCAGACAGGCTCCCGCCCCGACCCATCTCATGGGTCACCCACTCCAGACTCCTCCCAGGCTCAGGCCCCGCCCCCCGAAGACCCTCCAGGGAGCAGGCCCCGGTCTAGGGACCGGCTCCTAGGGACCACTCCTACCCGCTCCTGCGTGCCGAACTTGCCGTCGGCCACCAGGTGAACCTCATAAGTGAAGTTCATGGTCCGCGCCAGCTTGATGAGCAGATCGATGCAGAAGCCGTAGCAGCACTGAGGCACAGTGTGGCGCGCTGGCGAACGGGGCCGCGGTGCGGTCAGCGAGGGGCTCGCCGGCACGTGGTCCCTGCCCGCCCGAGGCCAGTGCCCCTGGCCCCCGCCCCGCACTCACGGCTGCCCGGCGACGTGTCATTGGGCCCGGTGCAGATCACCTTCTTGACCGGGTCCCCGTTGACGGTGAACTCCTCCTTGCACGTGCCGTCGCTCAGCGTAGGCTTGACGTACACAAAGGGCTCCTGGTGGATCGTCACGATCTGGGGACGAGGGGACATAAGGCCTGGACCACCAGCCCTGGGCTGTCCTGGGCGCTGCCCTTTTCTCAGCACCCAGACTTCCCTGGAGCCCCCCTCCCCAGATCCCTGACATTTCCCACCCCACCCCACCCCATGCTGCTTCAGGCAGCAATCAGCCTGCTGCCCCCAGGAGGGGCGCCAGACCCCAAGGCTTCGCCCAGTGCACAGAGGGCAACTGGCCTCCTGGAACACCGTGCCTTCTCTTGGCCATTTTTCCTTCGGGTCCTGGCCTACGGAACAGTCC
The DNA here is from genome assembly GCF_023091745.1 of Budorcas taxicolor. Classification (NCBI taxonomy): domain Eukaryota; kingdom Metazoa; phylum Chordata; class Mammalia; order Artiodactyla; family Bovidae; genus Budorcas; species Budorcas taxicolor. The sequence goes on along the minus strand of NC_068920.1, from coordinate 165,326,642 downwards.
CTTGGTCAGTGGAGCCTGCCAGATGTCCAGTCTGCCCTGAGCCCCCTCTCTGACTTCTTGAGGCTGAGGACCTCCCTGTCCCAGCCCAGAGCCTACCCCCTGCCCCCACCCCTGCCATGAAGACAGGGGCATGTCCACTCAGAGCCTGCCCAGGACTAGGGACACGCAGGGACTGCCCTTGTTGTCTCTTCCAGCTTCTCCTGGCCTCAGCCTCCACCCGCAGTGGGTCATTGTCCGATCACTGCCCTCTCTGCCGTAGCCTCTTCAATCCAGGGGCTCCTTGGGGCTCACGCTGGGCACTCTCTCCTCTCTGTCCTTCAGAGCCCTGAAGGCTGGGAGTAGGCAGGATAGACGCAGGCAGAGGAGCTGAGCCAGTCACTGCACAGGATCAGCGGTCCCGGGGGACATGGTGCTGGGGTTGAGTCTATGAGGTGAATGGGGTTGGTGAGAGAGGCCCCTTCTCCTGCAGGGTGACCAGCTCCCCCAAGGGCAGGGGACTGGGAGCCCCTGAAGGGGCTTATTTGCCTTTAAAACTTTCATCGCCATTTCTATTATACAAGTAATATGCTCATGCTTTTAAAAAAATCAGTGAGACAGAGGAGGGATAAACCGGGAGATTGGAATTGACATATACATACACCACTGCACGTAAAATAGAGAGCTAATAAGATCTACTGCATAGCACAGCGAACTGCGCTCAGTGACCCATATGGGGATAGAACCTAAAAAGAGTGGCTATATGTGTGTGTATAATTGAGTCACTTTGCTGTACAGAAGAAACAAACACTAAATCAACTATCCTCCAATGAGAACTAAGTTGAAAATAAACAGTTAAGTGGCAAAAAAATAAGCGACACACGAAAAGTTCTAAGAGGCCTTCCGGCTCTCGAAGCCTGTAGGGGACCATCTTGGCCATCTGTTCTGTCTGTTTTACACTCAGACTCTTCAACACCAGGCGTCTTTCCTGAGTGTTGGCTTGGGGAAATCCCTTCTGCCCATAGAGAGGGTGGGTGCCCTGTGGGCAGGTGCAGACAAAGAGGCCCAGTGAGAGACCATGGGGTGGGGTAGCTCAGAAAGCAGAGGAGGTCACGAGAGGACCTGGGGGCACCACAAGAAGTGCGGTGTGAGGCTCCTTGCCTTTCGTGAGCTCGGGCACCAGCCTGGTCCTGGTGTGGGTCAGTCTGGGAGGGACTCTTGGGAGGCATCCTGGGATGAGCCTGAAGGAGCGTACCAGAGTCGGGACGTGGAAGAGAAGCTGTGAGAGATGAGGTCCCAGGGGAGGGGCTCCCAGAGGCCCAGTGAGTCACAGAGGGGCTGGCCAGCGCGGGGAGACCCGGCTCAGAAGGACAGTCTGAGCCAGTCCCAGCAGGAGGCCAGGAAGGCCAAGGGTGAGCGGTGGGCTGAGACCACCTGGAGGAGTGACGAAGAGTGTGGGGGCATCATCTCCAGGACTGGGGCTCAGCACTCAGAGTACTGAAGTCCACAGAAAGACCACCGGTCTGTCCCTTGTCCCCAGGGGAGCCCTGGTCCACATGGCTGCCCCAGGCTTAAGCGGGATGGGGTCAGGAGGGGCCGGGCGGCTGGGCTTCCTCTCCTGCACCCACTGCCTCTCCCAGCGCCTCCGCCGCGCCAGGTGTGTGCAGTGGGTGCTGGGCTGGTCCCAGGACCTTTAGTCACTTCAGGGCCCTCACTGCACCCTCGGCACAGGATGGAGGCCATGGTGCACGGAGACCGGGGCAGGGAGGCGGGGCCCCACCTTCAGCCTGGTGGACATCTGATAGCCGCGCGGTTTCTCGGTCTCTCCGCCCGGCCAGATGATCTTCCTGTCGTTGGGAATGACCTGGGGGTGGGAGTATGAGATGGAGGTGGCCACGCAGGGGTCTCGGCCCCAGGGCCCTAAGGCCCCAGCCCCCACCCCCTCATGACCCCCACCTACGTGCGTGCCGTTGTAGACGCCCACTTGCACCAGCTTGCGGTTCTGCAGGTTCATGATGCTGTAGTTGGCGAACTTCCGGTCCCCGTCCTCGTTGAACTCCACGCGGCCGGTCACCCCGTCTGCGTACTTGGAAGACATCAGCACCCTGGAGAGGGCAGTGTGGTTGGGCCATCAGGGATGCACTCCCTGCTCTCACTGAGAGCCGCCTGGAGGGCGAGCCCAGACAGACGGCACAGCCACGCCAGTCAAGCGGCTCCTCGGCTCTGGACCCTGTTTTGAGGGCTTCCTGTGGGCTGGGACGTTTGATTCTGACAGCTTTACAGGTGAGGTGGCAGAAGCCCCGGGAGGACGCGGTGGCCCGCTCACCAGTGAGTGGAGGAGGCTGGGTTGAGGGCTCATCTTCCTGCGTGTGCACACGCGCGCGCGCGTGTGTGTATGTGTGTGGCGTGTCCACTGGGCCATATATGTGTCACACACCAGGTCTTTGTATGGGGTGCAGCCCTGTGCGTGTAGCTGTGGCACAGGTGTGATGTTCCGTGAGCCTCTCCGAATCTACACGCACACGTGTGTGCCTGTGTGCACATATGCTGCGTGTCTGCAGCTGTGTGTGCTCCTGCTGTGAGCACCGCGGCCAGGACTCTGCGCCTGCTACTTGGGGGTGGGTGCTGGTGACCGACTGGGCCTCCCCACACTAGTGGCGCGGTGTCCAGGGTTCTCTGTGTTAACTCCTGCCCTGCTGTGGCCACCCACTGTGTCTCTTGCCAACCTTGGCTCTCGGCAGCCTCGGATGTACTTAGTCACTCAGTCCTGTCCAACCCTTCATGACCCCAGGGACTGTAGCCCTCCAGACTCCTCTGTCCATGGGGATTCTCCAGGCAAGAATACTGGAGTGGGTTGCCATGCCCTCCTGCAGGGGATCTTCCCAACCCAGGGATCGAACCCAGGTCTCCAGCATTGCCGACGGATTCTTTACCACCTGAGTCACCAGGGAAGCAGGATTGGGTGCCATCCCCAAAATCTTTGTCTGACCTCCTGGGCCTGAGGAAGCTCCCAGTGCCCGCCCGAGGCAGGATCCTCCTCCCCAGGGCTGTTAGTCACCCTGGGGACTGGGGTGGGGTCTCACGTTGGCTTCAGTGTTTAAAGGTGGGGACAGGGGCAATGGAGGCAGCCATGCTTCTGTGACATTCGAGGCGATGGTGTCAGTGTTGGAAATGGACCAGATGGTTATCACAGCGGGGATGGAGGTGAGGATGGAGTCAAGGTTGGGGGCAGAGAGGAGTGGGGAAGGAGACTGTGTCTGTAGGCGCAGCACGCTGGGCTGGAGCGACTCTTTCGGGTTCCGGAACGGTGGCCCGCCCACCCTAGACGGGCGGCCCCACCCCCTCAGACGGAGCGGCCCCGCCCACCTCAGGGCGACCCCGCCCACCTGGAAGAGTGGCCCCTCCCGCCTCAGACGGATCAGACACGCCCACCCAGGAAAGTGGCCCCACCCACCTCTTGAAGAACAGCCCCGCCCACCACAGAGAACGGCCCTGCCCACTCTGGAACAGCCGTCCCACCCCCTCAGACGGAGCGGTCCCGCCCACCTCGGAGAACGTCCCCGCCCACCCTGAGGGGCGGCCCCGCCCACTGGCCCGCCCACCTCTTGAAGAGCGGCCCGGTCTTCCAGATGTTGGTGTTGCCCACGCAGCCCCGCGGCGGGTCGGTGATGTTCTCCTTCTCCAGCAGCTCGTGCACGGCCTGGGCCACCACGCCCACGGCGTCGCTGATGTGCGCCGACTCGTTCTTGCCGTTGATGAGCTGCAGCCCGATGATGCCTGGGGCAAGGGCTGGCTTAGAGCCCGCGGGGGACGCCTGCCCACCGGGACCCCGGAGCCCAGCACTCACCGTCCGGGGCGTAGCGCAGGGCGTTCCCCGAGATCTCGCGCTCCCCCACCAGCCACACGTACCCCGAGCCCGTCATGTTCAGCATCGCGGCTGCGCGGTACACGGTGGCAGCGTCGTCCTCGCTGTGGGGCAGAGCGGGGTGACGGCCAGGACTCCAGCTCTCCCCACCCGCGGCCGGCGGCGGCTGCTCGACTCCCAGGTCCCCCTCCACAGTGTGGCCTTCCCCTGCCTCCCGCCCCTGGTCTGCAGGGAGCCCTGGGGGCACTGCAGAGATGGGGGGCAGCCCCCACCCTGGCCCCTCCCCCAGCCGGCACTGCACGTGGGCCCGAAGACTAGCCCCGAAGTGATGGGGTGGGGCCCAGACCCCCAGAGCTTGCCAGAGGCCTCTTACTGGCCCCCTGCTCTTGTGGACAGGGTTAGCATGACACAGGCAGTGATGGCCCATTATTGACGGGTAACTTGCTCACCCATACCAGACACTATTCTGAATGCTTTCCATGCACCTTTCTATTTAATTCTCACAGCCTCCCTGTGAGGCAGGCAGAACAGGATCCCTGGCAGGACAGGGACTGAGGAGCCAAGGCGCACGGTGGGAAGTGGAGGGTGGGGTCTGTGTCTGATAATCCACCCCTGAGCCCGTGCTCCTGCAGCTTCCTGGGCAAGCCACACCCCTCTGGTTCCATGCCTGAGCGTGTGAACTGAGAGGCTGGGATCTTTCTGGATGCTGCTGGGACCAAATGCCAGGGCGCTGCCCTGAGCATCGCAGCAGAAGCCACTGGGGCGCTGAGGGCACCTGCTCTCCCTTTTGGAGTCTGAACAAGCATCTCTGGGTGCCCAGCCCTGGGTGCTCTCCCTACCATCCAGGGCAGAGCCCCTGGCAGGACAGAGCCCAGGCCTCACCTTGCAGGCACACGTTGCCCTGAGCTCCTGTGTTTCCGCACAGCTGAGCCTCTGTGCACCCCGCCCCCTAGGGATGGGATCCCCCTGGTCAGGACAAGCACCCTGGGCCTGATGGCACTCCCACCTCCTCTCCCTGCAGGGTGGAACTTGACCCCAGACATGACGGACACTTTGCTTCTCTAATGCATGGGCAGCGGGAGACAATGCAGTTCGGGAGATGGTCTTGGGGGGGCGTTATTTTCACAACGGCTGATGTGGGAAACCCAGGCAGCCCTAGGGACCCTAGGAGTCAGCCCCCAATTTTCTCAGGGAAAAATGCAAACGTTCATGTTTGCTTTAAACAAGAACGCAACCCCAAAGAGAGGTGCTTCAGGCTGCACCCAGCCAAGACGGCTGGTGGCACCAGTGCATGCATGTCGGGGCGTGGCTCCCCCAAAGCCTGGTGGAGGGGCCTGTCTGCTTGACACCATCCAGGTCTGTGAGGTTGGACTGGTGGTGAGCACACACCTATGCTTGTGTCTGTGTAAATCGATACCTTCAGTAAAGCAGTTGCAGACAAAAGCCTGATCGACATCAAACTGTTTTATGGAAATAACTGATCCCGTAAAGACAACTTCAGGAGGATTACTTTAAAAAAACGTTTTGGAAACAAATTAGAGATTCTGACATGCTCAAGAGAAAACTGCTCAAAAGTTAAGACTGGCTTAATGAAGTCGCTCTGCAAAATGCTCTCAACAGGCTTCGTGAGGAGGAGCCGGGGGGTCGGGTGGGGGACAGGGTGAGCTAGGGCGGCAGCGGCCCTGCCCAGGGGCCTGCTGGCATCCCTGGGCTCCAGGGGCAGACTGTGCCCGGCCAGCTGGTCCCCTGCAGTGGGACTCTGGCCTCTCTGCTCTGAGGGCCAGTGTGTGAGGGCAGGGGTTCCTTCCCGCTTGAATCCAGAGGCCACGAGTGGATTCAAGAGGTAGGCGTGTGGTCGGTGAACGCTGTGCCTCCACGGGCCGTGTATGTGCATGTGTGGGGCCTGTGCCCTGGGTAGTGTGTGGCACACAAGTCTATGTTTGTGAGCACGTGTGTGCTGGTGTGGGGCGTGTGCCGGTGTGGTGTGTCTGCTCTTGTGTCTAGGTGAGCACGTGTTTGTAAGTGCGTGTGTGTGTGGTGTGTGGCGGTGTGCCTGTGTGTGTATGAGTGTCCCTGAGTGTGTGTGTGTGTGGTGTGTGGTGGTGTGCCTGTGTGTGTATGAGTGTCCCTGAGTGTGTGTGTGTGTGGTGTGTGGCGGTGTGCCTGTGTGTGTATGAGTGTCTTGTGAGTGTGTGTGTGTGGTGTGTGGCGGTGTGCCTGTGTGTGTATGAGTGTCCCTGAGTGTGTGTGTGTGTGGTGTGTGGCGGTGTGCCTGTGTGCGTATGAGTGTCCTGTGAGTGTGTGTGTGTGTGGTGAGTGGCGGTGTGCCTGTGTGTGTATGAGTGTCCCTGAGTGTGTGTGTGTGTGTGTGTGTGCCTGTGTGCCTGTGTGTTTGTATGAGTGTCCCTGAGTGTCTGTGTGTGTGGTGTGTGGCTGTGTGCCTGTGTGTGTATGAGTGTCCTGTGCGTGCATGTGTGTGTGTGTGTGTGGCGGTGTGCCTGTGTGTGTGTATGAGTGTCCCTGAGTGTGTGTGTGTGTGGTGTGTGGCGGTGTGCCTGTGTGTGTATGAGTGTCCTGTGAGTGCGTGTGTGTGGTGTGTGGCAGTATGCCTGTGTGTGTATGAGTGTCCTGTGAGTGCATGTGTGTGTGTGTGTGTGGCTGTGTGCCTGTGTGTGTGTATGAGTGTCCCTGAGTGTGTGTGTGTGTGGTGTGTGGCAGTGTGCTTGTATGTGTATGAATGTCCTGTGAGTGCATGTGTGTGTGTGTGTGTGTGGCGGTGTGACTGTGTGTGTATGAGTGTCTGGCGAGTGTGTGTGTGGCTGTGTGCCTGTGTGTATGTATGAGTGGCGAGTGTGTGTGTGTGGCTGTGTGCCTGTGTGTGCGTATGTGTCGTGTGAGTGCGTGTGTGTGTGTGTAGCAGTGTGACTGTGTGTGTATGAGTGTCTTGTGAGTGTGTGTGTATGTGGCTGTGTGCCTGTGTGTGTGTATGAGTGTCCCTGAGTGCGTGTGTGTGTGGCTGTGTGCCTGTGTGCGTGTATGAGTGTCCCTGAGTGTGTGTGTGTGTGTGTGTGGCTGTGTGCCTATGTGTGTGTGTGTGGTGTGTGGTGGTGTGCCTGTGTGTTTGTATGAGTGTCCCTGAGTGCGTGTGTGTGTGTGTGTGTGGCTGTGTGCCTATGTGTGTGTGGCGGTGTGACTGTGTGTGTGTATGAGGGTCCCTGAGTGGGCGTGTGTGTGGTGTGTGGTGGTGTGCCTGTGTGCATATGAGTGTCCTGTGAGTGTGTGTGTGTGTGTGTGTGGCTGTGTGCCTGTGTGTGTGTATGAGTGTCCCTGAGTGTGTGTGTGTGGTGTGTGGCAGTGTGCTTGTATGTGTATGAATGTCCTGTGAGTGCATGTGTGTGTGTGTGTGTGTGTCGGTGTGACTGTGTGTGTATGAGTGTCTGGCGAGTGTGTGTGTGTGGCTGTGTGCCTGTGTGTATGTATGAGTGGCGAGTGTGTGTGTGTGGCTGTGTGCCTGTGTGTGCGTATGTGTCGTGTGAGTGCGTGTGTGTGTGTGTAGCAGTGTGACTGTGTGTGTATGAGTGTCTTGTGAGTGTGTGTGTATGTGGCTGTGTGCCTGTGTGTGTGTATGAGTGTCCCTGAGTGCGTGTGTGTGTGGCTGTGTGCCTGTGTGCGTGTATGAGTGTCCCTGAGTGTGTGTGTGTGTGTGTGTGGCTGTGTGCCTATGTGTGTGTGTGTGGTGTGTGGTGGTGTGCCTGTGTTTGTATGAGTGTCCCTGAGTGCATGTGTGTGTGGTGTGTGGTGGTGTGCCTGTGTTTGTATGAGTGTCCCTGAGTGTATGTGTGTGTGGTGTGTGGTGGTGTGCCTGTGTGTGTATGAGTATCTTCTGAGTGTGTGTGTGTGTGGTGTGTGGCTGTGTGCCTGTGTGTGCGTATGAGTGTCCCTGAGTGCGTGTGTGTGGTGTGTGGTGGTGTGCCTGTGTGTGTGTATGAATGTCCTGTGTATATGGCACAGACGTGTACACGAGAACAGAGAAGCAGGTTGCATGCACACGTGTGTGTATAGTACACGTGTAGATAGCATGTGTGTGATGTGTGTTCAGTGGATGTGTGTGAGTGCGAGTGCGTGTGCCTGTGTGGGGGATTAGTGCTTGCTAACTGCCTTCCAGCCCAAGGAGCAGGCTCTATCCGGGGGAGACGGGAGGCAGGGCACCCCACCCCTGCTGGAGCCTGCAAAGCTTCTGGGACAGGCGGACAGTGGGGCAGGTCTCCCCAGGCCCCCATGTCCCATGGGGCAGGGCGCTTCCGTCTCCTATTTCTGGTGGCCTGGCCTTCCCTTCACAGGACGAGCCATTTGCACAAAGGGAGGCTTTTACTGGGGCTCAGCTCCAAGGTCACGGTGGGGCCAGGCCCCTCCAGCAGCAGCCAGGTGGTCAGGTCCCTAACCGGTTCCCTTCTCGTAGCTGCCTAGTCTGGCCGCTCCAACCCTTCCACCCCAGGGCCCCGGCCTCTCCCTGCCGTGGACCTTCTCTGCAGGCCCCTCATCCCCTCCCCGGGACCCCTCCCCGACCAGCTCCCAGAACCCCGGTCAGCCACTACCGCCCAGGCCACCTCTGCCTTCTTAAGGGCAGGGGCTTATCCCTCTGCCATCCCCAAGGCCCTGTGTGTGCGTGGGGGTGGTGAAGGGGGCGTTTGGGAGGCAAAGCCCAGCATCAGCAGGGCACACCCTGGGCCTGGCCCCGAGGTGGCCGGGTGGCCGGCCCAGCCTGGCCTCACCTGGCGGAGAGGATGATGACCCGGGCCTCCAGCTCCCGCGCCTCCATCAGCAGCGCCGTCACGTTCTTGGTCCCCGGGTCGAACTGCAGCACCTTCTCCGCCTGCAGTGTGAGCGGGAGTGTTAGCAGGCGGCCGGGGCGGGGACACAGCGCCTCAGGGGCGAGAGTCGAGCTGCAGCCGCTAGGATCCCCGAGGCCGCGCCCTAGGGCCGCCGCGGCCCGCCTGCCGCCTGCGCTGCCAGCTGCCTGCCCTGCTGCGCCGGCCTTCCTGCGTCCTCCTCCTGCCCGCTCTCTGCACTCCGCGCTCTCCTCCTCTCATTCCTGGCCTCACTTTTGCACTGAGCATGCAAGTTGAAGTGGACCGAGACTCAGAAAGAGGCGTGCAGCGGGCAGGAAACAGGAAAGAGTTTTGGAACGCAATCCGAAACGGCGGAGACGGCCGCCTTTTCCAAAACCTCGGGAGGTCCTCCGGGGCCTGTCCGCCGGCCCTGCGGGAGCGGCCCGGACTGGACTGCAGGCGGGCGGGCGGGCTCCCTCCTGGGTTCCGCGAGGAAACCCGGGGGCCCGGAGATTCACATGCACTCCCCAGAGAGCCGCTCCTCCTGCGGGCCGCCTGCGGGCGGGGGCCCGGCGGCCGGCACCGGCCTCTCCTGCCTAGGCTGCCTGCTCTGGACCTGGCTCTCCTTCCTCTCTGCTCGGCCGCGGCATGGCGCGGCTGGGCCCACGGCAGCCCTGGTGGCCGAGGCGCCCGGCCGGGGCTCCCTAGTCGTGGGTGGCGTGCACGTCCATGCATATATACCTTGGGTCCGCGCTTGTGGTCATAGGACAGTTGGTCGAGGCTTTCATAGTTCCTTTTTTTACTCTGATGAATAATGTGCACAGAGAGAATATGCAGACACAGAAGAAGATTATAAACGGTTGAAAATGACGGCGCTAAAGCAATCACACCACCTCCTCGGCACGTCTGCAGACGGGCACGTACCTGGAGCTCGCAAACACCTAGGCCAGGGCGGGGCTGGGGCCGGGCCGGGCTGGGGCAGGGATGCGGGGCGCGGGGGCCACGGAGGCTCCCTGCCTGCGTGGACTTGCGCTCATGGAAACAGTCAAGCTCAGGAGAGAGGGAGGGCCTGTCTGCGTCCAAGCGAAACCCACCCCCTGGGGACCCCTCCTGCCCCCAACCCTGCCATGCACCTGCCATGGGGTCCCCGCCGCACCCCCCCGGCCACGGGAGTCCTGCATGGGGCGGCGTCCCTCCCCCAGCACCCCTTCTGCCCTCTGGGAGGCCCAGGGTTCTGCCCTCGCTGGCGCGTGGCGCCTGCCCCGCCGCCCGCGGGCACTGAGCGGCTGTGGCGGGCGTTCCTGACACAGGCGCATCTGCGGGCGTCCACGTGCGCTTGTCGGCCTAGTGAGCCTGCGGCAGGGGCGGGATGAGGGTCAGCGCGTCTGAGCACATGTGTGCGTGCAGGCACCTGAGTGTGAATTCGGGGTGAGCCTGCTCATGGGCACACGCCACTTGTGAGCCTGCTGGACCTCCGGGGGGGGGGGGCGGTGGAGGGCCCCTGGGGCCTGAGTCTGGGACAGCGGGAGTGTGAGTGGATGGTCTTGGGAGCAACCGCACGTGCCTGCAGGAGGGAGCGTGTGTGTGAGCATGCACTGGGCACACGTGCAGCCACCAAGGGAGGGGACACACTCGCCTGGTGCAGCCCTGGGAGCCAGCCCTCCCTCCTAGGTTCAGCCCGTCCCCTAAAGCAGGACCCCCAGGGCCCTCTGGGTCTGCCCTCTGCTTCCCCCCAGCTGATGCCCGCTCTTCCCTTCAGGCCCTATGGCGCCTTGGGGCACCTGGGTTGGCACTCAGCTTATTGAAGCCAACTCCGCCTCTGCACACAGCGCGTAAGCCCGCCATCCCTGGGTCTTGCCTCCCAGGGCCTTCCCCTGCCTGGGCCTCTCTGCCTGGTTTGGCCACCACCCAACCCGGGAGGGGCACAGCCCGGGTGCCGAGCACCCGCGGCTGTGGGCTGGGTGGAGGCGGGACCCTGGGCTTCCTCTGGCAGTGGGGGTGGACAACGAGGGATGGGGGGGTCACCTGGACCCCCAGAAACACCACTCTGGTCTTGCCACCGCCCCAGGGATGGGGGTCAGCTGGGCAAGAACAGTCAATTAGAACCAGGCACCTAACTGGTCCCCAGGAGGGGTCCAGAGCCTGGGCGGGAAGGAGAGAAGGGGCCGAAGAGGGGCAGGGCCAAGACTGGGAGTGGGGCTGGCAGGCACCCCTGGATAGGGCTTCTGTGAGGTTGGTGGGCAGCGGCTAGGCGGACGGCAGCTGCGCAGTGAGGCCAGCAAGAGGACACGGGAGGGGTCACAGCAGAGGGGACCGAGCCTTTGTGCAAGGGACGCGGCGCGTGGGGCCACCGCACTGAGGGGACGCCCTAGGGGCGGCGTTGGGGCGAGGTGGCGCCCCGAGTGAGTTCCGAGCCTGGGGCCTGAGCGGGCTGGGGGAGGGGAGGGGGCGGGGCGGGGCGGGGTGTTTGCGGAGCTCCAGGTGGTCCTGCCCTCGCCCCGCAGGGACTGACACGAAGGAGATTTCGACTAATGGCAAAAGCGAGTGAAATGAGCCGAGGACAGGCTGGGGCGGGCGCTCGCCAGACGGAGTGGTGCTGACCACGCACGATGGAAAGAGAAGGGTGTTCACACGGGCCACAGACACGGCGGCGGCTCGCCGCTCCTGCTCCTGCGCGCGCGCCCCGGCCCGCGCCTCACCTTGGACTCGCGCTCCTCCAGCAGCGTCTCCAGGCGTTTCTGGGCCGCCCGCCCTTCGTGGTCGTCGCTGACCAGGAGGATGACGTGGTTCCAGCTGTAGACGCGCATCATCTCGAACCAGACGCTGGACTGGTGGGAGTAGGGCGGCACGGTGCGCAGGAAGCTCAGGTGGATGCTCTGCGAGGCACAGCAGGGCTGAGGGCGCGGCCGGAGACCCGCCAGGGCGCGCGGCCGGAGACCCCGCCAGAGCGCGCGGCCGGAGACCCCGCCAGGGCGCGCGGCCGGAGACCCCGCCAGGGCGCGCGGCCGGAGACCCCGCCAGAGCGCGCGGCCGGAGACCCCGCCAGAGCGCGCGCGTTGGAGACCCCGCCAGGGCGCGCGCGTTGGAGACCCCGCCAGGGCGCGCGCGTTGGAGACCCCGCCAGGGCGCGCGCGTTGGAGACCCCGCCAGGGCGCGCGCGGCCGGAGACCCCGCCAGGGCGCGCGGCCGGAGACCCCGCCAGAGCGCGCGCGTTGGAGACCCCGCCAGGGCGCGCGCGGCCGGAGACCCCGCCAGGGCGCGCGCGGCCGGAGACCCCGCCAGGGCGCGCGCGTTGGAGACCCCGCCAGGGCGGCGCGACCCGCCAGGGCGCGCGGCCGGAGACCCCGCCAGAGCGCGCGCGTTGGAGACCCCGCCAGGGCGCGCGCGTTGGAGACCCCGCCAGGGCGCGCGCGTTGGAGACCCCGCCAGGGCGCGCGCGTTGGAGACCCCGCCAGGGCGCGCGCGGCCGGAGACCCCGCCAGGGCGCGCGCGGCCGGAGACCCCGCCAGGGCGCGCGCGTTGGAGACCCCGCCAGGGCGCGCGCGGCCGGAGACCCCGCCAGAGCGCGAGCGGCCGGAGACCCCGCCAGGTCTCTGCTCCTAATCGCTACGTACAGACCCCAGACCCGGGGGCCTCGCTTCCCCGACTCCTTCCCACACCCCACATCATCTCATCTGAGAAACAGGCTCGGCTTGCCCACCAGCCCCCTGACTGAGACGGGCGGGGGGTCTGTGGAACTTTTCCTGGGGTGACTCCCCCACCTCCCCACAGACACCCCAGCTCAGCTACTCAGGCTCAGAAAGCTCTTGCTGACGCCCAGCATCTCAGAGACCCCCACGGGTCCGTCTCGAATTCGTATAACCGTCTTTCTGAGGAGACCTCCCTCTTGGGGCTACGCGCCTGTCTCTTGGCCTCGCTGGGGGTTGTTGCCCTAACCCTCACCCTGGCCCTGCCTGCTCTGAGGGTGCCGCCTGTGGGTGAGGGGCTGAGCAGGCTCCGCCCCCCTCAGCGCGGAGCCTCCGCGTCTGTGCAGGGAGCAGGGCTCCTGGGGACCACCCCGAACCAGGGGTTCATCTGCTCCCTCTCCGTGCCTTGGCCTCTGGGCTCAAGAATGCCCCTTTGCCTCTGTCTGTCCTCCGGCAGGTGGCACGGCTGCAGGGCATTGTGGCTGGGGTGTCGGGCTGGCTCTGGCCTGGGCTGTCCTGGCCTGCCTTCTGGGCACATACGGTCAGGGGTTTGCTCTGGAAGGATCAGGGTGGAGCTCTAAGGTCCAGCTGCTAGGTGTGCCCTCGTGCTGGGCCATGGTCTGGATCTGGGGTGGGAGTCCGTGACAGCCCGCATCATGCCTGGGAGAGAGCTCCCCTCCCCGGCCTCCCCGGGCGCCCGGCTGCTGTCCTCCTTGGAGGCACTTTTCGGGCCTGGCGCCCAGAGAGGTGCGGAAGGCAGAGGCTGGAAGGCACAGGAGGGAGCCCTCCACTCACCGCTGAGGGGGAAGTGCCTCTGAGCAGCTCGGGAGGCTCTGCTGCGGCTGTGGTTCTCAGAGCCTCAGGAAGAGGGGTGCCCGGCCTCCGCGAGCCTCCTCCCACAGGGGTCGTCCCAGAGGACCCCTCACTCTGCTCTGTCTTTGCCGTCGTCCCTGACCTCCCTGGACACCCCAGGCCTGGCTGAGATGACCTCTGTGATTCAGGTGGGTTATCTAGAGCTCAGGGCTCCGGACAGGATGAATCTGGAGAAGATGGGGAGAGCTGGAAGGTTCCCAAGAGCCCAGCCCTCTGCCTCTGTGCTGACACCGAGCCAGCGTCCACAGTCTGTCTGCAGGTGGCCCACCCCAGTGTTCTCGCCTGGAGGATCCCATGGACAGAGGAGCTGGGCAGACTTCAGTCCACGGGGTTGCAGAGTCAGACACGATGGAGCGGCTGAGCATGCAGGAAGCCCCAGGTCTGAAGGGGAAAGTGGAGCGGGCCGACCACCGTCCCGGCCTCTTGGTGGCGCTTGCTCCCAGCTGACTGGTCCTGCCAGAGCTGGCGCAGACGCTGCGGGGGAGCTGTGTGCGAGCCAGCGCCGCTCCTCACTGCTCGGGGGCGAGTTTCCTGCCAGCCCGACTCGGGGGCCCCTCTGCTCTCCCAGCTGCTGCTCCACGGTTAGACGGCTCCGGCCAGATGCCCAGCCCGAGGGCCACGAGGCAGCCCTGAGGACCGCAACCCCCAGACCAGCCCCCAGCTGCCTCCTCGGCTCGCCCGGCACCGAGTTCAATCCTGTTCCAGCTGCGTCCTCTGGGGGGCCTGGAAACTACACCCTCACTGGTCCCTGGTGGCGCCGCCCCTCTAGGCGTCTCCTCCTCCTGGAGAACCCCCTCTCCCAAGGGCCCCTGCTCTGCTATCGGGGAAGCTGTCCCGTCTGTCCCTCCTGTGACCCACAAGGGCCTCTGCTGCTCCCCGGGGCTTGCTTTTGGCACCTGTCACCTGTCAGTGGGCTGTGTGCCGGAGTGTGTGCGGGTGTGTGCTACTGTGAGTGTGCATGTGAGAGTGTGTGTGTGCCTGGCACAGTGTGTGATGGGCCTGAGTGTGGGGGAGTGAACACGGTGGTTTTATGTGAGGGTGCAAACAAGCATGAATGAGTGGGTGATGGTGTGAGCACATGTGTGAACATCAGTGTGTGCGTATGTAAGAGCAGGTGAATGGCCTTGTGACTGTGTGTGACTGTGCACACACAGGCGCGAGTGTACAGATATGTTCGCATCTGTGAGTTTGTGTGAGTGTGAGTGCTATGAGTGTGTACCGGTGTGCATGTATGTGGGTGAGTCTGTGTGTCTCTGTGAGACTGTATTCTGGTGTGAGTTGTGAGTGTGCCTGAATATATCATCTGGGGCCCAAAGCCCGTGATCTGAGCCCCTCTGCCTATGCCCCGCACCCCCTCCGCAGGAAGCTGCTGGCAGCCCTGGGTCTGCGAACAGGGGCACCGCGGTCAGGCTTACCTTGTCTGAGTAGATGGACATGCGCGTGGTCAGCCCCAGGACGGGGATGCGGTAGAAGCCGGCTGTGTAGGAGACGGGGGTGGGTGTGAAGTGGTCGTTGGGGGTAGGTGGGTGGCTAACTAGGATGGCGTAGACCTGCGGGGACAGGGGACACAGTCAGCTCGAGTTGGGAGTGGGAGGCCCTGCCCCAGAGCCGGCTGGCCAGCAGCAGCAGAGGCGGAGCACGGCAGGCAGGGGTGTGTCTGGGGGGCACTTGCGCCTCGTCTGGAGGCAGAGAGAGGGCAAGCTCCAGGGACTTGGGCTTCCCTGGTGGTGCAGTGGCTGGGGCTTCACTCCCAGTGCAGGGGGCCTGGGTTCAATCCATGGTCAGGGAACCAGATCCCACATATTGCAACTAAAGATTCCGAGTGTCACAGCTAAGACCCAGCACCACCAAACAGAAAATAATTTAAAAACAAGACTCCAAGGGCTAAGAAGACACACAGAGAGACGACAGGCCCCTCCCCATGCTCCTGCTGTCCGGGGCCTCCCCTCTTGCCCCTCACACTGGGGGGCTGCCCTGAGCTGCACGGGAGGACGAAGGCCAGTCTTTGTCTTGTCTGGGGCTGTACACGCCTCCACGCTGTGGGCTGGGGAGACCCACACCCAGAGCCCCACTGACCCCCATCCTGGGTCAGAGGTGGACAGAGGCTAATGCTCCAGAGATGGAGGGTGTCTCCAGAAGGCCTGCAGGGACAATTACAGACCGAGAATTAGGAACTAGTGGGAGAAGCTGGACAAGGAGCCACCCAGAGGCCCAGGCCTCTTGCTGATGTCTTCCAGCAGCAGGCTGAGCCCCGCTTGGTTTGAACCAGACACAGTGCTGACTTGGGCACTGGCCACATCCTCAAGGAGGCTTGGACTTCCCGCCTGGACCAGTGGCTCAACCTCCAAGGCAGGGAGATGGGGCAGAAGGCCTGGTAGTTCTGAGCTGCCCTCAGATTGGAAGGCCCTGTCTGTCCCATTTGTGCCTTCCCCTGTCTGAGCCACAGGGCCCTCTGCTTCTGCAGATGGGTGGGAGTGTGCTGGTGGGGGTGACGGCTGCCATGCCCACGCCTGGCCCACAGTGTACGGCAGTGAGTGAGAGCTACTGCTGTTGCCACGGCTCCCGGCAATCCCTGGGAGAATGGTGCCCACAGGCAGCAAAACTGTAAGTGGGAGGAGGGATCCCCATAAAGGGCCCTACCCCTTCTCCCTCCCTGACCCCATCTGCACCCAGAGATGGCTGGTCAGTGTGTGCCCGAGCATGCGTGTGCGTGTGTGGCTATGCCGTGCTCACGAGTGTGTGCTGGGTGTGTGTGTGTACAGCATGCCCCGGCGTGTCTGCTTGTGTGTGTGTGCATGTGTGTGCACACTTGAGCGTGTGTTCACTTATCTGGCACAGGAATGCATGTGCCCATGGAGATGCGTGGGGCTGGGCGTCTGTGTTAATGAGTCTGCAGTGGGTTACCCCATGCCAACATGCATGAGTGAGTGCTAGTTTAAGTCTAGGCATCTCTGTGCACAAACGTGGATAAATATGTGCGCACATGTGAGCATGAGTGTCCGTGGATGAGTGTGTGTGAGCAGCACTTGGCCCAGGGTCGGTCCGCCTCTTACATAAAGGGCTGCATTGCAGTGATCGGGCTGTCTCATTGGGGTGCAGCAGGTGCGGAGCCGGGGGCGGACAGCTCCGCAGGCAAAATCGCCAGTTGTGTCCTCCCCCCCGGAGTGTGTGCTGCCAGCCGCTGAGCCCTGGTGTCTCCCACACAGGTCGTCCCCATCCCCACCGTAGAGAGCACCCTGCTTCAGTACGTGGGCCACTTCCCCTGTCAGGCAGGACTGTGGATGGGGGTGGGGGAGGGTGAAGGGATGGCGGTCTCCAAGAAGGAATAAAGATGGCCCCGGGCCCCATCTGGTTTAAAGCCCTGCGTCCTGCGTGTGGCCAGGCCAGCGCCTCGTGGGCGGCCTGGGGTGCCCGCCACCACCCAGATACACAGTGACCAAACAGACAGCCACACGCCCACACACACCAGCTGGATGCCTGGTGAGGGCAAGCCCCGGTTACAGGCGATTGGTCTGGGGCTGACACAGAGCTGATGCCCGGTGTTCAGCTGCTGGCGAGACCAGCCCTCTGGGTCCTTTCTCAAGGGGAGCGAGAGGGCGAGGGAAGGATGGAATGAAACGAGGACAGCGGCAAGGAAGGAGGCTGAAGCAGGGAGGATGGGGGGAAGGGTGGGGGAGGGGAGGGGCCAGCACCGCGTGAGCCCGGTGAGTGGGGGGCGGGCACCTGGCTGGAGATGAGGTCTTCGCACACAGACAGGGCCATCTGGATGGCGTTGGGCTTGTGGGTGACGGAGGTGGCGTTGAGCTGGATCTTCCAGGAGCCATGCCGCTTGTTGGCCTGATTCACAGCCTCGCGGAACATCTGCTCGTGCTTCCGCGTGCTCAGCACCGCACCGATGTTGACGATCTTGGGGTCGCAGGCGGCGCGGGCGAAGGAGCAGGAGAAAAGCAGGGCGAGAGTCAGCAGGCGCATGGTGCTCATGGGCTCCGGGCAGCGCCCTGGCTCTGGGCGGCGCGAACACGGGGCCGTCCGCGCATCCCCTGCGGGAAGCCCCGGCCGTCCTGCGCGCGCCCGATCCCGCGGACGGAGGGCGCCGCGTCTTCCCCGGGAGCCTTAGTTCTGCGACACCCGCGAGAGGGACGCGTGCCGCGAGGCTTCGGCCAGCCAGGCAGCCCCCGGAGCGCGTGGGTCCCTGGAGCGCGGCCCGGGCGGCGGGCGCTGTCCGCGGTGCTGAAGCGGGTCTCGCTGCCGCTCCGGGTGCCTCGCGCCGCGAGGACACGGCGGCGGCAGCTCCTCCGCGGGCTTCGCTGGTCCCGGTCCCGACGCTGCGGCGGCTGCGGCGACTGCGGAGCGGCGAGCGCGGCTAGCGTCGCCTGCGCCTCCTGCCGCCCCCGCTTCCCAACGCGGAGCGGGAGCGGGGGCGCCTCCCGCGCCAGATTGTGCGCCTGCGTTCGTGAGAGCGATTTTCAGAGCGCGCGCCAGAGGGGGACGCCTGTGCGCGCGCGCGTGTGCGCGTGTGTGCGCGCGTGTGGACGGGTCGCTGAGACTGTGAGACCTAGGCTGTCTCGCACCTGTAGGGAGTCGAGCGTGAGGAGGTGAGGAGAGTCCGTGTCAGCGCAGGCGGCCGCCTGTGTCCTTTAACAGGACCGAATGTGTTCGCGCCAGTGTGTGTGTGTGTGTGTGCGTGCGCGCGCGCGTGCACGAGTCCTCACCCGCAGTCAGTGATATTTCGGGGCCTGACTCTGCCGGCTGGAAAGCAAGGCCGGCGAAGAGGTCCTGAGCCGCGCCCCTGCGGGAGGCAGAAGGCTCAAAAATGGGGGCGAGGCCCTGGCTGCCTGGCCATGTGACTCGGGCTCCCTCCTGGAGAACTGAGAAGAATGGAGGGATCACAGTGACCACCCCATGTTGAGCTGCATCTTCCAGGAGAGTCTGAGGGTCTGAACCCCAACCAGCTGTGGAGAGGCCATGCCAGAGGGGTTCAGGTCTGCAGCAGGTGGGAGGAGGGCCAGAGGGGAGGAGGCCTTGCTGATGCAGACCCTGTGCACACCCTGTCTCCACACTTCTCCCCTCTCCTGGTGCACTCCTGGCACCCAGCACCCCTCCTGCCCCTTGACAGAACCACCCTGTCCTTCCAGTCCTCAAGATTCCAATTCTTTGTCCTAACCCCCTCAACCCCCGCGGTGTGCTTCCTTCTTCCTAACTCAAAGGATGACTGAAGCTCCGCCCACTGCCAGTGACATCACCGTTTCCAATAGCAACTGAGGATTCTGCAGACCCAACCGCAGAAGCCCCCAGTGGGGACAAAGCAGGGTGGTCCCCACACCTAAGCGATGTCCTAAGGGGTGGAGGGGGGAGGGGCCAAGTCCCTCCCGACAGGGTCCTGGCCCCGTCCTCTGCCTTCCTCACCCCTGTTCTGACCGGCCTGCCCCAGCTCAGCACAGACACTATGGGAACCCTGGCTGTAAGGCGAGGGCTGCAGCGCTTGGCATGCTCTCGGTCTTGTCCCCTTCTCTCTCAACGCGAGGAAATCATTGCTTGGGGGCTACCGTGCCCGCCTGCAGCTGCACCCACACATCCCTCTGTTCTGGGGCTGAGGTCCACAGCCTGCCGTGTGGTCTTAGGAGGGCTTGGGGGATGTGCTCAGGGGCCCAGAGCTGGTCCCTTCTTCACAGGGTCTGTGGCCTCTGGTGGCTCAGAGCTTGGAGTCTGCACGGGTGCGTGGGGACAGGCCGCCAGCAACGCTGGCTCTGGTGTGGCCCCGACAGCTCCAGGTCAGTGCAGGGAGAAAGGAATTCACCAGGGGCCAAAGCCACCCGGGGGCCTGGCTCCTCCCACCCACCGCACTCCTCCAGGAGGGGGTGCTGGAGAGACTCCTATGGGGCCTAGAAAGAGAATTTCTCCATGTTCCCCGGCCCAGGGCTGGTCGCCACACAGCTGGAAGCTTGAACGTGGCCATGGCTGGAGCACTCACCCCATGGGTGCTGCCTGCGGCCGCCAGCACTCCTCTTACCCTTGAGGCCTGTTTGCCAACCCAGCACTGCCTCCCCAGGCTGCCGGCATTCAAGCTTCTGCCAGAGGCCCTCGCATGCCACAGGCCTCAGTCTTCCCCATGCTGAGTCTCTCCTGGGCTCTGCACCCCCTTTCACCTCCTGGGCTTCTTCCACGCCCCCAGCAAGAGGGGTGCAGCTGCAGAAGGGCTCGACCCTGCTGCTTGCCATGAAAGATCCTGCCGCAGGCTGAGGCTGCCTGAGCAGATGCCAAGATGCGTCAAAGCCTTATTAAGAATATTTGGATCACCATATCTAAGCTTACCAGGAGATCTGGGCGGGAATGGGGTTAATGGGCTTCCTTGCACTCATGGCAAAGAATGAGCCTGCAGTGCAGGAGACGCGGGAGACTGGGGTTCGATCCCTGGGTCGGGAAGATCCACTGGAGAAGGAAATGGCGATCTGTTCTGGCAGTCTCGCCTGGAAAATCCCAGGGACAGAGGAACCTGGAGGGCTACGTCCATGGGGTCACAGAGAGTCGGACACGACTGAGTGACTCAGCAGCAGAGCAGCTTATAAAATCAGGAGCGCTGATAAAAGAAGGAAAGCCTGGGACTTCCCTGCTGGTCCAGTGGTTAAGAGTCTGCCTTCCAACACAGGGGAAGGATTGTTCCATAGCCCATGCTGCAGAGCAAAGCTCTGGAACCACAGCTAGAAAAGCCCGAGGGAACCACACAACGGAGCCCGCGAGAGCCTGAGCTTAGCAGCAGCCCGTGCGCTGCGCGAAGGTCAAGTGCAGCTGAAGAAAGAGAAAGAGGGAAAAAAGTGAAATAAAGGCTTGAGAGCTTCCAGGCCTGCGTCTGCTCACGGTCATCACTAAGCAGCTTCACTTAAGTGGGACGTCAGTCTGGCTGGGTTGTGGGAACGCGGGACGTGGTGTTGACTCACAGCACTGCTGCTGCCCTAGGGCGCGATTAAATGCACCTGTGACTCACACAGACACACAGACACACAAGATGCCGCCGGGACTGGACCCCTGAGTCCGGTGCATCAGAGTCTGTGGTCAGGACAGAGGAATGCTGGGGTGCCGCCTCTGGCCTCCAGTGGGAGAGAGGTCCTGTCCATCCAGGGGGAGGAGGGGGAACCTCCAGCTGCACCGCCAGGCCTGGGGCTCAACCGGAGCCCAACCTGGTTCCCCATGTGGAGGGAACTGCTTCCCCTCCTCCCTGACTCCAACCCAGGGGCTCTAGCAAGGGCTGTCAATCACACATACAGCCCCTCCTTGGCCTTGGTCCATTGGCTGAGAGGGAGTCACGTGACTCAAGCAGGACCCCCCCCCCCCCCCCCCCCCCCCCCCCCCCCCCCCCCGCCTCAGGGTTTTCCCCGAGGATTTTGACCAAATCAGTCACTGGGGTGAGAACCGATCTCTGAAAGTTGAGTCTCTTGTGGACACTTCCGTCAGGAGGACGCTGACAGGCAGGTGGAGCGTTTGTGCTGTGTCCAGACTCCTGGCCTGCAGCCAGTCAAGGGCCTGCCTCCAGACCAGGCCTGGGGAGCTGGGGCTGGCCGTCTGCAGGCCTGGCCCCTGGGACTCCGTCCTCGACCTGGGGGAGCCTGAGGGCCCTCACCAGCACGGCTGCAGACCCCCACGGTGCCATCTTGCTTGCCCTCATGCTGATTTCCGTCGCACACCATGTCCAGATGGTTCTTCTGCCCGCCGCCCCCACAAGATCCTCCTGTCCCTGTCCTCACTGGCTTTCCAAACCCTAACTTTCTGGCAAGCCTGTCTTCCCAACAGGTGTCCCAGGTGGTGCAGCGGTGAAGAATCTGCCTGCCAGTGCAGGAGACACAAAAGATGCAGGTTTGATCCCTGGGTCGGGAAGATTCCCTGGAGGAGGAAATGGCAACCCGCTCCAGCATTCTTGCTGGAAAATTCCATGGACAGAGGAGCCTGGTGGGCTACAGTCCATGGGATTGCAAAGAGTCAGACACGACTGAGCGACTGAGCGTGCAGGCACGCATCTTCTCGACGTTACAATGTCCCCACAGGTCCTACTGCAGGGGATCTTCCGTATTTCATTCACCCACAGACATTTGCTGGGCTCCCGTGGCCCGGCAGGCACTGCTCTACGTTACTGGAGCCCAGCAGCGGGAAAGTGAGATTCCTGACCTAGCACACGGCAAGCAGATAAGGATCTCAGACCGTTTCCCGCAGTGTCGCATGCTCTGAGGAGAAGGAGAGAGGAGGGGAGGACAGAGCTCGATGGGGCCGTGGGGTGGTTTCCGCACCCCTGTGACGTCTTCAACGTGCTCCCCTTCAGAGGGTGCCCAGTCTCTCTCTTTGTATGTGGTGGGACTGGCAGACTGCTTCCGAGAGGGGTGTGGCAGAGGGACACGTGTGGCTCTCAAGGGGAGGTCCGAGGAACAGCTGTGCTCAGGTGCCATCCTTCCGGGGTCACCTGCTCCGAGGGAGGCCCGTGTGGACAGGCGCTCCTGCCAGTGGCCCCCTGCCAGTGGCCAGCACCGACTCGCCAGCTGTGGGTGTGAACCCCTTTGGACACTCCAGGCGCCCTCCGGACTCACCCAGCCTTTGAGCGTGGCCCACGTCTTGGGTGTCACCTCGTGAGGGACCTGGGGCCTGAGCCATTCTGCACACTGCTGCAGAATTCCTGACGGAAACTGTGAGACAAAATGCGTGTTTATTGTTGTTTTGATCAATGGATGGTTAAATAATCAATGCAGGTTGATTTTTTTCTGAATGAAATGAGAGAGCAAGCCGTGCAAATATCTGAGGAAAGAGTGTTCCAGGGACGGGGATGCCAGAGCTTGGAGCAGGGGAGGCAGGAAAGAGGCCGTGGAGGTGGGGAGCCCTCATGGGGCCCGGCTTAATTCTGTGTGAGATCGGAAGGATTAGACCAGGAGAGGGACATGGTTCAGTTTAACTTTTAGAGAGAACCATCCAGGTGCTATGTGGATACTGAGAGCAGAAGGGGGTGGCCACCCAGGAAGTTACTGGGATAATTCGTGGTCCAGTGTAGACATACAGATGCAGCAAGACAGGGGACAAGAAGGTCAGGAGCCAAGAATGACTCCGGAGTTTCCGTGCTGAGCAGCTGAGAGAATGCCGGCACCACCGTGAGGAAGAGACACACGCAGGTCTAGGAGGTGTTTTGAAGCAAGAATCAGGACTTTTCATTTTCCTGTAAAGCTCCCACTAGGCCACAAATCCTGCATGCTTTGACAGGCTGTGTGTTTTGTTTTCATTAAGTTGCATAGTTTTCCTAATTTCTCCTGTGATTTCTGCTTTGATTTATGGGTTATTTAGAAGTCTGTTGTTTAATTTTCAAATATTTGGAAATTCTCTGAATGTGTTTCTGCTACTGATCACATATGTTACAGAGCACATGTGTTGTATGATCTTAAATATATTGAGACTTATTTTATGGTTCATAAGGTGGTTCTTCTTGGTGAATATTCTGTGAACCTAGAGGAAATTGTGCATTTTGCTGCTGTTGGGTGCAGTGTTTTGATAAATGTAAATGTTCCTCAGGGTGGTTTTATTGAGCATTTTCCTTAATGACTATGTTCAGCATCTCTTCTTGTGCTTATTGGCCTTTTGTATATTTTCTTTGGAGAAATGTTTATTCGAATATGTCGCCCATATTAACTGTGTTAATTTTCTTCTTCGTATTGAGTTGTACGTATCTTATATTCTAGATAAAGCTCTTTTATCGGATATTATGTTTTTTAATATTTTCTCCATGTCTGTGACTTGTGTTTGCATTTTCTTAATGTGGTCTTTAACGTGCAAGACTTTTAAATGTTGATGAAGTCCAGTTACCAAACTTTTTGGTAGTTGATTGTGCTCTGGTATATCTAAAATATCTTTGCCCAATCCAAAGCCACAAAGATTTTATTTTACGTTTTCATCCAAGAGCTGTGTAGTTTGGGTTCTCACACTTAGGTCTATGACCCACTTTGAGCTCTTTCCTTTATGTGGCATAAGTCCAGGGGCAAATTCATTCATTTTATGTAGGTATCTGATTGACCCAGCACCATTTGTTGAAAAAAGCTATCCTTTAATCACTGAGCTTTCTTACTGTCTTTGTCGGACGTTGGTTGACCATGAATGTAAGGGTCTACTTCTAAAATCTCGGTTCTGCCCCATTGACCTACATGCCTTGATGTGCCAGGACCGCGCTGTCTTGATAATTGCAACTCTGCACAGCTGGTGTCAGTTCTCCAGCTTCATTCTTTTCCAGGGTTGTTTCGGCTAGTCTGGGTCCTTTGTAATCACAAATATAATTCAGGATCATCTTGTCAATTTCTGCTAAGATTTGATAAAGATTGCAGTACATTTATATGTTAATTAAGACAATTGCAGTCTTAAAAAATGGGGTCTTTCAATCCCTTATTAATATTTAGAACATCTTTATTTTCAGCAGTGTTTTGTAGATTGTTATGTACAAAAACTTGCAGTTATTTCATTAAATTTATTCCTGTTTTTTTTTTGCTGCAATTTTGAATGAAATTATTTCTTTATTTTCAGCCTGTCATCAGTAATATGCATGTGGAAATAAAACTGACTTTCGAGCATCGATCTTGTGTCTGTGCGCTTTCTGAACCTGTTTATTAGTTCTAGTAGGTTTTACGCTTTCTGAACCTGTTTATTAGTTCTAGTAGGTTTTGGTTGTTCTCAACTCCCGAGCATTTTGTAGGAATCACGCTGTCTGTGTGTTAATAGGTGGTTTCCTTTCTTCCTTCCTGGTCTGGGAGCTGTTTGTGTCTTTCTTGGGAGAATGAACTAGACAGAAACTCTCGTTCCAAGACTGAAACAGTGAGAGCAGACATCTGTGCCTCACTTCTGATCCCAGAGGGAAAGCATTTGATTTTTCACTATCAAGTACAATAATAGCTATTGGGTCTTGCAGGCAACTGTACCAGGTTAGGAAGTTCTCTTCTTTCCCTAGTTTGTTGAGAGTATTAATTGTGAATAGGTACTGGATTTTTCAAATGCTTATTTTCTGCATTTATTGAAACGATTGTGTCACTTTGGTGCTTTATTGGCATGGTGTATGACATCAATTTATGGATGTTAAACCAAGCTTACATCCCTGGGGAAAATGGTCAAAATGTACAGTGTTTCCTGAATATTGCTGAATTCTTTTAGCTAACATTTTGTAGAGAATTTTTGCATTTCTCTGAATGGGAGATATTGGTCTGTAGTTTTCTAGTGATTCCTCGTTCCAGTTTGGTATTGTCAATATCGGCCTCATAGAATGAGCTGGAAAGTGTTTGTCCTCTTCTCTTTCCTGGAAGTTTGTGAGTGTTGATGCTAATTCTCCTTTGAGTGTTTGGTAGACTTCCCCAGCAGCGCCGCCGGGGCTTGGGCTTCCTCTTGGGGGGAGGCTGCATCACTGACCCAATTCTCTTAGACATGTATTCATGTTTTCTATTTCTTCTTGCATCGGTTTCGGTCATTTGTATCTTTTTAGGATTTTTTCCATTTTATCCAAACCCTTGCACGGCACTGTGTTTGAAGGGGCTGCTCCTCCCTCCCTGGCAGCTGAGTCTGGGGGTCACAGCTGGGCGCCCCTTCCCTGCCCGGCTGAGGCCCACAGCAGGTCCAGAGCTGGCTCTCTGGGAAGCTTGGCCTGCACGCCTGACAGAGTTCTCTCGAGTTCCGTCCAAAGCCTCAGCCCCCAGAAAACAGTGGGACCTGTGGAGGGCGCCCCCCGCCGCCCCAAGCCTACAGGGAGCTTCTGACAACAGTGCCTGCGCTCCTTAGCCCCCCCAGGGAGGAGTGGGCACAGCCCCTCACTGCACACCCTCGGCCTGGTCAAGGTAGGGAGAAGCCGGCTGCCTCTGGTCTCTTTCCACGGGCTTGGCTGCTTGGGCCCTGCCCGCTTCCCGCCTGGAGAGCAGCGCAGGGCGCCTGTCCCCCCCTCCTGTGACGAGTGTCCTAAGTGCGGCCTGCAGCTCGGCCAGGCCCGCCCCGCCCCTCCCTGCTCCTCCAGCCCACGTGCGGCCGACTCCCCCAGGAAGGGTGCTGTCCCGGGAGCTTCAGTGGCAGTGAGCCTCCCAGGGGCTTGGAGTGGCCCAGTGGCTCGTCCACGCCTCCCTCCCCGGGTGTGACGGCGGGGTCAGGGCCAGGCCCAGGGCCCAGAGGACGGCTGTGCCTCCATCCAGGCTTTGCCGTCAGTCCTAACCTGTGCCTTACTTGCCTTCTCCCAGCTGCTCCCCAGGCGAGCAGAGGGCCTGGGCAGAGGAGGGTCACCAAGGAGGAGGAGAGGTTGAGGGTCCCGCCCGGCCCAGGGGCTCCTCACTGCCAAGTCGAGTTTGTTGGGTAAACTATTAAAACAGCTTGCTTTCACAAAACCTTTTTATTTTCAAATAATTACACCTTCGCGTGAGGTTTCGCTCAGCGCAGAGAGGCCCCGGGTACACCTCGCCATCTGCAATGTCTGTCCCTCTGCGATGCGAGGACGCTGTGACCAGGAGACCCCGGTCATGCTGAGTCCTCTCCCGGGTGAGGCTCCCTGTGGGTCGGGGGTCCCATGGCTACAAGCACCTCCCTCCTGCTTCCTTAGGAGCCACGTGCCCCCGTCATCTCTCACTCAGACAGCTGCTAATTGAAGCAACTGAGTTTTGGAAGATGGACAAACTCAGTTTTCCCAGAATGCAGGGATTTCCAGTCAACACAAGGTGCTGCGATCCAGCCCGGCCTGGCGAGCGCTTTGTCTCACCAGCGAGTGTGGCAGGAGCAGCTCGGGGTGTCCCAGGTCTGCATCTGTCCAGGGGCTGCAGCCTGCTGGCCCTGCGGAAACGAGAGCCCGCAGGCTGAGCTGAACCCAATCTGGGCTGCCCAGGAACCTCCCTGTGCTCCATCCAGCTCTTTCCCAGGGTTGTAGGGAGGCTGGGAAGACCCAGTGGATCGGGCACCTTGGGGGCTGGTCCAGAAGCTGTCCCTTCAACCAGCTCTCTTGGTGGGGAAGGTGAGAAACCATGACAAACCCTCCTCCAGATGCCACCATTTCCCTGGTGGCTGGTTGTGCCGGGAGGAGTCCTGAGGGCATGTCTGGAAATGCCAGCAGAGTGCGTGTGGGAGACCTGCAGCGGCCCCAGAGATGGCCCCTAGAGAGGAGGGGGCGGAGGGAGGGAGGTCTCTGGGTCAGGGGCAGACAGGCCTAGGTGCTGGGCAGTAGGGGCCTGTGCTGGGGAGCCCTCCTGGGGAAGGTCATGGCTGGGATGGCAGGAAGCCATGGGTTCCCCCATGGGGAGAGTGGGCATTGGGCACTGGAAAGCCCTAGGGAGGGGCTGCAGAGACCACTCGGCGGGGCCCCAAATCGCGCGGCCCTCTGCAGCGCAGGCCTCCCTGGCCCTGTGTGTTGAGGGAAAGAAGCTCACAGCAGCGCCGTGCTCTTGGCTGCATTCTGAAGACGACGGAGTCTGCTGGCCGAGAATAAGCACTCGGTTATTCCACCAGCAAAAGTGGACGTTGGAACATCACAGGAACTGCAATTTGGGACACGCAGGCTATAGCAAGGAGAAGGCAATGGCACCCCACTCCAGTACTCTTGCCTGGAAAATCTCATGGACGCAGCAGCCTGGTGGGCTGCAGTCCATGGGGTCTCGAAGAGTCGGACACGACTGAGCGACTTCACTTTCATTCTTCACTTTCTTGCATTGGAGAAGGAAATGGCAACCCACTCCCCCAGGGACGGGGGAGCCTGGTGGGCTGCCGTCTGTGGGGTCGCACAGAGTCGGACACGACTGAAGCGACTTAGCAGCAGCAGCAGCAGCAGCAGCAGCAGGCTATAGCAAAAGCCATATGTAAGTCCAACAAACAGGAGAGGAATGGTTATTTTATAGAGAAAAGTGAGGAGGGTGAGAGGTTTGGGTTTTTTTGCTGTTATTGTTTTTACTGAAATCTCCCTGGGAAAGACTGTGACTGCAGGGTGAGGATGGTTTCTCGGCTAAGTCACTGAGGTAGGTGACTTCCTCTAGGAGAAGCCATGCGCTTGTCCGTGGGGGCCTGTCGTTGATGGTTCTTTCCTGTTAGCCTTCTTCCATCGTGCTTTGTAACTGGCTGTTGACCTGGAACAAGAAAACAGCCAGTTATTTTACCAGCAACGTGGGTTTATTGTGGAACAGTTAAGAACCGGAATCCAAAACAAACAAAGGTGACCTTCAGCAAGTGCTGAGAACAAAAGGAACCCTTTCATAGATGAGAGCGGGGCTGTTCTAAACAAGGGTCCATGGGAGAAAACCGGGAGCCGGAAGTGAGGCGGCTTTTTATTTGCTGCCCTGCCTCTCATTGGCTGAACGGTTGCCGAGCGAGGAGAAAACCTCCCTCTGCCTGCGGCGTAGGTCAGCACCTTCCTGTGGGGTGTGCTATTGAGGCTGCCCCCTAGGGCGAGAGAGCTCCCGCTCCTGGTCTCCTGGCTGCACCTCCCTGAGGGTTTTCTTGACTAATTTTCGTTCACTGAGGGTTCCCTTTACTAAGTTTAATAAGTTCAATGGACTTCGCTTGTGGCTCAGCTGGTAAAGAATCCGCCTGCAACGCGGGAGACCCGGATTCGATTCCCGGGTCGGGAAGATACCCTGGAGAAGGGAACGCTACCCACCCCAGTATCCTGGCCTGTAGAATCCCACGGGCTATACCGACTCTGGGTCGCAAAGAGTCGGGCACGACTGAGCGACTTTCAGACGTATAGGTCCAGTGGCTTTCCTGGTGACGGCAGAGACTGCCTGCAACGCAGGAGACCTGCAACGCAGGAGACCTGCAACGCAGGAGACCTGCAACGCAGGAGACCTGCAACGCAGGAGACCTGCAACGCAGGAGACCTGCAACGCAGGAGACCTGGGTTGGATCCCTGAATCAGGAAGACCCCCTGGAGAAGGGAGTGGAACCCACTCCAGTATTCTTGCCTGGAAAATTCCAGGGACAGAGGAGCCCACAGCCTGGTGGGCTACAGTCATGGGGTCGCAGAGCTGGATGCGACTAAGTGGCGTGCGCGCGCGCACACACACACTCGATGAAGACCCCGAGGGCCCCCCTGCCTGGCTCTGCAGCCCTCTGCCCTCACTGAGCCCGGTCGGCCAGGCCCCAGCCCCACGCCACGGCCCCGGGAAGACAGCCGGGTCAAGTCCGCCCCGAGACTCGGGGCGCCCCGCGCGCGCGGCGGAGCCGCCCGGGAAGGCTCGGCCGGTCCCCCAGGCCTTCGCGGGGGAGCCGGGCGGGGACGCAGCTCCGCGAGCGCCGGGCCACAGCCGCTCCTCGGCCGCCGCGCAGAGCCGGGTAACGGTCGGCGGGCTTCTGCGCGCGCGGCGTACCGGCAGCAGCACCGCGGCCGGCCCTTGAGGCGCCGGCGCCGCGCCGCCGGCATGCACCCGCGGCCCGCACCGCCCGAGGGCGCCTTGGCGCCGAGCCCCGGCGCGAGGCCGGACGGCGGCGGAGCGCGGGGCCCCTGCTGGCCGTGGCGGGTGAGCGTCCGCCGGCGCCGGCCCAAGCCTGCGGGGCCGGGAGGGCGCGGAGCGCGGCGGGAGACAGGCTCCGCGGGCGGGACAGCTGCGGCCCGGCCCCGGCAGCCGCGCCCGCACACGCCCGCCGGCTGCGGGGCCGCGGGGCCGCCGCGGAGGCCCGGAAAGAGGCTCGGCCGGCCCTCCGCGCAAGACCCCGCCAGAGCCCGACCGGGCGCCGCCCGCAGCCGGTGCCCCGCGGGGCCTGCGGCAGGGCCCGCTGTGTGGCCGCGCGTCTCCGGTGGGTCTGGCACGAGGGCCTTGGATGCGGGCCCTGGACTCGGTAGCAGCGGCCCGTCGGAGACCCCCTTGCGCCTCTGTCTGTCGAAGAAGTAAGCCACCCCTGACTCTAAGGTCACGCAGCACTGAGCCCTGGCGCTTCACCGACACCCCAGCGCCGAGTGTGCGAGCGCTCCTGGCGAGGAGGAGCCGAGAGCGGGCCTGTCTGTCTGAGGCGGCGGCACTCCCTCTGGCCCCTGGCTTCTGCTTGCTGGCACTCGGAGAGTCCGTCTGTCTCGCGCCTCCAGGGTCACCTGCCACCCCTTCCTCAAGCTGGCCTCGGGAGCTAGGACATTCAGAAACCCATTTGCTTTGGATAAACTTTGCCCCATCATTACTTAAAACTTTATAACGACTTCTTCCGCTGACTCAGGCCTATGTCCCCAGAGGTGCTTTTCTTTTACTTCTGCCAGGAATCAGGAGGTTTCAGTCCAGCTGCCCTCACCTTATTTCTGTTATTTCTGACTTTCACGGCCTCATGAAGATGAAAGGAAAACAGTACTCATGTCTCACCGCAGACAGACCTTGTGGTTTTTAAGTCCTTCCCATCACTGATCCAGAACCTAAGTTGTGAACCTGATGTCGCTTCAGTAAAATCTGCCTGCCGGGGTCACTGTCCTATTACGAGGCCTGACGGGTCAGGAGTCTCTATAGGAGCCAGCACCAGCGTCCCTTTGTCCTCTTTAGTTTGTTGTGGACCTGCCTCTCAGGAGGTGTTTTTCTTTTGGTTGAGTCAGGCAGCACCCAGGAGCTTCGTTCCCCAACCAGAGATCAAACTGGTCCCCATGCAGCGGAAGCTCGGATCTGAACCACTGGACTGCCAAGGATTTCCCGGTTGGACCTTTAAAGAATTGGTTTTTGCAGGAGGCCTTTAATGCCATGCAAGGAACTTGTAGCTATGTAGAGGTGGGGGCCTGAGCCCAGCTAGTGGGCTGCAGGGCCAAGGTAAGGCGGGAGGAGGCTGCAGCCAGCACACCCAGCTGCCAGTCATTTTCCACACCCACACCAAGGCCAGAAAAGGCCTCCCCATGGGTTTCATTCTAAGTGGCTCGGTACGGGGTGTCGGCTGCAGTACTGCTCCCGCCTGCGGCGCCCACTTGGAGGAAACGTCCCCGGTTCAGACGCAGCAGAGCCCCATGCTGCCTCGGGGATTGCTCCTCATCCTCCCGGAGTCTGACACGGCAGGAGAGATTGCTTGCTGTGCTCCTTTCAGTAAAATGGTCGTTGTTTGTCCTTCAGAAATGGAAGCAGCTGTCAAGGTTACAGCGGATGGTGGTCCTCTTCCTGCTGGTGGTCTTGATGCTCTTCGGCCTCCGGTCCTATGTCCACGTGGCTGACGAGTGGGCAGGTACCAGCTACATGATCCTCGGGCGTCCTGAGGGCTGACTAAGGGGCCGCACAGCAATCTGGCAGCGGCAGGAGGCCTAGACTTCAGTGCCTTGGCAGGAAGTGAGATGAGGAGGAGCCTAGAATGTCCCCAGCGGCCCCCCCCCCCCCCCATAAGGTGGCTGTTAATCTGCGGCGTGTGGCTGTTGCCCAGACGTCTGCTGTGAGAAGCGGCCTGCCGTCCGGCCGTCTCACACTGAGATCCAGGTCCGAGGGTGCACGCGGAGTCTGCGCAGTGTGCTGCAGGCGCTTCCTGGCATGCACTGCCCTGCTGGGAAGGAAGCGCAGGTGCCGGGAGGAGGGCAGCTCCCTCCTGGGTTCTGCTCGCGGCTCCTTGGAGGAGGAAAGCTGCAGAGCCCCCGCAGGTCACTCCCGTGAATGGCCCGTGTGCCACCGTGGGCCCTCCTTGAAGTGGAAAAGATAAAGGCCAAGTGTTTGGGTTGTGGGTGGGGATAAAGACAGAAGCTGCCAGGAGCTAAGGGCAAGGTTTGCGTCCCTGTGGCACTCTGGAATCCCTTGACCTGCCCTTTTTGGAGGTCCCGGCCTGTCCCATTCTTTCCAGGAGGTGTGGCTGTAAAGGTGCTGTTTCCAGCACCCTTTGACTCTCCTCTGGGCCTTGAGGCGTATTTGAGATAAAATAGACTCTCCTGTTTAGCTGTGGACAGCAGGTCGGCGGCAGCATGGCAGATGAGACCAGCAAATCCTCCCGTCTTGCCAGCTCCTCAGAAAGCAGCTGAGAACCCAGAGGCCGTGGCGGGGCTGTCGCCTCAGGTACTTGGAGTAAACTGAAGGTGGAGGCGTAAGTGGGGTCCAGGCCAGAAGCGCTTCAGCACAGCAGGGGCTGTTTGAGAGGGACTGGGAAGAGTTCTGCTTCCTGCCGTGCGTCTGAGGTTTTAACCTGAGCCGCCTTGCTCTGGGCTGGTGGGACGGAGGAGACGCGGAGAGAGGAGCAGGGCCATTCTGTCCTCCGTCCTCTTTGCCTGTCTGGTGCTCCGGGTCCTTGGGAGGTGAGAGAGACCGTCCCTTTTCTCTGGGAGCTACTGGCCGGGAGCAGTCAGGCGGGGGCTCCCCTCTGGACCTGCCCGGACGGAGGTGCTGGGGCCTCCGCCTGGGGTCAGCAGGGAGGAGTGGGAGTTGGCAGGTGCGTGGCGCCTGCCGTCCAGAAAGGGTGGGGGCAGGGGTGAGGCCGTGTCCTGGGGGGCCCCGAGCCGTTCAGGGGGGCGAGCGGGGGCGGGGGAGCACGTGGAGACGAGGGCGAGGGGTCAGCCAGAGCCAGGGCAGGTCCCACCCCAGGAGAGCGGCCGGCCTCTGAGAGCCCAGGGTGCTCTGTGCCAGGGACACGCTCCCGCGGGCTCGGGTGTCCAAGTGCCCAGGCGCCCCCAGGGAGAGGCTCTGGGACTGATGCTGGCCTCACGCCCCGCAGGCTGCCTGCTCTCACCCCGTCTCTCTGCAAGGTCTGTGTGTGAGAGAGCCGGTTTCTCCCTTTAGAGCCAAGAGCGTTCCTCCTGTCACTTCTGTGACCACTCTCGTGTGCTGACTTCACGGTCATGTGACAGCAGAATGTGGCTGTCTCTCCTCCGAGAGACACGTTTCGACACCTCAGCATCCATGACCTGGATGCTGGTGTCCAGGAGGGGCCTGGAAATGAAGGCGTGAACATCCACGTCTCCTGTGGAGCGAGTCTTGGGGCCCCTGTGCATGCTGAGGCCGCTGGCACCTCCTCTCTGGGTCCGATGCCGACACTCGTCCCCGAGACCTGCTTCATCCATGGAGTTTTGTTTCGGCCGCAGCTACTCTCGTGATCCAGGGGCCCGGCTCTGCGGGGTTTGGATCTTGGAAGGGGGTGACTTCACGGATCCTCCGCCAAGGTGTCCATGGGTGCTGCAGCCAGAGGCTTTTCCAGTCACGAGTCTGTGTCCTTGGGAGCTGGAGGAGTTGCTATCACAGCCGCTGTTGGGGGCTGGAGCCAGGACGAGTGCGGCCTCGCACAGCGCTTTGTCACTGACCGGCCGCCTCTGCCGCAGCCTTCCGAGGCTGAGGTGGGAGTCCCGGGCGCAGGCCTGGGCAGTGTTCTCTGTGGCTCCATCGACGGGGACGGGGTGGTTTAACCCTGCCCTGCTACCCTTAGGGTCTGACTCCCAGACACGCTCTGGCCAGGGGCTTAACTGAATCTCCAGGGCTACACTCGCCCATAGGCAGAGCCTCCATCGGAGTCAGAGTCAGGAGCTGCTGAGAAAGGGGCTCCTCCTGAAGCTGCGCATCATATGAAAAGCGGAAATCATTTCCTCTAGGAAACTGCAACTGCTCAGCCAGCCCACAGCGCTCCCTGTGTGGCTCCGGGTCTGACTGGGGACGGGGTGCGTCCTAGAAGCGGGATGGAATCATTGTACGAGTGACTCTTGTCTCTGTCCAGAAGCCCCAAAGGCATTTCCGACGAGGACCCCCCAACCTGCAGATTAGAGCGCCCGAAGGAGACCCCCAGGAGAGGAGGCAGGACCAGGCCCAGAGGAGGGCAGAGGTGGTGGGAGCGGCTGGCTGGGGAGCAGAGGCGCAGAGAGACGGCCTCAGGTACCGGGAGTGTCAGAGACGGTCTGAACGTGGGAAACCCAGAGGCCTCTTTTGGTGTTTTATCCCCTGAAAAATAAAGAGAACCAGCCTGACACATAAGGATAGCTTTCCTTTGTCACAGACCGTGCCCGTGGGGAGCAGGGTCGGGGACTGCTCACTTGAGGTCCCCCGTGTAGAGTGGGAGGCTGAGCAATTCGCCTCTGCTCTGAGTTTGATTCTCTTCCTCCAGGTGGAGGGGAGCAGGGACCAAGCCAGAACAGGGCCCCAGACACCCTCTCAAGAAGGCAGAGTTCTCCAGCTGGCCTTTTCAGCAGCAGGCCCTGAGGATTCGGGCCCATCGAGGTAAGGGCTGCCTGTGCCCTCTGGGCCTCAGCTGGCATTCGTTCTGACGGGCGCCGCGTTGGCCATACTGGAGAGCTGGGGTGGCCGTGCAGCTCCTGCCTTCCCTTGGAGCATGGGCACCGGGGGTCTTTGGGGTCAGGCACTCTTCAGAGCCTTGGTGACGACATCCGGCCCCTCCGCGGCTGACCCCCATGTCCAGTGCAGCTGCAGGGGGCTGGCCTCTCACCCGTGTCCCGGTGACAGGCCTGGGTGGAGCTGTGCACCTCTGTCCTTCGGGGACCCCCCGGGCCGACGTGCAGGGCCCTCAGGCTCCGGCGTGAGAGGTGAAGGGCCTGTGGGCGGCGGGGCTCAGTGAGCCCCATGCAGCCTGCACACTGTGGTCCTCACCTCCCCGTTGAGGTGGCGGTCTGTCCTGTGCCCATTCCATGGACCGGAGAACTGCGTCTGGTCCTGGCTGGGACCCTCTGCTTCCAGCTCTGGAGGCCCCCAGGAGAACCAGGGAGCCAGGAAGGGGTCCCGTGGCCACGGCCCTGAGGGACACAGGCCGGGTTAGCGATGGAAGACACGACGTGGTGTGGACCATGGCCGGCCTCACCCACACGGAGCCCGTGCGTGGTGCAGTGTGGACGCTGCTGGCTCTTTGTGCAGTAGGCCACCTCTGATGTGCTCCGAGCCCCGGGAGGCATCTGATCAGCCTCGAGGTGTCAGCTCCTTTTGCTCCTCCTCGGAAGCTCCCTCCACTGACGGTAGACGCAGGCCCCAGCAGACGAGACCGTCTTGTCAGGGTCACCGCGTTTGATGTCCACACACCAGGCGGCATACCCAGGCGTCCTGGTTCCCCTGCTTTCGCTCCTTCGCTCTTTCCTGGAGGCTGGTCCCTGCTGGGACCTGGTGGAGGCTGAGAGCCTGGGCCAGGTGGCAGTTGCAGCTTGGGCCTTCACTGCAGCCTAAGATGCCCCCAGGGCAGGCTCACTGGCTGTGGGGCCACAGGGCAGGTCTGTCTGGGTGCCCACGCCCTGCTTTCCTCCTCCCAGCCTCCCAGAACGCGCGCCAGAAGGCTGTGGTAGACGCCTTCCTCCACGCATGGGCTGGATACCGCAAGTTCGCCTGGGGCCACGACGAGCTGAAGCCCCTGACCAGGTCCTTCAGCGAGTGGTTCGGCCTCGGCCTCACGCTGATCGACGCCCTGGACACCATGTGGATTCTGGGGCTAAAGAAAGGTACCTGCTGTCCCTGCGGTGGGCTCGAGCTCGCCGCGCGTGACCCTCGGGCCCGAGTGACCGGTTCTGGGAGGCGACCACATGCCGCGTCCTGCCGGGCTGTGCTTGCCCCTGTCCTGGCTGCCAGTGTGGCTGTGCTGGCCGCAGGCGGTTCTCTGTCCCCACACGTCCGTGTGCCCTGCGCCTCCTGCAGAGTGCCGAGTGTGCTGGAGGGTGGCATCCAGGGGTGTTTGCAGCCGCGTTTCCGCTGCGGTCAGGAGGACCCTGTGGTGGGAGGCAACACGGGACCCGACGTGGTGGCCGACCGCGCCCTGAGTCGCCCTCGGTCCTTGTCGGTGCAGACAGGGTGAGACGGGTGACGTGTCCCCAGGTGTCTGACCTGGCGCGCTCACGGCCCTGTTCCGTCTAATACTTGCACCGCAGGCCTCCAGCCACTCACTCTTTCGTGCTTCTCTGTAGCGTGGCCTTGACGTCGAGCACTTGTGCTCACGCTGCACGGCCTTCCCCCAGCTGCACGCTGGCCCTGGGTATTCTGTGCGGTTGGAGGACTCCTGGGCCCCCCTCTTGCATGAGGAGGTGATGTCGGAACCCTGCAGGGATTTGCACAGCCCCGAGGGCGCGGCCAGGGAAAGGCTGGCCTGTTAATTTTCCCCTGTGTCTCTGCTGTTCCACGTGGCAGAATTTCAAGAAGCCAGGAATTGGGTGTCCAAGAGGTTATTGTTTCAGAAAGATGTGGACGTCAACCTGTTTGAGAGCACCATCCGGATCCTGGGGGGGCTTCTGAGCGCCTTCCACCTGTCTGGGGATGTCCTCTTCCTGAAGAAGGCTGTGAGTGTCCCGGCACCGGGTCTGTTCGCGTCCTTGGGGGACTGGGGTCTCAAGTGCTCAGCAGTCAGTGCTTTTCTCGCGGGACTGGGCTGTGGCGGGTGTTTGTTTCCAGTTCTGTCTCTTCCCGCTCTTGAGTCTGTTTCTGAGCACGTGGGTGGCTGAAGCAGCATTGGGCCAGCCTGCTGCCTGCCTGTGAGGTCATTCTGAACTAATTGAGTCCAGCTCGGTTTTGTAGCTGGCCAGGGTTGGGTCACGTGAAGCCAGCATACTCAGGTCTGTCCACTGAATTTGATGAAAACGGGTGTTGGGCTTACCATCGTGTCATGGAGACAAGGCTGCCGAGCAACAGGAATCGTTGACTCATCGCTGTGTTGTGTTTCAGGAGGATTTTGGAAATCGGCTGATGCCTGCCTTCCGAACACCCTCTAAGATTCCATACTCCATTGTAAACATTGGCACTGGAGCTGCTCACCCACCCCAGTGGACCTCTGATAGCACGGTGTCTGAGGTGACAAGCATTCAGTTGGAGTTCCGAGAGCTCTCTCGTCTCACGGGGGATAAGAAGTTTCAGGTATGGTGGGGCTCTGCCCCCGGCTGAGGACTGGGGTTCCTGTGGGGCCGTCTCTGGCTCCTGGAGGCGACTGCACGTCTGCGTGGTTGTGGGTCCTGGGCCACCAGAGTTGCGTCGATGTTGGTTCCTGTCCCACGTTCTCCTGCAGAATTGCGTTTTCTGGTGATGCCGGAGGCGCAGATGGGAGAGGCCTTGACTGGAGGCTGAGTCCTCTGCCTGGCCCGGCCCGCAGGGCCCCGACAGCTGGTGGCTTGTCCTGCCGCGCTCGGAGTGGCCTAGTGTCCACTTGCCGCCATTCTGGGCCCTCCTGCAGTGCTGAGGGCCACCTGCTGTGTTGTGGCTGAGTGCCACAGGGTGTGTTGGAGCTCTGGGTTTTGTAGTCAGGGCAGTGTAGGTGACGTTGTCGTCCCATTTTGGCATCCAGACTGGGCCCTGCACACAAGTGTCCCAGCTGGGCGGCTGGCGTGGTGTGCCGGCGTGGCTCCTCCATGAGGGGGAAGGGCAGTGCTGACCCCTGAGTCTTCCTCCCAGGGAAAAAGTCCTAATTTGAGGACCTGGACTGGAAAAAGGCCTCAAGCGTGTCAGGGATTGCTATAGTCACAGCAGTCTGCGAGGCTGTGAGCTTCTATTCACTACAGGCTTCCTTGGTGCCCAGATGCCTCCCTCAAATGATCTGGGGACCCTGGCATCTGAGCCCAGAGGACAGACAGCACCTGAGTGGGTGCTGAGGGGCTCGCCCACCCTAGTCCTGTGCACCTTCATTTCCCACACTGCTCTGCCTTCCAGAGCGGCTTGGCACAGCAAGAGGCTTCAGCTTGTGTAGTCCTGCTGCAATCGCCGTAGCCCTTCCCAGTGCAAACTGGAGAAACTGAGGCAGGGAGGGTGCTGGTTACGTATACAAGACCAGAGGTAGTGGGAGATGGGGAATTCAGACCCACAGCATCTGCCCTTGAGTCTTTTCTCTTCTATTTTCTACCCATATCAATATGTATTATTAAAATGAGTGGAAAGTGAATATCGAATCTGCAAGCCCTCTGCCTGTCATCGCCTCCTTTAAAAACACGCTCAGCAGAGACTGCAGCACGGTGACGGCCCTCTGCGCAGGCCGCGGCGTCGAGCACGTTCAGACCGTTGTGCAGCCATCATCGCCGTCACCTCCCCAATCTGACCCCCTGCCCTCAGCTAGAGAGCAACTCCCTATTCTCCCAGGTCTGGACACGACCATCTGCTTTCTGTCCCCATGAAAAATACTTTCATGCTTTAAAATTTTGCCTCTTTCTTTTCTTATTGTGCTAAGAAAATCACGTAACGTAAAATTCGCCATCATAAACCCATCTTGAAGCATCCAGTCCGTAAGTGTTCAATCTGTTCACACAGTTGTGAAGCAGATCTCCAGAACTCTCCCACCTGATGAGCTGGAGCTCTGCACGCATTATGTAGCGACTCACTTCCTTCCATTCTCTGTCTCCATGAAGTGTCCTGTTCGAGGTCTGTCACACAGGTGGAGTCATACAGCGTCTCTCCTTGTGAGTCTGGCTCATTTCATGCAGCGCAGTGTCTGCGGGGTTCACCCGCAGAGTAACATCACAATTTCCTTCCTTTTGAAGACTGAATAACATTCCACTACACGGATGGACC
The DNA here is from genome assembly GCF_023091745.1 of Budorcas taxicolor. Taxonomy (NCBI): domain Eukaryota; kingdom Metazoa; phylum Chordata; class Mammalia; order Artiodactyla; family Bovidae; genus Budorcas; species Budorcas taxicolor. The sequence goes on along the minus strand of NC_068920.1, from coordinate 165,289,072 downwards.
ACACTTTGCTTTCCCATTCATCCATCAACGGACACTGGTTTGCTTCCACACTGTGGTTACAGGGAATGATGCAGTTCTGAACACAGCTGTGATAACATCTGGTTAGATATAATCCTTAGAACTGAAGTTATGAGAGCATAAGGTCACTCCGTGTTCAATGTTTTTGAGGAAACGCCATACCACTGTCCCGAGCGGTTGTCCCATTCTGGATTTCCACCAGCAGTGCACAAGTGTTTCAGCTTCTCACATCCTTGCAACACTTGTTTACTGGGGTTTTTTGTTTGTTTGGTTTGGTTTTGGTAGTAGCCACTGAGGTAAGCGTGAGGTGACATCTGATTCTTGTGGTATCTATTTCCATTTCATTAGTGATCAATGATGTTAAACATTTTTTCCTATGCTTATTTGTATGTCTTCTTTGGCAAAATGTCTATGAAAAGCCTTTGCCCTCATGTGAATCAGCTTGCTTGGGTTTTTGTTGTTGAGTTGTGGGGATTCTGTCTGCATTCTGGACAGTCATCCTGAATCAGATGTGGCACGCCCATACTTTTCTCTCATCTGTACTTTGCACGTTTCCAATGTGGACGGTGTCCTTAGATGTACAAGAGATTTTCATTTTCAAGGAGTCGGCCTCTCTTTTCTGCTGCCTGTGGATTAGGTATTGTGTTCCAATCCCTGGATGAAGTGTGGCCTGTCAGGTGCCACCCTCGGTCAGGGAACCCCTGCTGATGATGGAGAACACACACTGCTCACGTGAGGTTCCCACACACCCAAGGGCAGTTCCGCGTGAAACGAGCCACTTGCTCATAAGGGTCACTTGCAGACACACAGACTGCCATGCTCGGTGGTTGCAAGATCGCAGAGGAGTAAAGCAGCTCACTCCGGGGACGTGTGCACACCGATGGGTGTGTAACCGCTGGGTCCGGACGACTGTGAGGAAGCGTGCACAGAGCCTTGGGGGCAGACACACGCGCTGCCCCGGCTAGACAGGAGCCCAGGGCAGGATGGGTCTTGAAGGGGGAATAGATGTTCCCCGGTGGCTCGGGACTTTGGGGCCGTTGTCATCATGAGAAGCAACCTTGGGCTGGGAAACAGATGTGCCTGCCAGCCCTGCAGGGAGTGGGAGCACTCAGCCATCCTCAGAAGGGGGTGCCAGCCCCACAGCTGCGGCCTCTGTCCCAGGTGGAGGCTGGGAAGGGTCTTGGGGATGAGTTCAGACCCGCGGTCGGCTGTCCAGGTGCTGTCAAGGGCAGCCCCTCTGCCCAGCCCACCCGCTCACCGCCCCCACCGTCTGCCCCAGGAGGCCGCAGAGGAGGTGACGAGGCGCGTGCATGGCCTGCACGGGAAGCTGGACGGGCTGGTGCCCATGTTCATCAACACCAACAGCGGCAGCTTCACCCACCTGGGCGTGTTCACCCTGGGCGCCAGGGCCGACAGCTACTACGAGTACCTGCTGAAGCAGTGGATCCAGGGCGGGAAGAAGGAGAGGCAGTGAGGCCTGTTTCTCTGCTTTCGGGGTGGCCCCCTGGGCTCGGGGTGGCGGGGCCCTCTGTGGGGAAGGGTGTTTCTGTCCATCCTATATGCAGAGCAAGGGCCGGCCACCGGCGTGGGCAGACGGGGGTCTTCCCTGGGGCTGTGGCTGCTTGGTCATCGGCTCCAGTGGGAGGCAGCCAGGGCCGTGTGGGACTCCTGGTGCTTAGCGCTTTGACGCTGAAAACTCACACGTTCCCAGGGAGCAGCCTGGTCGGTCCTTGTCCAGTTATAAAATAGAGATGAACCCCAGTGGGGCGCTGGGGTCCTCTCAAGCCTCAAGCCTGGGGGTGGCTGTGTCCCAGGAAGTGTCACTGACTGGGGAGCCCTCAGGCTGGTTCAGGATGAATCAGGCTGGCCGAGGCTGGTCTCCATTGGCCCCTTGGGGCTGGTTGGGAGGCACTGGCCTCACTGGGGTGGGGGCAGCCCAGAGGCCCGAGAGGCTGACCCCCATGGGGCTGGCAGGGCCGGGCCTCATAGATCCCAGGGGACGGGAGCTCGGGGCCACGCCCTGTTTGTGGACCTGAGGGCTGTGCGCCCACCCGGCTAGAGCACACAGGCCCCGCTGGTCTGCACAGGCTGCTGGAAGACTACCTGGAAGCCGTGGACGGGATCAGGAAGCACCTGCTCGCTAGATCCGAGCCCAGGAAGCTGACCTTCGTGGGGGAGCTCAACCACGGCCGCTTCAGCGCCAAGATGGTGAGTGGGAGCGTGTTTCCCTGATCCGGCCTCAAGGCAGCTGAGGACCCAGCCTCTGTGCTTGGTGTCTGGTGGCTCAGAGTGGGGACGACCGGCGGAACCTCGTGGTCCTGGCCGTGGAGCGTGGGTGGTCCCGGGTGGATGTGGGTGTCCCGTGAGAGCAGCAGGAGCTGAGGTCCGTGGGGAGCCAGGGCCCCCACCCCAGAGCCCGCGCCTCCTCCAGGCCTCTGCCGTGCTGTCTCTCTCTCCACGCTCTCGGGGAACCCCCACTCCCAGTTGCGCCCCCTCCTGCTCTCCTGCAGCCAGGGCCCCGGCAGCCTTTGAGGTGGCCCTTCCAGGAGCTTCTCCCCTGCCTGCGTGGGGCCCCCGGTGCTTGGCCTGCAGCTCAGTCCCCTGTCTGAGGCCTGACGGCGCTGGACCCGCTGATGAGGTGACCCTGTGGTTTCAGGACCACCTGGTGTGCTTCCTGCCGGGGACACTGGCTCTGGGTGCCCACCACGGCCTGCCTGCTGAGCACATGGAGCTGGCCCAGGCGCTCATGGACACCTGCTACCAGATGTACCGTCAGATGGAGACGGGGCTGAGCCCCGAGATCGCACACTTTAACCTGCGCCGCACGGAGGCTGTGAAGGACGTTCAGGTCAAGGTGAGCTACGCCGCGCCCAGGGCTGGGCCAGGTGGGCATGCCGGGGGGCACCTCCTGAGCCCCACGTGCCCCCCCAGGTGGCCGACAGACACAACCTGCTGCGCCCCGAGACCGTGGAGAGCCTGTTCTACCTGCACCGCCTCACGGGCGACCGCAAGTACCAGGACTGGGGCTGGGAGATCCTGCGCAGCTTCAACACCTACACGCGGGTGAGCCCCCGCCGGGCTCCAGGGCCTCACTCTCACCTCCGGGGGGCTGCACCAGGAGGCCCTGCCCTGCTGTGAGGGCCCGGGGGGTCGGGGCGTCCGTCTCTCCTCTCTGGGGACAGCTGTGTCGGGAGGGTCCCTGCAGGGGCCCGAGGCGCACAGAGCGTGTCTCTGCTGGGCCCTCCGTGTGGCCTGGGCAGCGTGTTTGCGCCCAGCGGGTGAGTGACCTCTGGGCCGCTAGTCTCCAGGCCAGGGGCCACAACCAGCACCACCCCCTGCTCTGCCCAGGGCCCACTGCCCACCCTGGCAGGGCTGAGACTTGACCTTCGCCCTGTGGCCCCTGAGGTGGACTCTACACCCCTCGGGTGGCCTTGGGGCCTTTGTGAGGCCTGCACAGGTTTTGGAGGTGGCACTTGGCATCTGGTCACTGAAGGGAACCATGGCTACCCTCTAGGTGGCCATTCCCCCTGTGGGCTTTGGTGTCCTCCCCGCCCCAGACCCTGCCCTAGGGGGCCGTGTGTTCTGGGGTGGGCCAGTGCCCCGGGGGGCCGCCTCTGGCTGGCAGCCCTCCAGAGGGCTGAGCCAGCGTCGTGACTTGCGGCCTCGCCTCTCGAGCAGGTCCCTTCGGGTGGCTATTCTTCCATCAGCAATGTCCAGGACCCCCGCCACCCCCAGCCCAGGGACAAGATGGAGAGCTTCTTTCTGGGGGAGACGCTCAAATACCTGTATCTGCTCTTCTCCGACGATCCTGACCTGCTGAGCCTGGACACCTACGTGTTCAACACAGAGGCTCACCCCCTGCCCATCTGGGCCCCCTCCTAGGGCGGGATGGCTCTCGAGTAGGCGCTGCCCAGGAGGCTGATACGTGCTGTCTGTGAGGATGCCTGTCGGCAAGGCCCGGGCCCTGGCCTTGGCTGTGCGGTGACTCCCCAGCTGGCGGCACGTCTCCGGGCCGGGCTGGTGATGGAGGCCGGCGGGCCGCAGGGCCAGGCTGTCTCGGGGCCTCGTGGCTGCTTGGGGCGGCCCCTGGGCGTCTGGTGCTCTGCCGCTGACTCTGCTCCTCCCCTGGTTCCTGCTGGATCATCGTTTGGAACACGTGGGAATAAATGGGCGGTGTGATTCTGGGGAATCTTGTCCACTCAGCGAGTTTCTTCCTTCTTCCTAGAAAATCAAATCAAATGACTACATTCCTGAAGCCTGAACACTCTCCTGCTGCCCTGCAAGGGCTTCCTCGGGGTCCTGGGCAGCTGGTCACCCCAGGCCACTTTTGGCCCAGAGCCCGTGATGTGATCAGAGATGGGCTGAGGGCACAGCCCAGTGCAGCCCAGCTTCAGGGTCACAGCCTGTGAACACGCCTGACCCAGGGGCTCAGGGCGTCCTGACCTCATGGGATTTCGGGCTCCTGGCTGGCTGTGGTGTTTACATGTTGGACTCAGGGATCTGCCCCTGCCTTTACAGGGCTGGGCAAGGCTGGGAGGCATGTTCACCAGCTCCAAGCCCAACAGACGGGCTTCAGTTGGGATGGAAGCACGTATGCTCTGTGAGGTTCCCCATGTGTTTGCACTGGTCTCTGAAATGCTGGGGGTAGATTGAGACACTCCAGGCTTTTGGGTCCCAACTCTATGTTCTGTGCACTGAAAGTCATATTCCCCCCCTTCAGAAATCCTAATCCTGTTAGGTATAATGAAAAACGTCAGCAAAAAGTTCACAAAGGGCAGGGCAGAGGCAGCAACTCCCAGCTCTTGTTCCCCCAAGAGAGACATGCACACACACGAAACCAATCAGAGCCAGCTCTCAACAGCAGCAGCAGCAAGATCACAGACAAAGGTAAGGCAGGAAAGTGCTCCACCCAAGGGAACAAGACTAGTTGGTAGCAACCATCCCGGAAGAATTTCAGACCCCAGAATTATTAGAGAGCAACTTTAAGAGAATTGTTTAAAAATGCGAAAGGAGGGCTTCTCTGGTGGTTCAGTAGCTGAGAGTCCACCTGCCAATGCAGGGGACATGAGTTCGATCTCTGGTCTGGGGAGATGCCCCCTTCTGAGGGTCAACTAAGCCCACGTGCCCTAGAGCCCATGCTCTGCAGCCACAGAAGCCGCCACAGTGAGAAGCCTGTGCACTGCGGTGAAGAGTAGCCCCTGCTCCCCACACCTAGAGAACGCCATCACATCGCAACCAGGACCCAGTGCAGTCAGAAGTAGATGATGTTTAAAACATGCTAGAAGAGCTCAAGGAAAAATGCTCATGGAGGTAGAGGAAATCCAAAACAATGAGAAAAGTTACTAACAGAAAGCAAAGGCTCAGAGTGAAAAGCACAATAGCTGAAAGGTCCGTTAGGGTCAACAGCAGAGTCAAGCCGGCAGGAGAGAGAGTGAGCTGGAGTCGGTGTGAGAGGTCAGCCCAGTCCAGTCCAGTCGCTCAGCCGTGTCGACTCTCCGCGACCCCATGAACCGCAGCACGCCAGTCATCTGGAGTCGGTGTGTGAGAGGTCAGCTCAGCCCAGTCCAGTCACTCAGCCGTGTCGACTCTCCGCGACCCCATGAACCCCAGCACGCCAGTCAGCTGGAGTCGGTGTGTGAGAGGTCAGCTCAGTCCAGTCCAGTCCAGTCGCTCAGCCGTGTCGACTCTCTGCGACCCCATGAACCGCAGCACGCCAGTCCTCCCTGTCCATCACCTTCTCCCGGAGTTCACTCAGACTCGTGTCCATCGAGTCCGTGGTGCCATCCAGCCATCTCATCCTCTGCCGTCCCCTTCTCCTCCTGCCCCCAATCCCTCCCAGCGTCAGGGTCTTTTCCAATGAGTCAACTCTTCACGTGAGGTGGCCAGAGTACTGGAGTTTCAGCTTTAGCATCATTCCTTCCAAAGAACACCCAGGATTGATCTCCTTTAGGATGGACTGGTTAGATCCCCTTGCAGTCCAAGGGACTCTCCAGAGTCTTCTCCAACACCACAGTTCAAACGCATCCATTCTTCGGTGCTCAGCCTTCTTCACAGTCCCACTCTCATGAGCAGAGAAAACAACAAACACCAGTAAGCAGAGGCCAGAGAGCCCTGGAGTCCCTTCCTATGGGTCCCACGCGTGCCTTGTAGTAGTTTCAAAGGAAAGAGAAGAGGGAAAAATGAACAGTTGAAAAACTTACCAAATGCGATGAAAGATATGAGTCTACAAATCCAAGAAGTCCAGTGACTTCCAAGAATCAAGTCAAAGAGACTGACACCAAGACACTTTAATAACCAAATTGTTGACAGAATCTTGAAAATAGCACAAGAGAAATGACTGCTATATAAAAGCCATCTTCCTATTAACAGATAATTTTTCATCACAAAATGATAGAGATGGACTTCCCCGGTGGCCCAGTGGTTATGGATTTGACTTCCAACGCAGGGGACAGGGGTTTGTTCCCTGGTCCAGGAACTGAGATTCCGTAGCTGTAGGGGATCTGTGCACACCTGCACCCTACAACCAAGACCCGCCAGAACCAGAAACAATCAACTTAAAACAGAAAACCGCAGAAACCAGGAGGCAGCGGCACATTTAAGGTGACGGGTGAATAAAGTTGCCAAGCAGAGTCCTGTACCCAGCAAAACGGACCTTCAAAAATGAAGAGTTCAGGGCTCCACTGGCTCAGGGACATGAGTTTGAGCAAGCTCTGGGAGGTGAGGAGAAACATGGAAGCCTGGAGTGCTTCAGTGTGTGGGGTCACAAAGAGTCGGACATGACCAAGCAACGCAACAGCAACAGCGGCGTTCCCAGACAAACAGCGGCGGCGTCTGTTGCCAGCAGACCTGCCCTGAAGGAAATCCTCACGGTGTCCCTTCAGATTGAAGTGAAAGGACATGAGAGAGTACCGCCAAGCCACAGGGAGAAATAAAGATCTCAGACAAAGGCAAAACCACGGGCAAGTATAAAAGCCAGCATTATATTTTGGGTTATGACTCCACTTTGTATTTACTATAGGATCTGAAAGACAAAGGCATGAACAGCGATTACAGACTTACGGTGCTGTGCACAAATGTGTGGATATGTGATCTACAACAACAGTGTAAACCAGAGAGGATTGGAGGCGCTTTGGAGCACAGTGTATGTGTGTGATCGAGTGAAGTTGTCGTCTACTTAGGGACATTGTCATAAATTTAGGACGTTAACTGTAATCGCCCTGGTAACCAAAGAAAATATCTGTGATATACATACACAAGAGTCTCTAAGAAAGCTACTAGAGGTAATAAATTCAGGAAAGTTAGATTAACAGAAAAAAAAATCAGCTACATTTCCATGCACCTGCAATGAACAATTCAAAAGGAAATTAAAGAAGCAATTCCACTTTAAATAGCATCTAAAAGAATAACTAAAAATAAATTTTACCAAGGGGGTGACTTAACTGTGCATCGAAAACTATAAAACATTGCTAATGGAAATTAAGACTTAAACAGGTGAAACTCCAGTACTTTGGCCACCTCATGTGAAGAGTTGACTCATTGGAAAATACTCTGATGCTGGGAGGGATTGGGGGCAGGAGGAAAAGGGGACAACAGAGGATGAGATGGCTGGACGGCATCACCGACTCGATGGACACGAGTTTGAGTGGACAGGGAGGCCTGGCGTGCTGCGATTCAGGGGTCGAAGAGTTGGATATGACTCAGCAACTGAACTGAACTGAACTGAGGTAGAAGGTATCCTTGGTTCATGGGTAGAAAGCCTTTTTTTTTTTTTGGCTGCACCACTCAGCTTACTGGATCTTAGTTCCCCAACCAGGGATAAAACCTGGCTCCAGCAGTGAAAGTGGAGAGTCCTAACCTCTAGACCACAAGGAAGTCCCGGGAAGACTTGATTTTAAGATGCCAACACTACCTAGAGTGACCTGCAGGTTCAATGCAGTCCTGATCAAAATTCCAACTTTTTTTTTTTTTTCTGCAGAAGTTGCAATGTCGATCCTCAAATTCATATTGGATTGCGAGGGGCCCTGAATAGCCAAAATAATCTTGAAAAAGAAAAAAGAAGAAACACATTTCCCAAGTTCAAGACTTCCTACAAAGACACAGTATTCAAAACAGTGTGGTGTTTTCATGAGACTAGGATCGACACGTAGACCCTGGAAAATGAGAGCGAATCTAGAAATAAGCTGATAGCTATGCTGATGTTCAGTCACCAAGTCATGTCCGGTCTTTGCAACCCCATGAAGCAACCAGGCTTCCCTGCCCGTCCCTGTCTCCTAGAGTTTGCTTAAACTGATGTCCGTTGAGTTGATGATGCCGTCCAACCATCTCATCCTCTGTTGTCCCCTTCCCTTCCTCCTCCAGTCTCTGCCAGCATCAGGGTCTTTTCCAGTGAGTCAACACTTCACACCACGTGGCCAAAGTATTGGTGCTTTGGCTTCAGCATCAGTCCTTCCAATGAATATTCAGGGTTGCTTTCCTTTAGGATTGACTGGTTTGATCTCTTTGCTGTCAAGGGACTTTCAAGACTCTTCTCCAGCACCACAGTTTGAAAGCATCAATTCTTCGGCACTCAGCCTTCTTTATGGTCCAGCTGTCACGTCCATACGTGACTACTGGAAAAACCGTAGCTTTGATTAGACAGACCTTTGTCGGCAAAGTGATGTCTTGGCTTTTCAGCACCCCATCTGGTTTGTCGTAGCTTTCCTTCCAGGGAGCAAGCGTCCTTTAGTTTCATGGCTGCGGCCACCGTCTGCAGGGGTTTTTGCCATTGCCGTGCACTCGCTCAGTCGTGCCCGACTCTTTGCGACCCCGTGGGCTGCAGCAGGCCAAGCTTCCCTCCCTTTCTTTCACTGTCTCCTGAAGCTTCCTCAAATTCATGTGCATCAAGTTGATGAGGCCATCCAGCCATCTCATCCTCTGTCGTCCCTTTCTCCTCCCACCTTCAATCTTTCCCAGCATCAGGGTCTTTTCTGGTGAGTCGGCTCTTTGCAGCAGGTGGCCAAAGTATTGGAGTTTCAGCTTCAGCATCAGTCCTTCCAATGAATACTCAGGATTGATATCCTTTAAGATTGACTGGTTTGCTCTCCTTGCAGTCCAAGGGACTCTCAAGAGCCTTCTCCAACACCAGAGTTCGAAAACATCGATTCTTTGGCGCTCAGCCTTGCTTATGGTCCTACTCTCACATCCACACATGACTACTGGAAAAACCACAGCTTTGACAAGACCTTTGTTGGCAAAGTGATGCCTCTGCTTTTTAATACGTCTTCTAGGTTTGTCATAGCAGTGATTCTGGATCCAAGAAAGAAAGTCTGCCACTGTTTCCATTTTCCCCCATCTGTTTGCTTGGACATAGTCAGAATAATCTCTGCACACGGAAGGACACTGTCCCAAGTGCACAGGCCCCACAGGATAGGGGAAGATAGTCTCCAACTAGAAATCCAATAAAGGTTAAATAACAAGAATATACTTTTTAAAACCTCTAAAACTCAAGAACAAAGTCTCTTGAAACACAACTAACAAAAAAACTCAACCCCCACCCCCTTAAAGAACAAAAAAACACAGCAAAGAATAAACGGTGGAAACACTTTTTAGGTTAAAAGGGCACATTATATGTATAATCTAATACATGTACACGCATGTCCACGTTGACACGGCTGCGGGTGGCGCAGAGGCCTGCCTGGGGACCCCCTGCCCCCCGCCCCTCGAGACATTCCTCCAAAGAAGACTTACACACGCTCACAAAGGGCCCGAAAAGGTAACGTCACTAGTCGGGAAGACGCCAATCAAAATCCCAGTGAGAGACCACTCCCGCTGCGGCAGTGCTGCTGCTGCTGCTGCTGCTGCTGCTGCTGCTGAGTCGCTTCAGTTGTGTCCGACTCTGTGCAACCCCAAAGACGGCAGCCCACCAGGCTCACCTGTCCCCGGGATTCTCCAGGGGAGAACACTGGAGTGGGGTGCCATTTCCCTCTCCAATGCATGATAGTGAAAAGTGAAAGTGAAGTCGCTCAGTCGTGCCCGACTCTTAGCGACCCCATGGACTGCAGCCTACCAGGCTACCTCTGAACAAAACAAGTGTTGGAGAGGATGTGGAGAAACTGAAACTTTTGTGCACTGCTGGCTGGAATGTAAACGATGCGAATTCCATGGAAAACAATGGAAACAATTCCATGTTCTTTGGTTAGTTGAGTTTCAAGAGACTTTGTTCTCGAGTTTTAGAGGTTTTAAAAAGTATATTCTTGTTATTTAACCTTTAGTGGAGTGTCCTCAGAAGTGAAACATGGAGCTATCACGTGGCCCTGCAAGCCCACTGCCAGGTGTGCCCGCCCCAGATGGAAGCGAGGTCTCGAGGAGATCATCGCACGCCTGAATTCACAGCAGTGTTTTAAACATAGGCGAGAGGTGGACACAGTCTGGTGTGAGTGGGTTTCACAGCGGGGTCTGTCCATGAATGGAATACGACTCATAATTACCCGGAAAAAAGGAAGGGAATCCTGACACAGGCTGCAACGTGGGTGAGTGCTGAAGACGTGGTGCTCAGCGAAAGCCAGGAAGAAAGATGAACTGTGTATGATTCTACTTCTATGAGGATTCTAGAATAAGCAGACTCACAGAGTCAGGACAACAGAGGTCATCCCAGGACGGGGGAGGAGTGCAGGAGACACGGGTTCCACCCCTGTGACGAACGGATTCGTCGCCACGATCGCCTGGAGAAGAGAACGGCAACCCCCTCCAGTGCTCTTGCCTGGGGACTCCCATGGACAGAGGAGCCTGGTGGGCTACTGTCCATGGGGTCTCAGAGTCAGACACGACTGATGCCTGAACCATCAGCAGCCTGGGGGAGGTGGTGTTTATCGAGTGAGGAGTTTCTGTTTGGGAAGATGAAACAGTTTGAGAGAGAATGATGGTAGCTGCACAACAGTATGGATGAACGTACAGCTGGTGTTATATTTAAATGTGGTTGAAAGCGTATAATTTCACACACACAGAGGAACACGGCCTTAACTGCAGGTGCTGAGTGGGTCAGAGCTGAGAGCCCTGGGGCCTACTCTGGCACTCTCTGTGCATCCCACGTGCCCACCTCTGGTTCCTGGCGGCTCTGAGGTCTGAAAGGGGCAGGGTAGGCTCTGGTAAGGGGCTGGGCCTGGCTCCCAGATCCAGGGGCTGTGGAGGGGGAATCAGGTCCCAGCTTTGTCCCCAGAGTCAGTGGCCTGGGGCAGTTGGGGAAAGGGATCTGATCCCCCAGACGTACCTGCGTGCTCAGAGCCACAAGTCGTGGCCGGAGTCTCAGAGGTTTCAGATGCTTCTCTCTGGGACTTCCCGCTGCTACCCAGGCACAGAGGAGCCACCTGGAGTGTCTGCAGGGGGAATGCAGTGGGCCTGCGGTGGGTTGGGGTCCAGCCTCTTTGCTGACAAGAGGAGAGGCTGCTGTCCACGGGAAGGGATTCCTCCATGAAGAGGCGGGCCTCTCAGCACAGGACAGGCACCCCTAGATGCAGGGCCGGGAGCACAGGTACAGGCCCAGGGGGACCCGGGAACAGGACCACTTTGGCACACAGAGACAAGAGGATGGGGACACGGGGAAGCAGGGACGGGGACACAGGGGCAGGGGCACGCAGGGGCTGGGGCACAGGGGGTTGGGCACGCAGGGGCGGGAGCACACGGGCAGGGGCACGCAGGGACGGGAGCACAGGGGGACGGGGACGCAGGGGCGGGAGCACAGGGGCGTGGGCACGCAGGGGCGGGAGCACAGGGGCGTGGGCACGCAGGGGCTGGTGCACAGGGGCATGGTGACGCAGGGGCGGGAGCACAGGGGCATGGGGACGGGGGTGGGGGCACAGGGGCGCGAGGGAGCCAAGGGTGTGTAGGGGTGGAGCCGCGGGGAAGGGACTGGGGTGATTGTGCTGTGGCCCTGGGTGACCTCAGGGAGGCCACACCCACAGGGCAGCGTCACATGGTGGGCGGTCATTGTCAGCACACTGAGAGCCACAGCTCACGGCTGTGAGGGGAGCCAGGGCCCGGGGGGCGGGGCACACGGCTCCCTCCCCGCCCAGCCCCAGGCCCTCTGCTTTCCGCCAGCCCATCACCCAGCAGGCGAGGCCTGGGCAGAGACCAGGGTCCTGCGGGCCAGGGACCGTCCTGGGAGTGGGGACGGGCAGCCTCCGCCCCTCTGCCGTCCATGCGGGGCAACCCCCGCCCCCGCACCCGCTCTGGGCCCGGCTCACGGGCCGCACCCCAAGCAGGACTGCAGTCAGCCGCCCGCTCGGCCTGGCTGGCCCCTCCAGGCCCTGGACTGGCCCCAGGGCAGTGGGGCCCTTCTGTCCTCTGGGTACCAGGGCATCAGAGAGGGGGTGGCCTAAGGAGGGGGGGAGAGGGTCCTGGATCCCAGCTCGGTGTCCGAGAGCGGCCCCAGCTCCTGCGCGGGTGGGCTCTGAGGCCCAGCTCACCCTCCTCTGCCCACCACGTGGCCCTCGAGGTTTCTCAGGCGCTGGGCTCCTTTCCAGGGCCGCCGACCCCACCCCTCACCCCAGGGCTCGAGAGCTGTCCTCCCACCGATCTCTGTCTTCTGAACTCTCCCTTCCTCCCCTTCAAGGGCAGGCCTTCTGGAGACGGCCGGGCTGGGAGAGGGCCGGGCGGTGGCCGGGCGGCGGGGAGGTCACCTCCCACCCACACGCGCGTGGCATCGCGTCTGAGCTGGCAGTGGCCGCAGAGGACGGGAGGCTGGGCAGCCATACCCCCGCCCCAGCATGGACCCTCGAGGCCTCAGCCCACTTCCGTGCCCCCACGGTGACTGTCTCCATGGTGACGCAGACAGAAGGGCCAGGAAGCTGGCACTGGGCGCGTAGGGAAGTGCTGCTCACAGCCCCGCCCAAGCCGTCACGTGAGGGGTTCCGCTGGTCATGTGACCCCAATCACCTGACCTGAAGCTGCCCGGCAAAGTGAACATGAGACCCCATCCCTGGCCGACCCTGCCCTGGGCCCTGGTCCTGCTGCTGGGGCTGCAACCACGAGGCCTGGAGGCCAGAGGTGAGTGTGGCCTAAGGCCCCCACACCCGCCCTGGGCCCCACTCCCCATCCCCCGCGACCCTTGCGGGGGCCCCAATCCCCGCGCCCCCCCCCACCTGGCTCCCTCCCATCCCGCTGCGACCCCTGTCGGACCCCCAATCCCTGGGCCTCCTGCCTAGCTCCCTCCCATACCCCCTGGGACCCCCGCCCGGCTCCCTCCCATCCACCTCACCCGCCCCCTGCCTGGCTCCCTCCCATCCACCTCGCCTGCCCTGGCCGGCCCCCCCCAGACCCCGTCCCTCGTGGCCCCGATGGCTCCCCCCACCCCTGCTGAGCGTGGTGCCCTCCAGCCCACAGACCCAAGGACCCTGAGTTTCAGGAGGCCTACTTCGAGCAGCTTCTGGACCATTTCAACTTTGAGAGGTTTGGGAACAAGACCTTTCTCCAGCGGTTCCTGCTGACAGGTGAGCCGCCCCGGGGACAGCGCTCGCTGCTGGCAAGGGGAGCACCCTCCCCCACTCCTCACCCGCCTCCACCCGACAGAGAAGTTCTGGAAGAGGGGCGAGGGGCCCATATTCTTCTACACCGGCAACGAGGGGGACGTGTGGTCCTTCGCCAACAACTCAGGGTTCATCCTGGAGCTGGCAGCACAGCAGGGGGCCCTGGTCGTCTTTGCCGAGCACGTGGGTACCGGCCGGGGCCGGGGGTGGGGGTGTGTGTGTGGGGGTGTTGCCCTGGGGGCTCAGAGTCAGCCCCCTCCATCCCTGCCGCCCACCTGCCTGCAGCGTTACTACGGAAAGTCGCTGCCTTTTGGTGAGCGGTCCACGTGGCGTGGGTACACGGAGCTGCTGACGGTGGAGCAGGCCCTGGCTGACTTCGCAGGGCTGCTCCGGGCGCTCCGGCGGGAGCTCGAGGCCCCCGATGCCCCGGCCATTGCCTTCGGCGGCAGGTGTGTCTCCCTTCTCTCCCCAGCAGAGCTTGGCCCCGCCCAGAACTTCTGTGGGTCTCGGAGGCATGGGGTCCTGGCGGGTATGGGGCGGGAGGCCCTGAGAAGGCAGAGGACGTGGGTGTCCGCAATGTAGCCTGCAGGCTGAGAGGCTGCCGAGTCTCCCTTGCAGGCGGCGGGGCGCTGGGGGTGCCCCAGGCTAACTCTGCAACCGCGCCAGCTACGGGGGGATGCTCAGCGCCTACCTGAGGATCAAGTACCCGCACCTTGTGGCGGGGGCGCTGGCGGCCAGCGCCCCTGTGGTCTCGGCGGCAGGCCTCGGCGACCCCTACCAGTTCTTTCAGGACGTCTCGGCGGTAAGCCAAGGCCCCGGCCCCTCCCTCCCCTGGGCAGCCCCGCTGGTGGGTGCAGCCATACCCTTCCTCCCTCCAGGACTTCCAAGGCCAGAGCCCTGAGTGTGCCCGGGCCGTGCAGGACGCGTTCCGGCAGATCAGGGACTTGTTCCAGCAGGGAGGTGAGGCAGCTGCCCCCCTCCAACCGCCACCATCCCGCCTCCCCACGTGGGCCCACAGCCCCGTCAGGCCTCCGTCCCCCCCCCACAGCCCCCTCAGGCCCACGTCCCCCCCCCCCCGCAGCCCCCTCAGGCCCACGTCCCCCTCCCACAGCCCCCACAGGCCTGCGTCCCGCCCCTCGCAGCCCCCTCAGGCCCGTATCCCCCCCCGCAGCCCCCTCAGGCCCATGTCCCCCTCCCACAGCCCCCACAGGCCCGCGTCCCCCCCCCCCGAAGCCCCCACAGGCCTGCGTCCCCCCACCCCTACAGCCACCTCGGGCCCCCTTCCCCCCGCCGCAGCCCCCTCAGGCCCGTATCCCCACCCGCAGCCCCCTCAGGCCCACGTCCCCCTCCCTGCAGCCCCCTCAGGCCCACGTCCCCCTCCCACAGCCCCCACAGGCCCGTGTCCCCCCACCCCTGCAGCCACCTCAGGCCCGCGTCCCCCCCACCGCAGCCCCCTCAGGCCCGCGTCCCCTTCCCACAGTCCCCACAGGCCCGCGTCCCACCCTGCAGCCCCCACAGGCCCATGTCACCCCCCTGCAGCTCCGCACGTCGTCAGCCAGGAGTTCGGTACCTGCCAGCCCCTCTCCGGACCAAAGGACCTCAACCAGCTCTTCGGCTTCGCCCGGAACGCCTTCACTGTGCTGGCCATGATGGACTACCCCTACGCCACTGACTTTGTGGGCCACCTTCCTGCCCACCCTGTCCAGGCACGG
Source organism: Budorcas taxicolor (assembly GCF_023091745.1). NCBI lineage: Eukaryota > Metazoa > Chordata > Mammalia > Artiodactyla > Bovidae > Budorcas > Budorcas taxicolor. The sequence goes on along the minus strand of NC_068920.1, from coordinate 165,273,843 downwards.
TGCCTGCCCCTGCCGCCCAGAATCCGGGGAGGGGCCTGGTCACCCTGGGGTGCTCAGAGCAGCCCGCCCCAGGGCCTTGCGCCCGCTCAGCCCTGGGACCAGGGAGGGATGGGGGGGTGAGGCTGCTGAGGTACTCCGTGCTCCCCCAGGTTGGCTGCAGCCGGCTGCTGAGCGAGAGCTCAAGGATCACGGGGCTTCGTTCACTGGCCGGTGCGTCTGCCCCCTGCCCGGGCCAGTGCTGAGCGTGGGGGCCCTGAGTTGGTGGGTGGCAGCCAGGCCCCAGGAGGGTGGTGTGGGGTGGGGAGCCCCTGGGAGGAAGTGGCCACCCCTGTGGGCGCCCCCTTCCTTCAGGAAGGCCCGTAGTGCACAGGGCGACACACCCCGCCCCAGCCCACCCTGCTGGGAGAGGGCACGTCACGTGGGCTGTCCCGCCCCCCGGGACCAACACCCCAGTCCTCTCTGGACCCACTGGACCCGAGAGCCCTGACCCCTGCAGGACCCCTCTGAGCGGACAGGGCAGGTGTCCAGGCCCCTGGCCTCAGCAGCCCTCTCCCCCAGGGCTGGTGTACAACTCCTCAGGCACAGAGCCCTGCTACGACATCTACTTGCAGTACCAGGCCTGTGCCGACCCCACGGGCTGTGGCTTGGGCAGTGATGCCAAGGCCTGGGACTACCAGGTACGGGGGGCTGGGGGCCTGGGACTGCCAGGTACGGGGGGCTGGGGGCCTGGGACTGCCAGGTACGGGGGGCTGGGGGCCTGGGACCGCCAGGTATGGGGGGCTGGGGGCCTGGACTGCCAGGTACGGGGGGCTGGGGGCCTGGGACTGCCAGGTATGGGGGGTTGGGGGCCCGGGGCAGCCAGGTAGAGGGCGCTAGGGGCCCGGGGCGGCCGGGTAGAGGGGTTGGGCAGCCCGGGGCGGCCGGGCGCCGGGTTGGGCGGGGGGGGGGAGCTGGGGGCCCGGGGCTGCATGGGCCGGCCTGATCAGTGTAGTGTCCCGCAGGCCTGCACTGAGATCAACCTGACGTTCTCCAGCAACAACGTGTCAGACCTCTTCCCTGAGCTGCCCTTCACTGAAGCCCAGCGCCAGCAGTACTGCCTGGACACGTGGGGCGTGTGGCCACGGCAGGACTGGCTGCAGACCAGCTTCGGGGGGGGTGGTGAGGCCCAAGGCGGGGGTGGGGGCGCGGTTCCTCCCGCCGCACTGAGCGGGCTGTTTCCCAGGCTCCAGGACCTGGCCTCTGGGTCAGGGTGAGGGGGCTCCCCCGTCCCACCACGCTCCCTCCATCCGTTTCAGACATTACAGCTGCCAGCAACATTATCTTCTCCAATGGAGACCTGGACCCCTGGGCGCGGGGCGGGGTGAGTCACGTGGGAGCCCTTCCTCCTTCAGTGGCCTGGCATCTGCTTGTTCACGGTCACTTTCCCTTCTAACGAGGCCACCCTCCTCGAGCCCCTGAGGGAGCTGCATCCTACCTTCTGGGACGAGCAGGCGGTGGGTGGGGGCTCAGCCCAGAGCATGCGCCCCTGACACGGGCTCCTCCGACAGATCCAGAGCAACCTGAGCGCGTCGGTGCTCGCCATCACCATCCGTGGGGGGGCGCACCACCTGGACCTCAGGTGCGCCTGCCCGGGGAGGGAGCGTGGTGCCTGGTCGGGCGGGCGAGGGTGGCTGGGCTCGGGGCCAGCCAGCTAAGTGCCTCCCTGCCCACCCCCAGAGCCTCCCACCCAGACGACCCTGCATCCGTGGTGGAGGCCCGAAGGCTGGAGGCCGCCCTCATCGGCAAGTGGGTGGAGGCAGCGAGGCCCACAGGGCTCCGGGGCTGAAGGCTGCCCGCCACAGGGCCAGAGACGGCCGGCTGGGGCCTGAGGCGAGGAAGGGGCAGGTGCCACGCCCCGGCTCCTGCAGCCAGACCCGTGCCAGGGTGGGCAGGGCCTTGCCCAAGGAGGTGCTGGACAAACACTGCTGGCCTGTCAGGCGTGTCTGGTCCTATCCCTGTCCCGTCTGACACCCTGGACACTGGCATGCTCACACCACCTCCTCAACGTGGCTGTTGAATAAAGCAGAGTCCTCGGCTCCGCATGCTGTCCTGTGGGTAGGGCGCTCAGGCCTTTACCGCGGCAGGAAAACCAGAGATTCCACAACCGACGGCCGCCCCAGCGACCCTCCACCCTTCTCAGCCGTCCTCTCTGTCCCCAACTACTGCAGTGACCCCTGTGGCCCCCAAGTCCACCCGCCTGGGGCCAGGCTGGCACAGGGTGGGGGGCAACCTGCTTCACTGGGCCGACTGTGCCCCACCGAGCCACGGAACGTCAAGGAGGAAGGCTGCGGTCCGGGGTCTGGACAGACCATTGCCGAAGCGGCTCCTGAGCTGCAGGGTGGCGGCGGGGCACACCGTGGGCCCACCGGCTGGGTCTCTGCACAGGCAAAAACCAAGAGGCAGGCCCCGCACACGTTTGGGTAGAAGCCCCGCTGGGCCCGTGGGCAAGAGGGGGACAGAAGCCTCACAGGATGGACACAGGAGGGCCATCGGGACCAAGTGCCAACTGCGGCTGAGTCAGGGTGGTGGGGAGGCCCTGCAGAGTCTGCTGGCAACAGCAACGTGTCTCCTCACACACCCGGGGAAAGGGTCAGCCCGGCCCATGAGGGCGCTGGGCTGGGACTGGGCCCAGCCCGGGGATCTGGCTTCTTGCTGGAAAGCCACACCCTGGTCACTTCAGTTCAGTCGCTCAGCAGTGTCTCTTTGCGACCCCATGGGCTGCAGCACACCAGGCCTCCCTGTCAATCGCCAACTCCCGGAGTTTACTCAAACTCATGTCCATTAAGTCAGTCATGCCATCCAACCATCTCATTCTCTGTCGTCCCCTTCTTCTGCCTTCAATCTTTCCCAGCATCAGGGTCTTTTCAAATGAGTCAGCTCTTCGCATCAACTGGCCAAAGTATAGGGGTTTCAGCTTCAGCACTGATCCTTCCAACGAATATTCAGGACTGATTTCCTTTAGGATTGACTGGCTTCATCTCCTTGCAGAACCAAGGGACTCTCAAGTCTTCTGCAACACCAGTTTGAAAGCATCAATTCTTCAGCGTTTAGCCTTCTTTGTGGTCCAACGCTCACATCCATACACGACCACTGGAAAAAACACAGCTTTGACTAGAGAGACCTTTGTTGGCAAAGTAACGTCTCTGCTTTTCAATAAGCCATCTAGGTTGGTCATAGCTTTCCTTCCAAGGAATAGGCATCTTTTAATTTCACTTTCACACCCTGGTCAGCCCTAAGGAATGGGTGCTGCCAGCTGAAGAGAAGGAACGTGACAGGCCAGCCAGGCACCTTGAAAGGAGCAGCAGGCGCTGACACCCCGCACCCAGGGCAGCGGGCACAGCACAGGGCCCACTGAGGCCCACAGCCAGCATCTCACACCCTCACCCTGGGGCTGCCTCGCCCAGCACTTGTGCTGTGGGTAGGTGTTCCGAAAGTTCCTGGACCAGAGCCAAAGCCGACGTCTGGACATGGGAGACCAGACCCGCAGCTGCCCCTTGCCCTGACCTCGCGCTGGAAATCAGAAAATAAAGACGAACCAGATGCCATTCAGAAAAAGTGTACTTTTATCATGGATTAGAAGTCCATCTGTTGGGCTGGGAGCCGGTGAACATGCCTCCCAGCCTTGCCCAGCCCTGTAAAGGCAGGGGCAGATCCCTGAGTCCAACATGTAAACACCACAGCCAGCCAGGAGCCCGAAGCCCCATGAGGTCAGGACGCCCTGAGCCCCTGGGTCAGGCGTGTTCACAGGCTGTGACCCTGAAGCTGGGCTGCACTGGGCTGTGCCCTCAGCCCATCTCTGATCACATCACGGGCTCTGGGCCAAAAGTGGCCTGGGGTGACCAGCTGCCCAGGACCCCGAGGAAGCCCTTGCAGGGCAGCAGGAGAGTGTTCAGGCTTCAGGAATGTAGTCATTTGATTTGATTTTCGAGGAAGAAGGAAGAAACTCGCTGAGTGGACAAGATTCCCCAGAATCACACCGCCCATTTATTCCCACGTGTTCCAAACGATGATCCAGCAGGAACCAGGCGAGGGGCAGAGTCAGCGGCAGAGCACCAGACGCCCAGGGGCCGCCCCAAGCAGCCACGAGGCCCCGAGACAGCCTCGCCCTGCGGCCCGCCGGCCTCCATCACCAGCCCGGCCCGGAGACGTGCCGCCAGCTGGGGAGTCACCGCACAGCCAAGGCCAGGGCCCGGGCCTTGCCGACAGGCATCCTCACAGACAGCACGTATCAGCCTCCTGGGCAGCGCCTACTCGAGAGCCATCCCGCCCTAGGAGGGGGCCCAGATGGGCAGGGGGTGAGCCTCTGTGTTGAACACGTAGGTGTCCAGGCTCAGCAGGTCAGGATCGTCGGAGAAGAGCAGATACAGGTATTTGAGCGTCTCCCCCAGAAAGAAGCTCTCCATCTTGTCCCTGGGCTGGGGGTGGCGGGGGTCCTGGACATTGCTGATGGAAGAATAGCCGCCCGAAGGGACCTGCTCGAGAGGCGAGGCCGCAAGTCACGACGCTGGCTCAGCCCTCTGGAGGGCTGCCAGCCAGAGGCGGCCCCCCGGGGCACTGGCCCACCCCAGAACACACGGCCCCCTAGGGCAGGGTCTGGGGCGGGGAGGACACCAAAGCCCACAGGGGGAATGGCCACCTGGAGGGTAGCCATGGTTCCCTTCAGTGACCAGATGCCAAGTGCCACCTCCAAAACCTGTGCAGGCCTCACAAAGGCCCCAAGGCCACCCGAGGGGTGTAGAGTCCACCTCAGGGGCCACAGGGCGAAGGTCAAGTCTCAGCCCTGCCAGGGTGGGCAGTGGGCCCTGGGCAGAGCAGGGGGTGGTGCTGGTTGTGGCCCCTGGCCTGGAGACTAGCGGCCCAGAGGTCACTCACCCGCTGGGCGCAAACACGCTGCCCAGGCCACACGGAGGGCCCAGCAGAGACACGCTCTGTGCGCCTCGGGCCCCTGCAGGGACCCTCCCGACACAGCTGTCCCCAGAGAGGAGAGACGGACGCCCCGACCCCCCGGGCCCTCACAGCAGGGCAGGGCCTCCTGGTGCAGCCCCCCGGAGGTGAGAGTGAGGCCCTGGAGCCCGGCGGGGGCTCACCCGCGTGTAGGTGTTGAAGCTGCGCAGGATCTCCCAGCCCCAGTCCTGGTACTTGCGGTCGCCCGTGAGGCGGTGCAGGTAGAACAGGCTCTCCACGGTCTCGGGGCGCAGCAGGTTGTGTCTGTCGGCCGCCTGGGGGGGCACGTGGGGCTCAGGAGGTGCCCCCCGGCATGCCCACCTGGCCCAGCCCTGGGCGCGGCGTAGCTCACCTTGACCTGAACGTCCTTCACAGCCTCCGTGCGGCGCAGGTTGAAGTGTGCGATCTCGGGGCTCAGCCCCGTCTCCATCTGACGGTACATCTGGTAGCAGGTGTCCATGAGCGCCTGGGCCAGCTCCATGTGCTCAGCAGGCAGGCCGTGGTGGGCACCCAGAGCCAGTGTCCCCGGCAGGAAGCACACCAGGTGGTCCTGAAACCACAGGGTCACCTCATCAGCGGGTCCAGCGCCGTCAGGCCTCAGACAGGGGACTGAGCTGCAGGCCAAGCACCGGGGGCCCCACGCAGGCAGGGGAGAAGCTCCTGGAAGGGCCACCTCAAAGGCTGCCGGGGCCCTGGCTGCAGGAGAGCAGGAGGGGGCACAACTGGGAGTGGGGGTTCCCCGAGAGCGTGGAGAGAGAGACAGCAGGGCAGAGGCCTGGAGGAGGCGCGGGCTCTGGGGTGGGGGCCCTGGCTCCCCACGGACCTCAGCTCCTGCTGCTCTCACGGGACACCCACATCCAGCCGGGACCACCCACGCTCCACGGCCAGGACCACGAGGTTCCGCCGGTCGTCCCCACTCCGAGCCACCAGACACCAAGCACAGAGGCTGGGTCCTCAGCTGCCTTGAGGCCAGATCAGGGAAACACGCTCCCACTCACCATCTTGGCGCTGAAGCGGCCGTGGTTGAGCTCCCCCACGAAGGTCAGCTTCCTGGGCTCGGATCTAGCGAGCAGGTGCTTCCTGATCCCGTCCACGGCTTCCAGGTAGTCTTCCAGCAGCCTGTGCAGACCAGCGGGGCCTGTGTGCTCTAGCCGGGTGGGCGCACAGCCCTCAGGTCCACAAACAGGGCGTGGCCCCGAGCTCCCGTCCCCTGGGATCTATGAGGCCCGGCCCTGCCAGCCCCATGGGGGTCAGCCTCTCGGGCCTCTGGGCTGCCCCCACCCCAGTGAGGCCAGTGCCTCCCAACCAGCCCCAAGGGGCCAATGGAGACCAGCCTCGGCCAGCCTGATTCATCCTGAACCAGCCTGAGGGCTCCCCAGTCAGTGACACTTCCTGGGACACAGCCACCCCCAGGCTTGAGGCTTGAGAGGACCCCAGCGCCCCACTGGGGTTCATCTCTATTTTATAACTGGACAAGGACCGACCAGGCTGCTCCCTGGGAACGTGTGAGTTTTCAGCGTCAAAGCGCTAAGCACCAGGAGTCCCACACGGCCCTGGCTGCCTCCCACTGGAGCCGATGACCAAGCAGCCACAGCCCCAGGGAAGACCCCCGTCTGCCCACGCCGGTGGCCGGCCCTTGCTCTGCATATAGGATGGACGGAAACACCCTTCCCCACAGAGGGCCCCGCCACCCCGAGCCCAGGGGGCCGCCCCGAAAGCAGAGAAACAGGCCTCACTGCCTCTCCTTCTTCCCGCCCTGGATCCACTGCTTCAGCAGGTACTCGTAGTAGCTGTCGGCCCTGGCGCCCAGGGTGAACACGCCCAGGTGGGTGAAGCTGCCGCTGTTGGTGTTGATGAACATGGGCACCAGCCCGTCCAGCTTCCCATGCAGGCCATGCACGCGCCTCGTCACCTCCTCTGCGGCCTCCTGGGGCAGACGGTGGGGGCGGTGAGCGGGTGGGCTGGGCAGAGGGGCTGCCCTTGACAGCACCTGGACAGCCGACTGCAGGTCTGAAGCTGTCCCCGAGACACTTCCTAACCCCAAGCCGGGAGGACAGGTTAGGAGCAAGTGGCCTGCATGGCGTGACGGTGTCCCAGTCTCAGGACAGCACAGGACCCCATGTCAGGGCCTGGCCAGGGACTTGCTGGCGCCCTCCTACATAAAAGACACGTCATGTGGACACACACACGGGAACACACCACTAATCAAAAACTCGACTGCAACCGGAGACACTACCAGACACCCGTGAGGAGGGAGAAGTGACAGCTGGATGGCGCACAAAGGCATGTCTGGACAGGCTGACCCAGCCCGGAGCCCTCCTGCCGACGTTCCCAGCAGCACACCGGCTGCAGCTTGGCAGTGATTAGCCCAGAAAGGAGTGCGCCCCGTCAGGAGTTCTCTCAGGTGAGGAAGGGAGGGTCCTGACCGGTCAAGCCACCCTGGGACAGCAGGCTCACTGACCACCCAGACTGCAGCCATGGCAGAAGACGGGCCCACTGAGCGCGGGGAGGGCTCTGGACAGCAGCCCCTGCCTGGCTGCCCAGGGCTCTGGAGCCATGAGCGGGAAGTCGGCGAACAGTGCTGGGGTCACTTGGGTGGAGGGGACAGTTCTAGAGGGTGACGACGGCCAGACACGTGAGCACAGACGGCTACAGTTACGGGAGAGGGCAGGGCCTCTTGACACAAACACCTCAACAAAAAACAAGATGGGGGTGAGCGGAGGGAACGGGGAAACCTGAGCGGATGCCGACACACAGACAGACGCGCCATAGCATGGGCCCGGAGGAAGCAGGGGGCAGACGCTGCTGAAGACAGAGACAGCCAGAGCCAGGCACAGAAACAGGACCACCATCGGTCCACACATATGCCAGCGCCGCCGAGCAGGAGCCACGCCGGCATACCGCACCAGCTGCCCAGCTGGGACAGTGTGCGGGGCCCAGGCAGGGTGCCACGACAACGTCACCTACGCTGACCTGACTACAAAACCCAGAGCTCCAACACACCCCGTGGCACTCAGCCACAACACAGCAGTCGGCCCTGAGCACTGCAGGAGGGCCCAGGATGGCGGCAAGTGGACACGAGGCCACGCCGAGCGCGGCAGGACAAGCCGCCAGCTGTTGGGTCCCACGGGGCGGGCCAGGCAGAGGACTCAGCCTCCAGTCAAGGCCTCTCCCGTCTGCGCCTCCGGCATCACCAGAAAATGCGATTCTGCAGGAGAACGTGGGACAGGAACCAACATCGACGAGACTCCGGTGGCCCAGGACCCACAACCACGCAGACCTGCAGTCGCCTCCAGGAGCCAGAGACGGCCCCGCAGGAACCCCAGTCCTCAGCCGGGGGCAGAGCCCCGCCATACCTGAAACTTCTTATCCCCCGTGAGACGAGAGAGTTCTCGGAACTCCAGCTGAATGCTTGTCACCTCAGCCACCGTGCTATCAGAGGTCCATCGGGGTGGATGAGCAACTCCAGTGCCAATGTTTACATCGGAGTATGGAATCTTAGAGGGTGTTCGGAAGGCAGGCATCAGCCGATTTCCAAAATCCTCCTGATACACAACACAGCGATGAGTCAACGATTCCTGTTGCTCGGCGGCCTTGTCTCCATGACACGATGGTAAGCCCAACACCCGTTTTCATCAAATTCAGTGGACAGACCTGAGTATGCTGGCTTCACGTGACCCAACCCTGGCCAGCTACAAAACCGAGCTGGACTCAATTAGTTCAGAATGACCTCACAGGCAGGCAGCAGGCTGGCCCAATGCTGCTTCAGCCACCCACGTGCTCAGAAACAGACTCAAGAGTGGGAGGAGACAGAAGTGGAAACAAACGCCCGCCACAGCCCAGTCCCGCGAGAAAAGCACTGACTGCTGAGCACTTGAGACCCCAGTCCCCCACGGACGCGAACAGACCCGGTGCCGGGACACTCACAGCCTTCTTCAGGAAGAGGACATCCCCAGACAGGTGGAAGGCGCTCAGAAGCCCCCCCAGGATCCGGATGGTGCTCTCAAACAGGTTGACGTCCACATCTTTCTGAAACAATAACCTCTTGGACACCCAATTCCTGGCTTCTTGAAATTCTGCCACGTGGAACAGCAGAGACACAGGGGAAAATTAACAGGCCAGCCTTTCCCTGGCCGCGCCCTCGGGGCTGTGCAAATCCCTGCAGGGTTCCGACATCACCTCCTCATGCAAGAGGGGGGCCCAGGAGTCCTCCAACCGCACAGAATACCCAGGGCCAGCGTGCAGCTGGGGGAAGGCCGTGCAGCGTGAGCACAAGTGCTCGACGTCAAGGCCACGCTACAGAGAAGCACGAAAGAGTGAGTGGCTGGAGGCCTGCGATGCAAGTATTAGACGGAACAGGGCCGTGAGCGCGCCAGGTCAGACACCTGGGGACACGTCACCCGTCTCACCCTGTCTGCACCGACAAGGACCGAGGGCGACTCAGGGCGCGGCCGGCCACTGCGTCGGGTCCCGTGTTGCCTCCCACCACAGGGCCCTCCTGACCGCAGCGGAAACGCGGCTGCAAACACCCCTGGATGCCACCCTCCAGCACACTCGGCGCTCTGCAGGAGGCGCAGGGCACACGGACGTGTGGGGACAGAGAACCGCCTGCGGCCAGCACAGCCACACTGGCAGCCAGGACAGGGGCAAGCACAGCCCGGCAGGACGCGGCATGTGGTCGCCTCCCAGAACCGGTCACTCGGGCCCGAGGGTCACGCGCGGCGAGCTTGAGCCCACCGCAGGGACAGCAGGTACCTTTCTTTAGCCCCAGAATCCACATGGTGTCCAGGGCGTCAATCAGCGTGAGGCCGAGGCCGAACCACTCGCTGAAGGACCTGGTCAGGGGCTTCAGCTCGTCGTGGCCCCAGGCGAACTTGCGGTATCCAGCCCATGCGTGGAGGAAGGCGTCTACCACAGCCTTCTGGCGCGCGTTCTGGGAGGCTGGGAGGAGGAAAGCAGGGCGTGGGCACCCAGACAGACCTGCCCTGTGGCCCCACAGCCAGTGAGCCTGCCCTGGGGGCATCTTAGGCTGCAGTGAAGGCCCAAGCTGCAACTGCCACCTGGCCCAGGCTGTCAGCCTCCACCAGGTCCCAGCAGGGACCAGCCTCCAGGAAAGAGCGAAGGAGCGAAAGCAGGGGAACCAGGACGCCTGGGTGTGCCGCCTGGTGTGTGGACATCAAACGCAGTGACCCTGACAAGACAGTCTCGTCTGAAAATATGGAAGTTCCTTGAAAAGGCAGTAATAGAGCTACCATATGACCCCGCGACCTACTCCTGGCTACAGATCCGGAGAAAAACAGGACTGAAAGGGTCTAGGCACCCCAATGTCACTGCAGCGTGTTTACAAAAGCAAGACACAGAGGCGACCTGAATGTCCATCAACAGAGAAATAAAGAAAGAAGATGTGTTACACGTAAACAATAGGCTGTTACTCAGCCACTCAAGACAGCGAAGTACTGGCATCTGCAGCAACGTGGACGGGCCAGAGGCTGTCACAGCGAATGAACCAGCTCAGACAGAAGAGGAGTATGCTGTGACATCTCTTACATATGGAAGCCAAGAGAAAACGATACAAGTAAGCTTAGTTGCAAAATAGAAAAGGGCCCACAGGCTGAGAGAAGGGACTGCCGGTTGCCAGGGAAGTGAAATGGGGAGGAGACAGGCAGGGAGTCTGGGACAGGCTCATCTATACTGCTCTGTCCTAAAGGGGTGAGCACAAGGGTCTGCGTCACAGCGCACGGAGCCCTGCTCGGCGTTACAGGCACGCTACCCGGGAGGACAGGGCGCGGCAGCGCGGAGACGTGTATGTGCACGGCTGAGCCCTGCCCCTGCTCGTCTGAGACTGTGACCGCGCTGTCAGGCATCGCTACTACAGTTCAGAGTAACAGTCACAATGGCTGCAGCACCGGGTACTGAAAGACATCTCTCGAGGAGCCAGACGTCGTCACCAGAGCCACAGAGAGTGCCGGACGCACAGGAGCCTGGTCCACCTGGCTGTCCAAGGCTGAGCAGAGCTTTTGAGGGACGGCAAGAGCTGCACGGCCAGCCCTCCTCTCCAGCGTGTCCTTCGCTGCGACCCTCAGGACAAACGGCAGCTGAGGCCGGGGTGGGGGCAGGCGGGCCTTACCTGGATTAGGCTGAATCCTCGCTGCCTTTGGGGAAGGCCTCGGGGGGAACTCTGCCTTCTTGCCAGGAGGTTCAGTGCCCTGCTGTGGCTTGGTCCCTGCTCCCCTCCAGCTGCAGGGAGAGAAACATGAATGCTCAGAGTAGGGACAGAGGTGTAGATGCCCCAAGGCTGCCACCAAGCTCAGGCTCAAACTCGCACGCTACCCAGGGGACCGAGAATGGACAAGCCAATAAACACCCTGTTCCACAAGGGTGCGCCTTTTGAAACACAGGAAAACACTTATTAGCACTTTGTCTTTGTTAAAAAAATCAGAAAACAATGGTTACCACGTTCAGACCGTCTCTGACACTCCCGGTACCTGAGGCCGTCTCTCTGCGCCTCTGCTCCCCAGCCAGCCGCTCCCACCACCTCTGCCCTCCTCTGGGCCTGGTCCTGCCTCCTCTCCTGGGGGTCTCCTTCGGGCGCTCTAATCTGCAGGTTGGGGGGTCCTCGTCGGAAATGCCTTTGGGGCTTCTGGACAGAGACAAGAGTCACTCGTACAATGATTCCATCCCGCTTCTAGGACGCACCCCGTCCCCAGTCAGACCCGGAGCCACACAGGGAGCGCTGTGGGCTGGCTGAGCAGTTGCAGTTTCCTAGAGGAAATGATTTCCGCTTTTCATATGATGCGCAGCTTCAGGAGGAGCCCCTTTCTCAGCAGCTCCTGACTCTGACTCCGATGGAGGCTCTGCCTATGGGCGAGTGTAGCCCTGGAGATTCAGTTAAGCCCCTGGCCAGAGCGTGTCTGGGAGTCAGACCCTAAGGGTAGCAGGGCAGGGTTAAACCACCCCGTCCCCGTCGATGGAGCCACAGAGAACACTGCCCAGGCCTGCGCCCGGGACTCCCACCTCAGCCTCGGAAGGCTGCGGCAGAGGCGGCCGGTCAGTGACAAAGCGCTGTGCGAGGCCGCACTCGTCCTGGCTCCAGCCCCCAACAGCGGCTGTGATAGCAACTCCTCCAGCTCCCAAGGACACAGACTCGTGACTGGAAAAGCCTCTGGCTGCAGCACCCATGGACACCTTGGCGGAGGATCCGTGAAGTCACCCCCTTCCAAGATCCAAACCCCGCAGAGCCGGGCCCCTGGATCACGAGAGTAGCTGCGGCCGAAACAAAACTCCATGGATGAAGCAGGTCTCGGGGACGAGTGTCGGCATCGGACCCAGAGAGGAGGTGCCAGCGGCCTCAGCATGCACAGGGGCCCCAAGACTCGCTCCACAGGAGACGTGGATGTTCACGCCTTCATTTCCAGGCCCCTCCTGGACACCAGCATCCAGGTCATGGATGCTGAGGTGTCGAAACGTGTCTCTCGGAGGAGAGACAGCCACATTCTGCTGTCACATGACCGTGAAGTCAGCACACGAGAGTGGTCACAGAAGTGACAGGAGGAACGCTCTTGGCTCTAAAGGGAGAAACCGGCTCTCTCACACACAGACCTTGCAGAGAGACGGGGTGAGAGCAGGCAGCCTGCGGGGCGTGAGGCCAGCATCAGTCCCAGAGCCTCTCCCTGGGGGCGCCTGGGCACTTGGACACCCGAGCCCGCGGGAGCGTGTCCCTGGCACAGAGCACCCTGGGCTCTCAGAGGCCGGCCGCTCTCCTGGGGTGGGACCTGCCCTGGCTCTGGCTGACCCCTCGCCCTCGTCTCCACGTGCTCCCCCGCCCCCGCTCGCCCCCCTGAACGGCTCGGGGCCCCCCAGGACACGGCCTCACCCCTGCCCCCACCCTTTCTGGACGGCAGGCGCCACGCACCTGCCAACTCCCACTCCTCCCTGCTGACCCCAGGCGGAGGCCCCAGCACCTCCGTCCGGGCAGGTCCAGAGGGGAGCCCCCGCCTGACTGCTCCCGGCCAGTAGCTCCCAGAGAAAAGGGACGGTCTCTCTCACCTCCCAAGGACCCGGAGCACCAGACAGGCAAAGAGGACGGAGGACAGAATGGCCCTGCTCCTCTCTCCGCGTCTCCTCCGTCCCACCAGCCCAGAGCAAGGCGGCTCAGGTTAAAACCTCAGACGCACGGCAAGAAGCAGAACTCTTCCCAGTCCCTCTCAAACAGCCCCTGCTGTGCTGAAGCGCTTCTGGCCTGGACCCCACTTACGCCTCCACCTTCAGTTTACTCCAAGTACCTGAGGCGACAGCCCCGCCACGGCCTCTGGGTTCTCAGCTGCTTTCTGAGGAGCTGGCAAGACGGGAGGATTTGCTGGTCTCATCTGCCATGCTGCCGCCGACCTGCTGTCCACAGCTAAACAGGAGAGTCTATTTTATCTCAAATATGCCTCAAGGCCCAGAGGAGAGTCAAAGGGCGCTGGAAACAGCACCTACACAGCCACACCTCCTGGAAAGAATGGGACAGGCCGGGACCTCCAAAAAGGGCAGGTCAAGGGATTCCAGAGTGCCACAGGGACGCAAACCTTGCCCTTAGCTCCTGGCAGCTTCTGTCTTTATCCCCACCCACAACCCAAACACTTGGCCTTTATCTTTTCCACTTCAAGGAGGGCCCACGGTGGCACACGGGCCATTCACGGGAGTGACCTGCGGGGGCTCTGCAGCTTTCCTCCTCCAAGGAGCCGCGAGCAGAACCCAGGAGGGAGCTGCCCTCCTCCCGGCACCTGCGCTTCCTTCCCAGCAGGGCAGTGCATGCCAGGAAGCGCCTGCAGCACACTGCGCAGACTCCGCGTGCACCCTCGGACCTGGATCTCAGTGTGAGACGGCCGGACGGCAGGCCGCTTCTCACAGCAGACGTCTGGGCAACAGCCACACGCCGCAGATTAACAGCCACCTTATAGCGGGGAGGGGGGGGTGGCGCTGGGGACATTCTAGGCTCCTCCTCATCTCACTTCCTGCCAACGCGCTGAAGTCTAAGCCGCCTGCCGCTGCCAGATTGCTGTGCCGCCCCTTAGTCAGCCCTCAGGACGCCCGAGGATCATGCAGCTGGTACCTGCCCAGTCGTCAGCCACGTGGACATAGGACAAGAGGCCGAAGAGCATCAGGACCACCAGCAGGAAGAGGACCACCGTCCGCTGTAACCTTGACAGCTGCTTCCATTTCTGAGGGACAGACAAGGACTATTTTACTGAAAGGAGCACAGCGAGCAATCTCTCCTGCCGTGTCAGACTCCGGAAGGATGAGGAGCAATTCCCGAGGCCCAGCGTGGGGCTCTGCTGCGTCTGAACCGGGGACGTTTCCTCCAAGCGGGGGCCGCACGCTGGAGCGGTACTGCAGCCGACACCCCGCACCGGCTTCGTGGGTGCTAGTGGCTCGTAGCGTCCCACTCCGTTGGAACCCCATGGACTGTAGCCCGCCAGGCGCCTGTGTCCATGCGATTTCCCGGCGAGCACACTGGAGTGGGGAGACACCTCCTCCTCCAGGGGGTCTCCCCGACCCAGGGATCGAACCCGCGTCTCCTCTCGACAGGCGGGTTCTTTCCCGCCGAGCCACCTGTGAAGCCCCAGCGGTCGGGGCTGGAGAAAGGAAAGCGACGCAGAGCCCGTCTGCGCCCACAGGGCACGGCCGAGGGCGACCCGCAGCCCTCCTCGCCTGGGCCCCGCGAGGCCGGCCGCAGTCGCGCCCGGTCCCCAGACCCCAGCCCGGGGAAGCGCCGACCCGGCCGCCCGGCCCGCCCCTCACCCGCCAGCAGGAGCGACGCCTCAGGCCCCGGCCGCCGTCGTAGCTCCGGCCGGGGCTCAGCGTCACCGAGATGAAGTCCCGACGCGCCGGCGCCGGCGGCGGGTACATGACGGCCGCGGGGGCCCGAAGGGCCGCGCCTTCCGGCGGCGTCAGGAAGCCCCGCTTCGAGCCGGGCTGAGAGACCAGCGGGGCTGGGTCGGGAGTCCGGCCATCGCAGCGCCGTCCACTCCCCGCCCATCGCGCCGCGCCGCCAATGCGCCTCCGCCGCGCCGCCGGAGCCCCACTGCGCCTGCGTGCGTCGCCGCGCCTGCGGCGAAGGCGGGCTCGGGGCGCACGCCCCTGCGCCTGCTCGTGCGCGGTGACGTCACGCCCACACGGCGGCGCCTGCGCGCAGCTCCCCGCCGAGGCTGCGCGGCGCCGGGGCGGGCTTTCCGAGGGCCTCGGGGCCGCTGCGCCGTCCTGCGCCGGCGCGCGGCTCCCCCGGGGCCTGTGGGCATCGAGGGTCCCCCGGGGCTTCTCACGCCAGTGCGGACCGCGGGCAGGTGTGCCCTGCTCCACCGCGTCAGCCGGGAGCCCCTGAGCTGCGGACCCCAGGGCTGGAGCCTGCCTCACCCCCACCGGGTGGATTTGACCCAGTTGGTGCCTGGCCCGGCTGGGTGGGCGGGATGACGCGGGGCCCGCTACGGAGTTAGAAGCCCGGCGGTTTTCATCCATCGGACCTGTCAACCGTAAAAGTAGCCAGCTGTTTGATCAGCAAAATGAGTTTGTTCGGGCATGGCAAAGGGTTTGCAGTTAAGGTGCAACTGTAGCAAATAATAGCCATATCGAGACCAAGGAGAGGAATATTACTTTTGTTTGTGTTTTCCAAGATCTGGCGGCCGAAGTATCAATGCTGGGTTTGATCAAATGCTGTTTTTTCATGGAGACTTTATGTCCCTGTAAAACCGAACAGTTTGAACAGATCGGTGATGGCCTCCTGTGAAGAGGTCTGAGAAGAGCAGGAATAGTATGTCGTCCCAACGCTGTAATAGCGTGGAGCCTGCAGGAAACTTTGTATCGTCCAAATCAGCCTTTAAGTCTTGTGAAAGGAAGGTATTTCAGTGAAACCTCGGGGCATTCATGTGCAGGTGCGTTTTTGTCCTTCCCAGGTGAAATCTGAGAGGTCTTGGCTAGCCTTATCAGCTGGAATGCAGGCACGCCTCGTTTTAGCATACTTGCCCTTATTACACTTTGTGCATACTGTGTCTTTCAAATTGAAGGTTTGTGGCAACCCTGCACTGAGCAAGTTTATGGGCACCGTTTCTCCAACAGCATCTGCTCACTTCCTGTCTCTGTCACGTTTGGTAATTCTTGCAACTTTTCAGACATTTTTGTCACTATTATATGTTAGGGTGGTCTGTGGTCACTGATTTCTGATGTTACTTTTAAAATGTTATAACTTGTTAACGGTGAGCAGTTTTTTGCAATAAATATTTTTTAATGAAGCACATACGTTGTTTTTTAGACACTGCTTTTGCACGCTTAAACTAGAGAAGAGTATAAAGAACTTTCATACACACTGGTACCAAAAGGTTCACATGACTTGCTTTGTTGTGAGGTTCCTTGCTTTGCAATGGTCCTGAATGAGACCCACAGTGTTCCTGAAGGTGTACCTGTGCTAAAGAATGCACAGCATAACTACAGTGAAGATTGTTGCTTTCAGCAGGAGTGCTTGTAGAGGGTGGGGGTTAAGAGCAAGAGGGATGCTGAGGGGCAGCAGCACTGATTATGGCCTGCGGGTCCTGGACAGACCTCCAGCCTCAGCCCCTGGGCTTTCTCACAGGTTCCGTTTAGCAGTGTGCACGGGGTGGGGAGGCCCTGAGCCCTGGAACCCTGTCACAGGCTTTAAACCTGGAGGAGCTTCTCTGCTTAAGGGTGTTGGTTCGTTCTGGGGAGAGGATTCGAGGGACTTAAGTTTGAGTCTTGACAGGAAGAGCACTGTGGCTTTTGTCAGTATCAGCCGGAGATGTTGCCCATAAGGAGGGTGGTGAAGTGAAGTCGCTCAGTCGTGTCCGACTCTTTGCGACCCCATGGACTGTAGCCTACCAGGCTCCTCCGTCCCTGGGATTCTCCAGGCAGGAATACTGGAGTGGGTTGCCATTTCCTTCTCCAGGAGATCTTCCCAACCCAGGGATCGAACCTGGGTCTCCCGTATTGTAGGCAGACGCTTTACCATCTGAGCCACCAGGGAAGGAGGGTGGTAGCCGATTCAATAGGAACAAATAGGTCAGTGTCTCCAGAAACAGCTCCAGGACTGTGAGACAAAGGAAAAGCAGTGAACAGTCAATTCACTTTGTTGGCTATTTTGATTGTTACTGTGAGTTCTTAGCATTCTTTCCGCTTTTGGGAGAAATTCCAGCGTGGCATTTTCTAGGATGTCTTGGCCTGATGAATGGAGGTAGAAGAATTGAGAGGGAGTGGTGGGTATCTCAGGGGGCTTAAACAAAAAGCAACAGGGTTCAGAGACACGTTGAGGTTCATCAGGGACCACCACCATTTGGACCACTTTAGTTTGCCAAGACGGGCTACTTTACCACAGTTGAGCTGAGTGTGGTAAGAGATTCATTCCCAAACTGGAAACTTGTTTCTCTGAGTTGATGATGAACAGAGTTTGGAAAGAGCCTTGTCACTGGGGACTAGGAGGGCGCTGGAAAGGCTGATTAGAGCCTGAAGTCACTTGAAGTACTTAAGCTTGCCACAATCTCT
This sequence comes from Budorcas taxicolor, assembly GCF_023091745.1. Classification (NCBI taxonomy): domain Eukaryota; kingdom Metazoa; phylum Chordata; class Mammalia; order Artiodactyla; family Bovidae; genus Budorcas; species Budorcas taxicolor. The sequence continues at coordinate 165,256,332 of NC_068920.1, read as the reverse complement.
TTCCAGTGTCCTGGCTTTTTGCAACACTAGCAGAAACTAAAAGGGTTTTGTTTAGGGACCATTATTCGCTGGAGTTGAGGATTTGAGAGGTCTCTCTTGGTCAAAGGCTAAATTAGCTAAATCTGGAGTAGACACGGTTTCCTGTTTGATCCCAGTCCTTTGAACTAAAAGGGAAGGATCTCTTTTCAGCCAATTAATGAACACAGAACCAAAGGCTACCTCAGTGAATCTGTTATGAAACCGAACTCAGGTCCACTTGCCCACACACTATAAAGTCAGTCTCCTGATACCAGGCTCAACCTGCGGGCTCTCGCTTCCCCAGGGCCAGCAGGCTGCAGCCCCTGGACAGATGCAGACCTGGGACACCCCGAGCTGCTCCTGCCACACTCGCTGGTGAGACAAAGCGCTCGCCAGGCCGGGCTGGATCGCAGCACCTTGTGTTGACTGGAAATCCCTGCATTCTGGGAAAACTGAGTTTGTCCATCTTCCAAAACTCAGTTGCTTCAATTAGCAGCTGTCTGAGTGAGAGATGACGGGGGCACGTGGCTCCTAAGGAAGCAGGAGGGAGGTGCTTGTAGCCATGGGACCCCCAACCCACAGGGAGCCTCACCCGGGAGAGGACTCAGCATGACCGGGGTCTCCTGGTCACGGCGTCCTCGCATCGCAGAGGGACAGACATTGCAGATGGCGAGGTGTACCCGGGGCCTCTCTGCGCTGAGCGAAACCTCACGCGAAGGTGTAATTATTTGAAAATAAAAAGGTTTTGTGAAAGCAAGCTGTTTTAATAGTTTACCCAACAAACTCGACTTGGCAGTGAGGAGCCCCTGGGCCGGGCGGGACCCTCAACCTTGGCCTCCTCCTTGGTGACCCTCCTCTGCCCCAGGCCCTCTGCTCGCCTGGGGAGCAGCTGGGAGAAGGCAAGTAAGGCACAGGTTAGGACTGACGGCAAAGCCTGGATGGAGGCACAGCCGTCCTCTGGGCCCTGGGCCTGGCCCTGACCCCGCCGTCACACCCGGGGAGGGAGGCGTGGACGAGCCACTGGGCCACTCCAAGCCCCTGGGAGGCTCACTGCCACTGAAGCTCCCGGGACAGCACCCTTCCTGGGGGAGTCGGCCGCACGTGGGCTGGAGGAGCAGGGAGGGGCGGGGCGGGCCTGGCCGAGCTGCAGGCCGCACTTAGGACACTCGTCACAGGAGGAGGGAACAGGCACCCTGCGCTGCTGTCCAGGTGGGAAGCGGGCAGGGCCCAAGCAGCCAAGCCCGTGGAAAGAGACCAGAGGCAGCCGGCTTCTCCCCATCTTGACCAGGCTGAGGGTGTGCAGTGAGGGACTGTGCCCACCCCTCCCTGGGGGCGGGGGGGGGGGGCGGCAGTAAGGAGCACAGGCATTGTTGTCAGAAGCTCCCCGTAGGCTTGGGGCAGTTGCGGGGGGGCACCCTCCACGGGTCCCACTGTTTTCTGGGGGCTGAGGCTTTGGACGGAACTCGAGAGAACTCTGCCAGGCGTGCAGGCCAAGCTTCCCAGAGAGCCAGCTCTGGACCTGCTGTGGGCCTCAGCCGGGCAGGGAAGGGGCGCTGGGCTGTGACCCCCAGGCTCAGCTGTCCCTCCCAACACGGAGCCTGCAGGCACTGCCGTCGCCTCGTCTCTGCAGAAAAGCACAGCATGGCTGCTGCTGCTCCCGCCAGGCGGGTCTGCAGGCGCACAGGAGCCCCCTCACCTCACACAGGCCGGTGTGCCTCTCAGCACCTGCTGCACCCGCCTGGGCCCCACCCCAGTCCACCGGGTCCCTCTGCCTGCAGCCTGGACGCCACTGCAGGAGTGAAGCCAGAGCGCCCCCGGGGGCCCTGCAGGCCTGGGGTCACCCGGCTCCCGGGGCCCTGGTGGTGGGAGGCCTCCCACCCCTGTGGAGAAAGCCCGCTCTGTTCTGTGCTCCCCGGTTTGCCGCCAGAATTGCAGAGCAGCTCCCCTGCCCGGAGCCCAGGTGGGGCTGTGTCCTGAGTCTTGGGCCCCGGGGTTGGCAGGGGTCAGGGCCGCAGCTCCTTGGCAGTGGCCTCATCCAGGATGAGTGGGGGCCGGAACTCTCGGCCTCGCAGGAATTCCTCCAGTCCCTGGAGACGAGCAGGTCGTGATGACTGGATCCCACCTCCCGGTCCACTGGGTGAGGCCCCAGGTCAGCCCGGAGCCAGTGAGAGACAGGGCCAGAGAGGTTTCTAGGAGTGAGGGCTGGATGCCACCTCGAGCCCCTGGGCCTGCACAACCCTCCCATAGGGCCGGCCAGAATTGCCAACGGGAGGCAGAGCGGGCTGACCTCTCGCTGACAGGCTCCCACTGGTCCAAACCCCAGGCTCAGACGGACCTGCTTTGCCTTGCCCAACCCCTCCAGGCTTCTGACAGCTCGCTGCACCCCAGGTCTCGGGCAGTCCTCTGCCACTGAGGACCGTGGCAGAGCTGTGACTTCCCAGCCAAGCATCCAGCTCAGCCTGCCCCGTCCGACCCCGCCAGCCCAACCCCAGGGGAGCCTCCGCCGGCCGGTCGGCTCTCACCTCTCCAGCATATGACACCAAGGGTGAGATCTCGCAGATGGCCGGAGGCTCTGTGCTGCCAGGCAGGCTGGGGGTGAACTCATCAGGATCAGCTCAGGGGCCTGTCCCAGTGCCCTCCCTGGCCCCACCCACCAGGGAGCCGGCCAGTCCCGGCCCACCTGGCGGATCATCCCCCACACCCGCAGCCCTCCTCTAGGCAACCTCCTCTTCCTCTAAACACCAGGCCCCGGGCACCACCCCAGAATGACAGGCCCTGACTTGATCTGGAAAACGCTCCTTGTCCTCTGCAGGCATCTCGCAGCCTGGAAGCCAGATTCAGGAGGTGGCTGTGGGCACCGGGGTGGGACTGAAGTTCCTATTCCTTCCCCACCCTGGGTGGTGACCTGCCTCCTGCTTTCTGGGTTCCCCGCCCGGGAAGGTGCAGCCCTCGCGCGCCCGGGGACCTGAGCAGACCGTGAGGACCAGGCACACGGCCACCTGCATTCAGCGTGGTGCCAGGGCAGAAGCCCCCACCCCTGCTCAGCAGCCATGCCAGCAAGGCCCTGGGGTGGGGCTTGGGCTGCGACACCATGACACCACTGACCTTTGGGCAACACCCCACAGCCCACATTCACCTGGGCTGCTCGAGGAGCCGGGTCCCGTGTGCGTCCAGGAAGCGGGCGCCTGCCCGCAGGGCCCACCGGCAGTGCTGGGCGAGCAGGGCCCGCCGGGACGTGGAGGGGCTGTCCCTGTCGGCTGAGTCGGCGTTCTTGAGTGGGGAGAACTCCTCCTCCCGCAGCACTTGGAAGGCCACGAAGTTCCTGGGGGGCGGGGGAGACAGCTGCAGACCCGATGTGCTGGCCAAGATGCCCTGGGCCCTGGCAGCTGAAAACCAGGCCGGAGCAACACAGACTACGTGGGGGTCTGTTCTCTGGGCCCCCGAGCACGCGTGAGTCTTTGTTTCAAGACCCCGGAGCTATCTTTGGTCCTCTCTTCCCTCCCCTTCCCACCAGCCTGACCCCCAGAACCTGGGACCCCAGGTGGGGGCCACCTACCCTGGCAGCTCCAGCTACTTCCCCTGGAAGAAGCTTCAGGGCCCCAGGCCAGGGCAGAGGGGGCTCGAGAGGAAGCACAGGTGTCCCCCCATGTCCACCGCCCCGAGGGCTCCAACCGCCCCAGACGCGCCCCACGCTCCCGCCCCAGGGACTGCTTCCTCTGGGCTTCTCGCGCCAAAACCTGCCTGCAGCCCCCCAGCCCCCTCTGCAAAGGCGCACGGCCTCCATTTCCCTGCCTGTTGGGCCTCAGAACTACCACAAGACAGGGGGAGGGGGCAGGAACAAACACGGCTTCTGCACTGACTTGGCAAACGGGAGCACGTCAAACACAAACTTCTCCATCTTGATCCCGTTCGGCTGGAGCGGCTTTACTGGGTGTCCGTGCTCGTCCACACAGGGGACCTTCTTCACAGCCACATGTGGCTGCAGCAGGGGCTCGAGCTCCCTGGGGACGCGAGGCCAACAGGAGGTAAGACACAGTTCAGATGGACACCTCGGGGCCCCAGCCTGCCTCCCGCACGCCTGGCCAGGTGGGGCAACTGGACAGACGGACACAACGGACACAGGGCGGTAAGAGCCCAGCTGAGCCCTGTCTCTGCAGAGCCAGAGAGCCGGCCACCATCAGCCTCACCCCTGACCAAGCACAGTGGCAGCGGCAAGCCCCGGGGTGGGTGGCGCCCGCCGGCACAGCCTCTCTACAGGAGGGCCCACTTGGCCGCACCAGCTGCTGAGCTCTCTGGTGCCTCCAGCTTGTTTAAACTCAAGAGCCATTCTGCACTGCAACCCACAGAAGGTCAGGTCTGCCCCCAGGCCCTGCAGCCAGGCTGGCCGGGAAGCCGCCTGCTACGCACACCTGGTGACCGTCCGGAGGAAGTCTCGGGTGAAGAAGTGGTTGCAGATGTTGCCTGCGTTGTACAGCAGGCCCCCACCTGGCGCGCGCAGCTGCGCCACCTCGGGGCTGATCTCGCTGTACTCCACCACCTGGGGGACGCCGTCCACCTGGCACACCACGCCCACTGGCTCCTCAGGGTACGCCTTCTCCACCACCTGCAGCCGCGACAGGATGGATAGATGCCTGGCTGGGCGGATAAACTAACTGACTGGGGCGGGACCGGGCAGGCGGGGACGCGGGGGGGGGCGGGGCTGGGAGGAGGAGGCGGGGCCAGGGGCGGGAGGAGGGCGGGGCGGGGTCAGGGGCGGGATGGGGGCGGAGCTGGAGGGGCGGGGTCAGGGCGGGGCGGAGCTGGAGGGGGCGGGGTCAGGGCGGGGCGGGGCGCGCGCCTGCTCACCTTGGCTCCACAGTCGGCGCCCCGCAGCACGCAGAAGCCTATGAAGACCGGGTCGGCCAGCCGCACCAGGATGTTGTCCACGCAGTACACGTGCACGAACTCCACTCCTCGCCGCTCCATGTCCTCTAGGATCTGGTGGTCCTCCAGCGCGCTGTACAGGCCCCCATTGCCATCTGCCGACGGAGGAGAAAGGGCCTTGCAAGGGCTCCAGCCGGCCTCTAGTTGATGGTGTGCTGGAGACAGGGGAGGCCCCTCGGGGCTGGACCTTGCGCCTAAGGGCGCGCTCTATCGCTATCCAAGTAGCCCTGTGGCTGTTCCACGTGACAGATGGGAATCAAGGCCCAGAGAAGGGAGGCCACTTACTCAGGACTGCACAGCTTCGGGGCAGCATATTTTGGCCTCTGTCCCAGGCCTCTTGACCCCGAGCTAGCTCCACATTCTCGGCCTTCCTGCACATTCAGACCCTTCCTGCCTCAGAGACGGGGCGTACCTGGCGCCATGGCGACCTTGTCTTTCCTCTCCAGGATGGCCCTGCCATCGAAGGACACAGCAGGAAGCATGCGCTGTTCAAACATGACCACGTTGTTGGGATCCAAGTGGAAAAAGTCATGCTCCTTGAAGAACTTGGCCGTGGGCCCCAGCGTGAACTCACTGGTCATGATGTACCTGCAAGGGAGGCAAGGCTGAGCCAGCCTTGCAAAGGGCCTGGTCCCCCTGGCAGATGGGACTGGCAGGCCTCCCTCTGGGTGGGGGCTGGGCTCTGTCTGGGGCTGTGCTGGGGTTCAAGCCCTGGTGCGGAGCAGGACTGGGGCTACACAGGTTGGGGGAGGGGGAATCACTCTGGGGCCGAGGGAATGCAGGCGGGCACACCAGGGCACCGTGCAGCGGGTCCCGTAGCGCTCGCCGGCCAGCTGCTCCACCCGCCGAATCCGTTCTGCCTGCAGCTGGTACAGGGTCTTCTGGCTGGGCAGCCCGACCTGATACATGCCCTTGGGGTAGGTCACCCCCAGGCGGGTGCCCTGCCCACCAGCCAGCAGCAGCACGGCCACCTTGTTCAGGGCGATCTGATGGAAACCTGGAGGCAGGGGGCACCATGAGGGGGTTCCCACCACAAAACCACCCCTTCATTTTAGCGCAAACCAAACTTGAGCCTGGGGCTGCGAGCCACAGCGCAGAACTTTCCAGATGACAGTCTGACCTGGCTGGGGCCTCACCCACCCCTAACCTTACCCCGACCCTGCCGAGGTTCTGACCACGCCCTCCTGGGTCCTTCAGAGGAAACACCCCGCGGGCCTGTTCGGAGCCGCCGGCGGGAACAGGGGCAGACGCCCCTCCAAGAGCAATAGCCTCAGCTACGGGCCGAGAGGCAAGGAGCACAGCCCGCCAGCGCTGCTGTGAAACGGGGCCTGTGCGGGTGTCCAGGGGTCCCCTGCTGTCAGTAAGTGGCAGCTGGCCATCCAGGGGCGCCCAGCACGAAGCGCGCCCCCAGGGAATTCGGCCTGGGGGCGGCGGCCCCAGAACCAACCCGCGCCGGTACGTGTGAGAGGGCAGGCGGTATCACGAAGAAGGCAAACTGAGCTCCAAGCTCCGCCTCCCCGCGCGCCCCGCTCGGCCCGCTCCGTGGGCGTGGCCCCGTCCGGCCGCCCGCGGCGCCCGCCGCCCGGACCCCCGCCGCCTACCTTCCTCCTCCCAGAGCCGCCGGGTCTGGGGGTCACCCTCGGTCGCGCTGCCCACGCGCTCAGGAGGCAGGGGCTGCAGGCGCGCAGCCAGGTCGGACGGCGGGCCTGGGGGGCGCGCGCAGGCGGCAGCCGCGCGCTGGCAGTGCTGGCGCAGCGCCTCGGGCTCCAGGGCCTCGAGCTGGGCCAGCAGCGCGGCGCGGGGCTCCGGCGCCAGCTCGGCGCAGAAGCGCAGGAGGTGCTCCTGGCTGGCGCGCTGCAGCCGGGCGCGCAAGTCCGCCTCCGAGGCCATGTTGCCGCCGCTGGCCGCGCTGGCGCTTGTGCCCCGCGCTCTCCGGCCAGTGTCACGGGACCCGGCGGGCGGCCTGGACTCCAGCCGGGCGGGCCCCGGGCGCCCCGCCTTGACCCCGCCCCGCCCGGGCCCGGCTGGGTCGCAGACCCCTGCCCACTCCGCCTCTCTTCCGCCCCCGCCCCGCCGCTCCACTACTCAGCCCCCGAGGCCGCTCCGAGCCCCGCCCCTGGCCGCCCTGGCGCTGGAGGGCGGGCTTCACTTTTAGTTCCCCTCGTAGCCCACAGTCCCCAGCGGAGGCTAAGGTCCGACTCTGCCAGTGGACGTGTTTGCATCTACCAGGACCCCTGGCGCCAGGGACCACAGTCCGGGGGCTCAGGGCTCAGGGCCAGCAGACTGAGGGCTGGGCGGGGGCGGACTGAGCCGGATCTCCCGCAGGGCCCCCAGAAGGGCAACCTTCCTGCCTGTGGGCCCCCTCCTTCTCATTCCTCCTTCCCGTTGCCGTGTGACCGGAAGCACGCAGGGGCTGCCCCGGCCCTGCCTTTTTACTTTAACCATCAGATTTTAAGTCTCTTGCTGCTTACAGCCTCATTGGTGAAAAAGATGAAAGAGTAGCTTCAGGCGCTAGAGGACGAAATTTTCTTTTAGAAACTAGCTTCACTAAGTCTAAAAGCCATACGTACCCACGGTTAAAACAAGTTAAAGGGTGCTTTAGGACCGGAAATGAAAAGATCTCTGGGACTTCCCTGGTGGTCCAGAGACGAAAACTCTTATCTCCTGATGCAGGGAGGCTAAGTTCAATCCCTGGGCGGGGAACTAAGATCCCACAGGCTCCAGTTAAAGATCCCAGATTGTTGTTCAGTCATCAGTCGTGTCTGTCAGTGACCCCACGGACTGCAGCACGGCAGGCTCCTCTGTCCTCCACAGTCTCCTGGGGTTTGCTCAATTCACATGCATTGAGTCCATCATACTATCCAACCATCTCATCCTCCGCCACCATATTCTCCTCCTGCCTTCCATCTTTCCCAGCCTCAGGGTCTTTTCCAATGAGTTGGCCAAAGTATTGGAGATTCAGCTTCAGCGTCAGTCCTTCCCGCGAATATTCAGGGTTGATTTCCTTTAGGATGGACTGGTTTGATCTCCTTGCAGTCGAAGGGACTCTCAACGGTCTTCTCCAACACCACAGTTCGAAAGCATCATTTTTTTCTGCTCTCAACCTTCTTTATGGTCCACCTCTCACATCCATAAGTGACTATTATAGCTTTGACTGTATGGACCTTTGTCAGCAAAGTGATGTCTCTGCTTTTTAATACGCTGTCTAGGTTTGTCATAGCTTTCCTTCCAAGGAGCAAGCATCTTTTAATTTCATGGCTGCAGTCACCGTCCCCAGTGATTCTGGAGCCAAGAAAAGAAAATCCATCACTGCTTCCACGTTTCCACTTCTGTTTGCCATGAAGTGATGGGACCGGATGTCGTGACCTCAGCTGTTGTTGCTGTTTTTTAATGTTGAGTTTCATGCCAGCTTTCTCACTCTCTTCTTTCACCTTCATCCAGAGGCTCTTTAGTTTCTCTTCACTTTCTGCCATTAGCATGGTATCATCCACATATCTGAGGTTGTTGATTTCTCCTGGCAACCTTGATTCCAGCTTGTGATTCATCCAGTCCAGCACTTCCCATGATGTACTCTGCATTTAAGTTAAATAAGCAGGGTGACAATGTATATATAGCCTTGCCGTATTCCTTTCCCAATTTTGAATCAGTCAGTTGTTCCACATCCGGTCCTAGCTGTTGCTTCTTCTTCCTTTATTTTAAGTAACTTTATTTACTCACTTTCGGGTGTTCTGGGTCTTTACTGCTGCACGGGCTTTGCTCTAGTTTCAGAGAGAGGGGTCCACCTTCCAGTTGCAATGCATGAGCTTCTCATTGCGGTGGCTTTTCTTGCAGAGCACGGGCTTTAGGGCGCGTGAGCTTCGGTAGTTGCAGCTTCCAGGCTCTGGGGCTCAGGCTCAGTGGTTGCGGTGCACAAGCTTAGTGGCTCTGCAGCATGTGGGATCAGAGCAGGGTGGAACCAGAGTCTCCTGTATTGGCAGCCTGATTCTTTACCACTGGGCCATCAAGGAAGCCTAACTGTTGCTTCTTGAGCTGCATACAGGTTTCTCAGGATACAAGTAAGGTGTTCTGGTATGCCCATCTCTTTAAGAATGTTCCACAATTTGTTGTGATCCACACAAAGGCTTTAGCATAGTCAATGAAACACAAGTAGATGTTTTTCTGGAGTTTCCTTGCTTTCTCCATGATCAAATGAATGCTGGTAATTTGATCTCTGGTTCCTCTGCCTCTTCAAAATCCAGCTTGTACATCTGGAAGTTCTCGGTTCACATACTGCTGAAATCTAGTTTGAAGGATTTTACCTGGCTAGCATGTGAGATGAGTGCAATTATGTGGTAGTTTGAACATTCTTTGGCATTGCCCTTCTTTGAGACTGGAATAAACACTTAGGTTTTCCAGTCCTGTGGCCACCACTGAGTTTTCCAAATTTGCTGACATATTGAGTGCAGCACGATAACAGCATCATCTTTTAGGACTTGAAATATCTCAGCTGGAATTCCATCACCTCCACTAGTTTTAGTCATGGTAATGCTTCTGAAGGCTCATTTGACTTCACACTCCAGGGTGTCTGGCTCTAGGGAAGTGGCCACGCCATTGTGGTTTTCCAGCTTCCAGTTCTTCAGTGCATTCTTGCCACTTCTTAATATTTCCTGCTTCCTTTACTGTGCTCATCCTTGCATGAAATGTTTTCCTGCTATCTCCAGTTTTTTTGAAGAGCTCTTTAGTCCTTCCCAATTTGTCGTTTTCCTCTACTTCTTTGCATTGTTCGTTTAAGAAGGCCTTCTTATCTCTCCTTGCTATTCTCTGGAACTCTGCATTCAGTTGGGTATATTTTTCCCTTTCTCCCTTGCCTTTCACTTCTCTTCTTTCCTCAGCTATTTGTAAAGCCTCCTCAGACAACCACTTTGCCTTCTTGCATTTCTTTTTCTTTGGGGATGGTTTTGGCCACTGCCTCCTGTACCATCCCACATGCCAGAACTAAGACCCGGTGCAGAGGAAGCGAGACAAAGAAAGAAAGAAAGATAAGAAAAGAAAAGCCTCCTCCAGCCTGTCCTGCGAACGCCTGTTAAGGCGCGAGCCCCACCCCTTCCAAGTACCCTTCCTGGGTTAGGAGGCAGAGCTTAACAGCCTCTTGGGGGTCCCCTGCACTCGCTAGGGGCTGAAAGAAGTGGGCCTGCCTCTGGGCCTTTGCACCTGAATGGGTTGTTTTCAGAAAGTCAGAGGACTTCCTGCTCCACTTTGCTAGATCTCTGCTCACAAGTCACACTTGGGGGGACCCTTCTATCCTTTTCTGTTCCTCCTTGCCTTTCTGCACCCTGCCCTGCCCGGCTTCCCGTGATCCATGTGCCATCCCGTGTGCCATCGCGTGATCCATGACCAGCACACAGTGGACACTCAGCCAACGCCTGTTAACAGAACGATCGTGTTGGGCCCCAGGTCTAGCACAGTGACTGGGCCAGACGGCTGTGTGGGTGCGCACGCTGCATGCGGGCTGGTCCGCTCCATCAGTCTGTGGCCCTGAAGGGAGGTCTGCAGCAGGCGCTCCAAGTGGACAGTGTGTGTGGGAAGTTGGGATTCAGCTGAGGTCAGGAGGATTCGGACAACTGAGACCATGTAGCCGGAGGCACCTGAAGGTCCAAGAGTAGGGGGCCGGCCCACCTGGGCAGAGGGGGCACTGACAAACGGGGGTACCTAGGAGGCACAGGAGGGTGCCAGCTTCTTGGGCCACCTGCCGAGGGCGGCAGAGGACGGTGTGGCCAGTGCCCCTGCCCACTCCAAAGAGCTCCTGGCTGCCACAGAGAAAATTACAACTAGGGTGTGTACCTCTAAAGCTTAAAGGCCGCAGAGGATCTGCCTGGCCTGGGCCTCTGGGAAGCCTCCCCCATCCCCCAGCAGGGTGACAGCCAACCTGGTGGGAAGGTGTTGGGCAGGTTGGAAAGCGATGCGGAAGGAGGAAGCGATCAGAGTTCAGGATCAGAACAACATGGGGACCACGCCTTAGTCCCACGTCCAGAGCTGGCACTGACTCCAGCTTCTCCTTGCCTTTCTCCAGTGCCTAGTGAGGGGCCGTCGGAACACCCATGGACCAGGGGCCGGCAGGGCCCACCTTCCCCATGGCTCTAGAAGCCCTGAGGGGCTTTTGCTTCCTTGGCACAGTGGGCTCAGGCTCACAAGGGCCGTGGCCTAGCCTGGGTGCCACTGGGCATGCCGTCTGAGAGGCAGCAGCTTTGCCTGCTGCCAGCCGCCTGCCTCCATGCCCACACTAACCCCACAGAGCTGCCCCCAGGCCGCCCCCTCCCACGGGCCTCGCCTTGGTTCAGCGTCCCACCCAAAGATGCTCTTTCCGCTGTGACCTCCAGGAAGGTTTCCACTGAGCACCACTGTGGACCAGAAGAGCACGGGGCTCAGCCAGGAGCACCGAGGAAGGGTGTTCTTGGCAGGAGAGCCCCCAAGTGCAAAGACGCAGAGGTGAAGGAATGCCAGTACCCTGAGCATAGGGGACTGGGGTGGGGGATGGGTGCTGGAAGCAGAGAAGGAAGGGGAGATGAGCTGCAGGACAAAAGACCTGAATGCCTCTGGGGACTCTGGCTGGTCCTGCCACTAAAGGGGAAGGCAGGGACAGACCAGTCTCCATGGGGTGACTCTAGGCTCACAGCTTTCTAGGTGCCCCCCAAATTCCTCACCATTAAAGAGTCCTCACTTTGAGGGATAACCCCAGGGGAGAAGAGGACCCAGGACACTCCCTGGCCAAGGCAGCTGCCCTTACAACAGCTTGAGACTCAGACCAGTGCCTGGGGCCCAAGGACACAGAGGCACAGGTAGGCAGGCCAGCCAGAGTGTGGGGCCCATAGCCAAGAGCCTGTCTGGAGGAGGTGGTCGTCAACTCTTGGTTCTTTTACCCCCCAAGGTGAACAGTCTTCTTCTAAAGCAGCAGATAACTCATGTGCTCTGCTCAGTGGCAAAGTGGGGTATCAGTTACGTGGAGAAGACCATCAGTGGAGGAAAGGGATCAGGACAGGACCTCAGGGCAGGCTATGGGGAAGGCAGGGTCCCAAGCAGACAGCATCTCGGGTCCTTCCCTGATTTGGGGAAGGTCCCATCAGTGGGCCTGAGGTGAGTCCCTCCCAGACTGACCAGACACAGTGACCAGGGAATGAAGCAGGGGCAGTGGGCAGGGGTGGGAGGGGGTACACAGGCCTTCCTAGCTGGCTTCAGGAGGCCATGTGTGCCCTGGTTGCAGCTGGAGGAGGTGTCCGGCCAGAGGAAGGGGCTGGAGCAGAAGGACCTTGTGAGCACACGGGAATCTGGGGACACAGAAAAGTGGCTTTGTCCTGCGGCCGGCAGGAAAGGCCGAGCTGTCCCGAGGGGCCGGCGGAGGAGCGAGCAGCGGTGGGGACAGAGAGGCTTCTGTGACCGGAAGCGCCCAGCTGGCTGGAGCCCACAAGCCCCTTGGGGCCCGCCTGGCGCAAGAGAAAGGAGCCCCAGGGCTGCGCCGAGGGACACTCAGCGAAGAGCGCGCGGGGCAGATCTAGGGGAAAGGAGGGTCCCTGGAGGGTTGCTCTCCTCCTTATCCCGGGAGGCCACCTGGAGACAGGTTACCGCCAGCCCCGGGCCCGGCCTCCGAAAGGTGGTCTGGGCGGCCAGAGCCAGCGAGGTCAGGACCGCGGAGGGAGCGGCCGGAGTGGTTGGGGCTGGAGAGTCTACGGGGGCGCTCGGGGGTCCCGCCCCCACCCGCAAGCCCGACAGGGAGGGGGACTTGGGGGACCCCGCCCCCTGCCCGCCGGGCGCCTCCGCGCGCCCCCGGCCCCTCTGGGCACGGCGGGAGCGCGCGAGCCTCCGGCCTCTCCACCCGAAAATCAAACCGGGGCTGCCGGCTTCTCAGCCAATCAGAGAGGAGACGAGCTAGCCTCGGCCAATGGCCGCCGCGAATGCTAATGAGCGCTGACGCCACGGTGAGGCCCATTCAAAAAGTCGCCGCTATTGTCGGGGCGGGTCGCGCGCCACCGGGCCCGCCGTCGGGCCGCGCGGGGACCGAGCCGGGGCGGCCTGAGGCCCGAGCGCTGCGGGCGGGCGCCCATGGCCGGAGCCGCCATGGCCGAGCCGGGCGGCGGGCCGCCTCCCGCGCCCGGCACGGAGGGGCTGCCGCGCGCCTTCCTGCAGAGCCTGCGCACGCTCTTCGACATCCTGGACGACCGGCGGCGCGGCCTGGTGCACCTGCGGGAGATCGAGTCCCGCTGGCGGGGCGCCGACGCGCGCGAGCTGCCCCGCGGCGTGCTCGAGGGCCTGCGCCAGGTGGCCCCAGCCAGCGGCTACTTAACCTTCGAGCGCTTCGTGGCCGGCCTGCGCACCGCGCTGCCGAGCGCCGACGGCGACACGCGGGCCCCCGCGCGCGCCCCGGCCCGGGGAGGCTGCTCGGCGCGGCCCGGGGGCCAACCGCCGCCCCCGCGCCTGGTGTTCGCGCCGGCCGACGAGCCGCGGACCGTCCTGGAGAGGAAGCCCCTGCCCCTGGGCGCGCGCCCCCCGCCGGCTGGCCCAGGCGTCGCGAGTCGGAACCTGGAGAAGCCGTGCGGCCTGGCGGAGGCGGCGCCCGGTCCGGCGGAGCCCGAGCGGCCCCAGGGCGCGGCACTGGAGCGGAGCCCGAGCAAGGACACTGGTGAGTGGGGGTGGCCCCTGGGCCCGCCCGGAGCTCCCCGCGGGCGTGTAAACCTGGGTCACCCCGCTGCCTGGAGGAAAAGAAGTTCCTCCGCGCCTCGGGTGCTCGGGGACCCGGCCAAGGAGCTGGTGGGAGCTCTCGCAGACCCCACCAGGAGCCCACTCCAAGCTAAACCCGAGCGGGGAGCCTTTTCGGTCTGAGGGCTCTCCACCTCAGTATTTGCCCACACTTAGGGACACCCGGGCCCTTGGGCTCGTCTGGTGACTCAGGCAGAGGCAGTTCTCACTGGTGTCAAGGGAGGGTCCCCAGACTGTGAAGGGCCTTTGCTGCCTCCTTGGGTCCTTCTCGGTCTAGCAGCTCGGGGAGAGGCCTGGGCGGACCGCCCCCTTGAGACCAGGGCAGGCGGGAGCTGCCAGGCGTGGTGCAGGAGGGCCTGGCCCGAGAAAGGGCAGAGAGTGGAGGGTCCCCAGCCGAGTCTTCCAGGCCTGGAGCCTTGGCGCCTCTGACACCTGGGCGGAATCAACCACAGCCCCTGGGGATGGCCCAGCTTCTGGTCCAGTTGGCAGGGACAGGACATGACTGAATGGTCCCCTGTTTATCCCCCAGAGAGCCTGCCCTGGGAACAAAACTGGCATTATCCGGGGGTGGGGGGCGGGGGCGAGGCGCCCCTCGGCCTATTCAGCCTGTGCAGATGCAGGCCTTCCGCTGGGCAGCTGTGGCCGTTTCTGTGCTGCCCACCCCTCTGCCAGCCTTGCTGGACCCCATGCCCAGGCTCAGACATACTCCCCAACCCCGTGACTGCCAGCTGGAGCTGCGGTGGCCCCCGCCTGCCCATCGAGCTCCAGGCTCCTCGCTGCCCAGCCTCCGCATCCCCCCGGGTGTGAGGGGAAGCGGGCTTCTGGGCGTGCGGCCCTGAGTGCGGGCCCGGTGCCGTCCGCGTGCTTGCGTGCGGTTGGGAATTAGCCATGGGACTGGGGTTTGCAGCCTCAGGCCTGTCATCGCACCAGGTCCATCACTGTGGTCCTCTGAGGTCCAGTTCCGGCGTCCACTGTCACCTTTGACCAGCGGAGGCCCAGACGGGGCTCGTGACATACTGTTTGGGTGCAAAACCTGGAGGTCCGAGAACGCTTAGCACCCCAGGAAGAGAAAGGTGCCCCACGTTCACAGCCCCCAAGCCCTCCCCAGTGTCCAGGCCCTCCTTCCTGTTCCGTGTTGGGGTTCAGCATGCATCGCAGGCTGGCTTGAGCTCCGTAGGTACAGGCTGCTAGATCCCGCTTGGACGGGGTGGGGTGGGGTGGGGTCAGGGATGCCTCTGCCTGCTGGGCCTCCAGCCTGCTGTCATCTGGGGGCCCTGGGCCGCCCTGCAAACCTGGTGGTGCTGGCCAGCTCAGGTGTCCCGGGGTGCCCCCAGCATCCCTCTGCTGTGTCTTTTCTGCCTGCAGCGCAGCTCGGCAGGTTGGAACATGAACTCAGCCTGCCTGGAGCCGGTCTGCCAGGGCTGGCTGGTTGGAGCTGGTCTGCCACAGCTGGCTGGTGGCCCACATGGCCACCTGGTGCCAGCCCTCTGGGCATGTCCCTGTCAGACATGCCTGTGCCCACTGCCGTGCCAGGCAGGGCATAGGGCTCGGGAGCCCAGGGAGGGCGCCCTCTTCGCCTGCACCCTCTCCCCACTCACGGGCAGCCTTGCTCGCCCTCCCCGTCCTCCAGGGAAGCTGGTGGCCCTCCAGGGGCCCGCCCAGGGAAGCACCTGGCTTTCTGGCCCCACGGCAACTCTGCGGGGGGCTGTGTGTGCGTAGGAGTTTCTGCTGGGGCTCCACTGGTGCAGGTGTGCAGGGGTCAAGCTGCAGTCTCCTTCCTGGGAGAACGCTGGGCTCTGCTGCCTGGGCCCTGTGTTCCTCCTGCTTGAACTCCGTGTGTGCTAAGTCGCTTCAGGCGTGTCTGACTCTTTGCAGCCCCATGGGCTGTAGCCCGCCGGGCTCCTCTGTCCCTGGAGTTCTCCAGGCAAGAATGCTGGAGTGGGCTGCCATGGCCTCCTCCAGGGGATCTTCCCGACCCAGGAATTGAACCGAGTCTTTTTGTGTCTCCTGCATTGGCTGGAGGGTTCTTAACCACCAGCGCCACCTGGGAAGCCCCAGTCACCCTTAAAGGGCCCCGGGCGGACAAGGAGAGAATTGTGGAGGCCAGAGGTCACCTCGCTGGCTCCGAGGTCAGCAGCCTTTGAGCCCTTGAGGTATGGGCCCTGGGTGTGCAGAGATGAATTAGATGGAGCCCCCTGCCTTCCAGGAGCTCGTACAGGGGGTGCGAGTGCAAACCTGAGCCTCAGTGGCTGCACGGCCATCTGCACGGCAGGTGTGAGGGCTGAGAGAGGACCAGGCTCCAGCCAGGCCCCGGCAGGGTGTGGTCCAGGGA
The DNA here is from genome assembly GCF_023091745.1 of Budorcas taxicolor. Classification (NCBI taxonomy): domain Eukaryota; kingdom Metazoa; phylum Chordata; class Mammalia; order Artiodactyla; family Bovidae; genus Budorcas; species Budorcas taxicolor. Next base: position 165,240,332 of record NC_068920.1, on the reverse strand, counting down.
GGCTCTGGATCGCTGAGGATCCCAGAGGCATGCAGGGCTGGGCACCTGGCTTTGTGCAGCTGGGGTTGGTTGGGGGTGGGTCTGGGATGGATGTTTGGGGGTTTGGGGGAGTCAAGCTTGCCTCATGGGAAGTGAGCCAGGCTCTCACTTCTCTGCTGCAGGAGCAGTGACCTGCAGGGCCCAGGAACTCGGCACGGGGGATGCCCACTGGGGGCCCCGTGCCCGAGGGGAACGGCGGAGGCACACCATCACCAACGGCGTGGACTGCGCCCTGGTGAGTACGGGCCCAGGGGCTCTACCATCTTGCCTGGGTTTGGACTTGGCCCCCACATGCGTGGTTTCCTGGACCATTCCTCTGCCTGGGAGGGGACCCTGTGGCAGGAACGTCGGTGGTTCTAAACCTCAGTTCCCATCCTAGTTTGAACCCACTTGGGAGCTGGCCCACGGTCAGGTCAAGAAGTCCTTTGGTCAGCCCCTCCCCGGCACCGCACTGGACCCTACCTGCTTCCCTGGCACATCAGGCTAGCCCACCCGCTGAGAGTGACCACGTGCCATAAAGAGGGGGGAAGATGCCCTTGGGAACCCTGTGTGCAGAGGCTAAGGAAGGCCAAGACTGCCCCCGGTCCCGGGAGGAGGAGCCGGGCTGTGCTCCCCGTGCAGAGGCGCACAAGCGCTCCTGTTGGTACCGGGCTGTGTGAGTGCAGCTGTGTTGAGTGGGGGTGTGTGCTCGGGGGTGTGAGTGTGGGCCGTTAGGAGTTCCAGGCACAGGCAGGTGCAGGCTGTCCTGTCCTGCTGTGTGCCTGTGTGCAGCATGGCACGTGCCCGTGTGGTGCCCGTGGGTGACGCAGCCCGTGCCCGTGGGTGACGCAGCCTGTGCCTGTGTGGTGCCCGTGGGTGACGCAGCCCATGCCCGTGTGGTGCCCGCGGGTGACGCAGCCCGTGCCCGTGTGGTGCCCGTGGGTGACGCAGCGTGTGCCCGTGGGTGATGCAGCCCGTGCCCGTGTGGTGCCTGTGGGTGACGCAGCGTGTGCCCGTGGGTGACGCAGCGTGTGCCCGTGTGGTGCCCGTGGGTGACGCAGCCTGTGCCCGTGTGGTGCCCGTGGGTGACGCAGCCCATGCCCGTGTGGTGCCCGTGGGTGACGCAGCGTGTGCCCGTGTGTGGCAGCTGAAGCAGATGAGGGCGCTGCAGCAGGAGCAGGAGGTGCTGCTGCAGGGTCTGGAGATGATGGCGCGGGGCCGGGAGTGGTGCCAGCAGCAGCTGCAGCGCCTGCAGGAGCGCCAGCGCCACCTGGGCCAGAGCCGGGCCAGCTCGGTGAGTGACACTGTCCCTGGGCCTGTCTCCACCCCCACCCCTGGGCACAGCGACCCGTCCCCCACAGTGATCCCCTGCCCAGGTGGGCAGAGGACAGTGGGTGCCCCTCTACCCAGAGTGCTGGGCCACCCCTCCCTGCCGTGATACTCCCCACCTGTGACGCTCCTGGGCTCCCCGCCCACAGGGCCGCCCCTGGGGACCCCCCGGGACCCCTGGGCCTCCCTGCACCCCTGGGCCGGCCCTGCTCCCTGACCGCCCCTCTGTGCTCTCCTCCAGGACCTTGGGGCTGAGGGCAGCCCCCGCCTGCTGGGGCAGCTGCTGCCTAAGGTGCAGGAGGTGGCCCGGTGCCTGGGGGAGCTGCTGGCCGCAGCCTGTGCTGCCAGGGTGAGTGCCTCCCAGCCCAGCTCGTGCCACCCTCGCCCTCACCCTAGCGGCTGTGCCAGGCCTGCCTGACCGTGCCCTCCTGTAGGCTCTGCCCTCGTCCTCCTCGGGGCCCCCGGGCCCTGTGTCACCCTCGGCCCCCAACTGGCAGCAGCAGACCATCCTCATGCTGAAGGAGCAGAACCGGCTCCTGACCCAGGTGGGCGGGGGCCGGGGCGGGGGGGGTGGGGGTGCTGCTGGGGGGGTGGGGGCGGGGGCGGGGGGGCGGGCAGGGGCTGGAAGCAGAATGCGGGAGGGGGCGGGGGCTGGGGGCGGGGTGCGGGCGGGGACTGGAGGTGGGATGCGGTTCCGGTGCCGGTGGGAGCTGGAGGCGGGATGCGGTCAGGTGCAGGTGGGGGCTGGGGGCAGGATGTGGTCTGGTGCCGGCAGGGGGCTGGCGGCGGGGTGCGGGCGGGGGCTGGGGGTGGGGGGTGCGGATGCTGTCCCGGTGTGGATGGGGGCTGGAAGGCGGGATGCGGTCCCCAGTGCGGGCAGGGGCTGGGGGGCCCTGGCCAGGCCCTGACCGCCCCACCCCCCCCTACCAGGAGGTGACCGACAAGAGTGAGCGGATCACGCAGCTGGAGCAGGAGAAGTCTGCCCTCATCAAGCAGCTGTTTGAGGCCCGCGCCCTCAGCCAACAGGACGCCGGGCCCCTGGACTCCACCTTCATGTAGCCGGCCCTGGACACAGATAGAGGACCTTGCCGCCTGGCCAGTCTCTCAGCTCCGGGCGGGGGGGCACTTCCTTGGCCCCCCTTCTGAGGCAAAGGTGCCTGGACACCTGCCTGGACGTCGCCTCCCTCCTCCCTTCTGATCTGGGCTTTGGGGCTGGCAGGGTGGGAGACTCCATCGTGCCAATGCCCAGCCTGGAGCCGCCGCCACTGTCGGTGGGGAGGGGTGCTGGCCTCAGCAGCTCCGGGCAGGCCCGCTCAGTGTTCTGCTGGCCTGTGCCCCCTCTGCCTGGGGTCTCCAGTCCACAGCCCTGTTCACCCTGTGCTGCTAACTGGCCTTGGAGCCCGCATTTGGGTGTCTCGGGTGGGGCCTGGAGTGGGTGGCCCTGGGGTGGGACACCTCAGACCCAGTGGTGATTGGCCCCGAGTGTCTGCGGGCACGTTTCCTCCCTCAGGACTAGGGGTCCCACCTCAGCCAGGAGTCCAGGGGCTTCTACTGGTGTCCAGTTCCAGGGGAGCCCCAGGGCGCAGTGTTCTGAATTGCTGGATTCCTGCCTGAGCCAGAGCTGGCCTGATTTCTCTTCCTCGCGGACCTTAGACGCTAGGTGAACGGGCTGGCTGTCACCCCTGCTGGCCCGGACTCCACTGAGCAAACAGTGCCCTTTCTTGGACCTGCCAGGTAACCACAGCAGCGTAGGGTGCCCTCCGTGGGCAGGGCCCTGTCCTCAGGGTGGTGGTACCCTCTGGCGTGCCCCAGGAAGTCCTGGAGACCCAGCAACCTTAGCAGCACTCCCACCAGATGTGCGCTTCCCAGGGAATGAAGGGGCTGGGTCTGGGTCTGAGGAAGGGGGTCCTGAAGGATTCAAGAGCCTGGCAGCGGGTCCCGCTGGGGTCGTTTGTTGACTGTGCCCCCACGCCCAGCCCACTCTCGGGGAGACCACCTGCTCAGCTGGCCTATAGCCACCCCAGGAGGGGCTCCGAGCGCACGCAGGGCCCTCCCCTGGAGCTGAGGGCTTCCAGACTTTGCAGGCAGGCCATGTGTTCAGGCCTGGACATGCTGGGCACTTACAGAACCAGGCTCTGAGGGCTGACTGTGCACAGCCTCACATGCCTGGGGGTGGCAGTCTGCCCAGAGAGGAGGGGTCCGGAGTGCTATGCCCGCAGGGCCCAGCTCGGCCTGTGCCAGCTGGAGCCCTCCCCCCACACCAGCAGCCAGTGGAGGAAGGTGGTTGCCTCAGGTCCGGCACTCAGGCAACTTGACCTTGACCTGGGCAGGTTCCCTGGGATGTGAGGCAGGGAGCTGGACCCAAAAGGCGGCACCAGGTCTCCATCATCTGAGCCATGGGGTGACTGGACCAGGGCCCACCAGGACTGCCCAGAGGCTGCCCCTCTCCTGGTTCCCCCAGTTGTCCCCCTCTGCCAGCCCTTGAACAGAGCCCCCGCACCAGCTCGGGCCCTGAGCCCCTCACTAGGAGTCCGCTTACTCCCAGAACTGAGGACAGCCCTCCCCAGCTCCGAATCCTCCCTCCGCCCACGCGTGAGTCAGGGCAGGCCGGGCCACGGGCCGTCCCAGCTCTGGGCCCTGCAAGTGGTGCTCCGGCCCCTGGAGCTCCCTCCCCTGCTCCCCCTGCCCTGCTCCTGTCCAGCCCTGCCCGAGCCTGCAGGGGCCGGGACAGCAGAGGTGGCAGCCTTCGCCCTGAGGGACTCTGCGTCCCTGCTGAGAGCTCAGTGTTCACCCCAGGGGTACCACCAACTGCAGGCGGTCCCTTTAGTTGCAGGGTGACTTGCAGAGAGGCCTTTAGTGATGATGCTGGCCTTCCACGCAGGACGGAAGATGCACCCTCCTTCATTGAAGCCTGCAATGAGGCTGTCTGTGCCGCCCTGGAGACCCCAAGGGGAGAACTGTGAGTGCCCACAGGCTGGCAAGCCCAGGCGGCTGGCAGAAGCAAAACAGCCTTTCCAGAGCAGCGAGTGTTAGCCACACAGGGGCAGCGACTGGGGCGGGGTAGTCTTGGGGCCTGCCCGTGCCCTGGAGAACATTTAGCAGCATCTGTCCGCTAGATGCCAGCAACACTCAGTGTGACGCCAGTGGGGCGGGGGGAGGGCTTCGCCCCCCTTAGCTGAGCATCTCCCAGAGCGGCGCAGCTCCACCAGGCCTCAAGGATTCCCTGTGGTCTGAGTGCCACGGACAAGGAGCGTCTCCAGTTTAAAACCTGCTCGCAAGGGATGGAGCCACTGTGAGAGCTGGGAGGAACCCGATTCTGTGGCCGTTTCAGATGCTGGGACGGTCAGAGAAGATGCTGGTGTTTCACGTAGCTGGAGAAATAAAGAGATGCTTGAAAACACGAACACGGAACCGTCTATAGTTCTTATTCCATTAAAAGTGTCAACCTTGACTCTATAAAGGTAGCCAATAAAATGAAAAGAATCTAATAGAACTAGAAATTTGAAAGTAAAATTTAAAACTTGACTGGGCCTGATGTGGAAAATTTCAGCACAACTGAAAGGAGGCTCAATGAATTGAAACAGAGCTTAGGGAATGATTTGAGGACCATTCAGTTAGAAACTATAAGAGAAGGGTCTTGAGAGGTGGAGGGCTGTTTGATTAGATTTCCTGAAAGAAAGCATGGGGAGAAGGAACAATATATGAAGTTAGAATGGCTTAAATTTTTCCAGAATCGTCTTAAAATTCCAATCCTTACATCCAGGAATCCCAGTGGATCCCAGGCAAGATGAATTAGGAAAATGGCATTTTCTCTTACAAGATTGTTAAAGAATCCAGAGACAAAGCCAGTTGCCTTCAAAGGAGATACCACAGTGACATCGAAGTCCAGAGACTGAAAAGCCATCAGTGGCTGAGAGGGTGTCATTACTAGCCTAGAAGCCTGCGCCCACAGACGCTGTCTTTCAGGAGTGAGGGGCGGGGTTCCCCTGGTGATCCAGGGGCCAAGACCACGCTTCCCAGTGTGGGGGCCGGCTGCAATCCCTGGTCAGGGAACTAGACCTCGTATGCCACAACGGAGAGATCCCACGTGCAGCCAGGGCGGTATTTTTTAAAGCCCAAAACTTGGTGGCTTATGTACACAGCTCGGTTGCCTTGTCATGTCCGAGTCTTTGCGACCACACGGACTGTATGTAATAGCCTGCTAGGCTCCTCTGTCCATGGGGTTCTCCAGGCAAGAGTACTGGAGCGCCATTTCCCCTCCAAGGGAACTTCTCGGCCCAGGGATTGAACCCACGGCCCCTGCATTGGCAGGTGGGTTCTTTACCACGAAGCAAGCAACACGTTCTCTCGCCATTTCTGTGGGTTAGGAACTGCTGGCGGCCTGAAAGTGCATGAGTCTGCGGCAGAGGCGGTCCTCAGGGCTGCAGTCTTCTGCGATGCTGAGTGACCGGGGAGGACTCGCTCCCGAGACGGCGTGTCTGCACGCTGTCAGCGGGCCTCCCTTTCTCGTCTGCTGTGGCAGTAAGCCTAATGAGGATGAGGGTGCTGACCTTTCGGGGAGTGGAGTAGAGCCCAAATGTCACGACTGCGGAAATGGGGGGGCGGAGCCGAGGCACTCTCAAGTATAATTGTTCACAAGGTGGGAAAAGACGCCAACTGTATTTATTTCACTAAGTCTGTAAGTTACAATAACGGAGAACCAGGTAAGGTAATAGCTAATGGTATACCTTTCCCAAAAAAAGGGAGGGGCAGGGAAATGAAGGAGAAAAGGGAAAAGAAATTCAAATCTAGAAGAAACAGTGTAAAACTCAGAAAACACATAAGATTGAAGAAATATATTACTGTTCATGGTATATGTGAATAGATTGGTGAGTTATCAGATTGGGTTTTAGAAATTCAGATAGGAGCTGTTTTAAGAGACACACCTGAAATATAATGATACCAAAACAATAAAAAGAGAAAAACCCAAGCAGTTGTATTAATCTAAAACAAAATAGATTTTAAGGCAAGAGATGTTAATAACATTGAAGAGAGTAACAATCTCAAAAAGTTTAATTTACCAGGAAGACACAGCAACCCTAAACTGTAAAATACAGCTCACAAAGATATGCAGACATCTGACCAAGGAGGACACACAGACAGCGGATAAGCGTGTGACAAAACGTTCAACATGATCAGCCATGAGGAAAATGCAAATTAAAACTACAGGGAGAATGGGTGCACCCCAACCAGAGTGGCTGATGTGGAAAGCTGGAAGCGCTGCAAGCTGGCGAGAATGGGAAACGGCCACTCCCTCGTTACTGGCCGGTGTGTGCAGTGATGCACCCACTCGAGAATAACTTGGTCATTCCTTTCGAAGCTAGAATCACCACATGTGATGGCTGATTTCACATGTCAGCTTGACTGGAGTGTGGTTCCCAGTCCTTGGGTTACAACACAGAGGTTGCTGTGAAGGCATGTTTTAGACGTGACTGACTTCTACATCAGTGACCTCTGAGTTAACCAGACTGTCCTCCATAACGTGGGTGGGCCTCGTCCAATCAGCCGAAGGCCTTCAGAGAAAAGACCGCAGTGCCCCCAAAGGAAGGGGGTCTGCCTGCAGGCTGCCTCTGCACTCAGGCTGCTACACCGGGTCTTCCTGGGTTCCAGCCTGCTGACGAGCTTTGCAGACTTCAGACTTGCTGGCTCCCACAACTGCGTGAGCAGTGCTTTACAATAAATGTCTGCTTCTCCCCCTCTCCTTCTCTCCCTCCCCAAATATATATTCCTACTGGCTCCCTTTCGTTTCTCTGGGGCACCCTGACTAATACATCATATGCACAGCGATGGCATTCCTGGGTGCTTTTCCCAGGGGAACAAAGGCTTGTTTTCACGCAGGAACATGTACGAGATGACTCACAGCGGCTTCACTGCTCATCGCTCCCAGCTAGACACGGCTCAGATGTCCTTCCTTCTGCGGGTGTCTGTTCGGACACTGGTCCAACCGCACCACAGGATGCAAGTCAGCAACAAGAAGGAAGGGACTGCTGGGAACGCAGCAACGTGGGTGAGCCTCGGGGAAGAGATGCTGGCCGGGGAGAACCAAAGTCAAGAGGACACGTGACGCGTGACCCACCCCTGTGCCAACCGGGGAACAACAGGGCGGAGCAGGGCGGCTGGGGCGCCGGGAGCTGGCGCAGGGCTCCCTCGGGGACAGCTCAGCTGGGTTTCCTAATTGTCACGGTGGTTACACAGGGCTCCACACGGGATAAAGCTGCAGAGAGCTGCACACGCACGCCCGTGCAGGTGGAACCAGTGAGATGAAGTGAGCCCCTCGGATGGCGCCGCTGTCGGTCTCCCGGCTTTGCTACTGTCGTTCAGCTGCCGGGTCGTGTCTGCCTCTTTGCGACCCCAGGAACGGGAGCACGCCAGGCCTCCCCGTCCCTCACTGTTTCCTGGAGTTTGCCCAAGTTCATGTCCACTGAGTCTGTGATGCCATCCAACCATCTCACCCTCTGCTGCCCTCCTCTCTCTCCTTTTGCTATCGTACCATATGTTTATATGCACATGTATGAAACACATATGTATGTTATACACGTATGTACAGCAAGACTTGTCAGAACTGTAAAGAAATGTCAGCAAACTCATCATCACAGTGAGAACATGTCTCTTGACTAGTGACAGTAGGTTTGGACGCTATTGGTAATGGTGATGTAGTGCACAAATCCAATGCACTCACTCGCCGGAGAACACACAATCTTCTCCAGCACACGAGGAACATTTCTATCTCTTTGTGACCACACGCTGGGCCCAAAACCCAGTCCAACAGATACCAGAAGGCTGCTTGCAAGCCAGCTACACGATGAAACCACGATGCAGGCACCTCAGACAGAAGCCCAGGAGCTTCCCCAGTGGTCCAGTGGCTGAGACTCCAGGCTCCCAATTCAGGAGGCCCGCGTTCAATCCCTGGTCAGGGAACTAGGTCCCACGTGCCGCAATGTAGACCCAGTGCAGCCAAATAAATAATTTTTTTTTAAAGCCCAGACTTCTGGGTTTTAAGACACACACACTTCCTCAGAAAAACAAACCCAAAACAAAGCAAAAGCAAAAACAACCAAAAGAAAAAAAAAGGGAAAAAGGAAAAACATGAAAAAAGAAATTAAAAAAACCCACCCATATCCAAGCAATTCGTGTGTCAGGTAAGAAATGGCAATGAAACTGGAAAAAAAAAAAAAGACAAAACAGCATGCAGCGAGAGCAGAGACCAGAGGGAAACGTGCACAGACAGTCAGACAGTCACATTAGGAGAGAAGAAACGTGCACAGTCAGACAGTCACATTAGGAGAGAAGAAACGTGCACAGTCAGACAGTCACATTGCTGCTGCTAAGTCATTCAGTCGTGTCCGACTCTGTGCGACCCCATAGACGGCAGCCCACCAGGCTCCGCCGTCCCTGGGATTCTCCAGGCAAGAACACTGGAGTGGGGTGCCAGTTCCTTCTCCAGTGCATGAAAGTGAAAAGTGAAAGTGAAGTCGCTCAGTCGTGTCCGACCCTCAGCGACCCCATGGACTGCAGCCTTCCAGGCTCCTCCGTCCATGGGATTTTCCAGGCAAGAACACTGGAGTGGGGTGCCACTGCCTTCTCCAACACTCACATTAGGAGAGAAGAAATGTGCACAGTCAGACACTCACATTAGGAGAGAAGAAAGGCGTGTAAAGCATGAATTAAGCATTGAACTTCAGGTTCTGGAAGAAGCAAGAGCCGATACAAAGAATACAGAAGAAACTATGACAGGTCAGTTTAAGACATTTTTGCTGAGTGCATATATGTGCCTGACAGGGCTTCCCAGGTAGCACTAGCGGTAAAGAGCCCGCCGGCCACTGCAGAGGCCTAACAGACACGCGTTTGACCCCCGGGTGGGGAAGATGCCCTGGAGGAGAGCATGGCAACCCACCACAGTATTCTTGCCTGGAGAATCCCATGGACAGAGGAGCCTGGTGGCTAATGGGGTCACAGAGTCGGGCATGACTGAAGCGACTTAGCACACACGTGCTTGGACCTGACCCCTCTCTCGATGCTGGGTAACAGCTGCTGCTGCTGAGTCGCTTCAGTCGTGTCCGACTCTGTGTGACCCCATAGACAGCAGCCCACCAGGCTCCCCCGTCCCTGGGATTCTCCAGGCAAGAACACTGCAATGGGTTGCCATTCTGAGTATAAATAATAATGATTAGAGGAGGAATTCGTGAAATAGAAAACAAACATCCAAGGACCTCCCTGGCAGTCTCGGGGTCAAGACTTGGTGCTTGCAGTGTGGGTTTGCCCCCTGGCTGGGGAACCGTGCTCTCACATGCATTATATGAAACATCAACAAAGGGGCAAAAACTTGACTGAGAAAACTCACAAAGTGCAGAAACATCTGGCTGGATTAGTGAAGAATAAAAGACATAAACCAAACAAAATGTTGTTAGGAATTAAAAAAAAAAACACAGAAATAACAACAAATGCCGCAGAAATAAAGCAGACAGTAACAGGAAATTTTAAACAAGATCACACGAATCCACTAGCCGTGGATAAACACCTCATGGCAGACCCAAAAGGCGCAAAGGATAGAGCAGAAAACGGACACGTCAGACTAGTCAAGAGCTTCCGTGATTTCACCGCAAAGAGCTCATGGCCAGAGTGTACATAAAAGCCGTGCAAATTAGCAAGGAAAAGACAACCATCCCCGGACAACTAAAGATTCAAACGGATGCTTCACGGCACTCAGGAAAGACTCGGCTTCTCTAGTAACTGATGAAACAGCACGAAAAGCTCAAAGAGGTTTCTTTCTCGCCAGCGTCTCAAAAACCTGAGAGTTGCAGGGGGGCTTCCCTGGAGAGACCTGGCGGCTGAATGCTTACGAATCCGCCCTGCAATGCTGGGGACGTAGGTTTGATCCCTGGTCTGGGAACAAAGACCCCTCCTGCCTTGGGGCAACTAAGCACATGGACAGCAGCTCCTGAAGCCCGCTCGCTTCAACCAGAGCCCATGAGCCACAATGGAAGACCCCCATGACCGTGACGGTCTCACATGCTGCAACTGAGATCCGACGCAGCCAAATAAACAGTGTTTTTTTAAAAAATCCAAGAGTTGCAGAATACCAACCAAAACAGTGGCGTGTGCCCTTGAGATCACCAGGTGGCGCCGCCTTGCTGTAAACCGGGCGTGTTGGCGGGTGACGTTGAACGCACGTGCGCTCTGGTCCCCGGCCCCTAAACTCTTCCCCAGGGAAAGGCTCGTGTGCAAGTGTGTGTAGCAGCAATCTTAGTGAAAGCAGCCTGACGCCAGGACCACGAACACACTCAGTATGAAATGTGAGGTTTGCAACACTCGTACCTGAAGACAGTGCTTCACGCGTTAGCGTTAGGAATCTCAAAACTCCAAAGGCAGTGGAAGAAGCTAATTCCAGAAGAGCATTCCAGCACATCAAAAAAAAAAAAAGCAGGAAAAACAGCACAATAGATTATTTAGAGATGCGTCGAGGGGCGGCAAGCTATAAACAAAAGCAAGGGAGTCACCAGTACAAAGGTCGGGGCAGGTCAGGCGGTCAGGGCTCTGTGACCGCCAGCCACCCCCGAACAGGACTCCTCCAGAGGCCCGGGGGCTGCACCTGCCATGTGCCTGCGTCGCCTTGCGAGGCACCCCTCCCCGGACAGGCAGCGGGTCCTCCCCACACAGCGCCGTTGCTCACTGTGCACACAGTCTGGGGCGCCTGGTCTTCAGAAGGGTCCCGGCAAACATCCGCTGAGTGACTTCTCGAGCACAGTGAGTGGCGAGGAGTTTCAGCCACAGGATGTGGTGGCTTCCCACGAGGAGATGGAGGCAGGGGCAGTGGAGGCCTTGACCTCTGGGACCCCCTCCCTGGGAGGTCTGGGTCCTGCGAGGGGGGCAGGTTGCAGGCCCTCCCCCATGGCCTCTCCTGGCACCTCACTGCAACCACATTCCTCTGCCTGGAGCCAGGGCCAAGCATGTGGAGAACATCTGGAGCCCCACCTCTGCCGGGGTTCCCGGAGGAGGCCGGAGCCGCCTCCCGCCCGGTGGGCCCATGCCAGGGCCTCCTTGTCGTCTGCCCCCCAGCCCGCCTTCCAGAGTCCAGTGGTCGTGGTCAAAGGACGTCTCTGGGCCAAGAGGCGGTCCCGCCCGGCCCCTGTGGGGGAGAATTCACTCCCGTTCCCATCTCGCCGTGGCTGTTCCATGCCCCACTTCCTCCCATCAGCTCTCTCCAGGCTGGTCTGGGCCCTTGGCATGAGCACGGGGGCCAGGCCTGCGTCCCCGCAGCCCCCTCCACTCGGGCCTCGAGGGCTGGGGGGGCCAGGGCAGGCTGGCACACCAGTGTCTGCCAGGCTCCCTCTGGGCCGCCTTTGTCTCTTCCTTTTCAGCCTGAACTGCCAGCCTCTCCCTCCTCTGAACCTTCCGGGGTGGAAGAAGAAAGGGCCTGGGGTGGGAGGGGTGGGGGGAGCTGGCGGGAATCCGGGGCCTGGAGCCCTGAGCCGGCCGCACCCAGTGACTCTCTGCTGGCCCCAGCCAGGAAGGTTTGGGGAGGCCAAGCGAGGCCCCGGGGCTCCCACCCTTCCCGCCGGGTCCTGAGCTGGAAACAAGGCTGCATTGCTGGGCCTGAGACACCAGACCCTCAGCCTGGGCAGCCGGCCCAGTGAGCCTGATTGTCCCGTCCGGTTCCAGCCGGCTGTGCCACTGCCCAGACCCTGTGCCCATCAAAGGCTGTCCTTCTGGGTCCTCTCCCCGCCCACCCCTGTTTCTGGCACTCCGGGGTGGTCTTGCCACATAGTTCTCTGCTGTGGGAATTCCCATTTTGCGCAAAGTGGGGGTGGCCCTTGGCCAGGGTAAGGGGTGATTCTTGGCCAGGGTGGCATGCAGGGTGGCATAGGGATTCAAAGCATAGCAACCAGACGTGTCGTGGGGCGCAGGGGCAGAGCTGGGGCTTCGGCCAGTTGAGCACCTGTCCACCCCAGTGTGCCCACCGGCCGGCCTGCAGCCCCTCTCCCCCTCCCCCCAGCGGGATGAGGCCTCCTGTGTAGAGGCCCCTCCTCCCAGTCCAGGCTTCTGGGCCCCTGGGCGAGGGCCCTGCGCTGGGTGGGATCAGTGGCGGGGCCCCGGGCCCCTGAGCAGGGCCCCCTGTCTCCGTGGGACTGTGGGCCCCCTGCTCTGCTCTCTGCCTGCACCCTTACCAGTCTCCTTGGAACCGTGTGAAGTAGGTCTGGCTTCCCTCTGCTTGGCCCTCAACTCTCAGCTCTCAGCACCTCCAGGGCAGGCAGGCCCAGCCTGGGTCGTGCTGGGGCTTGACTGGCACGGTGCCCTGCCATGAGCCCAGGACTGAGTGGGCACCGCAGGCAGGTTGGTCCTCCCCTAGAGGGACCCAGCCGAAAGCCCCCGTGGTTCCTGTAGCTGTTAGTGCCTCCTCCTTCAGGATCAGGCCAGGGGAGAGCCGGCTCTCCAGAAGCACGACCCTCCAAACAAGCGTGCCCAGGAGGACCCCAGGCCAAGGCCGGAGAGGGCAGGGCGTTCTCTGGGTCCTGCAGGAGTGCCCAGCGGCCTAGCGTGGCTGGCAGGCTCTTAGAGGTTGGGGTGGGGGTCCGGTCAGGAGGGATGACTCTAGGGCAGAGCAGACAGGAAGGGGAAAGGGGGCAGCGAGCAGGGTTCCTGGGCTGCGGCCGGGGCGCCGAGAGGGGCGGCGCGGGTGACTCAGCAACCGAGACTCACCTGCGCTCTGGGCGGGCTGGAGGTGGGCGGGCCGTCCCGCCGTGGGCGTGGCCTCCGCTGACCGCTCCCCGCCCCGGGTGCCAACCCCACGGTCCCCCGACCTCGCTCAGCCTCCCGGCTCCCCGCCGCCGCGCCGTGCACGCCAGGCCCGCCTGCGCATCCATGGCCGGGAAGGCGCTGTCGCTGCTGCCGCCGCTGCTGCTGGCCGCCGCCGGCCTCGCCGGCCTCCTGCTGCTGTGCGTCCCCACCCGCGACATCCGGGAGCCGCCCGCCCTCAAGGTGCACGCTCGAGCTCCCGGGCGGCCCGGCGCAGTCCGCGGAGGCTCGGACCGAGCCGGGCCCGGCTGCGCCCGCGTGCCAGCCGGGACTCCGGGCGCTCCTCAGCCGTCCCGGCGGGGTGGGGTCCGGGCCCCTCAGCCGCGCTCCGGCCCCGGCCCAGGGCGCTGCAGCGGCGCTTCCGGGGGACGCGGTGCCGGAGGCCGAAGCGCCAGGATCTCTGCTCGCTGCCCCCGCCGCGGAGCCGTCTCGGAGCGGCCAACGGGGAGTCTCTCCGCACCCCCAGGGCGCCCAGGACGTGGCCGGGCCCGCGCCCCCAGCACACTCGGCCTCCCTCGGGGTTTGGCCCAGATGGGGTGCGACGGGCGCTGGGCCAAGGGACCCCTCCCCACCCTCGCCGCCGGCTCTCTCGGTGCGGGGGCAGCCCTGGCCGGTCCTAAAAAAAAGTTGGAAGGACTGGGCCTGGTTCCCCACCCGCCCCCGCCAGCCTGGACCTCCGGGAGCCTGGGCTCCGTTAACCCTCTACTGCGCTGAGGGCCAGTCTGGTGCCCGGGGGGACAGCGGGTGCTTGGGCGCCAGGCGCCGGGAATGCAGATGCAGGATGAAGGTGCTGTTGCCAGGGGAGACCCCCGGCTGGGGCGGGGCGGGGCGGGCGATGGCGGTTCTGCTCCTGGAGTTCCAGGGACCCCAGCAGGCTCCCCTTGCTGGAATGCAGGCCCCCAGGGCAGGTGCGGGGAAAGTGGCTCTGGCAAGCTGGGTGCTGGCATCTTCCAACCTGCAGGAAAGGCCCCTGTGGCGTTCCAGCAGCTCTGCAGGACAGTGCCCCCCTGGCCCTGCCCTTGAGGCCCAGGGACGGGGCCTCTGCTCATTGGCCAGTGGTCAGCCTTGGTCCTGGCTTCCCTGGGGCTTCTATTTCACATCCTCAGCTGGGGCAGAGGTCAGAGAGGTGGGATGGAGGGTGGGAAGGAAGGGCCAATCTGAGGGGCTCTTCTTGCTGCAGCCTGAGGACCTCAGGCCCCCGGCCAGGGCTCCCAGGGTGGCCCCCGACCCCTGACTCTGACCACACCCCTCGGGAGGCTCCTGCAGTCAGCGGGGGCGCGGCCGATGGCCCTCCACCTCCACCCCATCTCTGCCCACCAAGCTGTGTCCCCGCGGTTGTCCTCAGCCTTCTCGGAGCCTCAGAACTTCATTCTGAAGCTTCCAGTCTAGACACAGGGTGGGCCAGATAGCTGAGAGAGCCACAGGGCATGGCTTCACGCCCCGCCCCACCCCTAAGGCTGACCCCCGCCCCACCCACAGTATGGCATCGTCCTGGACGCAGGCTCTTCCCACACGGCCATGTTCATCTACAAGTGGCCAGCGGACAAAGAGAACGACACAGGGATCGTGGGCCAGCACAGCTCCTGCGACGTGCGAGGTGAGAGTCCCCTGAGCGCTGGGTGCCCCCGACCTACATGCCCACTCACTGTGGGGCCTCGGGAGCCCTCCCTGGTCTCAGCTTCTGCAGACTCGAGCCAGCAGACCCCTCTGCTTGGCGCCAGGGGGCCACTCTGGGCAGGAGCTGCAGGAGCCCCCCCAGAGGGAGGCTGCGTCCCTGGGCCTCGGAAGGGCTGTGGACAGTTCCTAGAAAAGAAGCCCCAGGGAACATCTGGAAGGTTTGGGCCTTGCCTGGCCCAAGATTGGCTCTACATCCCAGGCAGAGCAGGAAGGGTCCCGAGGAGCTGGTGGGCACACCCAGGCAGGCCCCTGGGGAGGCTGGGCTGGGTGGGCACCCCCAGTGCTTTGTCCGAGCACCTGTGTGCATACCCGCTGGGCAGGTGGCGGCTCGCAGACCGTGGGTGGCCACAGGCAGCCCTTTTATCTCTGAGCCGGCGTCTCTGATCATTTAAGCTGGGAGATTTGGTCTAAGCAGCTGCCTGGCTTGGGAGCACAAACGCCCCCAGTCCTGCCGGCCTGTGGACCACCTAGAGGTGCCCACCAGGCCCCTCCTGCTGCTCCCTCCAGGTGGGGGCATCTCTAGCTATGCTGACAACCCCTCTGGAGCCGGGCAGAGCCTTGTGGAATGCCTGAACCAGGCACTTCGGGACGTGCCCGAGGAGAGACACGCGGGCACGCCACTCTACCTGGGAGCCACAGCGGGCATGCGCCTGCTCAAGTGAGTGTCCTGCCCTGTCCGCTGACCTCCTGGCCCTGGGGGCCACGGCAGCCTGAGCCCGGGGTGGGCCCTGCACACCCCCCGCTGCAGCCCAGGGCTGGGGCCCCTCAGCTGGCTGGGCAGGCGCTGAGCAGCCCAGGAGCAGGATCACAGCCACCTGGGGAGGACTCTGAAGCCCTCCCTGTTCACAGCCTGACCAGTCCAGAGGCTTCAGCCAGCGTGCTCGCTGCTGTGACGCAGACGCTGACCCAGTACCCCTTTGACTTCCGCGGTGCCCGCATCCTCTCAGGCCAGGATGAGGGCGTGTTTGGCTGGGTGACCGCCAACTACTTGCTGGAAAACTTCATCAAGGTGGGCCCGGCGGCCAGCCCGATGAGCCGGGGGTTTGGGCACCCACCCGCTGGCTGACCCCAACCTCTACTTCCCACAGTACGGCTGGGTGGGCCAGTGGTTCCGGCCAAGGAAGGGGACGCTGGGGGCCATGGACCTGGGGGGCGCCTCCACACAGATCACCTTCGAGACGGCCAGCCCCACAGAGGATCCGGCCAGTGAGGTTCAGCTCCGGCTCTACGGCCAGCGGTACCGAGTGTATACTCACAGCTTCCTCTGCTACGGTCGGGACCAGGTCCTGCGAAGGCTGCTAGCCAGTGCGCTCCAGGTATCCTCTACTGAGCTGCCCTGGAAGTAGGGCTCAGGGAAGATGGGGTCCAAGGGCCCAGAGCAGAGCCTGAAGGGTGGCCAGAGCGGGCTTCTCCAGGAACCGAAGTCGTGCTTGGATCAGCTGGAAGGACAGGTGGGCGAGAGTCCAGCATGAGCAAAGACTCGAGGCTGGGGGTGGACCTGGTGAGTAAGGAGGGCTGGGGCCAGCTCTCAGAGGACCTGGACTGCCTGGCCAAGCGCTTTGGGTTTTGTCCAGCAAGCGACGGGGAGCCATGGATAGCTCATGCATTCAGAAGAAACTCTGTCCTCTGAGGAGGCCCTCCCAGGGTCCTAGGGCGGGGGTGGCCGGTAACGCTCGGAGCGGGACTGACACGCACCCTTGTCATTCCCCAGACCCACGGCTCCCACCCCTGCTGGCCGCAGGGCTATTCCACTCACGTGATGCTCCGGGAAGTCTTCGAGTCGCCCTGCACCGCCGCCCAGCGGCCCCGGACCTTCAACAGGAGCACCAGGGTCAGCCTGGCGGGCAGCAGCGACCCCACCCTCTGCCGCGGCCTCGTCTCCCAGCTCTTTAACGCCTCCTCCTGCCGCTTCTCCAGATGCTCCTTCAGTGGGGTCTTCCAGCCCCCTGTGGCCGGGAAGTTTATCGTGAGTCCAGAGGACAGGAAAGGGGTGGGGGTGCCGTGCCCTGAGGTGCCTGGGGTCTGGTCACAGTGTGACTGTACCCACGTTTCAGGCCTTCTCTGCTTTCTTCTACACGATGGACTTCCTGAGAACGGTGATGGGGCTGCCTGTAGCAACTCTGCAGCAGCTAGAGGTGGCTGTGGTCACCGTCTGCAACCAGACGTGGAGTGAGGTGAGGCCTGCGCCCCCATTCCACCAGGGCTGTGTGGGGTGGGGCTGGGTTTCTGCCAGCCAGCGTCAGGCCTCCCGATCTTTCTTTTGCTCTGTGAGTAGAGGGGTGTGGGGATACACTGCCAATCAGACTTGAAAAGTGGCCAGGCTACAGCCAGGAGCCCAGCAGTCAGATGAGATGGGACTGAAGAAGCCTCTCTGAAGCCTGACCCTAGATCCAGGATCTGCAGGGTGGAGGGGACAGGCAGTGCAAAGGCCCCGGGGCAGCAGGGAGTGTGGAGTGAACAGGGCAGGGAAGAGCGTGGCTGGGAGAGTGTGGGAGAGAGCAGACGACCCGGGGAGAAGTCGAAGGACCCGGGGAGGCTCAGCAGGAAGAACAGGCAGGGCTTGGGGGAGTCAGGAGTGGAAAACAGCTGTGCTGGTCCCAGGTGGAGTAAGATGGAGGGGTCTGGACCCGCGGAGGAGGGGGTGATTCCTGAGAAACCCTGGCGTGTCTGTGAGGCTCCTCCTGCCCTCTCTGTGCCTAGTCCCGAGCAGACTTGGGGAGGTGCGGAAGTGGGCTCAGGAGGCAAGCCCAGGGCCCGGGGCCAAGCCGGGAGCTCCTGCTCCCCTGATCTCTCCAAGCCCACTGCAGCCCCCCTCCCTGGAGGCCACGCCGCTGTCCCCTGGCCGGCAACCTCACAGGCACCCGGCGGCTGCCATCCAGAGGTCACGCTGCTCCTCCCCAAGGGAGGGCCCCGCCCGCTTCTTTCTGGGACCTGCAGCCCCGCGCTGCGTTTCTGTGTCTGGTGGGGCAGAGACCTCCGGGTGGTCGCTGGCCCTAGAGTCTCCCACGTGCATTCCAGCTGCAGGCTCGGGCGCCGGACGACCGGGCCCGCCTGCCCGATTACTGTGCGGGGGCGATGTTCGTGCAGCAGCTGCTGACCCGCGGATACGGCTTCGACGAGCGCTCCTTCGGAGGCGTGACCTTCCAGAAGAAGGTGGGAACCCGGGAGCAGAGGGGCGGGGCCGCCCGGGCCTGGGTGCGGAGGGGCGGGGCCGCCCTGGCTGCGCAGAAGCTCAGGCCGCACCTGTGGCCCGCAGGCCGGGGACACTGCGGTCGGCTGGGCGCTTGGCTACATGCTGAACCTGACCAACCTGATCCCCGCTGACCCTCCTGGGCTGCGCAAAGGCACGGACTTCAGCTCCTGGGTCGTCCTCCTCCTGCTCTTCGCCGCCATGCTCCTGGCCGCGTTTGCCCTACTGCTGCACCAGGCGCGCGCCACCAAGTCGGCGCGCACCATCTAGGGGTCCCCAGCGCCAAGCCTCCCCGTCTCTATATCCCCGCATCCCTCCCCGACCCCGCCACCAACATCTCTGTCCCTAATGCAGCGCAGGATCAAGACTCAGTGCCCACGCCGACATCTGGCTGGGACGGGCAAAGGGAAGCGAACCCAGCCCCAACCCCCCAACACCAGCCTTGGTCTCACCTCCAGGCCTCCTGCTCCCCCTCTTACTGAGGGTGGGGGTCCTCAGCCTGTGAAAGCAGAGTCGGGTCTCCGGGAGTGGAGTTCTGAGGGCCCCCTCCCACCCCAGGACTGGGTATTGGGGGAGGGTCATGGTCACAGCCCAGGGCCTACTTGTACACATTTTTTAATATTGAATAAAAGGATTTTCGTAGAGCAGTGGAGAGAATGTCCACGGGGCAGGGCCTCTCTGTCGCCTCCCTCCCCACCCCAGCTGCGTTGGCTGCACAGGCTGTGCTCTGGTCCTAGGGGAGGACCCTGGCTCTTCCTACTTCCTTCCTCTCTGGGCTCAGGCTAGGGGAGCACAGACCCTGGTCCCTTGCTGCACCACCGTGGCCTGGAGTAGCTGTCAGCTGGCTGCTCTAAAACAGAGTCCCTGAGACTCCTGCCAGACTGGAGCCTGGGCCCTGGTCTCAGGTTGGCCGGGGTGGGGTGGGGATGGCAGACGAGGGAGTGAGTGGGCCCAGTGATGGCCTAAGTTGCAGGCAGTGCTCAAGGGGGCTTCCCCGGCGGCTCAGTGGTAAAGAATCCGCCTGCAATGCAGGAGGTGCAGGAGACATGGGTTCAGTCCCTTGGCTGGGAGGATTCCCTGGAGAAGGAAAAGGCAACCCACTCCAGTATTCGTGCCTGGGAAAACCCCATGAACATGACTGGGCACGCAGGCCTCGCCGGCGGTGCTCAAGACACTGAGGGAGGTGGGGGGAAGGAGGGGGCAAACCTCCCACAGGAGGCGGGTGGTGTGGGGGGGAGCCAGGGCCAGGAGGGACGCAGGGCCCCACTGCTCAGGAGGATGAGCCTCGCAGAGAGCCTGGCTCTGGCCAAGCCGCACAATCCACACAGACTCCACCTGCCGCTCGGGCAGCCCCTCCCCAGGCCCTGTCTCCCTGCATCTCTCCACCCCCCTCCCCCACGTTCTGGGAAGTGAGCTCTGACACTATTTCTGTCTAATCAGTGCCTCGTAGGGGACGGGGGCGGTCCTTGTTCTGCTTACACACACACTGCACACACCGCCCCCCCCCCACGCACACCCCACACACACCCCACACACACGTCTGCCAGATTCTGAGCATTTCACAAACCTGCGGGCCACCAGCCCCGTCTTCGGAGTTCCGAGACTCCAAGGGGCGAGAGGCGCACCGAAGGCGGAGGGGGCGGGGGAAAGCCGCCCTCATCTCTCAGGGACGGGAGCCGGGGAGGTTTCCAGGTGGGACGCGGAGGCTGCGCTCCCAGGAGGCAGTAGGTGGGGTTAGGGGGTGCACCCCAGTGCGTGCCGTCCTGGGGCATCCCGGAGCCACCTGGGCACCGTGGACAGCTCCCAGCTGGCTTTCAGCAGCAGTTCCAGGTCACTCTTGCCCCCTGGTGGCCTCACCGGGAGCGGCCGGGCTAGTCCTGCGCGCCTGTCTGTGCCTTTGCCGCGTGTCTGAATGCCCGGTCGGCCTCCGGGCACACCTGCGCGTCCCCGTGCGCCTGCCCTGCTCTGTGCGCCTAATGTGCCTCCAGACCCAGGCGGATCCTCCGCTCCAGGAGGGGGGCTGGGGGTGGGTGGCAGTTATCAGCCCGAGAGGGACCGGCTGGGGAAGGGCATCCCAGGGAACCCAGCCCCAACCAGTGCCCCGCCTGGAGAAGGTCCAGGTCGCAGAGGTCGCAGAGGCGGAGGCGCCCCGAGGGCTGGCGGCGGGGTCGAGCGGGGGCTCGGAATCGGAGGGGGGCGCAGCCTGACGGCGGTCCCGCCTCCGCAGGTGCGGCGCGCAGGCGCACTCCGACTCGGCGCCCGCGCCGCCCCCGCCGGCTCCTCTGCCGCAGCGCCGCCGCCGCCGCCTGTCTCCCTCGGCGCCCGCCTCCGGCCTCCGCCCCCTCGCCGCCGCCGCGTCCCCTGGCGCCCCGACCCCGCGCCCGGCCCCGGGCCGCGCGGTGCCATGCTGCCCCGGCCGCGGCGCTGAAGGATGGCGACGCCCGTGCCCCCGCCCTCCCCGCGGCACCTGCGGCTGCTGCGGCTGCTGCTGTCCGGCCTCGTCCTCGGCGCGGCCTTGCGCGGCGCGGCCGGCGGCCGCTCCGGTGAGCGACGCGCTGGGCCGCCGGCTGCGGGGCGCCCCGGGGTCGGGGGTCGCCGGGTGGGGCTTGGGCCGCGCGGCGCCGCGCTCACCCTCCCCGCCGCCGCCGCCGCCCTGGTCTGGGCCCGCGGGGCCTCGCAGGCCCCGGCGGCCCAGCCCGCGAGCCGCCGCGCCGGCCTCGCCTGGCCCTGCCCGGGTCAACAGTCCCTGGCGGGAAGGGCGCGGCGCCGCACCGCCGAGGAACTCCGCTGGACCGGGCTTCTCCGGGCTCCTTGGCGGCGAACGTGAAGCCCATCCGCGCCTTGTCTTTGTCTGGGTTCGTGAGCCGGTGGGTCGGTGTCGCAGGCGGGCTGTCTCGGAGCGGGCCGCGGCCTGGAGCCGGTCCCACGGGCGTTTCTCTGTGCGCGCGGCTCCGGTGCCTGCTGGCCTTCTTGCCGGTGGCCGTCCTGGAGTTGGAGCCGCAGTGCTGGCCTGTCCCTGCCGCTCCGGCGGTGGACATGCACCTTGCTTTGCTGCCGTGGTGGCGTCTGAAGTTTCCCGGGCGTCTGACAGCTCGTCTCAGGCTCCGGGGCTTGCTCGGGCCTCGCTGAGGGCAGGAGGAGCTCACAGTCTCTGCTTCCTCACTCACCCTCTGCCCTGCGGGGCCCCTCCGTTCCGTCTTCTGTGCCTGGCAGTGGGGGCACCCCCCCCCCCCCGGGGCAGATCATGCAGAGAGGGATGAGCCCAGGGTCCTGGGAGACCCTGCCACCTTCCCAGATGGCACTGAGGCTCCAGACTTCTGCAGGAACCCAGAATCCTGCTCGCACCCTCAGGTGGCAGGACCAGGGGGCTTTGTACCCAGGCCCCATTTTTCCTAGCAGCTCCACAGGAGAGGTGCTGCCTTTAGCCCACTTCACAGATGAGAAAACTGAGGCACAGAAGTGCTGTGACCAGTATGCAATGCGGCTGGGACGCTAACTTGCGCGGTGTGGTCTGCATGTAGCCTCAAGAGGCCAGAGCAGGGCAGGCTTCTTCCTGGGCACAGCACCCCTGGTCAGGGGCCTGGCCTGACCAGAGGAGGCTCCCAAGGAGGCCTGAGGGCCAGGGCATGGCTGGCCCGGGATGGTGGAGGCTGCCTGCTGGCGGCCTGGCTCCAGGGCGTACAGCATGGGGCCCCCGAAGAGACCGGGAGGCCGGGTGCTGCCCCAGCGGCTTGTCAGCTCTGTGCTCGCCCAGATGCGGGGCAGCGTGCCAGCCACTGTCCAGGTGTCGTTGTCCTGGGGCCTCGTTTGTGCTCTGATTAGAGCGGGGACCTTCCCAGGGTCAATGGGGAGCACCCGCATCTTCCCGGGGCAGGGGACAGGGAGTGAAGGGAGACCCCTGGAGCCCAGAACCGAGAGCCGGCTCTGGACCGCAGGCCCCTTGCCCTGGTCAGTGTACCCCGAGTTCTCAGCACCAGGGGCTGGGACTGCCTGGCTCCCCGGGAGCCCAGCTGTGGGTGGGGTCTAGACAGACCTGCTGGCCCAGGCTTAATGTTTAACTAGCCCCAGCCTTGGGTCCACCGCGCTGACACTGGTGCCTGCCGACCCAACTTGTGCAGGAGGTGGGATCCCTGGGAGGGGAGCCCCAGCCCACTTGCCCACCTGCTGTAGAAGCTGCTGGAACTTCCTCCAAGGGATACCTACAGCCAACGGGCTGTGAGTATCGTTACCAGGGAAACCAAGTCAGGCCAGCTGAAGTCTGGAGGACAGCCTGGGATGTCACCCTCCTGTGGGTGGGGGGGGCTGGGCCAAGGGGACCAGTCCTGGTCGTCCAAGATACCCCCAGCCCCACCTCCCCAGGCATGATTGACGGTCCTGTTGGGTCTCTCTGTGGCTCCCCAGGCTCTGCTGCTGAGTGACTGGGGCCAGTGTCCCAGGCCTTGAGACTCCCCAGCGTGGCGGTGCCTCACCTTTCTGCATCCAGAGAGGAGACTGAGGCTGAGAGGGCCACCGCCCTCCAGTGCCCAGCATCAGGGTGGGAGCCACGGCTGTGTGTGCAGGACGCTGAGGTCTGGGCCCCCAATTAGAAGCGGCCTCCCTGCTGCAGTCCCAGGCCCCCCCGTCCCTGGCAGCGGCGGCTACAGGAGTGCCCCACCTGGTTTCTGTTTGCGAGGCCAGTGAGCCCGGCAGACCCCATCCCAGGTTTCCCCACCCCAGCAGCCCCTCTCTGTGACAGGACGGGCTAGAAGGTAGATGTGGGGGGGAGCGACTGGATCTGGGCCGTCTCCCAGCCGGGCTTTCTAGGGCTGTAGGATGTCGTGATGGGCTTTGAGTGGTGGCTCTGAGTGGCAGCCCTGAGGGGATGAGACAGACCAGGGCCCCACCCTCTGTGGCTCCCAGGCTGGGTGAGAGGCTTGCTCTGGGTCAGCTTGAGGCCAGAAGCAGGGCTTGGAGGGCTGCCCGATCCTGCCCAGGAGAGCTCTACGCTCTCAGGACAAGGGACAGTTTCCGTGCAGAAAGCTGGCCTGGGCCTGGGCACTGGACTCTGGGGAATGGGTGGGGCGAGGGAGTTCCCATAAGTGTCAGGCCTGTTTGTCTTCCTGGTTCTGATCCCTGACGCAGGGGAGGCAGGGCCTGCCCAGAACAATGGCCGGAGCCTGGCTTGGCCAGCTCTGGGGTGGGGGCGGGGTGGCCAAGACGGCACCACTTCTGGGCAGGGGCTGAGTCAGACCCTCCGAGACCCTTTTCTTCCTCTGCTTCCTTCCCAGATGCAGCTGCCTGTCCTGGGAGCCTGGACTGTGCCCTGAAGAGGAGGGCACGGTGCCCCCCGGGTGCACATGTCTGTGGGCCCTGCCTCCAGCCCTTCCAGGAGGATCGGCAGGGGCTCTGTGTGCCCAGGATGCGCCAGCCTCTGGGTATGGCCCCCTGCCCCCCGGTACATTTGCTCCCTTCCTCGGCGCTCGGGGGTCCTGCACCTTGTGGGATGCCAGGACTCGCCAGTCTCCCTCCAAGTGGACTGGTGGCCCTTTCCAGATGGCACCAGTGTGGAGTTGGGCAGTGGGCTGGGGCCTGGGGCAGTCACCCTTCCCAGGGCCACCGGTACCCAGCATGAAGTGCCAGGGTGACCCCAGGAGAGACAAGGTCAGCGTTCCCCAGGCCTGAGTCTCCGCAGAGTCAGGCAGCCACCTCTCCACCCGCCGAGATGCCTCTGCTCTTTGCCCAGTGCCCCTTCTCTCTCCATCACGCACTCGTCCTGTCTGCTTGAGTGCCCTGGTGCTGCCCTGACCCAGCATCTGTTGGGATGGTGCCAGCCAGAGTGACTCCAGGTGTAATGGGGCATTACAGAGGGTATTGTGGGGGCTGAAGAGTTGGACAGGGTTGGGGGGGCTTCCTGGAGGAGCACGTCCCTGGCAACGAGTTGGGGGGTGGGCACTGAAGCCACGTGGTCTGCTCTGCGGGTGCTGAGTGTCAGAGTCTACTTGGCACCTCTGTCTGGGACGGCGAGGCCCATCCATAGCCCTGCCCCTGCAGCTGCCCTCCCTTCCTCCTGGTGCCCAGGCAGGGGTGGGGTTAGGACGGGGCTTCTCTGCACCCCCTGGGGAGTCCTGCCCCCTTGGCCGAGGCCCATGTGGCCCGGGTGATGCACTGTCCCTGCGTTCCTCCCGCCACTTTGTGGGAGGCGGGTGGGGAGAGGGCCGGCGCCCCTGTCCTGGCCTCTGCGTGTTACCCTAGCACTTGCCCCCTGCCTGCTTGCCTGGGAACTGCCGCACACACAGTTGCTTCAGTTCTCACCATGGCAACTAGGATGGCCAGGGCCCGCGGGCTGGCACCTGGTCCTCTGGCTCCGGGGGCCTAGGAGGAGCCTGTGGGGAGGAGACCCAGGCCTGGGGACTGGCTGGTGGATGGGCCTTCCCGCTGTCTCTGGGAAGGCCACCTGTAGCTGGTGTTGCCAGGGAGGGCCCAGGGCCTCTCCAGCTGATGGCCCCTCTCCCTCGCCAGGAGAGGGCTTGCACCAGCCCAGACTGGAAGAGGAGATCGACTTCCTGGCCCAGGAGCTAGCCCGGCAGGAGGCGGGGCGCCCTGGGCTCAAGGCCCCATCCCAGCTTGAGGGACAACAGCGGCCCCCGGAGGCGGGTGAGACCCTGACCCGCGCATCTGTCTGGCTCCCCACACCCTTGATCCCAGCCCGGTTTTGCTGTGCTAACTTGCCATCTCCCTGCAGCGGCCACCCTTGGGCTTTCAGAGCGAGGCCAGGGACTCGGCCTGGGCCTCCCCTCCACGCGGGGAGCCCCGGCGCCCACACCCCGCCCCTCCCTGGGCCCCGCCGTGTCGTCTGGGCCTGTGCACATGTCCCCACTGGAGCCGCGGGGCGGGCACGGTGACGGCCTCACCCTCGGTAGGTCCGGCCGGGCGGGGTGGCGGGATCCTGCCCCGAAGGCTGCCCTGACCGCACCCCCTCCCTGCAGTGCTGATCCTGGCATGCTGCGTGGCTGGCGCAGCCGCGCTGGCGGTGGCGGCTCTCTTCTGGTGGCGGTGAGCGCGGGGCGGGGTGGGGCCGGACAGGTGGGAGGGGCTAAAGGGGTGGGGCTGGTCTAAAGGGGCGGGGCTGGGGAGGGTGGTGACCCCGAAGGTCTCTTCGTTCCCCGCAGGCTGCAGCGAGACATCCGCCTGACCCAGAAGGCCGACTACACGGCCCCGCAGGCGCCCAGCTCCCCAGCTCCGCCGGGGATCTCGGTGCGTGGCCCCGCCCCTCGCCTCCCCGCCCCTTCCCGCCCCTCCCCGCCCCTCCTTCTTGGGCCTGACCCTCCCGCCCCACCCCCCCACCCCCCGCAGCCCGGGGACCAGCGGCTGGCGCACAGTGCGGAGATGTACCACTACCAACATCAGAGGCAGCAGATGCGATGCCTGGAGCGGTAAGACGCCCCGCCCAGCGCTGCCCACCCACCCACTCCAGGGCCTGCTGCCGCCTCCTCAGCCCTGCCCACCTCCACCCCGGCCTGCCGCCGCCCCTGCCCTCTACCCTGGGCCACGGGCACCTGCAGGGTGAGGGAACACCCAGCGATCCTGCCCCCCACCCAGGCATAAAGAGCCGCCCAAGGAGTTGGACTCCGCCTCCTCCGACGAGGAGAACGAAGACGGCGACTTCACGGTGTACGAGTGCCCGGGCCTGGCCCCAGTGAGTGCGGGGCTGGGGGGTGGGGGTGCGGGGCTGGGGGGTGGGGGGTGCGGGCCGGGGAAGGGGTGCAGGGGGAGGTGGAGGGGGATCCCTCCCTTGCTCTGGGCCCACCTAACGCCAACGTTCGCAGACGGGAGAGATGGAGGTTCGGAACCCATTGTTTGACCATGCCTCGCTGTCCGCGCCCCCGCTGCAGTGACCTGAAGGCTGACGCCCACCCTCTCGCCCACCCTCTCGAGGACGTGATCCACACTGGTGGGGAGGAACAGGGGGCCCGGCCTTTCCCATGAAAGCGAGGGTGTCCTGATGCGCGCCTGCTGTGGCTGGGGCCTCAGCGGCTAGGAAGCCCTCTCGGGGCAGACTCCTGCCTGACTGTGCCCCCTTGTTGCACCTGTCCCAAGTGTGGAACCCCCCCAATCAAGGGGAGGAGGAGAACCCTAGAGACCAGGCATGGATTGGTAAGACTGGAGACAAGCCAATTAAAGCACATTTCAAAGCTTTGGCTGAGTGTGTTAGAGACTGACCTCCCCCCAGCAGGGGGCCGTGGTGGGTGGACCCTGGAGTGGGTCCCCGGGCCTCTGCGGCACCCCAGCCTGGGAAGACCCTGTCTTCCTGCTGCTTGCTGGGGAAGAGGGCCGCGGAAGGGAGAGTATGGGTGCATGGCCAGGCCAGTTTAGAGTTAGCGCTTTTCCCTCAAACACCCCATCCTGTGTACGATGAAAAGGGCTGGGAGTGGGCACTGCAGATGCTGGCCAGTGGGCACTGAGGCCTTCGTTTCTGCCCTGCCTCCGCTGGGAGGGATGGGCTGCACACCTTGTCTCTGGGCTTATTGCGGGACCACGTGGACTCCCGGGCCCCTGTATGCCAGGCATAGGAACCTAGGCTACACACAGGCGTGTAGACCAGGGTGGACGCTGAGGCGACAGAGGTGGTGGGGTCCCTGAATGTTAGGAGGTACCTCTCAGTCGACCCCAGCCCCCTGCCGAGAAGCAGGAAAGCCAGTGGAGGGGAAGGTGACCTTCAGCTGAAGCCCCAGAGTGGGGTCCAAGGTTTGTGCTCAGAAGTGACGAGCAGACTGGGCTGGGAGGAGGGGCTTCTGGGGTCCAGGGAGCAGTGGGGGCCTAGTGCAGACAGGATGGGGTTCAGGCTGGGGAGGAAGGGTGGGTGGGGTTCAGAAGCCCCTTAGTGAGTCCTCAGGGCGGGGTCCCGAGGTTGCTGGACCTCTGGCTCCTGGTGCGGCCGCCCTGCAGGGGGTGGGCATGGCCCGCTTGGGGCAGTCTGGTCCCTCAGGTGGGGCTGGGCAGTGGAAGCCGGGTTGGCCCTTCTTAGACCTAGAGGCTCTCCTAAAGCAGTGTGTCTCTGGGGCTATGGCCGGCTATGGCCTTGGGCGGGCCCCCAGCGGGAAGCCACGGTGTCCCTCTGGTGCGCTGGTGTGGGAGATGGAAGGGGGTGGGGACAGGGAGCTGGCAATGAGCGCAAGGTGGCATGTGGGCAAGGCATGGAGGACCCCTGTCCCCTGCTACTTAGTCTGTGTCATGAGGGGGAACAGCCACAAAGAAAACTGCGGGGCAGAGAGGTTAAGGCCTCCCTTAAGGGTAAAGGCCAGTCACCGGCTGAACCCTGCAGACCCAGGACTGAAGGTTGCCCTGGAGCCCTGGGCTCGGTCTGTGGATTCCTGCAGCCCCTGCAGCCTCGTGGTGCTCTGACCTGGGCAGAGGGTGGCCACCCACATGCCCCGCTGGACCACTGACTCCCTCCGGACAGCAGTGTCTAGGCGGGGCTGAGGAAACACCCAGCTGCAGCCCAAGGGGCGCCTTGGGGCCAGAGGGCCAGAGCACACCTGTCTACTCCCAGGGCTGGCTCAGCCCAGCCAAGAGGGGCCACGGGCTCGGAGCGCCCCCTGGTGGCAGAGCTCGGCCGCGGGCGGGGACGAGGGCAGCAGGGGGAGCCTGCGCCGCTTTTCTCCAGGGAGAGTGTGAGGCCAGGGCTTTTGGGAGCCCCTTGGGGAAGAGGGGTGCACAGAGGCTGGCAGTTGGCCAAGGGGGCCCCAGGTCGGGTGCAGCTGCAGGGGCAGCAGTCACAGCAGGTGGCTGCCTTCAGCCTCACTGCGGACCACCCAAGGCCACCAGCCCCTCCAGCCCTCCTGCCCTTCCCGGCCACATCCCATCCAGGGGGAGCTCCAGGACCTGCCGGGCCCCTCCAGGGCCCTGCGCACCACAGCCTGCCCCGGCTTAGCCCCGGGTGCCACTGGAGCGGCAGAGGTGTGTGTGCAGGACAGGGGCTCCAGACCCGCCCACCTCCAGGCTGTCGAGGGCTTGGTTCGAGCAGCGATTGCAGGAGTTTGGCTGCTCTGCTTGAGCTTGCCGGGGCCAGTGGCGGGAGCGGGCACTGGGCTCCGTGGGGCCAAGAGCCCGGTGAGTGGGCTGAGGGGCCCGGTCCCAGCCCCTGGTCCCTCTTCCCTGACTAGCGGCTGACCCTGGTTTCACTGAAAAGGCCTCTGGAAGGGGGAGCCTCTTCCCTTGGGCCCTGGAGACCAGTTAGGGGCCCTCCAGGCAGGTCCCCCCGGTAGGCTGGCCCTGGAGCAGCGCCACATGCGGCTGGGCTGCGGGGTTGACCACATGTTCCAGGTCCAAGGTGCTCATGGGCGGCTGAGCCGGTGGTGAGTGCTTGCCTGCACCCCGTTGACTCTGGGGCCTGGCACCGAGCTGGCAGGAGGCCCCGCTTTCTCTTTGACTCAGGCTCACCCGGCTCTTTATTTTTTCCTCTGAGAATCTCTCATTCTGACCCATTTCTGGGCCAAATCCTGAGCCCCGTTTCCCAGCAAGCAGGTTCTCACAAGTGGGGCCCCAGCTGCCCCCCGAGCGGGTAGGCGTGCAGGAGGCCCCGGGGAGCATCCCAGTCGAGGGTGGGGGCGGCTCCTGCGAGTCCACCCAGGAAGGGAGTGGGCTGCGGGTGTGGCTGGGGCCTCTGGCAGAGCCCCCACCACCTGGCAGTGCAAACAGGAAGGGCAGAGGCCCTGGCAGCTAGGAGCCAGGTCACCAGCGGTCTGTGGGGGTGTCGGCTCCTTCCTGCCCTCCCCTGCTGCCCTCAGGGCGCCTGCCACAGGCGGAGGGGGTAGGGTCCTCGGGGGTGCCGGCCACCCTCTGCTCTGGCCAGCCCGATGCCACATCCACCCCTCGGGCCTCCAGATGGTTTCTGACAGTTCCCACAGCCCTCTCCCCACGCCCCCCACCCCCCAGTGTTGCACAAGAGCCTCGCCACCACCGTTGAGAGCCTTTGCTGGGGGTGAGGAGCCTCAGAGGGGCCAGACTGCCCCCTTCTCCCAGACCGGCCTCTGTCTCCCCCATGGGTGTGCTGATGGCTCCTCAGTTCCCGTCCTGGACACAGTCTGGTCCTCACCGGGAGACGAGAGCGGGGACAGGCCCGTAGTCCGAGGAGCCCAAGAGTGGACAGGGGGATGGGCGGCCCCCAGGACATCACGAGTGGCAGGCCTGGTGAAGGTTCCAGGCTGGAGTCCCTTCCACGGCACCCAACCTGCATCCTCCAAGAACCAGGCCAACCTGAGGCCCTCAGGACGCTAGCGCCAGGGCTGGGCCTTGCTGGCCACATCCGGCTGGGGCGAAGGAAGCTGGTGACCAAGAGCAGAGCGGGCTGGAGCCAGGGCAAAAGGGGAAGGAACTGGACCTCCACGCCTGGGCCCCAGGACTGGCGGACGGCGGGTGGG
The DNA here is from genome assembly GCF_023091745.1 of Budorcas taxicolor. Classification (NCBI taxonomy): domain Eukaryota; kingdom Metazoa; phylum Chordata; class Mammalia; order Artiodactyla; family Bovidae; genus Budorcas; species Budorcas taxicolor. Next base: position 165,210,887 of record NC_068920.1, on the reverse strand, counting down.
GAGAGGGCCTCTGGACTTCGGCCTTCCTTTTCCTGGAACAGGTGCCCACGTCAGGGACACAGCGACTCCTTCCCTTTCCAGCCTGGAAACCCCCTCCGTACTCCCCCACCCTGGGCTGTGGAGCCTGGAGGAAGAAACCCGGAGCCCCCAAGGGCAGCGTCCCAGCCCAGGTTCCTGCGTCTCTTCCTGGCCTGGCCAGACCCAAAGCCACCCAGGTTGGGGCTCCTGCAGACCGATGCCCTTGGTGGGGAAGGAAGGCGTGGCAGCCCCACAGCCCACCGGAGCCAGGCCCAGCCTGGTGCTGTCCACTGAGGGCGTGCGCTGGGGCCCTGTGTGGGCCCTGTGACAGAGCCCCTCCCAGGGAATCCAGGTTCTGGGACACAGGTGTCCTCAAGGCAGCAGGGCTAGGCGGCATGAAGAGGCCTGGCTAGAAGCAACGCGCTCGGGAGGAACCTCAGCCTCCCAGGTGGAGCTGAGCGCAGCGTGTCTGTAGCCAGAGGGTCTAGGGGCCCACCTCGGAGCTGAGAGGGGGGAGCGGGGGAAGTGGGTGATGACACAGCGCCGGGGGAGGCGGCGGCCCGCGCTCGGCAGCCCCGGGGAAGCACGCCTGCTCTCCGTGGCACCCCTGGCAGGGCAGTGGGCGGCCACTGAGTCCTCGATGTCAGGGTTGCCCTTTCCGGGTGGGGGCCATCTCTACTTGTGATGGCCTCCCTGTCTCTGAGGCCAGGCAGGCCCTCTCCTCCTGGGCCAGCTGGCGGGTCATCTCCAGGCCTTTCCAGAGGCCGGCAGGGGTTGGGGACATGGTCCTGGACCCCGGCTGGGTGCCCTTCCGGGAGCCGTCACCACCCCCCCCAGCAGGCAGGGGCCTCTCGGGGGAGGCGGTGTTTGGATGCTGGTGGTGTCAAAGGTCACTGGGGGCGGGACGGGAGCGGGAAGATACTCTGGTGGCCTTCCTCCGGAGCAGACGAAAGGAGAGTGTTTCTAGGCGGCGCCCAGCGCGGGGGAGCAGCTGTGGTTTCAGGGCGTTCCCGCGGAGTGGCAGCTGTGATTTGAGGAGCCGTGAATGCAGAATGCTGGTGAGTCTCTGGCCTTGGGGGAGGCCTGGGCTGGGAGCCCGGGGCCCATGATGAGCTGGAGGACACAGCCTCTCTTCCCGTGTCCCCTGCAGGGCTCAGCCCCACTCCGAGCCTCCGGGCTCTGGGGGCCCTGTCCGTGGCGGCCCTTCTCTCTGCTGTCTGGCTCTGGTGGCGGCTCGGGGCAGCCCCCGGGGGAGCCCCGGCCCCACAGCCCACGATCACCATCCTCGTCTGGCACTGGCCATTTGCCAGCCATCCTCCAGAGCTGCCTGGGGACACCTGCGCCAGGTATGGGGTTGCCCGCTGCCGCCTGACCGCCAACCGCAGCCTGCTGGCCAGCGCCGACGCCGTGGTCTTCCACCACCGAGAGCTGCAGGCCCAGCGGGCCCGCCTGCCCCTGTCTGAGCGGCCGCGGGGCCAGCCCTGGGTGTGGGCCTCCATGGAGTCGCCCAGCCACACCCGCGGCCTCGGCCGCCTCCGAGGGGTCTTCAACTGGGTGCTGAGCTACCGGCGTGACTCGGACATCTTCGTGCCCTACGGCCGCCTGGAGCCCCGTGAGGGGCCTGCACCTCCTCTGCCGGCCAAGCGTGGGATGGCCGCGTGGGTGGTCAGCAACTTCCAGAAGCGGCAGCGGCGTGTGCAGCTGTACCGGCAGCTGGCGCCGCACCTGCGGGTGGACGTGTTCGGCCGCGCAACTGGGCAGCCCCTGTGTGCTGGTTGCCTGCTGCGCGCTGTGGCCAGCTACCGCTTCTACCTGGCCTTTGAGAACTCCGAGCACCGGGACTACATCACCGAGAAGTTCTGGCGCAACGCGCTGCTGGCCGGCACTGTGCCCGTGGCCTTGGGCCCCCCGAGGGCTGCCTACGAGGCTGTCGCCCCGCCTGACGCCTTCGTGCATGTAGACGACTTTGGCTCGGCCCGCGAGCTGGCCGCCTTCCTCACCGGCATGAACGAGAGCTGCTATCGGCGCTACTTCGCGTGGCGAGACCAGTTCCGCGTGCGGCTGTTCAGCGACTGGCGGGAGCGCTTCTGTGCCATCTGTGCCCGGTTCCCCCAGCTGCCCCGTGGCCAGGTCTACCAGGACCTTGAGGGCTGGTTCCAGGCCTGAGCTCTGCCCGTGGAGGGGGGGAAGGGGAGGGTGGCTGGGGAGCTGGACACGTGGGTAGAGGGCTGGGTGTTGAAATCAAACCACCGGCATCCGACCCGACCCCCATAGGCAACGGCCGGGCAGATGTGGAGGCTGGGGTGGGGGACTGGGAAGCAGGGCTCGTCTGGGCAGCCTGCCTGGAGAAGGAGGCTGCTGGACATTGGAGTCACTCTGTGGAGGCAGAGGCGAGAGCAGGGAGGGAGGGACGGAATACAGGGTGCTCAGGTCCGTCAGGTGGACGGCCACACAGGCCCTCCGTCCCCACCTCGATCATATCTGAGAGGAGCGGGGGCTGAGAGAGGCTGGAGGCAGGGCCCTCGGGGCTGCAGACATGCCTCCTGAGGTCTGTGGGGGCAAAAGCCGGGCCCCTGACTCAGAGCTGGGGTCTCTTTGTCCCGGATGTGCAGTCTGGAGCCCGGCGTGCCACCCAGCCTGTTGTGCCCTGGGGAGGGGACACCAACCAATAAAGACACGAGCAGAGCACGCGTGGACTCTGCCTCCCCTGCGCCCCTGCCACCCAGGCCTCCTGTCCTGGCTGGATCCTGCCCCCTGCCCCCCAGGCTGGTCCTCCCGGCCTCCATCGCTGCACTGAAAGGCTCTGCAGCAGAGAGCCCGTCCTGACGGCCCCCACCCCGAAAGGCCCAGGGGCGGGGAGCAGAGGCCCAGCTCAGAAACGCGGCTGGGGGATGTGTACAAGGCGCCCTGGGACTTCATTCTCAGGCTGTGGGCATCCAGGGTGTGACGAGGCCTGGTTAGATGTGGGCACCCTGTCACTGGTGGCAGCGTGGGCATGGGGGAGCACCAGGTTCCTGCTGCACCAGGGGGTCCTGGTGTGCAGGGGAGGGGGGTGGGGGCTGGCGCTGAGCCTCTGGGTGGCGCTGCCAGGGCCCCAGGTGGGTGGGAGGCAGGTGGAAGCAGGAAGCTGCTGCCCTCCCCCTTGGCAGTGGCTTCCTGTCCTGACCTAGCCCCACGTTCTGATAGAGAAGGAAGTGTTCTCAGGCTGCGGGTGGAGGGAGGGGAGGAGGGGGGCAGGAGAGGGGGATGGATCCCCACCCCCTCCTGCCTGGCGCTCAGGTTAGAGCCTTCTCTGTGTAGCGCAGACTCAATACCACTTGGTTTGCCCCTCCCATTCACAAATTGGGAAACTGAGGTTAGGAGGAGCCCAGAGAAGCGCAAGGCATGACGCTTCTTGCATCAGGGGCGGGCCTGCCCTCTGCTGGCCTCCCTGGGAATGGGCCTCCCCACCAGGCTCAGCCCCCGCCAGGAGCTGCCCCAAGCCTGTGGGTGCACTGGCCCCAGAGACCCCATACAGAGGCCACAGTCACCTGCACCCACAGGGAGAGAAAGCAGCCCCTCACAGAGGGCGCAGCCTCAGCCTCCCCAGACACCAGCCTGCCTCGCCTGCACAGGGCGGTTCTCTGGGTCCCTTCTCCCCCTGGCTGAGCCCAGGGAGCTGCAGCCCCCACGGAGCCCAGCCAGGGCCGCCCTGCCACGTGGTCACCAAGTGGCTCATTCACAAGGAGCACAGGGAAGTCTTACAGGGGAAGGACAGCGGCCCTGCTGCCCTTCTCGCCCCCCAAGGTGCAGGTGAGGTTGCCCCCAGTCTGGCAGGAAAGCCAACTTTTTGAGCCTTTAGAGACATGCCCACCTGCACAGATAGGACCCGCATCCGAGGCTGCGCGCCCCCTCCCCAGGTATGGGTGACTCTCCCCCTCCAGCCCCCGAGTGCCCCGCGCGCTGGGATCTGGCTCTCAGGTTCAGATGAAATTCCTTGCATCGTCAGGCAGCCAGAGGTGGGGACCTGGTGAGGGGCGAGCAGCCCCCAGCATCCCCCGGGGGCCACGGGCCAGGGCCAGGGTCGACCTCGGAGCGCCTCTAAGGGAGGACTATTTCAGGGGGCCCGGGTGCTGCGCCTCGGCTCGGCGCCCCTGGGAGAAGAGCGCCCTGGGCGGGGGTCTCGGTGTACGTCTGGCCCTTGTGCGCACCACCTCAACGCCTAGCGGGAGGCGGGCAACCAGAAAGCCTCTCGTGGCGGGTCACAGCTCCGGGAACCGCCCAAACGCCGGTGGGCAGGCGACCCGGGTCGGGCGGCGTGCGGCGGGCACCCGCCGGCCCCTTTAAGCGGGGGCGGCGCGGGCGGGGGGCGGAGCCAGCGCCGAGCCGGTCCCGGAGGCTCGAGACCCCGCCCCGCGCGGGCGATGCCGAGCGGCGCGGCGGGCGGCCGGCGGCGCGGCGCGCAGAGGAGCGGGCGGCGGGGCGCGGCGGGCGGCGGGCGGCGGGCGGCGGGGCGCGCAGAGGAGCGGGCCGCGGCGCGGAGGCGGCGGAGCGCGGCCCCGCCATGGGCTTCCTGCACCAGCTGCAGCTGCTGCTCTGGAAGAACGTGACGCTGAAGCGCCGGAGCCCGGTGAGCGACCCCCCCTCGCCGCGGGCCGGCGGGAGCCGGAGGCTGCGCGCACCGGGGCCGGCGGCGCGCTCCCCGCGCGCACGTGCGGCGGCCCGGCCGGGCGCGCGCGGACCCCAGGCGGGCGGGGCGGCGGGTGGTCGCCCCTTCCACGCCTGCCCTCGCCCCGGCCTCCGGAGAGGGGGCTCGGCTGGACCCGGCCCGCCGCCCGCGTCCGCTGACAGTCGTGGAGCTCGGCTGAGTCACGGGGCGGGCGCCCTCCGCAACGCGCTCTCCCGGGCCAGCCTCAGGGCTGGAAGGTGGCCCGGGCCCCTGGGGGAGCGGGAGGCCCTGCTTCCCCCGGCAGAGGACCGGCTGGAGGTCTGGGTCCGGCTCAGAGGCGCTGCGGTCTCTGGGCCCAGCCCTGGCGCCCCTGCAGGGACCCTATCCCTCCTCCGGGCGCAGCCCTCTGTCCTTGGACAGGCGCCTCTCCTCGCGCACATCCACCGGCCCTCGCTCACGGGCTCGCGCCGCGTCCGCGCTGTGCCTGCCTCGGCCACCCAGGCCCTGCTGCACCCTTTTGTCCTTCGGGGCCCTCCTCCCTGAAGCGCTCCACTCTCCGCTCCCCAAACCCGGCCTCCCCCCCCCCCCCCACTGGGTCCTGTGACTACCATGCTCCCCAGCTCTCTGCCCTGTGCTTGAGGGTGCAGGGCACAGCAGCTGTCAGGGGCTGAAGCGCCAGTGAGGAGAGGGGCTGGGGTGGTATGGGTGTCATCACTGCCACTGCTCCAGCCTTGGGAAGGGCAGGGGCATCTGCTGGCCTGCCCAGCTGGCACCAGCCACATCGCAGCGAGGCCTGGGCAGCTCGGGTTCTTGACAGGACACGGGATTTTCCAGGATGGGGCTCAGGGCAGGTTGGGGTCTGGAGATGGAACCTGAGGTGGAGGCATCCTCTCGCCCCTCTGGAGTTGGGGGGCTCCTGTCCCACCTGGCCCCAGGGCCCCTTGAGCCGACCTGCTCCTGCCTGGGCCCCTCCCTGAGAGGGGTTTCAAAGTGCACAGTGGGAAACCCAGACCTGCAGATGGGCAGGGTAGCCGTCATCACCCTGGCCTGGCAGGATTCCCCTGGGCACCTGGCCCTGGCAGGGAGCCAGGCTTGTGTTCGCTCGCTGCCCGTGGCGCCCGGGGCTGGCTGGCGCTGGGCTCGGGGATCAGACCTGCAGCCTCTGGTGCTGCCTCCTGCGCTGCAGGGTTTGGGTCACCGGGGCCAGCAGGGCGGGGCCCTGGGGAGGGATTGAGACTGGACATGGGCATGCGTCGGTGTCAGCCCTCGAGTTCCTGGCAGGGAGGATGGGAGCTGGGAGCAAGGCTCCCGTGAGGGCCCCAGCATCTCCTGGGGACCCCAAGGCTCAGGGAAGTGGGCACCTGGCAAGCAGGGGGGAGCAGCCCCCGCATGTCAGGTTGGGCCTCCCCAGAGCCTTCCTTGCCCTGCCCCATGGTGCCCCCAGGGATGGCTGAGCTTGTGGAGGTCCTTGGCTGTGGCCACAGCACAGCAGGAATTCTTCCTCCAGGGTGGCTGAGGCCTCGCTGGGCTCACGCCGGGGGCTGGGGCAGGCTAGGTGGCGGGCACACTCCTCCACTTTTCTGGGAGGGTCTTGGGCGTCACAGTCGGCTCCCTGGACTTGGCCAGCAGAGGGTCTGCCTGCGTGCTGCACACCTCGGTGAGGGTGCATATGTGCCCTGGGGGAAGCCTGGTCTGGGGGGTCGGAACCAAGGATCTCTGTGCCCGGCTTGCTCCCTCTTCCCAAGCTTTGCGCCTCGGTTTCTCCATTTGTCGGTGTGGACCTCGGTCTGGATACCGGTCTGTCCTGGGGCTTCTGGCTGCTCCTGGTGGGGGGACCAGGTCCCTGGAGTCGGGGGCAGCGCCTCCGTCCTCAGGCCTCACCTGTTCTCTTCTGGACTCAGTGGGAGGGGCCTGGAGGGGACACACGGGGCCCTGGCCCGTCTCCAGGGACAGGGGTCTGACCGCCTTGTAGGCCGCTGGGTGGGGCACCCAGGTGGGGCTGACCCTGCACTGCCTGCCGTAACCAGATGCCCCTCTGGCCACCCGCCCGCCAAGCAGGCCTCCCTCCTCCCAGCAGCTCCTGTGTGGCCGTTGCTATAGCAATGAGGAGGCAGCGGGCCTGTTGCTGCAGTTACTCGCGGAGGTGCCCGGAGGCAGGGCGGGGGTGGGTGGGGCCGGCTCAGCGGCCGTGACCCCTGCCACTCGGTGTGCACACGGCAGGCACCTGTCCTGGTCCACATGCCTCCTGGTCTGGCCCCGGGCTGGCTGTTGGCTCAGGGTGGGGGTGGAGGCTGGCACGGGCTGGGGCGGGCGTGGGGCGCAGACACATGGCAGGGTGTTCCACACCACAGAGCCCTATTGTCAGCCCAGTAAACACAGCAGCATCTGGCCCCGCCCTGGGGGACCAGGGCTTGGGCCCTGGGCCAGAGAGAGCGCTGCTGGGTCAGCACTCTGAAGTCAGTTTGGGATGGGGGTGAGGCTGAAGGAACCTTGGTGCCTCTGCAGAAGCTTAGTAGGGGTAGGGGTCAGGACGTGCCCTCGGGTGGGCCAGGGGCCCCCAAAGAGCAGCCAGCCCAAGGTCCACCTCCCCCTTCCATTGTGCCCTCCCTGAGCCAGGAGGGGTGCAGGCGGGAATGGAGGGAAGTCTGGACCCCGAGCACTTCTTTACCGCTCCAGGCAGGTCCCAGCAGGGCTCACCTCGGTGCTCAGCCTGTAGCCGAGTTGCGCTGGGAACCCTGATCAGAGGCCCCAGGCAGGCAGGGCTGCGCCCACCCGAGCCACCTGGGGGGTGGGGTGGGCCAGGGCAGGAGGCACCTGCGTCTCAGGGTCGAGGGTGGCTGTCAGACCCCTGACCAGGTCTTCCCGGAGGCTCAGGGCCCAGGGGTACAGCCAGGCCCTCCCCCCACCCAGGCCTCACCTTCTTAGGCCTTTGCGGGGGTGGGGGGGGGGTGGAGATTGATGCCACTACAGCTGCAGGGAGGAGGGCTGACTCCGGGGACGGTCGGAGTCACAGCCCAGAGCAGACACTCCTGGATCCTCTGAGATCTTGCCCAGGCAGCCCTGCAGGCAGGCAAGGAGCTGGGCGGTGCGTGGGTCAGCATGGACCGCCCGCTGCCTGATTCGCCCTTGCCAGACTCCAGCGAGGTGCACCTGGACTGGGTGTGGGGACCCGGCTCGCTTGAACCAGAGAACGCTGACCCTCTCCCCTCAAAGAGGCTCCGGAAGGGAGGGGCTGCGATTTCCGTGGGCTCGGGGGGCCTGGGTGGACCTGTGGCCCATGGCAGGGCACGCAGGGTTCGGTGGGGCTGGGCTGGCCCTGGGAGGGGTGGGTGTCTGTCTGTGAGGGAGAGGAGGGTTTGGGTGTGTCCTGTCCAGCCCTGGGCAGGTGGCCTCACTCCGCCCGCCCTTTCCAGTGGGTCTTGGCCTTCGAGATCTTCATCCCGCTCGTCCTGTTTTTCATCCTGCTGGGGCTTCGGCAGAAGAAGCCCACCATCTCTGTGAAGGAAGGTGAGGGGCTCCTGGGGGCCCGGCTGGGAGGGGCGGGCAGGCGGCCCTCACGGCGTCGCGCACACTCGTCGGCGTGCACACAGCTGCTCCCGGCACAGGGGTGCCTGTCCCCCGGCGCGGTCCCACGCCCCGCGCCTGGCTGGGCTGGGGTGCCCGCGGCGCTGGGCCTCACTGTCTCCTCTGTTCTGTTCTGCCCCTCCTCCCCGCCCTGCATGGTTTCTGTCCTCCTCCCGGGCCTGCACACAGTCTGTAAGTGCGCGGTCCCCCCCCCGCCCCCCGGCTGGCCCGGGCATCCTCGGGAGCCCTGCGGGGCATCCTCGGGGGCCCTGCGGGGCATCCTCGGGGGCCCTGCGGGGCCTCCTGGTGAAGCTTGTGCCCTCCCCCGCCCCTCGCTTGCACTAACGGCGTCTCCTGGCCAGCTGGGTCCTGCAGGGCCCCTGCCTGCTGTCAGGAACAGCTGGCTTGGTGGGGTGGGGGTGGGGTGGTGGGAGGTCAAGGCTGGAGCCCCTGGACCTCAGTGGCTCCCCAGTCAGGCTCCCCGGTGTCATCCAGGGTGGGGTCGCCTGGCCCTGCTGTGCAGGGCTGCAGCACCTGGCCGCTGTCCACTCAGACCTAGTGGGCTCCTGCGTTCACTCTACTAACCAGCTGGCCAGAGAGGTCAGAGGTCACTGCCCAGTAGGGGCCCCCTGTGCTCCTGAACCCTGGGGGCAGTGCTGCCTCGTGTTCTTAGAGAAGCAGTCAGCGCTGGCCTTGTCTGGTGGAGGGAAGAGGGACGCTCTGGCAGTTGTGGGGAAGGGATGGTGAGATGCCCTTTGACCTCTGACCTGCCGGGGTCATCTGCACTAGAACAGTCAGCCGTCTGTTTCCCGTCTGCTGCCTGCAGCTGCTTTTCTTCCTGACTTTCTCTAAATCTCTCTTCTCGGCCTCTGTCTCTTCCCCTCCCCACCGACCGCGCCCCTCCCCGGCCCTGGGCCCTCTCGCCTGCCCCTCAGCCTTCTACACGGCGGCGCCCCTCACCTCCGCCGGCATCCTGCCGGTCATGCAGTCGCTGTGCCCCGACGGCCAGCGGGACGAGTTCGGCTTCCTTCAGTATGCCAACTCCACGTGAGTGCCCCGCCCCCGGCTGCCCCGCCCCCGGGCCTGGGCCCCGCCCCGCCCGGCTGCCCCGCCCCGCCCGGCTGCCCCGCCCTGGGCCTGGCGGCCTGCTGGTGACGGCCAGTGGTGCTTCAGGGTCACACAGCTGCTGGAGCGCCTCAACCGCGTGGTGGAGGAGGGCAACCTGTTTGACCCGGCGAGACCCAGCCTGGGCTCGGAGCTGGAGGCGCTGCGCCAGCACCTGGAGGCCCTCAGCGCCAGCCCGGACCCCTGGGACAGCCGCGCAGCCCGACCTGCAGGTGTGCCTGGGGGCGGAGCGGTGCCCGAGCCCGCGGTCAGCGGTCAGCGGGGTTTGAAGCCGGGCTCGGGCGCTTCCTGCCGCGGGCTCCACGCCCACACCCCCGCCCGGCGCTCACCAGGAGCCTGCTGCCCGTCACTGTGGCCAGCCACAGTGGGAGCTGCTGGGAGCTCAGCTCTGAGGCCCTTTGTGGCTCTCTGGCCCCGGGCAGGGCCGGCCTTCAGCCCTGTCCTTCTGCCTGTCCAGTGTCCTCCTTCTCTCTGGACTCGGTGGCCAGGGACCCGCGGGAGCTGTGGCGCTTCCTGACACAGAACCTGTCACTGCCCGATGGCGCGGCCCGGGCTCTGCTGGCTGCCCAGGTGGATCTGCCCGAGGTGAGGGCCGGGAGCCTCAGTGGGCACCTGCGTCTGCTCCTGGGAGCCCCCCGCCCTGGCCCTCCGCTGGCTCCCCTGGGGGTGCAGGGCTGGAGCCCCAGCAGCTGATCCATGACCCCCTCACGCTCAGGTCTATCGCCTGCTTTTTGGCCCTTCGCCTGGCTTGGACGGGGGTTCAGGGCCCCCCAGGAATCAGCAGCCCCTGTTCCAGATGGAGGTGAGGGGCACACGCTGCCTGCTTCTGGGTGGGTGAAGAGAGGCCTCCCATTGAGGGTGAGGGGGTCCCCAGGAGTTGGTGGTTGTCCCAGGGAGGCAGGGTGGGAATGCGTCTCTCTCCCGCCCCCTGCCCCCACTTGCTGTTGCAGGACCTGGGTGATCTCGGACCCGGCCCGCTGGGTGGGGCAGGGTGAGGCCCTGGGCCATGTGGGCCAGGCCTTTGGTATCCTCTTGGCTGAGGCTCCTTTCAGCCATTCCTCTGCACCCTGTCCCCAGGAGCTGCTGCTGGCCCCTGCCCTCCTGGAGCAGCTCACGTGCATGCCAGGCTCCAGGGAGCTGGGCCGGGTGCTCACTGTACCCCGGGGTCAGCAGACAGCGCTGCAGGGATACCGGGATGCGGTCTGCAGAGGGCAGGCTGCAGCACGTGCTCACCGTTTCGCGGGGCTGGCTGCTGAGCTCCGGAACCAACTAGATGCAGCCAAGATCGCCCAGCAGGTGAGGCCTGCCCGCCAGGCGGCCTGCAGCTCTGGCACCTGGGCGGGGGGTGGGGGTGTGCCAGGACTCCTCGGCGTCGCCGGGAGCGCCTGGGCCCGGGGCTCTGCCTGGCTGTCCTTGGGTCCCCTGCCTGGGCCTTCGATCCAGCCTGTCTCCCCGCCCCTAGTCAGCGCTCCTTGACCCCCAGGCTGCTCCCCTGCTTGCCTCCTGTGTCTCCTGCGGGTGTCCTCCCCGTTCCACGCTGACCTCAGCCTCCCGTGCAGAGCAGCCCCCAGACCCTGGGCCTGCGTCTGCCCACTCGCCCCGTTTCCCCTCAGCTGGGCCTGGACGCCCCCAGTGGCTCTGCTGCCCCACAGCAACCACCACCCCCACCGCGGCTGCAGGCGCTCCTGGAGGACCTGCTGGACGCCCAGAAGGTCCTGCGGGACGTGGACGTCCTCTCAGCCCTTGCCCTGCTGCTGCCTCAGGGCGCCTGCGCAGGCCGGGCTCCTGGGCCCGCAGCCAGTGGCCCTGGTGGGGTGGCCAACAGCACCGGGGCTGGGGCGGGCCCCAGCTCCAACAGCACGGCTGAGGAGGGGGCCCCGTCCGCTGCAGCCCCGGCCCCCTCGGACGCGCTGCAGGGCCAGTGCTCCGCTTTCGTGCAGCTCTGGGCCGGCCTGCAGCCCATCCTTTGTGGCAACAACCGGTAGGTGGGTGGCAGGGGCAGGGTGAGGAGGCCGGGGGTTGCTGGGCCTGCCCCCAGGCCTGGCTCTGATGCCCCCTCCCTGGTCCCGGTCCATGGACCCCTACTCCATGCCGACCGTTTGATGCCTGCACCCGCTTGGAAGCCCCGCGCGCACCCCTCCCTGCCGACGCCCCGTCCCACCTCGAGTCTCACCTGCTTGCCCCAGCACCATCGAGCCCGAGGCGCTGCGAAGGGGCAACATGAGCTCCCTGGGCTTCACGAGCAAGGAGCAGCGGAACCTGGGCCTCCTCGTGCACCTCATGACCAGCAACCCCAAGATCCTGTACGCGCCCGCGGGCTCTGAGGCAGACCGTGTCATCCTCAAGGTGTGCGCCTCAGGCTGCCCGTGTCCTCTGGGGCAGGAACTGAGGGAGCTGGGCAGAGGGTTCTGCAGGCTGGGGACGCCAGTGGTGGAGGGGGGCGGTGGCGGTTGGTAGAATTGGCACGAGAGGGGTGCAGCCCTGGCTTTTGAGAACTCCGGGGCTTGGCTCTCTGGGTGAGGGGACCTGGGAGCAAGTCCTAGGTGCAGGGGCACTTTGAAGGCTGCCTTGAGGATGCCCTGCCTGGCTGGTGTGGCAAAGGGTCCTGGCTGGCTGAGCACAGCCAGGGCTGGGCAGCACTGGTGAGGACAGAGGGGGGGCTGCAGGCAGAAACCCTCCAGAGCGTTGTCCGGGTGAGATTTGGGCAGGGCAGCTGCGTGGTTTGGGACCAGCTGAGAGCACGGTGTCCGTGGCCCTCCCAGGTTGCAGTCTGGAAGAAGTAGAAACCGGGGCTGGAGATGGCCCAGGAAGGGGAGGGGCTGTGGAGGGGGTCCCTAGGATGAGCATGGGGGGAGATGAGGGCCAAGTGTCAGGGCCACTGGGGACATATGTGGAGGGGTCCCACAAAGGGGCGGGGAAGACACCGCTGGTGGCAGGGAGTGGGGAGGCTGTGCTTTCCTGGGAGCCGGGCAGAGGGGGTCTCAGGGGAGGCGCTGAGCAGAGGCCTGGGAGGGAAGGCCTTGGAGCTTCCAGGGGCCATCTGGCCAGACCTAGATTGGTGGTTGGTGGGGACTGGCCAGTGGGTGGCCTCCAGCCAGGGAGCGAGGTCAGGAGTGAGAACCCCCCTTGCTGGCCGGGGTCCTTCCATGAGCCCCATGCTCTGCCCTCACGCTCTGCAGGCCAATGAGACCTTCGCCCTTGTCGGCAACGTGACTCACTATGCCCAGGTGTGGCTCAACATCTCAGCGGAGATCCGCGGCTACCTGGAGCAGGGAAGGCTGCAACAGCACCTGCGCTGGCTGCAGCAGGTGCTGGGGGGCTGGGCTGGGGTGGGTGTGGCAGGGGCCCACCTTGGCTAGCCCAGGCCACCCTCTGAACCGGTCTCCCCCTCCCCCAGTACGTGGCCGAGCTGCGGCAGCACCCGGAGGCCCTGAGCCTGTCTCCTGAGGAGCTGCCACCCGCCCTGCGCCAGGACAACTTCTCACTGCCCAACGGCTCGGTCCTCTTGCAGCAGCTGGACACCATCGACAATGCGGCCTGCGGCTGGATCCAGTTCATGTCCAAGGTGGGTGGGTAGGCCCCATGGGGTCCTGCGGGTGCCCAGGCCACCTCTCAGGACACTCCTCTCCTAGGTGAGTGTGGACATCTTCAAGGGTTTTCCAGATGAGGAGAGCATTGTCAACTACACCCTTAACCAGGCCTACCAGGATAATGTCACCGTATTCGCTAGTGAGCCAGCCCCCTGGGCAGGTCCCCAGCCCGGGTCCCCCGCCTCTCCCCTGCCCTAGACCTAGCCCACCGGCCGCGCCCCCACCCCTCGGCCCCGCCCTCCCTCTCCCTTCCTCGGCCCCGCCCCTCATCTCCCCTTCCTCTGCCCCGCCCCTCCTCCTGTCCCAGGTGTGATCTTCCAGACCCGCAAGGACGGTTCCTTGCCGCCCCACGTGCACTACAAGATCCGCCAGAATTCAAGCTTCACGGAGAAAACCAACGAGATCCGCCGGGCCTACTGGCGGCCGGGGCCCAACACCGGCGGCCGCTTCTACTTTCTATATGGCTTCGTTTGGATCCAGGGTGAGGGCCGACCCTGGGGCCGCGGCGGGGTGGGGGTGGGGGGCGGGGGGCGGGGCGCGGCCTCCGTGGACCACCATCCTCTTGCTCCTCCCACCCGCAGACATGATGGAGCGCGCCATCATCGACACCTTCGTGGGCCACGACGTGGTGGAGCCCGGCAACTACGTGCAGATGTTCCCTTACCCCTGCTACACGCGGGACGAGTGAGTGCAGACGGAGCGCTGGGCGAGCGCTGGGCGCCGGGTCCGCGGCCTCCGCCTCACGCCCCTCCCTCCCCCCAGCTTTCTGTTTGTCATCGAGCACATGATGCCGCTCTGCATGGTGATCTCCTGGGTCTACTCTGTGGCCATGACCATTCAGCACATCGTGGCGGAGAAGGAGCACCGGCTGAAGGAGGTGGGGGGGGGGAAGAGGGGAGGGAGGAGGGGGAAGAGGGGAGGGGTGGAGGCGGAGGAGGGGGCGATGGAGACAGGTGAGAGGTGGAGAGGAGTGCCCTGCCGCCCCACAGGTGATGAAGACCATGGGCCTGAACAACGCGGTGCACTGGGTGGCCTGGTTCATCACGGGCTGCGTGCAGCTCTCCATCTCGGTGACGGCGCTGACCGCCATACTCAAGTACGGCCAGGTCCTTGCCCACAGCCACGTGCTCATCATCTGGCTCTTCCTGGCTGTCTACGCTGTGGCCACCATCATGTTCTGGTGAGTGCTGTGTGGCAGCAGCAGGCTGGAGGGCGGGCTTGCCTCGAGCAGGGAGCCAGGCCTTGGGTGTGGCTGACGGCCCGTGGCCCTGCCTGCCCCCAGCTTCTTGGTGTCCATGCTGTACTCCAAGGCCAAGCTGGCCTCTCGGGCTGGAGGGCGGGCTTGCCTCGAGCAGGGACCCAGGCCTCGGGTGTGGCTGACGGCCCGTGGCCCTGCCTGCCCCCAGCTTCTTGGTGTCCGTGCTGTACTCCAAGGCCAAGCTGGCCTCGGCCTGCGGCGGCATCATCTACTTCCTGAGCTACGTGCCGTACATGTACGTGGCTATCCGCGAGGAGGTGGCCCACGACAAGATCACCGCCTTTGAGAAGTGCATCGCGGTGAGGGTCGTGCGGGCGGCCCAGGCCTGGGGGTGTCCGGCCTCCCTTCCTGCACTGACACTGCTGTCTCCTCAGTCCCTGATGTCCACGACAGCCTTCGGCCTGGGCTCCAAGTACTTCGCTCTGTACGAGGTAGCGGGCGTGGGCATTCAGTGGCACACGTTCAGCCAGTCTCCCGTGGAAGGGGATGACTTCAACCTGCTCTTGGCTGTCACCATGCTGATGGTGGACGCGGTTGTCTATGGGGTGCTCACGTGGTACATTGAGGCTGTGCACCCAGGTACCGAGCCCTTTGGAGGGGAGGGGAACAGGAGAAGGGGGCTGTCTCTAGGGGGACACATGGCCTGGGGGGGTCGGTGACCCCAGGCCCTGAGTCAGCCTCCCCTCTCCCCATAGGCATGTACGGGCTGCCCAGGCCCTGGTACTTCCCACTGCAGAAATCCTACTGGCTGGGCAGCGGGCGGACGGAGGCATGGGAGTGGAACTGGCCGTGGGCTCGCGCCCCCCGCCTCAGCGTCATGGAGGAGGATCAAGCCTGCGCCATGGAGAGCCGGCGCTCGGGTGAGTGGACACCAGGGTGGGGACTGGGGCAGTTGCTGACTTTGAGGGGCTGAAGACATCCTTGGTGCTGACTTTGGCCCCGGTGCAGAGGAGACCCGGGGCATGGAGGAGGAACCCACCCACCTGCCGCTGGTGGTCTGCGTGGACAAGCTCACCAAAGTCTATAAGAACGACAAGAAGCTGGCTTTGAACAAGCTGAGCCTCAACCTCTATGAGAACCAGGTCGTGTCCTTCCTGGGCCACAACGGGGCTGGCAAGACCACCACCATGTGCGTGTCGGGGGTGGGTGGCAGGGAGGGCTCCCTTCAGGAGGTGGGGCCGTGACCTTACCTGTCTACCAGGTCTATCCTCACCGGCCTTTTCCCACCTACGTCGGGCTCGGCCACCATCTACGGGCACGACATCCGCACAGAGATGGACGAGATCCGCAAGAACCTGGGCATGTGTCCCCAGCACAATGTGCTCTTCGACCGGCTCACGGTGGAGGAGCACCTCTGGTTCTACTCGAGGCTCAAGAGCATGGCCCAGGAGGAGATCCGCAAGGAGATGGACAAGTGGGTGGGGGTTGGGCGGGACCCGAGACTGCCGGCAGCAGCACCACCCCACCCCCGCAGCTCACCTCCCATCTGCCCTCAGGATGATCGAGGACCTGGAGCTCTCCAACAAACGGCACTCACTGGTGCAGACGCTGTCCGGCGGCATGAAGCGCAAGCTCTCGGTGGCCATCGCCTTCGTGGGCGGCTCCCGGGCCATCATCCTAGATGAGCCCACGGCCGGCGTGGACCCCTATGCGCGCCGCGCCATCTGGGACCTGATCCTGAAGTACAAGCCGGGTGAGCGGCTGCTGAGGGTGGGGAGAGCAGCCCCCTGCCCAGCCCCACCTGGCCGCCCCTCTGACCCCCGTCTCCCCCAGGCCGCACGATCCTCCTGTCCACCCACCACATGGACGAGGCTGACCTGCTTGGGGACCGCATTGCCATCATCTCCCACGGGAAGCTCAAGTGCTGCGGCTCGCCTCTCTTCCTCAAGGGCGCCTACGGGGACGGCTACCGCCTCACGTTGGTCAAGCGGCCTGCTGAGCCAGGGGGCCCCCAAGGTCTGTGCGGAAGCCACCTGCCCCAGACTCCTCCTCAAGACCAGTGAGGTTGAGGGGCTGGGCTCTCACCGTTGCCCAGTGGGCCCAGGATGCTAGCTGGGCCTGGCCCACCCTCTCCCCCAGCCCCTGAGTGAAGCCCTCCCTACCCTCCCAGAGCCAGGGCTGACAGCCAGCCCCCCAGGTCCGGCCCAGCTGAGCAGCTGTTCCGAGTCCCAGGTTTCCCAGTTCATCCGCAAACATGTGGCCTCCTGCCTGCTGGTCTCCGACACCAGCACCGAGCTCTCCTACATCCTGCCCAGCGAGGCAGCCAAGAAGGGGGCCTTTGAGCGCCTCTTTCAGGTGTGTGAGTCTGGGCTGGGCTGATGGAGGAGGTGGGGTTGAGGTCTGTAAGAAGTGGGGGAGGCGGAGGAGGTGTGTTCAGCAGAAGAGGCGGGCCTGGGCTCAGGGGTGGGGCCAGCAGGGGGCGGGACTGGTGGAGGAAGCAGGACTGGGCTCGGGGGGCAGGGTCACTGGATGGGCGGAGCCACTGGAGGGGGCGGGGGTGGGACGGGCCAGTAGAGGAGGAAGGTCTGGTGGAGGAGGCAGGACTGGGCTCGGGGGCGGGGCCAGCGGAGGGGGCGGGCCTGCTGGAGGAGGCAGGACTGGTCTCTGGGACTGGGGCAGAACTGGGGCGGGGCCAGTAGAGGAGGCGGGGCTGCCCAAGAGGTGGGCACCGCCTGCCCTGCAGCCACCCCCTGTGAGGTGGGCCTCACGCAGCTCTTCCACAGCACCTGGAGCACAGTCTGGATGCACTGCACCTGAGCAGCTTTGGGCTGATGGACACGACACTGGAGGAAGTGTTCCTTAAGGTGTCGGAGGAGGACCAGTCGCTGGAGAACAGTGAGGCAGGTGAGACTCCAGAGCTGCTGATCAGCTCTGCCCCCATCCCCTGGTTCCGCCAGCTCTGAGCGTGAGCCTAGGGTTGTCACTCTTACCCTGTCTCTGGGGGCCAAGGGTTTTAGGTGGGAACAGGGAGCCAGGAGGCCCCAGGGTCAGGCTGGGCCTGGTGCCTGGGGTGGGTGGGTGAGTGTGAAGGCCTGCAGGTGAAGGCTGCCCTGAGCCCCCACGCGTCTCCCCTGGCCCCTCTGCAGATGTGAAAGAGTCCAGGAAAGATGTGTTACCAGGGGCTGCGGACCCGGTATCCGGGGAAGGTCCTGCCAGCAACCTGGCACGGTGTGCGGAGCTGGCCCAGTCACAGGCGTCGCTGCAGTCTGTATCCTCGGTGGGCTCTGCCCGTGGTGATGAGGGGGCCGGATACACCGATGTCTACAGCGACTACCGCCCTCTCTGTGACAACTTGCAGGACCCTGACAATGTCAGCTTGCAAGGTGGGGGCTGTGGGATACAGCTAGGAAGGTCCCTGGAGGGTGGAGCGGGGCCCATGCTCAGCTCCTGCCTCCTGTGCAGAGGCAGAGGCGGAGACCCTCACGCGGGTTGGCCAGGGCAGCCGCAAGCTGGAGGGCTGGTGGCTGAAGGTGCGCCAGTTCCACGGGCTCCTGGTGAAGCGCTTCCACTGTGCCCGGCGCAACTCCAAGGCACTGTCCTCTCAGATCCTGCTCCCCGCCTTCTTCGTCTGCGTGGCTATGACCGTGGCGCTGTCTGTCCCAGAGATCGGTAAGGCTGCCTGGCCAGGCACCCGGACATCCACCTGCTTGGGAGCCATGTGGGGGGTGCCCTGGGCATGGTAGCTGAGGCTGGTGGGCACACTCTGGGGTTCCTTTGGGGTGCAGACTCCAAGCTTGGGACCCCTGTGGGTACTAGGAAGAGGGGACCTGGGCCGTGAGGGGCTGGCAGGCTGTAGGAACTTGCTCAGGCTTCTCCGTGTTTCCCGCCAGGCGACCTGCCCCCGCTGGTCCTGTCCCCCTCTCAGTACCACAACTACACGCAGCCCCGTGGCAACTTCATTCCCTATGCCAACGAGGAACGCCGGGAATACCGGTGAGCCGGCAGCGGGTCCGCCGTGGGGGGCGGGGGCTAGTGCAGGGGCTGGGGGAGCTGACCTGACCCCCACCTGGACTTGCTCTTTACTTTCTCAGCTTGCGACTGTCCCCCGATGCCGGGCCCCAGCAGCTGGTGGGCACCTTCAGGCTGCCATCGGGTGTGGGAGCCACCTGTGTGCTCAAGTCTCCGGCCAACGGCTCGCTGGGGCCCACGCTGAACCTGAGCAGCGGTGAGTCGCGCCTGCTGGCCGCACGGTTCTTCGACAGCATGTGCTTGGAGTCCTTCACCCAGGGGCTGCCGCTGTCCAACTTCGTGCCGCCCCCACCCTCGCCCGCCCCGTCCGACTCCCCTGTGACCCTGGATGAGGACCTGCTGCCCACCTCCGGGTCAGGTACTGGCTAGTGGAGCCGCCTGGGGCTCGGGAAAGTGGGGGCCAGGCTGACTGTGCGCTCTGCCTGCAGAGAACTGGACCTCGGCGCCCTCCCTTCCACACCTGGTGCGGGAGCCCGTCCGCTGTACCTGTTCTGGGCAGGGCACTGGCTTCTCCTGCCCGGGCAGTGTGGGTGGGCACCCACCCCAGATGCGGGTGGTCACGGGTGACATTCTGACTGACATCACGGGCCACAATGTCTCCGAGTACCTGCTCTTCACCTCTGACCGCTTCCGGCTGCACCGGTGAGCAGAGGGGAGGGGTGCGCCGGCCATGGATGGGGAGCGGACCCCCATTGCCCGCCCGGCCTCACGGGTGGTCGGCTTGCCACCCAGGTACGGGGCCATCACCTTTGGCAACGTCCAGAAGTCCATCCCAGCCTCGTTTGGGGCCCAGGCCCCGGCTATGGTGCGGAGGATTGCAGTACGCAGGGCTGCCCAGGTGAGCCCCGCTCAGCCCTGGGCCCGGCCGCGTCCCGCCCTCGCCCAAGGTCTGCAGGGACAACAGGCTCTGGGGGTCTCTCTGTGTTCCCCCGCAGGTTTTCTACAACAACAAGGGCTACCACAGCATGCCCACCTACCTCAACAGCCTCAACAACGCCATCCTGCGTGCCAACCTGCCCAAGAGCAAGGGCAACCCTGCGGCCTATGGTGGGTGAGCGGGGCAGGGTGGGGTGGGCCTGCAGGGGCAGAGCAGGTCCTGAGGCTGCCCCTGTGCTGCAGGCATCACTGTCACCAACCACCCGATGAACAAGACGAGTGCCAGCCTCTCTCTGGATTACCTGTAGGTGTGGGCGGGGGTCGGGGCGGGGCGCTGCTGCGGGACCGCGTGCCGGCCAGGGCTGAGGGCCTCCTTGCCCGCAGGCTGCAGGGCACCGACGTAGTCATCGCCATCTTCATCATCGTGGCCATGTCCTTCGTGCCGGCCAGCTTCGTGGTCTTTCTGGTGGCCGAGAAGTCCACCAAGGCCAAGCACCTGCAGTTTGTCAGCGGCTGCAACCCCGTCATCTACTGGCTGGCCAACTACGTGTGGGACATGGTGTGCCCCCAGACCCCCGGCCCTCCCCCGTGCCCCCGCCCCTCGCTGGGCCCCCCGTCCTGCCCTCGGGACCCTTGCCCCTGTCCCCAGGCCGCTCCACCTCTGGCCCCTCACCTGCCACACCTGCTCCGATAGCTCAACTACCTGGTCCCGGCCACCTGCTGCGTCCTCATCCTGTTCGTGTTCGACCTGCCGGCCTACACTTCCCCCACCAACTTCCCGGCTGTGCTCTCCCTGTTCCTGCTCTACGGGTAAGGTGGCGATGGCGGGGGCGCGGGGCGGGGTGGGGTGCAGGGGGCGGGCGGCTCAGTGACGCCGCCTGGCTGCTGCCCGCAGGTGGTCCATCACACCCATCATGTACCCGGCCTCCTTCTGGTTCGAGGTCCCCAGCTCGGCCTATGTGTTTCTCATTGTCATCAACCTCTTCATCGGCATCACTGCCACCGTGGCCACCTTCCTGCTGCAGCTCTTTGAGCATGACAAGGTGGGCCGGGGTGGCGGGGTGGGGGATGGCAGGGCAGGGCTGAGGCTGGACACCTGAGGTGCCGTGACACCTCCCCCCGCCCCCCCCGGCCGTGACCCTCCAGGACCTGAAGGTTGTCAACAGTTACCTGAAGAGCTGCTTCCTCATCTTCCCCAACTACAACCTGGGCCACGGGCTGATGGAGATGGCGTACAACGAGTACCTCAACGAGTACTACGCCAAGATCGGTGAGGTTGCGGGGCGGATGGCGCGGCCCCTGGGTCGGGGGGCCTAGGCGGGCTCCAGGCCTCGGGGTGAGCGGGTGCTCCCGAGGCCCCGGCCCTGAGCCAGCTGCCCCACAGGCCAGGTTGACAAGATGAAGTCTCCTTTTGAGTGGGACATCGTCACCAGGGGCCTGGTGGCCATGACCGTCGAGGGCTTTGTGGGCTTCCTCCTGACCATCATGTGTCAGTACAACTTTCTGCGGCAGCCGCAGTGAGTGCCACGGCCCTGCGGGTGGGGACGGGGCTGGGCGCTGCCCTCTGGCGTGGCCCCGGCGCTCGGGCACCAGGCGGCGTCAGCCACGCGCTAACCCCACCCCGCCCCCCAGGCGCATGCCCGTGTCCACGAAGCCCGTGGAGGACGACGTGGACGTGGCCAGCGAGCGGCAGCGAGTGCTCAGGGGAGATGCAGACAACGACATGGTCAAAATCGAGAACCTGACCAAGGTGGGCCCCGGGCGGCTGGGGGCGGGGCCGGGGCGGGGCCGGGGCGGCTGGGGGCGGGGCGGGGGCGGATGGGGGCGGGGGCAGGGGCGGATGGGGGCGGGGGCAGGGGCGGATGGGGGCGGGGCAGGGGGCGGGCATGGGGGGCTCCTGGCCGGGGGGCGGGGCCCAGGGTAAGCAGGGAGGGGGGCCTGGCTGGGGAGGCGGGGCCTGGCTGGGGAGGCGGGGCCTGGCGGCGGGGGGGCGGGGGGCGGGGCCTGGGGCAGGCGGGGGCGGGGCCTGGGGCAGGCGGGGGGCCTGGCCGGGGGCGGGGCGGGGCCTGGCCGGGGGAGGGGCCTGGGTAGGCTGGGGGCAGGGCCGGGGGGCGGGCGGCGGGGGGCGGGGGGCGGGGGGCGGGGGGCGGGCGGCGGGGGGCGGGCGGCGGGGGGCGGGCGGCGGGGGGGGGGGGGGTGCCCAGTGGGAGCTCACAGGGCCTGCTAAGCAGCCGCCCTCTCACCTCCGACAGGTGTACAAATCGCGGAAGATTGGTCGCATCCTGGCCGTGGACCGCCTGTGCCTGGGCGTGCGTCCTGGCGAGTGCTTCGGCCTCCTGGGCGTCAACGGCGCGGGGAAGACCAGCACCTTCAAGATGCTGACAGGAGACGAGAGCACGACGGGGGGCGAGGCCTTCGTCAACGGGCACAGGTGCGGGCAGGCGGGCGGGCGCCTGGGCGGGCAGGCCGGCGGCCGCGGCCCCGGTGCTGATGGCACTGTGTCCCCAGCGTGCTCAAGGAGCTCCTCCAGGTGCAGCAGAGCCTGGGCTACTGCCCGCAATTCGACGCCCTGTTCGACGAGCTCACGGCCCGCGAGCACCTGCAGCTGTACACAAGGCTCCGGGGCATCCCCTGGAAGGACGAGGCGCGGGTGAGGGTCGCCCGGCGGGGGAGGCGGCCGGCGTGGTGGTGTGGAGGGGGGCCCCCTGACGTTCCCGTCACTCCCAGGTGGTGAAGTGGGCCCTGGAGAAGCTGGAGCTGACCAAGTATGCCGACAAGCCTGCCGGCACCTACAGTGGAGGGAACAAGCGGAAGCTGTCAACAGCCATCGCCCTCATCGGGTACCCAGCCTTCATCTTTCTGGTGAGCCCAGGGGTGGCACTGGGGGGAGGATGGGGGATGGCGAGGATGGGGGGGGATGGAGGATGACGTGGGTTGGGGAGGATGGGGATGGGATGGGGAAGATGGGTGATGGGGGAGGACGGGGATGGGGTGGGGTGGGGGTCAGGTACCCCAACCTTCATCTTCCTGGTGACTGGCCGTAAGGGTGGGATGAGGGTCAGTACCCCATCTTTGTGTTCTTGGTGAGCCTGGTGGGAAGCAGCTGCTGGGGCCAGCCGGGGTAGACGGGGTATAACAGCTGAGCCTGGCACTACCCCCAGGACGAGCCTACCACAGGCATGGACCCCAAGGCTCGGCGCTTCCTCTGGAACCTCATCTTGGACCTCATCAAGACGGGGCGCTCGGTGGTGCTGACTTCACACAGGTCTGCCCCTGCCCCCACCTGCCCCGCGCCCCCCCACAAGCCCCTCCACTCCGTGCCAGCCTGTGGGTCTCGCCCGCAGCATGGAGGAGTGTGAGGCGCTGTGCACGCGGCTGGCCATCATGGTGAACGGACGTCTGCGCTGTCTGGGCAGTATCCAGCATCTGAAGAACCGGTAAGCCCCGGCAGCGGAGGGCCTGGGGGGAAGGGGCACAGGGGGGCAAGGGAGGGGGCAGGGGGCCTGGGTGGGGAGGGGCACAAGGGGCGGGGTCCCATGGGGGCGGCCGAGGTCACAGGGGGCGGGGTGTCCACGGGGACAGGCCGAGACTGGGCCCCTCTGCTGGCTGGGTGTGGCCATGAGCCTGTCCTGCAGGTTTGGGGATGGTTACATGATCACGGTGAGGACCAAGAGCAGCCAGAACGTGAAGGACGTGGTGCGGTTCTTCAACAGGAACTTCCCGGAGGCCATCCTCAAGGTGGGCAAGGCCTGGGAGGTGGGGGGGGAAGGGGGCACCGCCCGAGCAGCCTCTGACCTCTGCGCCCCCCAGGAGCGGCACCACACGAAGGTGCAGTACCAGCTCAAGTCCGCGCACATCTCGCTGGCGCAGGTGTTCAGCAAAATGGAGCAGGTGGTGGGCGTGCTGGGCGTCGAGGACTACTCGGTCAGCCAGACCACCCTGGACAACGTGAGTGCCCCGGGCTGGGGCCGCCCTCCCCCCTGGGCCGGCCCCCCGCCCACGCCCCTGCTCCCGCCCACCAGGTGTTCGTGAACTTCGCCAAGAAGCAGAGCGACAACCTGGAGCAGCAGGAAACGGAGCCCCCCTCGGGCCTGCAGTCCCCGCTGGGCCGCCTGCTCAGCCTGTTCCGGCCGCGGCCTCCCCCCACTGAGCTGCGGGCGCTAGTGGCCGACGAGCCCGAGGACCTGGACACGGAGGATGAGGGCCTCATCAGCTTCGAGGAGGAGCGGGTGAGCCAGGGGCTCGGGTCAGGGCCGCGGGCTGGCCAGGGGGCCGGGCTCGGGGCGGGGCGGGGGCCTGGCTCGGGAGGGGGGCGGGGTGGGGCGGGGCCTTGGGCCCCACTGTTCTGAGCCGGGCTCACCTGATACTCGGGAGTAGTGTGGATCTTGGAGGCCCCGGCGCAGTCAGGGGAGACAGACCACAGCGACCTCCTAGCACCTTGGAAACGGAGGGCGTTTTGGAGCCAGGCAGAGCTGAGGTGGGCGGAGCAGAGCCTGGGAACAGCAGCCACAGCCACCGGCCTGGCAGGGGCACACCACCCGGGAGCCCTGCACGCACCGAGCGGGAGCTCGGGGCGGACAGAGGCAGGAGGGCCAGCGAGAGGGCCGGCCTGGGCCGGGGGCGGACTCACACAGCCCAGCCAGCCTGTTGCTGTCCACCAGGCGCAGCTCTCCTTCAACACGGACACGCTCTGCTGACCGCCGGAGCTGGGTCGAGGTTTCGCAGTGGGAACAGAAGTCAGGCGGTGGCTGAGGTCCCACGTGTGCCCCCACCCTTCCCCGCGCCCACCTGCCAGGCCCTGGAATGGGCGGTGGGACCAAGGGCTTCATCCTCCTCCAGCCCTGCCCCCTCGGCCGCCGCACCGCCCTCCCCTCGTTGTGCCAAAGGCTGGCCCAGCCCCGGGCTGCGTACACCCTCACCCTGCTCTGCCTTAAAGCCTTGCGGTCTGGCTGGCCCCTGGCCTCTGCCCTTGCCTAGCTCTGCCCACCACTCCCAGGGCCACGGGGTGCCCCGGGCTGCCAGGACCGCCCAAACTCTCCTGGCGGGACCTGGCCTCCCCATGGGCTGAGCTCTTACACCCAGTTTGGATGGTGGCTGCTGCCGGCTTTGGGCTGAGGTGAGGGGTGGGTTCGGCCCCACCCAAAGCGCCTATTTATTTTGCTTTAGGATAAGGCTCCCTCACCCTGGCTTCCCGCAGGGAGGCTGCCAGGGGTGGTGGGCCGGGAAGCAGGAACGGAGACGCTGGCCCCACCGGCCAGGTGAGGGGCCTGACCCCCCTCCCTACCCCTCCTGCTGGCATTGCCCTCCCCCCAGCTTGGCCCCCTGCCCTCCCACCTGGGAGCCAGACCTGTACATAGCGCACAGATGTTTGTTTTAAATAAACAGAAAAGTCCATGCAAGCCCGTGTGCGTGGGGTGGGGTGTGGGGTGAAGGGGACCCACTGGATGCCAGGACACAGCGCCTGCCCGCAGGCACTGGCCTCTAGTTGGGGGAAGGAGATGGGGTCAACCTGGAGGAGGGGCCGGGCTCCTCTCCCCTCACTGGCCCTTCTAAACAGAGCTGTTAAAGTGCTGCTGGAAAGGGCCCGCAGGCAGGAGCTCAAGAGAGAAGAGTTTCCACCAGAGATGAGGCCCCGCAGGGGCCCTGAAGGGGAAGGGTGGGCAGCTCCATGGGCCCCTCTGGCGGCTGCTCTGCGGACGTGGCAGGGGCAGCGGGGATGGTTAGACAGTCCCAGTGCCGCAGGGAGGCTGTGGTCCTGTTAAGGCTGGCACACAACGTGGTAGGCGGTTCAGACGACGCAGGTGGAGAAAGCACGGGCGGCGAGTCTGTGCTTCCCGTGTCCAAGGCCACTGCAGGCGCACGCGCAGGCTCAGAGCCACAGGCACGAGCGCAGGGTGCTTTCGTTTGCTGGGTTTCTCTCTACCACTTGGCTTGCTTTGCTAGGGCCACCCTAACAGAGAACCGCCACTAGGCAGCTTACACACCAGACACCTGCTCTCACCCTCGGGGGCCAGAAGTTCAAGGTCAAGGTGCTGGCAGGTTGGATCCTCCTGAGGTCATGGGGTGGCGAGAGCTCCCTGCTCTCCCAGCCGCTGGGGGTCTTCTGGTCGCCTCTGGTGTCCTTGGCTTGTAGGACATCGCCTGGCTCTCTGCCTCCAGCTCCACACAGGGCTCTCCGTCTGTGTGTGTGAAGGTGTCCATATCTGCCCTTGTTATGGGGACACAGTCATACGGGCTGGCGCCCATTGCCATGACCTCATCTTGATCACCCCCCTTTCCAAATACAGCCACATTTTGAGAGTGGGGGCTGGGGGGAGGGCTGGAACATGTGAATTCAGAGGGGGCAGCCATAACACCAGGGAACCTCAGGCCAGTGGGGCCCGCCCTCCAACCTCCTTGGCTGCACCAGGCTCCCACCCCCCGGGGACTGCAGGCCGTTGATTCATCCTTCGTGTACTTACGGGGATGTCCCAGAGGCGCTGCCGTTTACCGGGAGTGTGTTTCCCCACATCCTTGCCAAGAATATGGTTGTCACATTTCTGTCCGTTGAACCACAAACCATTATCTATCTTGTTCTGATTTGTTCTTGAAATAAGTGTGCACTGAGACCCTCGTGTGTTCTGTTGGGTGTTTTATTTCCTTTATTCTGAGCCACCTGTTCATTGCACCATTTTCCTAACGGACGTGTGAGGGTGTTTCCACACACAGGCCATCTGGGGAGCAGGTCCAGGTGTGGAGGGCCCGGGCCCCCCTCCAGGATGGGCTGTGATAAGGAAGCAGGAACCCAGCTGGGCGACCCCCTACCAGTGGTTGCAGAGCCGCCCGTGGTGGTGGCAGGTGGGTCGGAGGCCCAGGCCCCGAGGCCACAGTACGGCCAGGTCAGCCAGGCTCGTGGCGGGGCCTGTGCCCGGGGCCCTGACCAGTGCTGAGTGTGGGGAGGGGCTGTCAGGCTGGGCCCGAGCGGGGCGGGGCCCTGGGCCTGGAGGAAGGCGCGTGCAGACCCCACGGTGGCCACCAGGCGGCGCGGCACCTCCACAGCCCGCCCCGAGGCCCCCGAGGCCCGGCCCGGGCGGGAGACGCTGCGAGCGGCCGCTACTGGGCAGGTGCGCGCGCACCTGGGGGGCTGCCAACCCCCAGCCTCTTCTGTCCCTTCCTTCCAGTCCGAGAGGAGGGCGGTTCCCATGGGTCAGAAACTTGTGGCTTCTAACACCAAGAGCTCTTCTTTTCAAAGGTTAAGGACCGGGAGAAACACACCGCGACCGCACAGGGGAGAGGCAGGGGCGTGGGGTGGGCGGGCGCGCCCCGGGGACAGCTCACAGGTAGGAAGGGGGCGTCCCTTCCAAGTGGCTTCCCACTCTTGTGACGCCCTGGTCGGCAGGTGAGGAAACTGAGGCTGTGGCCAGGCTATTCCCAACTCCCCCGCTCCCTAGCCTGGGCGTCCACTGGGGGGAGGGCAGCGGGGTTTTCGGTGCGGGCGACCCTGACCCAGAGCTGCCCCCGCCGTCCACTGCCTCCTCCTCCATCACTCTGTCCCCTTCACTCCCCCGGCACCCCTGGGGGCTTCGGTCCGGTCTGAGCTCCCTTGTGCCCGCCCCGCAGGAGTCTGGCAGCCTTCCCAGCCGAGGTGACTCCACAGGGCGGGCCGGGGCTGGGGAGGGCGGGGCGCTTGGAGAACCTTAAAGGGCGCTCCCAGCCCGCCCAGGCCCTGCTGCCGCGGCTCCCACCATGGCTGAGGCCGGCAAGCTCCAGCTGTTCGTCAAGGTGCCAGGCTGCCGGGGCTGGGGGAGGTCCCGGGGAGGGATGCTCTGTGGGGCTCTACTTTCTGGGGCAGGCTGAGGGGGGGGGTCTGCGGCTGTGTCCCCTGAGGTGGTGGGCTCAGGCTGTCTCATGCAGGCTGTGTAACTGGGTGGGGGGGACAGGGGGTGCATTAGAAGGGAGAGCACACCATCCCCAGAAGGGCTGAGGTGGCCCCATTCTCCTGCAAAAAAAGCCCCTTAGGGGTCGCACCAGGCAGGTAGCCCGAGGCCGGGGCTCAGGGGCTGTGCCAGGCAGCCCCCTCAGTGCCCAGATCTGCGATCCCTGCGAAGGGACTGCCAGGTCCTGGCCTCCTCCCACCCTTGGAGCCCAGGGCAGCAAGGTGCCCAGTTGGACGGGATGAATCACTCAGAAAACAGCTCCATTGGCCCGACCCACCCTTATGACCAGCCTGCAGGGCCTGGTGCCCAGGGGCCTGGCCTCTGCCCAGGCTCTGAAGATAAGGGTCAAGGGGCCAGGCCCCACAGGCAGGGTCCCACCCCTGCACCCCTCATCCTGGCACCCTGCCCAGCCTCCAGGCCCTTGGCAGCTCCGCAGACCCCTCCTCCCAGGGACCAAGTCAAGGGCCTTCACCGGCCACTTGTCGAGGTTGTGCCTGAGAGCGCAGAAGCCCTGGGCTTGCTCTGGCCTCTGGGCAGCAGGAGCCCACAGGGGTCCTGGGTGTGCCCCCTGCCCTGGCAGCCCCGTGTCCCCCACTCCAGGCCAGCGAGGACGGCGAGAGCGTGGGCCACTGCCCCTCCTGCCAGAGGCTCTTCATGATCCTGCTTCTCAAGGGCGTGCCCTTCACACTCACCACTGTGGACACCCGCAGGTAAGCCCTGCCCTGGGACCCTGGCCTCTCGCTCCTCTGCCAGCCACCTCCCGCCCTGCCTCGTGCTCACAGGTCCCCGGAGGTGCTGAAGGACTTCGCCCCAGGCTCCCAGCTGCCCATCCTGCTCTGCGACGGCGACGCCAAAACCGACACGCTGCAGATCGAGGAGTTTCTGGAGGAGACGTTGGGGCCCCCAGAGTGAGGGCCGGGCGCAGAGGGGCCCGCGGACAGGCCACCCCCGGGCAGAGCCCAGGAAGGGCAGAGCGGGCCGGGAAGGGGCCGCGGGCTCTGACTCGCACCCCTCCCCGTCCAGATTCCCCAGCTTGGCGCCCAGATACAGGGAGTCTGCCGCAGCGGGCAACGACGTCTTTCACAGGTTCTCCGCCTTCATCAAGAACCCGGTGCCCGCACAGGACGACGGTGAGGGTCTGGAGGCGCGGCGAGGGTGGGGGGAGAGGCGCCCTGGCCGGTCCTCACCGGGCCCCTCCCCCTCAGCTCTGTACCAGCAGCTGCTGCGCGCCCTCGCCAAGCTGGACAACTACCTGCGCGCGCCCCTGGAGCACGAGCTGGGGCGCGAGCCGCAGCTGCGCGAGTCCCGCCGCCGCTTTCTGGACGGCGATCAGCTCACGCTGGCCGACTGCGGCCTGCTGCCCAAGCTGCACGTCGTGAACGTGAGCGCCGGGGCGGGGCGGGCCGGGGCGGGGCGGGGCGGGGCAGACCCGCCAGGAGACCCTGTCGGCGCCCCTCGCCCACAGACGGTGTGCGCGCACTTCCGCCAAGCTCCCATCCCCGCTGAGCTGCGCGGCGTCCGCCGCTACCTGGACTGCGCCCTGCAAGAGAAGGAGTTCAAGTACACGTGTCCCCACAGCGCCGAGATCCTGGCGGCGTACCGGCCCGTCGTGCGCCCCCGCTAGCGCCCCCGCCACCTGCCCACTCGTCTGCAGCCCCATAAAGGCACCTCTGCCTCAGTGAGCGCGAAGGGGCATCGGAGCGACCAGAGGCCCTCAGTTTCTGCCACTCCCAAACGCCCACCGTGGGCCGCTCAACTCCAGACAACAGCCCACAAGGATAGGCAGGGAAGCCGGTGGGCGGGGTGCGGCCCATCTCCCTACTGCTCCGGGGTGGCGGGACTGGACTGGGCTCCCAAACCAGTCAGGCCAGGGTGGGGCGGCAGGATGGCTGGGGAGGGTGGGGAACGAAGCCCCGTGTGGGCAACTCCGGGCCAGAGGGCGGGCCCCACATTCCTCAGCTCTGCCCAAGCGCGGGCAGGCCACCCCCCACCTCCTTGGCCATCGTGTGGGGTCTGCACCACTGAGGCGTGTGCCCCAGCAGCAGGAACAAGGTTTCTAGCCTCTCAGAGCCCCACCCTTGCACAGCTGGCTGGGCTCCTGGGCGTGCCCCTGGGCGTGCCAAGCAGGGACAGGTGGGCAGGGATAGAGAGGTGAGCAGTCTCACCAGGAAGCACAGAGCCTGACACGGCCCCATGCCCGGCCCGTGGGCCCGGGAGCCAGCGTCTGGCCATGACCTCGTGACTTTCGCCAAATGAAGATGTTTATTTGATGGGGAAGGGGCTGGAGGAGTGGCCTTGTTCGTGCCTGGCAGCAGGCTGGGCAGGTGCTGGCGGGAGGTCCAGGGGGCCGCCCCTGCCCTCGCCTCACAGGCACTGTCCTGACTCTGTGGTGCCTTCAGGGATCATCAAAGTCTACACCACTTGCCGGCTTCTTACTGGGAGAGAAGAGGGGATGACGCTGTGGGGTGTGGAGGGGTGGGCGGGGTCCACGCTGGACAATGGGCACAGGAGGGACGGGGGGTGGGGGGGTCACCTCTTGAAGCCGGGGTTGATGAGAGACTCCCCTGGACACCGCCTCTTGACCCCAGGTCCAGGGCCACCTCTCTGAGGATCTGGGTCTGGGGAAACAGGAGGAGGGCGGGGGGTCCTGAGTCCAGCAAGACCCCAGGCCCACGACCCCCTCCCACGAGGACAGAGCCCCTCTCTGGACTTTGAGGCTTGTTCTTGAGTCCCAGCAGAGTCAGCAGGGTGCCAAACCGAGTCACAAGTGACAGGCCTTACCTGGTAAGAAGAGATGAGGCCCCGCCTGCCAGGCGCTCTTCCTGGGGCTGGTGGCTGTCTCCTCTGCTGCAGCAGCTGGGGGGTGGAAAGCAGGGATGCAGGCCCGGCCTGGGGGACCCTGGTGAGCCTAGGTGGGGGGTTCCCACCCCCACCTACCTGCCAGCCGCCGCTCCAAGCTGCACACACGCTCTGCCAGGCCCAGCATCAGTGTCTGCAACCTGGAGGCTGCCTCTGGGCCTGGCACCTTGGACAGGTCAAGTTCCAGCGCCGAGGGCCCCCCTGAAAGGGTCAGGGATGCTCTGTCTTCCTGCAGGGTGAGAGTCACAGCTTGCTGCTCGCAGGCTGCCCTGGGGAAGGAGGGGGGCTGAGTACCGTGGCCACATCCACTGCTCCCCACCCACCCTGCCTCTCTGCTCAGAGGCTCACCTGAATCGGAGGGCGATGTCTTCAGCTGCACTGAGGCCAAAACGGGCTTGCTACAGGGCACAAGGGCTGGTCATCAGGGGCCTGAGACCCTACGGCCTCTGGGGACACCCTCAATCTGCGCGACCACAGCCTCCCGGGACAGCTGCAGGGCCGTGGGAGGGGTGTCCAGGTACTTCTGGGAAATTCCAGGCCGCCCCCTGAGAGCCCACAGGCGGTCCGCGCTGCAGGTGTGTGGTGCAGGGGGGGCCTCCCGGCCACCCAGGAGCCCCGTTACCCACCAGGGCCGCCAGGCGGTCCGGCGTGAAGCAGGTGCTCCAGAGCTCCGCGGCGTCCGTCACACTGCGGGGCAGGGGCAGTCAGGCCGGGCCGCCCGCGACCCCTCGCAGCCCCGCGGGACCCACTACTCACCAGAGGTTGAAGCCGCCGCGTTCCCCGGGCCCGCCGCCCTCCCCCTCGCAGTAGCACACGAAGCGCGGGGGTCCGGGGCCCGGCGGCAGCGTGCAGAGAGGCGGCGGCACCATGGCACCCCGGCGGGCGGAGGGATCCGGCGGGCCGGGCTTCGGGGCTGGGGCGCCTGCGGGCCGGGCTTCGGGGCTGGGGCGCCTGCGGGCCGGGCTTCGGGGCTGGGGCGCCTGCGGGCCGGGCTTCGGGGCTGGGGCGCCTGCGGGCCCGGGGCGCCGGCCGATCTGGGGCGCCGCGGGACCTGGAGCGCCTGCGCGAGCAAAAAGCTTCCGGAGCGGGGCGGGCTGGGGCGGGGCTTAGCCGGGGCGGAGCCTGCGCCGTGGGGCGGGGCTTGGCCCGGGGCGGAGCCTGCGCCGTGGGGAAGGGCGACGTGCACGGCTCTGGCTCCCGGGTTGCTCTCACCGAACCTGGTCACCGTCTGGGGCTCTTTGGACCTTACCTTCTGCGCGCCCCCTGTCCCCGCTGAGTCCGGGGCTCCCCCCTTGGCGCAAGCCCTGGGGGGCGTAAGCCCCGCCGGCCACCACTTTGGCCTCAGATCTCTTTGACCCCCCTCTCTGGTCCCTGCGGCCTCCCCCTGGCCTCCGCACCCCGCTTCCTGTGTCAACTGGAACAAGTCAAAGACAAAGCACAATAAAGTATGGTGACTCGCGCCAGCTTTCCGGCCTTCCGCCCCTCGTTTGTTCGCTCCGCCATGTTTAGCCAGCGCCCCTTGCTTCCTGGTGTTGTCCCGGCCCGGAGCTCACCTTGATCAGTAGCCAGGTCTCTGATCTCCTGGAGCTGGGGAGCGCTCACTGGATGGACAATGAAGCATGAAGTCCTCAGGTCGCGCCCAGTGCCCTCTGAGCTGTGACCTGGAAGAAGAGAGGGATGGAGCACGCCAGGAAAGGGGGCACCAGGCAGAGGGGGCGGCCTCTGCAGAAGCCCTGCTGTGGACACAGGACAGCTCTGCCCCAGGCTTTGCGAGGCCAGGGTGACAGGACCGAGGCATATGGGGGGTGGCTGGCAGGTGGGTTTGTGAGCTGTGATGATGGGTTTCAAACGTGCCTGCAGCCAAGCCTGCCGCAACCGGCCGCTGCCTCCTGCTTCGCAGCCCTCACCCGCCCCCGACCCCCCCCCCCCCCCCCCCCAGCGCCAGGCTTCGCCTCGGGACCTCTGCGTGCGCTGTTGTCTGCCTGGCACCCCCTCCCCAGACTCACGCACTCCCTTCAGGTCTTTACGCAGAGGCCCCTTACCGGTGAGGCCTTCTCTTGTTTTATACCTGATTTCAACACCCTGCCCCGCATCTCCTGTCCTCTCCTCTCTGTATTTACTCGCTTTTCAGCTTGTCACTATACAAGGTATCTTCTGATGTACCTGCAGTGACAGCAGCCTCTAAGACGGCCCCCAACCGAGTGCCCTCCTAGTTTTGCACCTTTGGGGACCCCTCCCCTGAGCCTGCGCTGGATGGAGCCCCTCGAGGATAGCCGATAGAATGTGCCGGAAGCGATGGGCTGCCACTTCTTTCTTCCTCTGGAATTGCTCACACAGCACAAGGAGCCCAGTGGCAAAGGACCAAAGCCCAGCGCGGGGAAGCCCAGACCCCGACCCTCTCCCGGCGGAGCCTTCCGCTGGGAACACAGCCCCCCCCAGGGGCACACAGCCAGCTTCTGGACCCTCAGAAACAGGCAGATAACACACGCTATTTCCAGCTGCTGAGTGCTGGGGTTAATCTTTCTGCAGTAGGTTACTAATACGGTTGTTTATTCTCTTTCTTGCCCATTTTACCATGAGGTTCACAAGGGCAGGACTTTCTGTCTGTGTCATTCGCCATTGTATTCTCAGTGTTTAAACGGTGGCTGGCACACTCTTGTTGTTCTGTTGCTAAGTCACGTCAGACTCTTTGTGACCCCCATGGACCACAGCACGCCTTCACTATCTCCATCACTGTCTCCCGGAGTTTGCTCAAACTCATGTCCATCGAGTTGGTGGTGCCATTCAACCATCCCATCCTGTCATCCCCTTCTCCTCCTGCCCTGAGTCTTTCCCAGCATCAGGGTCTTTTCTAATGGGTGGAACATAGAGATATTTAATAAATATACAAATGAATGAATGCAGAGTGGAGAGCTGTTGGCGGGTTTAAGCAGGGGTGGGATGGAGGTGTCCATTCTGATTTTTGTGTATAAAGCCCATGTTGAATATCATGAGGCGGGGGGATCAAGGGTTGCAGTGGTGAAGGCAAGGGGGGCAGGGAGAACAGTAGAGGGCTGCGGAGTTCCTACAGCAGAGCTGATGCAGGTGGGGCCAGGGGCTCAGAGTGGAGTTGGAGAGAGGTAGCAGGAAGGAGGGGATGGATCATGGATGACCCCTGCATTTCAGAAGTGTAGAAAAGCCCTTCCCAAGATGATTGGGGCAGGGCAGGCTTGGAGGAGACCTGGGGCCTCTCCTTTTCATGGAATTCCTGACATGACTGTATGTCTGATGGAGGTGAGTGAAAGCTGCTGTGCTTGCAAGACTCTAGTCTAGACGATCAGGCCGGGAGGTGTGAGTGTGGCACCACCACCCCTTGTTGCCCAGTCGCTAAGCCGTGTCCACCTCTATGCGACCCCATGGACTGCGGCATAGCACGCTCCCCTGTCCTCTACCATCTCCTGGAGTTTGCTCAGCCTCATGTCCATTGAATGGAGCCAGTGATGTTATCTAAGCATTGAATCCTCTGCTGCCCCTTTCTCCTTTTGCCTTCCATTTTTCCTAGCATCAGGGTCTTTTCCAGTGAGTTGGCTCTTCA
The DNA here is from genome assembly GCF_023091745.1 of Budorcas taxicolor. Taxonomy (NCBI): domain Eukaryota; kingdom Metazoa; phylum Chordata; class Mammalia; order Artiodactyla; family Bovidae; genus Budorcas; species Budorcas taxicolor. The sequence continues at coordinate 165,177,490 of NC_068920.1, read as the reverse complement.
CATCAGGTGACCAACATACTGAAGCTTCAGCTTCAATAGACCTTCCAAAGAATATTCAGGGTTGATTTCCCTCAGGACTGACTGGTTTGCTCTCCTTGCAGTCCAAGGGTCCCTCAACAGTCCTCTCCAACACCACAGTTCGGAAGCATCAATTCTTTGGCACTCAGCCTTCTTTATTGCTCAACTCTCACATCCATACATGACTATTGGAAAAACCCTAGCTTTGACTAGATGGACCTTTGTTGGCAAGCTCGTACATTTGCTTTTTAATACACTGTCGAGGTTTCCCATACTGTCTCTTCCAAGGAGCAAGCATGTTTTAATTTCATGGCTGCAGTCACCGTCCGCAGTGATTTTGGAGACCAAGAAAAAAAAATCTAGCACTATTTTCTATTTTTTTCCCCCAACTATTTGCCATGAAATGATGGGACCGTGATCAATGCAAAGAATTAGAGGGAAAAAAATAGAATGGAAGACTAAAGATCTGTTCAAGAAAACTAGAGATACCAAGGGACACTTCATGCAAAGATGGGTGGGCACAATAAAGGACAAAAATGGTATGGACCTAACAGAAGCAGAAGATATTACAAAGAGGTGGGGAGAATATATAGACGAACTATACAAAAAGATCTTCGTGACCCAGATAACCATGATAGTGTGATCACTCACCTAGAGCCAGACATCCTGGAATGTGAACTCAAGTGGGCCTTAGAAAGCATCACTACAAACAAAGCTAGTGGAGGTGATGGAATCCAGTTTAGCTATTTCAAATCCTGAAAGATGATGCTGTGAAAGTGCTGCACTCAATATGACAGCAAATTTGGAAAGCTGAGCAGTGGCCACAGGACTGGAAAAGGTCAGTTTTAATTCCAATCCTAAAGAAAGGCAATACCAAAGAATCTTCAAAGTGAAAGTGAAGTGAAGTTGCTCAGTCGTGTCCGACTGTTTGTGACCCCACGGACTGTAGCCTACCAGTCTCTTCCGTCCATGGTATTTTCCAGGCAAGAGTACTAGAGTGGGTTGCCATTTCCTTCTCGAGGAGATCTTACCAACCCAGGGATTGAACCAAGGTCTCCCACATTGTAGGCAGACACTTTACCATCTGAGCCACCAGGGAAGTCCAAAGAATGTTCAAAGTACCACACAATTGCACTCATCTCACACACTAGCAAAGTAATGCTCAAAATTCTCCAAGCCAGGCTTCAACAGTATGTGAACCGCGAACTTCCAGATGTTCAAGCTGGATTTCGAAAGGCAGAGGAACCAGAGATCAAATTGCCAACATCCGCTGGATCATAGAAAAATCAGTTCAGTTCAGTCGCTCAGTCGTATCCAACTCTTTGCCACCCCATGAATCGCAGCACGCCAGGCCTCCCTGTCCATCACCAACTACCAGAGTTCACTCAGATTCACATCCATCGAATCGGTGATGCCATCCAGCCATCTCATCCTGGGTTGTCCCCTTCTCCTCCTGCCCCCAATCCCTCCCAGCATCAGTCTTTTCCAGTGAGTCAACTCTTCGCATGAGGTGGCCAAAGTACTGGAGCTTCAGTTTTAGCATCATTCCTTCCAAAGAAATCCGAGGGCTGGTCTCCCTCAGGATGGACTGGTTGGATCTCCTTGCAGTCCAAGGGACTCTCAGGAGTCTTCTCCAACACCACAGTTCAAAAGCATCAATTCTTCGGCACTCAGCCTTCTTCACAGTCCAACTCTCACAACCATACATGACCACAAGAAAAACCATAGCCTTGACTAGACGGACCTTAGTCGGCAAAGTAATGTCTCTGCTTTTGAATATACTATCTAGGTTGGTCATAACTTTTCTTCCAAGGGGTAAGTGTCTTTTAATTTCACGGCTGCAGTCACCATCTGCAGTGACTTTGGAGCCCCCTAAAATAAAGTCTGACACTGTTTCCACTGTTTCCCCATCTATTTCCCATGAAGTGATGGGACCAGATGCCATGATCTTCGTTTTCTGAATGTTGAGCTTTAAGCCAACTTTTTCACTCTCCTCTTTCACTTTCATCAAGAGGCTGTTTAGTTCCTCTTCACTTTCTGCCATAAGGGTGGTGTCATCTGCATATCTGAGGTTATTGATACTTCTCCCGGCAATCTTGATTCCAGCTTGTGCTTCTTCCAGTCCAGTGTTTCTCATGATGTACTCTGCATATAAGTTAAATAAGCAGGGTGAAAATATACAGCCTTGACATACTCCTTTTCCTATTTGGAACCAGTCTGTTGTTTCATGTCCAGTTCTAACTGTTGCTTCCTGACCTGCATACAGATTTCTCAAGAGGCAGGTTAGGTGGTCTGGTATTCCCATCTCTTTCAGAATTTTCCACAGTTTATTGTGATCCACACAGTTAAAGGCTTTGGCATAGTCAACAAAGCAGAAATAGATGTTTTTCTGGAACTCTTTTGCTTTTTCCATGATCCAATGGATGTTGGCAATTTGATCTCTGGTTCCTCTGCCTTTTCTAAATCCAGCTTGAACATCAGGAAGTTCACGGTTCATATATTGCTGAAGCCTGGCTTGGAGAATTTTGAGCATTACTTTACTAGCGTGTGAGATGAGTGCAGTTGTGCGGTAGTTTGAGCATTCTTTGGCATTGCCTTTCTGTGGGATTGGAATGAAACCTGACCTTTTCCAGTCCTGGGGCCACTGCTGAGTTTTCCAAATTTGCTGGCATATTGAGTGTGGCAGTTTCACAGCATCATCTTTCAGGATTTGAAACAGCTCAACTGAAATTCCATCACCTCCACTAGCTTTGTTCTTAGTGATGCTTTCTAAGGCCCACTTGACTTCACATTCCAACAAGTGTTTCTTGACTTCCTACTTTTGCATTCCAGTCCCCTATAATGAAAAGGACATCTTTTTTGGGTGTTAGTTCTAAAAGGTCTTGTAGGTCTTCATAGAACTGTTCAACTTCAGCTTCTTCAGCGTTACTGGTTGGGGCATAGACTTGGATAACTGTGATATTGAATGGTTTGCCTTGGAGACAAACAGAGATCATTCTGTCATTTTTGAGATTGCATCCAAGTACTGCATTTCAGACTCTTTTGTTGACCATGATGGCTACTCCATTTCTTCTGAGGGATTCCTGCCCGCAGTAGTAGATATAAGGGTCATCTGAGGTAAATTCACCCATTCCAGTCCATTTTAGTTCGCTGATTCCTAGAATGTCGACGTTCACCCTTGCTATCTCTTGTTTGACCACTTCCAATTTGCCTTGATTCATGGACCTGACATTCCAGGTTCCTATGCAATATTGCTCTTTATAGCATCGGACCTTGCTTCTATCACCAGTCACACCCACAGCTGGGTATTGTTTTTGCTTTGGCTCCATCCCTTCATTCTTTCTGGAGTTATTTCTCCTCTGATCTCCAGTAGCATATTGGGCACCTACTGACCTGGGGAGTTCCTCTTTCAGTATCCTATCTTTTTGCCTTTTCATACTGTTCATGGGGTTCTCAAGCAAGAATACTAAAGTGGTTTGCCATCCCTTCTCCAGTGGACCACATTTTGTCAGACCTCTCCACCATGACCCGCCCATCTTGGGTGGCCCCGCAGGCATGGCTTAGTTTCATTGAGTTAGACAAGGCTGTGGTCCTAGTGTGATTAGATTGACTAGATTTCTGTGAGTATGGTTTCAGTGTGTCTGCCCTCTGATGCCTTCTTGCAACACCTACCATCTTACTTGGGTTTCTCTTACCTTGGGCGTGGGGTATCTCTTCACGGCGGCTCCAGCAAAGTGCAGCCGCTGCTCCTTACCTTGGATGAAGGGTATCTCCTCACTGCCGCCCTTCCCTGACCTTCAACGTGGGATGGCTCCTCTAGGCCCTCCTACACCCGCACAGCCACTGCTCCTTGGACGTGGGGTTGCTCCTCCTGGCCGCCGCCCTGGCCTCAGATGCAGGATAGCTCCTCTCGGTAGCTTCCTGCGCCGTTGCAGCCTGGCACTCTAGGCCACTTGCCCCTGACCTCGGACGTGGGGTAGCTCCTCTCGGCCGCGCTTAGTGCGCCGGGCGCAGCCGCCTGCCAGAAAACCATCTACTTCTGCTTTATTGACCACACCAAAACCTTTGACTGTGTAGATCGCAACAGACTGTGGACAATTCTTAAAGAGCTGGGCATACCAGACCACCTGACCTGCCTCCTGAGAAATCTGTATGCAGGTCAAGAAGCATAGTTAGAACTGGACATGGAACAACAGACTGGTTCCAAATGGGAAAAGGAGTACGTCAAGGCTGTATATTGTCACCCTGCTTATTTAACTTCTATGCAGAGTACATCATGAGAAATGCTGGGCTGGATGAAGCACAAGCTGGAGTCAAGACTGCCGGAAGAAATATCAATAACCTCAGATATGCAGATGACACCACCCTTATGGCAGAAAGTGAAGAGGAACTAAAAAGCCTCTTGATGAAAGTGAAAGAGGAGAGTGAAAAAGTTGGCTTAAAGCTCAGCATTCAGAAAATGAAGATCATGGCATCTGGTCCCATCACTCCATAGCAAATAGATGGGGAAACAGTGGAAACAGTGACAGGCTTTATTTTCTTGGGCTTCAAAATCACTGCAGATGGTGAGTGCAGCCATGAAATTAAAAGACGCTTGCTCCTTGGAAGAAAAACTATGACCAACATAGACAGCATATTAAAAAGCAGAGACATGACTTTGCCGACAAAGTTCCATCTAGTCAAAGCTACGGTTTTTCCAGTGGTCATGTATGGATGTGAGAGTTGGACCATAAAGAAAGCTGAGTGCCAAAGAATTGATGCTTTTGAACTGTGGTGTTGGAGAAGGCTCTTGAGAGTCCCTTGAACTGCAGGGAGATCCAATCAGTCCATCCTAAAGGAGATCAGTCCCGAGTGTTCATTGGAAGGACGGATGCTGAAGCTGAAGCTCCAATACTTTGGCCACCTGATGTGAAGAACTGACTGTTTGGAAAAGACTCTGATGCTGGGCAAGATTGAAGGCAAGAGGAGAAGGGGATGACAGAGGATGAGATGGTTGGATCTCATCACCGACTCAATGAACATAAGTTTGAGCAAGCTGCAGGAGTTGGTGATGGGCAGGGAGGCCTGGTGTGCTGCAGTCCATGGGGCCGCAAAGAGTCGACATGACTGAGTGACTGAACTGAACTGATGGAACCGGATGCCATGACTATAGTTTTTTGAATGTTGAGTTTTAAGCCAGGTTTTCCACTCTCTTCTTTCACCTTCATCGAGAGGGTCTCTAATTCCTCTTTGCTTTCTACCACTAAGATGGTGTCATCTGCATATCTGATGTTATTGATGTTTCTCCTAGCAATCTTGATTCCAGCTTGAGTTTCAATTAGCTTGGCATTTCTCATGATGTACTCTCAATATAAGGTAAATAAGACAATATACAGCCTTGATGTCCTCCTTTCCTAATTTTGAATCAGTCTATTATTCCTCGCCCATTCTAACTGTTGCTTCTTGACCTGCATACAGGTTTCTCAGGAGGCAGGGAAGGTGGTCTGGTATCCCCATCTCTTTCAGAATTTTCCAGTTTGTTGTGATCCACACAATCAAAGGCTTTAGCATAGTCAATGAAGCAATAGTAGATGTTTTTCTGGGATTCTCTTGCCTTTTCTATGATCCAAAGGATGTTGGCAATCTGATCTCTGGTTCCTCTGCCTTTTCTAAAACCAGCTTGTTCTTGATTCACATACGTTTGAAGTCTAGCTTGAAGGATTTTGAGCATTACTCTGCTAGCATGTGAAATGAGTGCAATTGTGAGGTAGCTTGAGCATTCTTTGGCATTGCATTTCTTTGGGATTCGAATGAAAACTGACCTTTTCCAGTCCTGTGGCCATTGCTGAGTTTTCCAAATTTGCTGGCATATTGAGTGCAGCACTTTCACAGCATCATCTTTTAGGATTTGAAACAGCTCAGCTGGACTTCCCGCACCTCCACTAGCTTTGTTCGTAGCAATGCTTCCTGAGGCCCACTTGATTTCACACTCCAAATGGCTGACTCTAGGTGAGGGATCGCACATTGTGGTTATCTGGGTCATTAAGACCTTTTTTTGTACAGTTCTGTGTATTCTTGCCACTTCTTAATATGGAAGCTCCTGACTCCCTTTTAAATATGGTTTCTATTTATGAATCTTTACATTTCCTCCTGTGGAGATGTTTCTCTGAAAGCATTGCTGATCAACTGGCAGGTTTTTGTTTTTGTTTTCCGGAGACAGCAACTTTCCCCCTTGACGCCAGGGAGGACCCTTCCTGGATATCGTGTCCCTCGGGACAGGGAGCGTGTACATATGGAGATCTCTTCAGGTCAAATTCAGGTAACAGAACGGGCCGGGCGGGGTGCTCAGAAATCTCCTGTCGGAAGTCTGTGTCTTAGAACAGTGGATGCAGAAGGGCACACTTGAGCCGGAGAGAATTAAACAAGCACTCTGGGGAGACATGGCTGATGCAAGAATTAAGGTGTGGGGGAGTGATTCTGGATTATACATAATTTGACTTAAACTTTACGCTAATTAGAGCAGCCTGTCTTATGGCCTGTCAAACATGCACTGTGTATCTGCTTTAACACAATGAGGAGGAAGGGGAAAATGCATTACCTGATTGCTTAGAATGTCCACTCTGAGTACAGGGATAATTGCCACCTCCTGCCCCTTCCTCCCCAGCGACAGTGCTATACTCCTTGGAAGATGAGAGTCCCTTCCCAGACACCAAGGTCATGCTGGCTTGCTGTGCACCTGCTGACCTGTCTTCAGACCTTGAGAAAATGCATCCCTGTCGTGTTGGGTGTTTGTTGTTCTGACAAGATATAGAGCTGTGGTTCAGGCATCCACACTGGACCCAGGTGGCCATTGTGGATGTGGTTTCAGACAGCTCCTGCCTCGCTGGGAACTTGAATGTTTTAAGCTGGATCAGACTTTGCTAGCCACAACCACCTGCGACCTTATGGTCTCAAGGTCTCTGCTTGCAGCTGTGTGTTTTGGACCCCACTGATTCTTGCCCTACAAACAGCCTTCCTCCTTGTCAGCTTCTATCCCAATTCCTGACAGTTTATGTATCTTTGCAGTGTTTGCCTGTCTAAACATCCCTCCTCATTTTGCAGCCTGGGGAGCACAATTCAAGTGCTTCTTAAGTCTGGGCCTTCTGCTCTACAGCCCTCAGGTCAGCTCAGATGAAACTCTTCTGTCCCTATGGTCAACGTGCATCTTCAGTAGGTCAGCTCAGATGAAACTCTTCTGTCCCTATGGTCAACGTGCATCTTCAGTAGGTCAGCTCAGATGAAACTCTTCTGTCCCTATGGTCAACGTGCATCTTCAGTAGGTCAGCTCAGATGAAACTCTTCTGTCCCTATGGTCAACGTGCATCTTCAGTGACCAGTCCAAGCTGATTCACAAGGAGAGCTCGACAGAAAGAAAAGACACAGTTTAAGGGAAAAAAAGAGAGACGGTTGGGGACTCCCCTGACAGTCCAGGGGCTTGGGTTTGGTCCCTGGTGGGGGAACATGCCATGTGGCGTGGCCAAAAGCAGAGAGGAGGTCTAGGAGGAGGTTTGGGAGGAGCCCCTGTGATTCCTCGGAGCCCGGTGCTGGGGGTTGGGAGGATGTTGGAAAGACTGGTTAGAGGCTGAAACTGAAGGCTCCTGAGTGCTTAGGCGTGGAACGATCTTTTTCCCAGTGACCGGGCTCTTTGTAATAATACCGGTGGCGTCAGCGGAGGGGGCCCTTGTTGGCCACCCAAGGTGTTTGGCCTTTGCTCTCTTGAGGGGACCCACGGGCCGGTTGTGGGCTGAGGAGTGGCGCGCTGACCGCGACACGTGCAGCCTTGGGCCCCGGGTGGGCAGCTGGCTGAAGGCTGCCCCCTTGTGGCCAGAGCAGGGCGTGCAGGACTGGGCCCATCGGCAGGCGCCGGGGATGTGGCCCTGCCGGGTCCAGAGGGCCGCGAGGGCAGGCTGCATCTCCCCGCCCCACAGTGAGTCCCCGCTCTTAGGCGATTTCCAGGCCATCTTCTCTCGGTCTGTGTGGAAGCCGAATGTCAACCAACGAACCAGCCGATCAACTGGGAATTCCCTGGCGGCCCAGCGGGTAGGACTTAGCGCTTTCACTGCGGGGGCCCTGGGTGTGCTCCCTGCCCGGAGAGCGAAGTTCCCACAAGCTGGGGTCTCGACCAAGGGGGCTGGCGGAGAGCACGCTGAATAGACCAACCGGTTCATCGCCAGTCCCTCTCTAGATGCCTGTCTTGTGGGCAGCTGGCATCTTAGGTGGGAGGGGCCAGCTCTCTGCGCCTTCATACCTACTGCCTGCCTCTGCGGGACAGGTGTCAGGCTGGGGGCAGGGGCAGACGGGACAGGTCCCACCCTTGTGGTGCCCACAGCGGGTCAGAGCCTGGCCGGCTGGCCGGGCAGCAGCGGCACCGGTGGGGGTCCCGGTGTGCAGGGGTGAGGGGCTGTCTGGGGCTCCTGGGACGTGGGGGCTCTTCCTCCCAGGGATCGCGCTGCCCGGAAGGGCCCAGATGGAGAACGTTAGTCTGGTAGGACAGGGCTGCGTTTCTACTGAAAAACATCCAGCCAGCTGACGAGCAGAAAGGGTAGCGTAGCAAGCTGTCACCCACGGGACCGCGGTCAGCTTTCTACATGTTCACATTGTGCACGACTGTTTTCTGGACGAGTCACATTGCAGATGTCGTGCCATTTTACCCTGAAATGATTTGGGGCCAGCCGTGAAAGGAGAGCACGACTTCCCTCATAAACACAACGGCAGGACAGACATCTGTGGGCAGGCGACAGGGAGAAGGGGTGCTGGAGGGCAGGCCAGGGTGGATGGGGTGCAGGCTCCCCCGGGGCTGTAGGGGGGCCCCGGTGTGGGGGACCCGGGGCCCAAGGAGCCCAGGTGCCTACCGGGCGTGAGTCGGGGGTCACGTTCTCGGGCAGCTGCAGGTCTGCACCCCTGGCCTGGCACCTGGGGTCCGAGGGGGACTCAAGGAAGCCACTGAGATGCCTTGTCCGGCCACCAAAGGAGCCACCTCTCTCGGGCCTAGCTCCTGCCCAGGCGGTGGGCAGGGCTGCCAGGCAAGTGTCCTGCCCTGCCCCTCCAGGCCCCGGAACCAGCTGCGGAGCGCTCCCCGGTGGGGATGGAGCCAGAGCCGCACACTGTCCCTCCCAGGCGGCCCCTCTCGCGGGGCGCCCCCGCCGCGGCCCACCCGGCCCCTCTGCCCCTACGTCCAAGAAAGGCGCGGCAGCGGCTTGTGGAGACTCTTTATTGTGCTGGGGGTGGGGTAGAGAGGCAGCCGCTCCTCGAGGGGCACTGGGCCGCGGGCACCGCCATCACCGCCCGGCTCCAGCTCCTGCGCTGCGTCCCCGCTGGGGTGGGGCTCGCGCCCCTCCCGCTCCGCCCTGCCCAGGGTGGGCGTGGCCTCCCGGGTCTGCGGGGCGCTGGGCAGCTGTGGTCCAGGCCGCCCCCGATCACCTAGGCCAGGACCTCCGCGCACTGGTCTGTGGAAGAGAGCGGGTCCTGAGGAAACGCCCGGCGCCCCCTCCCCACCTCCCCGGGGCAGAGGTCCTGGACCCTTCCCCGAGGGGCCAAGCCCCTCCCCTGCCTGTGACCCCCTCCTCCCTCCCCTGGCCCCCCTGCTGTGGGTCCAGCGCCCGAGGAGCGAGCCTTGGGGCCTCCTGCACGCCCCCAAACCCCAGTCTGGGTCGGGGGTCCTTCTGCCCCTGCAGCGCTGGGCGGCCAGGAGATGGTGCTCACCTGACTTGGGCAGCAGGACGCCCTGGCTGGGGTTCAGGCCCACTTTGGGTGCCAGCTCCTGCATCCTCTGGGCGCCCTCAGGAAACAGCTCTGGGGCCCGGGCTGAGGGCAGGGGCAGCATGAGCAGAGGGGCAGGGCTGGGAGGGAGAGGGGGAGGTGGCACGGGGCTGGGGAGGGGCCCAGGGAGACCCTGGGAGACGCTGGTCTCTCCTGCCTCCCAGTCAGGGCTCGCTGGGGAGGCACACGGGGACACGGAGGAGCGGGCCCCCCAAGGGGCCCCAGAGGAGGCTGCGAAGGGGCCGGGGCGGCGCGGGTGCGGCCCTTCGGGGGGGCGGGTCCCCACCACCCGTCACCCACCGTAGAGCTGCAGCCAGATGTCCTTTGCACCCCCCTTCTGAGTCTCGAAGTACATGACGGCGAAGTGCTTGTAGTCGGTGAAAGCCACCCTGATGTCGGTCTGGGCCATAGCTGGGTGGGGGCGGGAGCGTGCTGAGCTGGGCGCCGGCCTGGACGCCCCCTGCCCATCCCCACGGTCCCCGCGAGCCGGCCCTGCCGCTGCCCCCACCCGCCCGGCACCGCCCGCGACGCGCCTGCCTCACCCACGTTGCTGAACTGCCCGTCCACGGCCCCCTTGGTGAAGGTGCTGTCCGTCTCCTGGCACCCGCCATCGGGCCTGGGAAGGGGACCCCAGCGGCCTGAGCTGCAGCCCCTGCCCACCGCCCAGCCCCGCTGGGTGTCCTGAAGACATTGCCCGACTGCGACAAAAACGGCGGCCGCTCGGCTGCTGCCGACTGCCCCGAGGCCACCTGTCTCCCATCAGATCCACGCTTGATCACACGGGTGCTTTACGCTTCACTTAGAGGAGAGGAGACATCCTGGGGCAGAGGCACACAGCCAGGGGACGCGGGGCCTGTGGGGTCTCCCCGTCTCCCCTCCAGACACCGGCACGCGTGCGCACGCACACACGGACACGGCTCCCCCACACCCTCAGGTGGGGCCCCTCTGAGGAGCAGGTGAGCGGGGCTGCTGTTTCGACGGCCCTGAAGCCTAGCACAGGCGGGGCCTGGCTCTGACCCCCTGATGGGTCGGGTGCACCCCTGCTTCCTCCTGGCTCCCACCTGACCGTACGCTGGTTGGGCCTAAGGCCAGTCCAAGGTGGGACTCCTGGGATCACTTACGTGGGGAACCCAAACTTGATGCCCAGGTTGCCGTTAGCCAAGGAGGTCACCAAGACCACGGGCATCTTCATGTTGTCCTTAGCGTCCAGGAAGCCCTGGTCGTCCGACACCGCCCCAACCACGTACCAGGGGCCCTGGAACTGCAGGAGGACAGGACGAGCTGGGGGCAGCCCTGGCTGCCACATCAAACCTGACCCGAACCTGGGGGACAGCTGCTCTCATCTGGCTGGCAGCCCAGCGAGTAGTGGGGACAGAAATCAGACTTGGGCCTGAGGGGCCTACTGTCCTCTGCACCCCCTGCCCCAAGTCAGCCAGACAGGTGGATGCGGGCTTGGTCCCCTTGAGCTGAGCTTGAACCAGAGTAGGGGCTGGGCTGGGTTCCCTCAGCCCTCTGGCCTGTCTGGTAGAACGCCATCAGACAGAGGCTGCCGGCCCGGGCACGTCCGTGCGCACCTGGCTGGCATCGAAGTCAGCCTGGATGGGGACCTGGGCCTGGCCTGGGGCTGCAGCGAGTAGGGCGAGGGTCCCGCTGATCAGCAGCGTCTGCAGCATCCTGGAAGGCGGCTCTTGCTGACGGCACGGGGCTCCGGAGCAGCAGAGGAGGGTTGGGGTGGCCTCTCCCACTGTGCCTTTATGCCCCTGAGACGCCCTGGGGCGCTGGCCTGCCCGCCTGGGACAGACCCCACCGTGATAGGCTCCGATCGGGTTGCTCCCTGGAGCACTGGCCTGCTGCCTGGGACAGACCCCACCGTGATAGGCTCCGATCCGGTTGCTCCCTGGAGCACTGGCCTGCTGCCTGGGACAGACCCCACCGTGATAGGCTCCGATCGGGTTGCCCTGGCCCAGTGGCCCCCACCAGACCCCGCCCATCCTTCCCAGGGAGGGGGCCGGATGCCCCGGAGCAAGGGGAGGCGAAGGCTTGGCAGGCCCTGTGGGATGTGGCCTCCAGCCCTGGGCTCAGGCAGAGCCTTGGGAAGCCATTCCAAAATCTCACCCTCACCTCTGACCCTCACAACCTGGGGGCCTGGACAGGGCCTGGTGGGCAGGCTGCTGTGGGCACTACGTACGCCTTGTGAGCCAGGGGGCCCAGGACAGGGGCCCAAGTATGGCCACGCCTTGAGGGGGTGGCTGGAGGGGCTGCAGTGGGTGAGATCCGGCTGCATGGAGTGCGTGGGGACACAGTTTCTCTGAGCTGTCCCGGCTTCCGGCCAGCCACCTCTCCCATGCCATCAGGGGCCGAGCTAGTGCGCCCCTACCCGCCCCTCGGGGCATCCTGCAGAGCCAGCCGCTGAGATTTCACAGAGGGTGAAGGGACACCCAGGCCCAAAGCAAAGGGGGGCCTTCAGGTCCCCGGAGAGCTGGCCAGAGCCAGGCCCAACTGCAAGACAGACAGTCAGGAGCCAGGCGCTGACTTGCTTCAGAGTTTATTTTCAGAGCGGGAATAAAGGCTGAGGCGGGTAGGGATAGCGAGGGGCTGAGGCTGGGGTCTCGGGTGTTGCAGGAAACGGCTGAGCAGGGCAGAAGGGCCAGGTCCTGAGAGCCGGACTCACCTGGGCAGGAGAGCGGGACCTGTGCGTGGGGCCGGCCACACGCCCCCCACCCCAAGACCCTAGCCCCCTGCAGCCTCAGGTCGCGAGGGCCCGTCCACTAAGGCCTCTCAGCAAAGGGCACCGGCCTCCCTGCCGTCCCCTGGTCTTCCCACCGCAGTCCTGTCCCGGCCGCCCGCTCCACCTGCTCCCAGTGACCTTGCTGAACCCCAGCGGAGGCCTCTCTGTGAAGCAGCCCTTGTCGGCGGAGGCCAGCCCTCGTGGCAGAGGGGAGGCTGCTGGTGAGCGCGTGTTGAATGAACGAGTGAGGGGCTGCTGGGGGAAGGTGGCCCCCAGCCCCACTCACCTATGTGTGCACCTCCAAGCACTTGTCTGCCAAGAAAGAAGCCCAGGCCTGCGGTCAGTGCCCCAGGCCTGCCCTGCGGCAAGCGTGATCCCTAAACTGCTGACTGTCACCCCCATCACTCCCGCCCCTCCCCCAGGCTCTGTCTACCCCTCCGAAAGGAAGATCCGGCCCCCCCCGCCCCCCGCCCCCGGGCCCAGAGCAGGCTTCCTTGGCAAGGAGGCCGTGGGCACTTCAGGGAGCCTGTGCTGAGCCCCGTGTGGTTGTCCCTGTGTCCCGACGCGGACACCCACCCGTTCACAAGCCCCGTTTCTAGGGCCTGCCCTGCACCCCTCCCAGGCTGGGGCCTTTGCATCCCAGGGGCCGAGCCTGGCCCTGGCACACAGTGGGCGCGTGGTGAATCCGGGGAGGGGGTGTTTCCTGAGGCGTGTCTTCCTGGGCCGGGCCCAGGGACTGCAGACCAAGGTCTCGGTGTGAGGCCAGACCACCCCCGCTCCGGAGGCCGCGCACCAGTCAGTGGGCAGTCTGGCCGGACGGGCTCCACCCCTCGGCCTCCCCCGGATCAGGAGACGGTCTGTCTGCCTCTAATCTGACCTTAATCCCCTCCCGTCAGATTAGCGTGCTCACCAGTCTTGGGCAGGAACACAATGCCTTCCTCTGTGAAGCCCAGGCTCCTGGCGAAGGTGGTGAACTTTTCCTTGACTTCGGCTCTGGGGGTCTGGGTGCGGCCTGGGGCAGTGGGGAGAAGCCTTCGGCCTCCGTTTGTCTGGAGGATCCCCGTTCTGCCCCTGCTCCCGAGCCCAGGGAGCCCCCAGCCGCCCCCACGGGTGGAGCCCCAGGCCAGGCGGTGGGCGCGGCGGGGGGACACTTACTGTAGAGCGTGGCCATGAGGGAGCCCGGCCCCGGGCCCCGGACACTCTCGGTGTAGAGCAGGGCGTACGTCTCGTAGTCCGTCTCCGCCACCGACACCTCGTGGGTGCTGCTCCAGTCTGGAGACCCGGGAGACAGCCCCGCAGGGCCCCGTGTCCCCAAACCAGAAGGGCTCAGAAAATCAGGGGTGCGTGGGACAGCCACAAACCCCGCAGCCACGGCCCTCTGGGGAGGAGAGACGGCCGGGGGAGGCCATCGCAGGCAGGGGCGAGGAGGGCAGGAGCCCCAGGGTGCAGAGCTGCCAGAGGAGCGAGGGGCGCGTGGGGCACAGACGGCTGCAGAGAGAGCCCTTCACGGGGGCTGCTGGGCAGGCCCAGGCCGGCCCTGGCGGGGCAGCCACCCCTCACCCTCCCCTGTACTGCCGGGCAGGGTGTGGCCCAGAGTCCCGGCCAGCAAGCGTCGCTCCTGGCCGCACTCACGAGGGCTGGTGTAGCTGTAGCAGCCTGGGGGGCCGGCCGGCCGCAGCAGTAAGGTCCGGGTCTCACACTGGTCTTTCCTGTGGGCAGGTCATCCTGGGGTCAGGGGTCGGGTGCTGGGGGTGTCCCCAGATTGTGACCCTGCGCCGGGAGCTCTGGGCCCCAGATGCCCGCCCCACTGCCCACCTGAGGAAGGTAGAGGTGAGGTTGAGGCCGCCATCCGCCGCAGGGGCCACCTCAGACTTGCACATGGACAGCGCCTTCTTCTTCTCCAGGAACCAGCTCGAGTTGGAGGCAAGGCCGGAGGTGAACCAGCGTCCCAGGAACTGCAGCAACAGGACCCCATGCCGGTCGGCCGGGACCCTCCGGACCCGCCGGGGCTGGGCGGCGCACCCACCCCGGCCCGCCTCGCAGCCCACCCGGCCCCCCTGCTCCGGCGCGGCCCCGCCCCCACCGCGGGGTCCCGCTCCCGCCGCGGGGGGCGGGCGGCAGGGGTCGCCGGGCCGTCCCTAGAGGGGTCGGATGCGGGCGTGGGGCGCGGAGCTGGAAGACCCGCTCCGACGCGCTCCAGCGACCCCCCGCAGGCCTCTGCGCGCGTGTTCACGGGGCAGGGGCGCGCACCGGGGCGCACCCAGTCCATCGCCATTCCTGGCGCCACCCCGGCTCCTCCGTCATCTGCGCGCTCCCGCACGGAGGTGCGTCCCCAGGCCAGGTGTGGAAGGTGTGCCTGTTTGCCCTGGGCGTCGTGAGCTCGTTGGGCTAACCGGGTTGGGTTAGAGGTGGCGGGCGCGCAGGAGACCCGCGGGTCAGGCGAGCGCGCGCTCCCGCTCACAGGCGCGTCCCTGCCCGTCGGGCTCCTCTCTGTAGGGCTATTCTCTGTCGGTGAATCGCCTGGGGAGGCCTCTCCCGGTCAGCCTCCTCCGGCCGGTCCAGCCCTTCTTTTCTCCTCCCCGCTTCCCAGGGAGAGCACCCCGCTCCCCACGGGCACCATCCTGTCTCTGCACCTGGCAGGAGCCTTCCCTCACCTTGTCCTCTTCGAAGTTGGGCTGCAGGGCGGCCTCGGTGGGGGCTGGGGTCTGCAGGATCCCCAGGACCCCCAGCAGGAGCAGCCCCATCCACGGCCTGTTCGGAGTGGCCATTTTCCCAGAACCGGGCCGGCGGTACAGGCAGAGAGACAGGCGGGAGGCAGGGAGGCCGCCCGGAGACCCCTATTTATAGGCCCGGCTTGGCCTCCGCCCAGGCCCAAGGACAGCCCACTGCAGGCTCGTGACGCGGCAGGGGACAGGGCAGCGGAGTCCAGCGGCGGCCTCGCCCCCCACGGGGCTGCTTATGTAAGAGGCACTGACTGGGACAGCCTGGGCCTGCCCCCCGGGCTGAGCTGGGGGGGCAGAGGCCCCCGCATGGCAGGCCCCTCCTCCACCCTGGGAAGGTCCACTCCAGCAGCCTGGTTGGGGCAGGGGGCAAGTGCCTTGGTGCTGCCCTGCCTCTGGGGCCTCTGGTCACTTGAGTCCCCTCACAAGCCCTGCCATTGTTCTGTGTCCAAGCCTGCAACCCTGGGGCGACACAAGGCCCTGTTTGCACTGCCTGAGTTTCGTCCCGGAAGGCCCAGCAGGCCAGGGGGCGATGGGAAACTTGGGCCAAAGGAAAGAAGCCAAAGCTCCCCCCAGAGTGGAGCCGGAGGGCCTGGTGTGCAACACAGCGTCCCCGGAGACAGCTGGCGGGGTCTGGCTGGGGGCCCCCGGGGCGTCCTTCCCGGCCTCGGGCCCATGGCCTTGGGCAGAGGTCCATTCCTTGCGCCTGCACACCTACACAGCTCCACACCTGCACAGCTCCACACCTACACAGCTCCACACCTACACAGCTCCACACATACACAGCTCCACACCTGCACTCCACACCTGCACTCCTCCACACCTGCACACCTGCACAACTCCACACCTGCACAGCTCCACACCTGTAGTGGCCCCACCCTGCCTGTCCTATTACCTGGGGTGCCAAGCTGGTGGCTCCCCCGGGGCCAGAGGATATGAGGCTCCCCCCCCCCCGGAAGAGAGAGCCGTCTCCCCCCAGAGGCCTCCCTGGGTTGACAGGCTGTCTTTGAGGTCCTGGGCCCTGTTCAAATCTGGCAAGTGTCCCCTGTCCCTCTGGTCCTGACCAAGGCCACCCCTATTAGCTGGGGCCTCAGCACAGGACTGAGTGGGGTCAGCAGCTGTGAGCAGCAGTGAGTGGGTGGGTGCGCACACCTGGGGTGGGGGCTGGGGAGGTGAGGCTGGGGAAGGAAGTCCCGAGCGTGGTGCAGACACAGGGGACATGGCTGTGGCTGGGGGACACAGGAGCTGGCGCACACCCCGGGCCCAGCCCACCACGGGATGCAGCCCCTGTCCAGTGCTTGGCACCTTCCGCCCGGAAGCTGGATACTTGGCAGCCCGGCCTCTGGCTTTGGACCGGACCCAGGGCTGTCCGGAAACCACGCGGAAGGGGAGGCGTGGGCCGGGTCAGCTCCCTGAATGGAGCCAGCGCGGGCCCTGCCACCCACCTCGCAGGGGCAGGATGGCGGGCCCCAGGCCCACAGGGGTCCTAGTAAGGGTTGAGTGCCCAGCCAGACCCCTGCTGTGGGGGCCCCGCCCCTGGAGGATGGCCCAGGATCCCAGAGCACAGAGTCTTTTGGGCGGCACCACGAAGAGGGCCCCCTGCCTCCTCAGTGGCGCCAGGGCTGGCGGGGGCCGGCCCCGGAAGAGGCCAGTGTGGGGGAGCCGGCACAAGAGGCTGGAGGCGGGCCGAGGGGACCCCCACTGCTCTGCCCTGGCCTCCCATGCACCCTGCCCCTCCGCATGCTCAAGGCCGTGGGGGGACAGTCTGTCAGAAGCAGGCAGGAGTTGCAGGGCTGGTCCCGGGCCCTGCACCGCCGTGGGTCTGCCCCAGGCTGCAGCCTGGCCCAGGGCAGAGCGGGGGGCTCCTTTCAGGACGACAGAGGGGCAGGAGGAGGCGGGTGAGAGGGAGGCCCGGGACAGCCGTGTGGGCCCCGGCCTCCTGCCGTTCATCACTGAGCCCCGCGGCTCTTTGGCTGTGGGGAGGCTCCTGGGTCCTCGGGGCTGAGCTGTGTGCCTGCCGAGCCCCGGTCACGCCAAGACCAGAGCACCTCCGCCAGCGGTAAACATGTCTCAGAGCAAGGCAGGGGACTGACGCAGGTAGAGGGCAGAGAGCGTGCGGGAGGAGGCAGCCCAGGACGCGAGGACCACGGGCTGGGCCCGCACGTCTCTCGTGGGCAGGCCCCGCCCCCACAGGAGGGGCCCTCGGGCCGGGTCACCAGGGTGCCCCTCTAGGGAGCAGGGAGGCTCCGGGGACCCTGGGCGCCCACCCCCAGGCCCAGGGTTAGGGAGTACGTCCGCCCCCCTCTTCTGCCCACGGACACCACATCCCCTCCTCCCCTGCTCCCAGACTGGCCACCGCTGCTGACTGTGGCCTGGATGAGGCCGGGGGGTCTGGAGGAGCAGACTGCATCGGCCCCTCGGCCTGCCTGTGACCCAGACGGGGGTGGGTGGCTGGGCTGGTTCGTCCACACTGTGGAGTGAGGAACTGGGCCTCAGAGCCCTTCTGCATGGGCCGTGTTCAGCAAGACCCCCAGGGGTCTGGGCGGGGGTGGCTGCTCTTCCCCCGGGTCTCCAGGGGGTGGGCTGAGGGCTCCTGAGGCCCCTAGAGGGGAGTCTCAGAATGGTGCCAGTGGAACAGCTCGGAAAGCCGGCTGGTGGTGGCCACCGTGCCCATCGCACGCCGCCCTCCAGGGCCCTGCGGGGTGGGCGGCTGGGGCCCAGCCCTGCCTGGCCAGGAGGCCGGGCTCCCCATCTGCCCGTGCAGGCTTCTCCCTGAGAACCACGCCCGACAGAGGCCAGGGCTGCAGCTGGAGGGCCCCCCGCCCAGCCCACGACACAGGAGGCCGCTCCGCTCAGATGGGCCCGGTCTTCCCTCGCGGCCTGGCCGGTGCTGCCCTGAGTGCTGGACCCTGCTCAGACCTCCGCCTCAGGCTGCTCCCCGGGGCGCTGGGGGGCTTTCCTACCTCCCCCGCTCCCCCCACCTCAATGCTTTCCTGTCGCGCCTGCTCCCGAGTGGCTGACCCTCTGAGCCCCAGTCTGCTCTGCGCTACTGACCCCTCCCCAAGCCCGACCAGCCCCATCTTCCCTGTCTCCCAGTCCACGCCCCACCCTCCCACCCCCACCAGCCCTGCGGAGCCCCCTAGTGTGGCCTCCCCGCTCCAGGCTGCTCAGCAACTGCTGTGGGGCAGCCACTCTGATGGCCGATGGCTGGAGGAGCAGCTCTTTCTTACTAGGAGCCTCTGTCTGTCTTCCCAACTCGTTTCCCACCAGAGAGAGGCCGGGCTGCAGAGTTGTTGGGGTGGGCGGAACCCCCAGGACACCCCCCAGTCCCGCCCCTGCCAGCACCTCTGGGCAGCCTGGCTTGGGGCTGGGGAGGTGGGGGCAAGGTGAGCTTGGGCTGGAGGGATGGGGCGGGCACGGCCGGGGCTGGTCTCCCTGAAGCTCCCTGGGAGGGCAGTGTGCTCTGCCCACGGGGCCTCGTGGGAATCAGAGTGTGGACCTGGGCAGCTCTGTTCCGGGAGCCTCTTCGCAGCGCTGGGGGCTTCTGCGGGCAGGGCTGGGCAGGGGCCGGGGGGCCCTTCCCCAGTCCTCCGAGCAGAGTGTGGTTGGGTCGGGGCTTGGGCCTGGTCGTGCTCCGGAGAACCCAGGGCGCGATTTCAGGGCCCAGGAAGCGGGTGCCGGGGGAGCTGCTGGGCCCCGCAGGGGGAGGAGGCGGCCCCCTGAGGGCGCTGTTGATGGGGGGCACACGTACCAGCCCCTCCGGGGGCAACAACTCGCTTCTGCCAGGTCCAGGTGAGCTGGGGCCCTCTCCAGTGACCCCCGCAGAGATGCCTGCAAGGTCTCTCCCCTCCCTCCTGCCCGTGGGCCATGCAAGGCTGTGGCCGGGGAGGGGCGTCTCGGGCACCAGGCTCCCCCAACACGGTCCCGCTCCGGTGGCTTCGCTCTGAGCCTGGCCTGCCTGTAGTCAGCCCTGCAGGCTGGGCCGCCTCTGCCCTCCAGGTGGGGGGCGCGTGGGACGTAGGGAGGCAAGGCCCCTCCTGGCACCCACAGAAAGTCGAGCCGCCAGCCCTGGTAGCCCAGGTGCTCTCACTGGTTCTCCGAGGGACAGGCAGGTAGGGCAGCTGAGAGGGCACAGCCCTGACCCGGGAAGGCAGGGTGGCTGCTCTGAGCCCAGGAGGCCGGAGCTGGCCTCTCAGGAGCCCACACCCAGCCCTGGCATCAGAAGGGGTCCCCTAGAGGCTGACCTGGGTCTACCCTAAGGCTCCTCCCCTCCCCTCGGCCCATCACGGTATCCAGTAGCTCTGGATGTGACTGGACCTAGGCTGTTCCGTGGGCCCCACGGGCATGTGAGCCGCAGGTCAGCACTAAGCAGAGCTGAGGCTGCGGTTTCCGTAGAGCCGGGGGGCTGGGCGTGAGGCGGATGGGCATCTGCCTGGGGGGTAGGCGCTGGCCACAGACGTGCTAGGGGTTGGCCTGGACCTTGGGAGGTCACGGGTGCCATCCTCCCCCTTCTGGCTGGGTGGGTCGGAGATAAGCCTAGACTTGATCTCCTGGGGGCAGTGACGGGCCCCAGTCTCCGTGCAGTGACCCCCTCCCGACATGGCTGGCCCTTCAGAGCCCAGGCTCTCCCCACACCCAGTGGCTCCTCGCTGACCCACCTCACAGGGACTCACAGGGCCCTGGTGGACCACACCTGCTTGCTGCTCAGCCATCAGCAGTGCCCCCTCCACCCCACCCAGCCTACGGGAGGGGGCTCAGAGGGAGCTGGAGGGCAGGGGGCATACCCCCCAGACCCCACCGCACCCCTCAGGCCAGCCCCCCACCCTCCAGGTGACTCACAGCCTTCAGGGCTCCCCACTTCCGAGATGCTCCTAGCATGAGGGGGTCCCCAGCACGGAGATTTCAAGTGGAAGAGGGGCAGAACCCTGGGTCACCCAGACACTGCTAGAAAGAACATTCCAGAAAATGCCTGAAGGCCTCCTCCCCATTCCCTGAGCCTTCGCCCGGCTCCCGGATGGGCCCCGTGTCCAGGGGTGCCCTGGGAGAGACCTGGGGTAGCCAGGTGGAGACAGGCACAGTGTGGCCACATTCAAGGAGGGAACGGGGGCCCTGGGTCTGCAGCTGGGCACCGCCAGGGCTGGCGAGCGAAGGGGCTCAGGACTCCACCGCGCCCGCCCAGGCCCCAGAGGACAGCTGCTGTGTGACTTAAGGAGGCGAGTTCAGACTTGGGGTGCCCCCAGGCGCGGCCATCTCTTGAGTTTTTGCCCAGACCACATGGGCCCACTCGCCCCTGGGCGGGCCCTGCCTGTGTTTCTGTCTGCTCCGTGCCCTGGGCTGGCCTCTGCTGACCCCGATGATGACCACATCTCCACTCCACTTCTTTCCCAGCCCGGGAGGTCTGGCTGGTCCGGGGGCCCGAGGACGCTCCAGACCAGCAGGGCCCAGGGCTGCTCCGCTGCCCCCAGAGAGGCCGAGGTGCTGCAGCGCTCTGCCCCAGGGAGGGGTGGGCAGGGCTCCGGGAGAGTGGCCTGCCCCTCACGCCCCTGCCTGTCCCGGCCTCCCTGAGCTGTGACACCCAGTGTTCGGACTTCCAGAAGCATCCAGCCTGGTGGAGGGTGGTCGGAGCTAAACTTGTCTTCTCCCCTGTGGAAGGCCGCTTGGGTGGTCTCTGGGAAGGCGGGGCCTGTGGGCACCACATCCCCTGGGGCATGCGCTGTGGCCAGGCTGGGCACCCCTGAAAGGGCCCCAAAGCCGAGACTGCTCGTGGGGTCTTGCACCTCCAGGACCTCAGGGGAGTCTCTGGATTATGGCATTTTTCTCTCCTCCATAACTTGACCGTGTCAGGCCGGCCTGAGGGTGCGCAGGGTCCCCTGGTGCCCTCAGGGGCCAGAAGGCTGCCACTCGGGTCTGGGCCCGGGGCCCTGGGCTGGGCACGCTCCTGCGGTGGGCGCTCCTGCCGCTCAGGGCCCCAGGGGTGGAAGCCCAGCGTCGAGCAGGGCCTGCAGCAGGGGGACCCTGGGGGGGCACTGGGCTCTGTCTGGGTTCCCCTGGCTCCTTGCTCCCCAGGCCCCTGCTGGGTGCTGGCGACGGCGGCCTGTGTGTGAGGAGGGGCCCAGCTCTCCTGGTCCCGAGAGCCCAGGACGGCCGGGAGTGTGCCCAGCCGTGGGGTGGGGGCCAGAGAAGAAAGCCTGACAACGGCAGAGAGGGCGCTCTGGCTCTGGGTGCCCCCGCAGTTTGCCCTGCGGCCAGAGCCACCCCGGCATCAGCCGTCGGGTGGTCCTGCCCCCTCCTCCCCGCACCAAACGCTCACTCCTGGTGAGGGTGGGTGTGGGCACCGATGGCTTCGAAGGACAAGACACCAGCAGGGCCTCGACCAATGACCAGCAGTGAGAGCGGGCAGCCCTGGGCAGGGCGGGCTCAGAGGCAGGGCACAGCGTCTCAGGAGAGGGCGGGCCTGGGCCATCTGGGAGCAGATACCCCGCAGAAACAGAGGCAGGAAAGAGACGGGGTGGGCAGACAGGCCCCAGAGGGCACAGGAGGCCTGGGGGGCGGGGGCCTCCGCGGGGAGGGCGCGGGGCAGGGGGACCTGAGTGGGGAGGGGGTTCTGGGTCTCTTCCGGGTCTGGGGGCAGAGTGCTGCAGGCGTCCTGGGGCTCCTCACCCCGCCCCACGTCCCTGATGTACTCAGTGAGGCCTGGTCAGGCCCTCTCTCACTTGCTGGGTTTCTTCTGAGGCCCTGAAGCTAATCTTGCGTTTGTAGCTTTAACCTTTCATCTTGAGAGTGCCCCCTGCCCAGTCCCCCAGCACACGTCCCCTGGGCCTGGGCCCTCCCTCTTCCAGTCACACAGATGGGCCCCTCGAGTCCAGTCCTTTCTGCCCTCGGGCTGACCCTCCCCTGACCTGGCCTCCTCCACCTGATGAGCTGCTCCTCCCGCGTCCCCTGCCCCCTGCCCCAGCCCCCTGCCCCCTGCCCCAGCCCCCACCCTCAGCCCCCTGCCCCCAGCCCCCACCCCCTGCCCCTGCCCCACCCCCTGCCCCACCCCTGCCCCACCCCCAGGTGCCCTTTCTGTGCTTGACTCTGGGGCCCCGGTGGCCCCAGTCCTGCCCTGGACCCTCTTCCAGAGCCACTGCACCCAGTCTGGCTGCCTGGGTCCTGATGGCCTCCTTACCAGGGGGCCTGGGCCAGGACACAGGGGCCTGGGGTCCAGTGTCGGTCCCTCCCCAGAGGACCCCACCCCACCCCACCCGAGCGCCTCAGCCCCTCGGGGCTCCTAGGCCCCCACCCTGCCCACCTCGGCCTCTCGGGGCAGGGTTTGGGCAGGAAGGCAACATGGTTACAGGTGATGCCCAGGCTCTGGACAAACCTGATGAATTTTCCCCTCAAGTTTGTTCAGCTCTTCCCTCTGCCCTGTGAGCAGGAGAGGTGAGCCCTGGGAGGACCCTCCCTCCAGAGCCCACCTTCTGCCCTCGGGGACCTGCCGCGACCTCCACACAGAGCGCCTGGCTGATGCCGACCACGTCTCCCCTCTGCCTCCTCCTACCGGTGAGGCTGCTCACCGCAGCCCACCTCTGGGTGCCCCCAGGCCTCCCCTGGCTGCCCTGTGACTGGGGGAGCCGCTCTGTATCCTTCCTGGGCGGGGGACCCACCTTTCAGGCCCCTGGGGACAGGGTGTGGGCTCAGTGCTTGCAGGATGGGGCCGGTGGGGAGAGGTAGGCAGAGGGAAGGGTGTGAGGCTGCAGCGCCTCAGGAAGGATCCTGCACCCACACGTTACCCAAGGGGCTGCACCCCTCAGGGGGGCATGGTGGGCCCTGAACTTGGGGTGTCCTGGATGAACTCAAGGTGTCCTGGGTGAAGTTGGAGTGGGAAGCCTGGTGGGTGCTGAAATCAGGGTGTCCTGGATGAAGTCTAGGTGCCCTGGGTGAAGTCGGGGTGCCCTGGGTGAAGTCAGGGTGGGAAGCTTGGTGGGTGTTGAAGTCAGGTGTCCTGGGTGAAGTCTGGGTGCCCTGGGTGAAGTCGGGGTGTCCTGGGGAAGTCAGGGTGGGAAGCCTGGTGGGTGCTGAAGTCAGGGTGCCCTGGGTGAAGTCTGCGCACCCTGGGTGAAGTCAGGGTGTCCTGGGTGAAGTTGGGGTGCCCTGGGTGAAGTCTGGGCGCCCTAGGTGAAGTCAGGGCATCCTGGGTGAAGTCGGGGTGCCCTGGGTGAAGTCGGGGTGTCCTGGGTGAAGTCAGGGTGTCCTGGGTGAAGTCGGGGCACCCTGGGTGAAGTCAGGGTGGGAAGCCTGGTGGGTGCTGAAGTCAGGGTGTCCTGGGTGAAGTCAGGGTGTCCTGGGTGAAGTCGGGGTGTCCTGGGTGAAGTCACGGTGTCCTGGGTGAAGTTGGGGCACCCTGGGTGAAGTCGGGGTGCCCTGGGTGAAGTCCCTGTGCCCCTGGACCCAACCCTCTGCCACCAGCCCGGGCCTGGGCGCCTCATCCCCCCATGGAGCTCTGGCTGCAGCTGCCTGGCCCCTCCCCACCGGGGGCTGTCGACCTTCCCACCCGTCTGTACGGCGGTCACCCCAGGCTGTCCTGCCCCCCAGCCACCCCCGAGCAGAGCCCGGTGATGGGAAAGTGATGGTCATCCTTGAGCTTGAAGATGGTCGAGGTCATCCTGAATCACGCTCGGTCCACCGTGAAGGAGCTGCCCACCGGGCCAAGGGGGGACCATTGGCTTTGAAACCATGGGGGCTGGGGCTGGGCCAGGTCCCGGGACCCCCGTCCATCCCGCCTGGGCGTCCCGGAGCCAGGGACCCTCTCAGCCGGCAGAGCCTGTGCTGGGGCTGCCCTGAGGCACCGGCCGGGGCCAGAGGCTCCCCGGGGTTGACAGGACAGGCTGACCCTGGCCTCCCAGAGCCACGGTCTCTCCCTACACGAGGAGGCGTGGAGATGTTCCTGCCTCCCCAGGGCTCAGACCCCACCTGCCTGCCCTGACCCTCTTCCTTCCATCCTGGCGGCTCCAGGACCCTCAGGCTGGGTGCCCTCTCGCCCCATCCTCCTCAGCTTGTGCCCGGGACAGACCTGGAGAGGCCCGCTGTGGCCCCGGGGTGACCGAAGCGCTGGAGCTGGTTGGGGCCCGGGCCCGGCTCTGAGTGCTCCCGGCAGGATGATGCCACCCACCGGAGCCCCAGGCTCCTTTCCTGAGAGGCCTGGGCAGCGGCTGCCCTGGTGGGGGGCCATGGGTCCCTCTGCCCAGCTTGCCCCGTTCTGGGTTCTGGTCCCAGATGGAGTGGGCGGGGCCCCTGCTGAGACCGCCAGCTCGTGTGAGGGTCTCCGGCCTGGTCTCTTGACATTCTGGTTCCCCCGCCCCCATACCCACGGTCTGAGTCAGGCACGCCATCCTGGACATCTGGGTCTCGTGGGCCAGGACAGCAGCTAGGAGCTCCCAGCCAGGCCTGGGGGCGTCACCACCAGCACCAGAGCTGAGGACACCCTGTGCCCAGCTGGATGGCCACCCTGGAACACGCGCCCGCCTGTCCTGGTCTGGCAGGCACAGCCGTGGCCCAGCCACCCCCACTGGGAGATGGCCCAGCCATGCTCTGGTCCTGGGGGCAGGTGGGTGGTGGAGACGGATGGTGTCGGGCCAGCTGGGCACTGACCCACTCTGCACCAAGGTTGGGTCTCAGCCAGAGCTGCCTGCGGCCACTGCCCTGCTCTCCAGCCCCGCCCCCAGGCCCAGTGGTGGCGGGGTCCAGCCCCGGTGGATCCAGGGTAATTTGAAGTGGGGACGGCGTCGGTGATTAGGAAAGAATTATTTAATTAGAGTTATAAAGAGAGATTAGGGAAGAATAGTGTAGTGAGAGAGAGGAGAGAAAATAGGGAAGAACAAGAGGCTGTATTCCTTGGTTTACATAGAAAGCCCATAAAGCCCCGAGACAAGGGACTTGCACCATCTACGTAGGCCACAGGCGCCCGCTTGAACAGCGGAGGGTGCCCTGCCATGGGCTCCCTCTCGCGTGGGTCTTAGAAGCCCAGGCAAATAAGTAGACACAGCGAGCCTCTATGCTCCAGACGGGAATTTAGCCTGAAAAGGAGAGAAAGAAAAGAACGACATGGGGGATCCAAGCATTGGTGCAAGACCCACAACTTTATTTTCAAAGGCAGCTTATATACCCCAAGTTGTACATAAAGAAATAATGGAATATGCAGAGTTATGCAGGGGCAGCAGTCCTGACCCTTATTGAGACCAGGCTTTCTTTTTGCATCAGTTTAGTTCAGTTCAGCCGCTCAGTCGTGTCCGACTTTTTGTGACCCCATGAATCGCAGCATGCCAGGCCTCCTTGTCCATCACCATCTCCCCATCTCCCGGAGTTCACTCAGACTCACATCCATCGAGCCCGTGATGCCATCCAACCATCTCATCCTCGGTCGTCCCCTTCTCCTACTGCCCCCAATCCCTCCCAGCATCAGAGTCTTTTCCAATGAGTCAGCTCTTCGCATGAGGTGGCCAAAGTACTGGAGTTTCAGCTTTAGCATCATTTCTTCCAAAGAACACCCAGGGCTGATCTCCTTCAGAATGGACTGGTTGGATCTCCTTGCAGTCCGAGGGACTCTCAAGAGTCTTCTCCAACACCACAATTCAAAAGCATCAATTCTTCAGCGCTCAGCTTTCTTCACAGTCCAACTCTCACATCCATACATGACCACAGGAAAAACCATAGCCTTGACTAGATGGACCTTAGTCGGCAAAGTAATGTCTCTGCTTTTGAATATACTATCTAGGTTGGTCATAACTTTCCTTCCAAGGAGTAAGCGTCTTTTAATTTCATGGCTGCAGTCACCATCTGAAGTGATTTTGGAGCCCCCCAAAATAAAGTCTGACACCATTTCCACTGTTTCCCCATCTATTTCCCATGAAGTGATGGGACCAGATGCCATGATCTTCGTTTTCTGAATGTTGAGCTTTAAGCCAACTTTTTCACTCTCCTCTTTCACTTTCATCAAGAGGCTTTTTAGCTCCTTTTCACTTTCTGCCATAAGGGTGGTGTCATCTGCATATCTGAGGTTATTGATATTTCTCCCAGCAATCTTGATTCCAGCGTGTGTTTCTTCCAACCCAGCGTTTCTCATGATGTACTCTGCATAGAAGTTAAATAAGCAGGGTGAAAATATACAGCCTTGACGTACTCCTTTTCCCATTTGGAACCAGTGTGTTGTTCCATGTCCAGTTCTAACTATGCTTCCTGACCTGCATACAGATTTCTCAAGAGGCAGGTGAGGTGGTCTGGTATTCCCATCTCTTTCAGAATTATCCACAGTTTATTGTGATCCACACAGTCAAAAGCTTTGGCATAGTCAATAAAGCAGAAATAGATGTTTTTCTGGAACTCTCTTGCTTTTTCCATGGTCCAGCGGATGTTGGCAATTTGATCTCTGGTTCCTCTGCCTTTTCTAAAACCAGCTTGAACATCAGGGAGTTCATGGTTCACATACTCTTGAAGCCTGGCTTGGAGAATTTTGAGCATTACTTTACTAGCATGTGAGATGAGTGCAATTGTGTGGTAGTTTGAGCATTCTTTGGCATTGCCTTTCTTTGGAATTGGAATGAAAACTGACCTTTTCCAGTCCTGTGGCCACTGCTGAGTTTTCCAAATTTGCTGGCATATTGAGTGCAGCACTTTCACAGCATCATCTTTCAGGATTTGAAACAGCTCAACTGGAATTCCATCACCTCCACTAGCTTTGTTCTTAGTGATGCTTTCTAAGGCCCACTTGACTTCACATTCCAGGATGTCTGGCTCTAGGTGAGTGATCACACCATCGTGATTATCTTGGTTGTGAAGATCTTTTTTGTACAGTTCTTCTGTGTATTCTTGCCACCTCTTCTTAATATCTTCTGCTTCTGTTAGGTCCAGACCATTTCTGTCCTTTATCGAGCCCATCTTTGCATGAAATGATCCCTTGGTATCTCTAATTTTCTTGAAGAGATCTCTAGTCTTTCCCATTCTGTTGTTTTCCTCTATTTCTTTGCGCTGATCACTGAAGAAGGCTTTCTTATCTCTTCTTGCTATTTGGAACTGCGAGCCGGCTCACTAAGCGCAGCCGAGAGGAGCTTCTTTTTGCATACCTTCCTGTATACAAAAGGTCTCAGGTGATTTACATTGTCTTCTGGCCAAGAGGCCTGTTAACATTTTTATGGCTCCTTTCCTAGGAAAACTCATTTTCCCTTGAAGTGTTTTTTTCTTTAATCTGCATCACCCTCAAAGTACTAAATAAAGTTACATCCCTGTAGAACAAAGGTGCAGTGGGTTATAACAAAGAAAGTGCTTAACTCAAAGGTCTGATGTTGCTAATGCCAGGGCTACTGCCTGTTATTTCTATATACCAACAAATAAAAGAGATGAAAACTTGGCAGCAAGTATTGGCTCAACAATGAAACCCTTAATCAGTTCTATTCTAATGATTTTGACTCCTCAGAAGTCCCTACATTCCTAGGATGTTTTAAGCTTCCTATGCCTCTCACGGAGGCTGTAAACAATCCCATGCATAGCTGTAAGAGTCTGGATAAACCTGTCAGGGAGCCTAGAAAGCCATCAGAGGGGTTTTTGGATTGAAACACTCTTATTATGCCCAGGAGACTTATTATCTAAAAGCTCTAAATTAACTTTTTCCAGGAAAAGGTGGTGAGGGGACAGCCCCCTATTAATGTCAGAGGAGTTGGTGAAAGGCATAATATAGTAAGGCAGACAGATTCTGGTTTGGGGGTAGATGCTCGAGTAGGTCCAGGGAGGTTCCCTCGAGATCCGACTCGCCTTTGCCTGTTGGGTCTCTTCCTCATGACCTTTGCCATGGGCGGGATTCCTCGTGCTGGCTCCCGGCACAGTGGAGTGGCAAGAGCCGCTGGCCCCACCCCACCCCCTGCCCCGTGGTGGCCGCTGCTGCCCATGGAGCCCCCTTCCCCTCCCCTAGTCCTGAAATGGGTGCCTCTGGTGAAGCAGACCCAGCTGGGGCCCCTGAGGGACCACAGACCCCTCTCTTGGCAGAGCACTGCTGTGGGCTGGGAGAAACCTGGGAGTTTCTGGGCTCAGGGCTTGGTGCCTGGACTCCAGGGCGCACCCTCACCTGTAGAGCTTGTCCCCCCACCGCCCCCGCCAGGCACAGCACCAGCTCTCAGTGGGCTGAGCCGTCTCAAGTGTTCCCGACTCCTGCCTGGTCTCTGCCTACATGCCCGAGGGCCCTGCCCTCAGCCGCCCACTCCCTGGCCTGCTCCAGAAACCTGGGGTCCCCTCAGGAGCAGGAGCCCCAGGCAGCCTGGCCTGTGAGGGGAGCTGCAGCCCCTCGGCTGGGGGCTGGGGGCTCAGCTGTGCCCCAGGCTGGCCAGTTGCCTGAGCTCAGGGCGCCCAGAGAGCTGGAAGAACCTTGTTCCTGGTGTGTCTGGGGGGCATTTGGGAGACAGCAGCCCCGAGGGCCCAAATAGAGCAGGAGGTGGGGGGGGGGGCGTCACTCGGCCAGCCTGAGCTGTGTCCCCCCTCCCCTGCCCACAGACACCCGTGCCCCCGGGTCTCAGGCACCCCCGAGTTCCCAGGCCTTAAAACTTGGGCTGAGTCACACCCCCACTCCCTCAGGCCCAGTGAGCAGACTGGGGAGCTTGTCCCTAGACTGGGTCTCCCTGCAGGCATCTAGACCATGTCCTGTGGGTCCTGTTCTCTGCAGAACACACCGGGGCTGTAGACAGCCCGGGAGTGGAGGGTTGGTGACTGACTTCTGGCCCTGGGGCTCTGGGCCAGCACAGAGGAGGAGCTGCTGCCCGGAGGGGTGGGCCTGGGGCGCGGGCAGTCGGGGCGCTCCGCGGGGCCGTGAGGACCAAGGACTAGTTAAACAGTAGAATATGAGAGCCAAATGTTGAGATTCAGGAAAGACTAAGAACAAGGTAGAAGC
Source organism: Budorcas taxicolor (assembly GCF_023091745.1). Taxonomy (NCBI): domain Eukaryota; kingdom Metazoa; phylum Chordata; class Mammalia; order Artiodactyla; family Bovidae; genus Budorcas; species Budorcas taxicolor. The sequence continues at coordinate 165,148,338 of NC_068920.1, read as the reverse complement.
CCGGGATGATTGCTCAAGACACAGAGAGGAAGCGCAAATCAACAGGGCAGGAAGGGGCAAAAACGTCTATGGACACTCCAAGGAAAATGAGAGAAAACTTCCACGGAGAAACGGGGAATTTCCAGCAGACCCACTGAAAGGGATTCAAGCAGAAAAGCAAGCAGAGGCGGCCTCCGTCCACAAAGCCTCCTGCCGGCAGGCCTGGGGGCTCGCTGACTCGCGCCTCCTATGCCTGTTTGCAGTGTTTGAATGGTAAGATTTTAAAAAGTAAAAACTTTAGAATAGTTTTAGATTTACAGAAGACTCGTGGAGGTGGCACAGAGGGCTCTCTAAAGCCTCCAGGTCAGGTCAGGTCAGGTCAGGTCAGTTTGGTCGCTCAGTCGTGTCCGACTCTGTGACCCTGTGGACTGCAGCATGCCAGGCCGCCCTGTCCATCACCAACTCCCGGAGTTTACCCAAACTCTTGCCCATCGGGCCCCCAGCCCCTGTTATTAACATGTCATGTCAGTGCAGGGCGTCGGTCACAGGTAATGGATGAACGTTGACACACTGTTAACTGAGGTCCGTGCTTTATCCACGGCTTCCCCGATGGCCGAGTGTGAAGAATCGCCTGCTGTGCAAAGAGACGCAGGAGACTCGGCTCGACCCCTGGGCAGGGCGGTCCCCCGGAGGAGGGCTCGGCCCCCGGGCGGGGCGGTCCCCCGGAGGAGGGCACGGCAACCCGTGGGTCAGGACAGTCCCCTGGAGGGGGAGATGGCAGCCTGTGGGTCAGAACGGTCCCTTGGAGCAGGGCACGGCAGCCCGTGGGTCAGGATGGTCCCCTGGAGGGGGAAATGGCAACCCGCTCCAGTGTTCTTGCCTGGAGAATCCCACAGACAGAGGAGCCTGTGGGCTACAGTCCATGGGGTCCCAAAGGGCTGGACGCAGCTGAGCACGGACGTGGATACGGACGTGCCTATCCTACTTTCTCAGTTTTCCCCAGTCTTCCTTTGCTGTCCCATGTGACGGCTGACGATCACAGCTCCTCGGACGCTCTGGGCTGTGACTGTTCACACACTCGCCCCTGGCCTTCCCTGAGCTTGACGGTTGCAGGCTTGGGGAGGGGTCTTGCAGGCTGCCCCTCTGCTGGGATTGGGCAGAGAACCCAGCACGACTGTGGCTTAGACGAGACACGAGCCTGTTTCTCTCTGATGTAAAAGCCCGGAGGTGGTGGCCGTAGCCCACGAGCCTGGTGGCTCGCGGCCCCTCCCGCAGCTCGTCGCCTCTGTGGGTGGCCTCTGCTCCACGCTGCTGGCTCAGTCCTCCCCCCACCAGCGGCGAGGACAGGGGCCAGGGCGCGCCTCTCTCAGAAGCCTTCCGGGGAGGTGCAGAGGTCACCACACATCTCTGGTGCAGAGCTGCCATGTGGCCACGACCCGCTGCCCAGAAAGCCAGGAGCTGCAGCCTGCATCCTGTGGCCGTGTTGCCAGCTCCCTTGGGCCTCGCCAGGATGCGGCCGCGTTGACGGGGGCCCCAGGCCTAAGGGCCTAGCACCCCCCCTCTGGTCGGGCAGCCCCTAGTCCTGGAACCTATCCTCTGCGTTCTGTGGCCGACCTCCCCCAGCCCCCCCGGAGTCCAGACGCCACGCAGGCCTGGCGCTCAGGACACCCCTCCGCCCCTTGCACGTGCCTCAGCGTCCTCTGGGCTGTGACTCCGTGGCTCCCGGGTATCAGGCCCTCCAGGTGCACCCGGGCCCCTGGCGAGGCCATGCTGGGGGCGTGGCAGGCTTCCCCGTGCAGCGGCCAGCTGGGCTCCCACACTGGGCAGAGGTGAGGTGGGCCACTGTGGAAGGGTCTGCCAGGGCCTGCCTCAGGGGCACTCGGATGAGGTCCTCGGGGCACCCTAGGTTAGAGGGGCACAGTCACCGGATCCTGGGGGAGGTGAAGGGAGCTGTGGGGTGCTGGGGCTCCCTTGGCCTGCAGCAGGAGCAGAAAGGAGACAGCGGGGTCCCGGGGTGGATGTGAACCAGGCCCGGCGTCAGGACACATGGTGGCAGGGGTGCTGGGGGCCTGTGCCCGGGGCTCACCGGGCCCCAGCGTAGAGGAACAGGTTCTTTGGAGGCTGCAGAGAGGGGAGGCTGGGGTGGGCATGGGTCCTGGGGCCGGGAGGACCGCGGGCCGCGGGCCTTTAGGAAAAGACTGGGCCCTGGGATCCGAGGTCAAGGGAGGTCAGAGGTTACGGCCCAGAGCGGGGCGGTGGGAAGCAGGACCCAGGCCCTGCCCACTCCCGGGCAGGCGGCTCTTCTTGAGTGAGAAGCCTGGTCTCCGCCCCCAGCTGCCTCGGGGCCACCCGGACGGTCATGCCGGGACCCCGCCTGGCCGTGGGGGGAGGCTGAGACGCTGGCTCAGCCCTAAGGGAGGCTGGACCAGCTGGGGGGTCGGGCCAGCGGGAAGGCTGAGCGGTGGGCTTAGCGGGGTCTCACCACCAGGCTTGGTCCCAGTGGCCGAGATGTGGGTGCAGAGCTCTGGCCGGCTCGGCCACAGCTGGGCCCTCAGCGCTGAGGTCCTCTGACCTCAGGCAGGGCTGCGCGTGGTGGGGCCGTGGACAGGCCCTGCTGGAAGGATTCAGCTCTCAGTCCTGGACGCAGAGCAGCCTCCCCAGCCCACGGCTCCAGCCAAAGTCCTCGGTGCTGGCCCAGTTGCGGCCCTGCTGCAGGGGGAGGGACCCTGACCTGGGCTCCCCAGGGTGGGTTGGCGTGGGGAGCTCTGCCTACCCCTAGCTCCCTGTGGTTCGTCCTCAGCCCGGCCAGCAGCAGCCATGGGAAGGGCGAGGGAAGGCTTCGTCCCTTAGCACTGACCAGATGGACGCAGACACAGCTTCAGAACGTGGGGCCCTTTGAGGGCGACGGCCAGACCTCCCGGAGCCCAGGCGGAGCGAGACCCTCGTCTCTGCCCCGGGGGTGCTTCAGGGCTCAGGGGACGTCCTTGCTTCCCTTCTCCCGTTATCAGAACCAAGTCTGGGTCAGCCCCACCTCCTACTAGGTGTGGCCCCTTGCCCCCTTCCTGAGGAGACACACACATGCACACACCTACAAGCGTGCACACACACACACACCTGCTCACACACACCTAGGTGTGCACGGCCGCTCGTCCTGCACTCAGAGCTGCCGGGGTCTGCGATTCTGGGGTGCACATCCCTCAGCCCTTCCCCTGGGGGGCTGCAGGCCCCTCACCCTGCCCCTTTGCCTCCTCCCATCCTGGGAGCTGTGTGCGTGTGTGTCTGTGTGTGTGTGTAGGGTGCGTGTGTGTGCATGGGTGTGTGTGCCTCCTCACCACCAGGCTAGTTACCCTAGGGGATGACGTGGCCCCTCCCCCAACCAGCCAGGGGAGGGACTGGCGTGGGATGCCCCTACCCACTCCCAGAAACTGACAAGTCTGGGGTCTGGGCTCACAGCATCTTGGTCTGTGAAACTAGCAGGGGGTGAGAAGAGGGCAGCACCCACCCCCATGCCTGGTGCCCACGCCCCACCACGCCACGCCCATGCCCCGCCCCACCCACACCCCGCGCCTATGCCCCTCACGTCCCGCCCCTGCCCCACGCCCCGCCCCACGCCCACGCCGCTCTCACACCCTGCCCACGCCCCACCCTTGCCCTGCGCCCACACCATGCCCGGCCCGGCCCACGCCCCGCGCCCATGCCTCCCCCCACGCCCATCCCCTCGCCCCTCCGCCCACGCAACACTCACGCTCCGCCCCACGTCCATGCCACGCCCATGCCACGCCCACACCACGCAGCCCCGAGCCCATACCCTCCCACACCCAGCGCCCACGCCCTGCCCTCAGGGCTCAGCTGTCTCTGGAGGCCTGGCCCTGGGTGGGGGCAGCTCCCTGCCTCTGAGTCACCCTGTCCCCTCGGCCAGAGCAGGGTGGGCATGGATGCCACTTGGTGCTGTGGGATCCAGGGGCACACAGGCCTTGTGGGGGTGAGACGTGACCCAGGCTCAAGGACGCAGGGGAAGGAGGGTGTGGGATCCCCGAGACCAGGCCAGCTGGACACGCCAGAGTGGGGTCTGCTTCTGGGACCACCGCGGCCTCACACTGGTCTCCCCAGCCCACCCGCCCAGCCTTCCCCGGGGGGCGGCCAGGGGACCCCGCCATGGGCAGCGGCCTCATGGGACATCTGCTGTCCAGGGGCTCCAGTAGTTGCTAGAGTGGAAAAAACCCGACTCCCAGCTAATCCGCCCAGACCTAAGAAATACAGTAACTTCCTTCAAAACAAAACAGCTTCCCGCCAGAGCATTCCTGCCTGAGCCGCCCGAGCAGCCGCCCGCGGGGCGATCATCCCGAAGAGACACAAGAGACAGAGTGTCTGCAGGCGCGGGCATGCCAGTGCGCACGTGTGCACGCGTGTCTGCGTGCGTGGACTTGGTGGGAACGATGTGTGTGCCCTCCTACCCCCAGCACCCAGGAAACTGTGGCCTCCTCACCAGGGAAGGGAGGTGGGCCTCAGACCCCCCGGGATCCTGCCGGCAGTTCCCTGGGCCGGATCCGCGGTGCCCAGAGCCATGACCCTCCCCGAGCCCCACCCCCATTTCCCGTCTGGGAGAATGCTAGGGGGTCCCCAGATGGCTGCCCGGGAGGAGCCCTGCTGTGCGGGCAGCCATGGGTGATGGGTGACATTGGACACCTTGACGTCCAGCCGGGGACCCTGCTGGCTGAGCTCCAGCCGCCTGGCACCCTGGCCTTGCCAGCCTTCAGCAAGCCCCCTGGGGAGGAAAGAAGGGGTGTGATGGCTCCGGGGTACTCTGGGGCTGGGGTCAGGAGGGCTCTACCTGCTGAGTGGGGGCCTGTTCTCCCTCCCAGGGACTGTCTGTCCCTCTCGCTCCTGGGAACCGGTCAGCTTGCGTGGGGCGGGGGCAGGGGGTGGGGAGCCTGGCTTGTCAGCCCCGCACTTTCCTCCATGGTGGAGTCCAGGCCGCCCCGCCTGGCTCCCAGGTCAGGTCAAGGGTCTGCAAGGGGCCCCTTTCCAGGACAAGACTGGCCTGGAGGCCTCACCCAGCCCCTGTTCCTGGGGACCTGCCCCATGGCCACCCAGGGGTGCGCAGGCCCTTCACAAAGCCCCCCCTACACAGCCTGCCCCTTCTGTCTTCCCAGCAGAGGTGTCTGGAGGACTCCCTACATTCTCCCTGCCACACCTGGACGGGGTTCCCCCTCAGCCTGGACGGGGTTCCCCAGTCACATGGCACCATCCTCCTTGGGGGCCCTGTGTCCTCACTGTGTGTGTTGGGGGCCAAGGGGTGACTCCTGGGGAGTCAGGCAGCCAGGCCCAGGTTGCCCTTTGCTTGGGGGCAGCTACTGGGACAGATGCTTCCCTAGGGCCAGCATGGGCCAAGGAGGGCAGGCGGGGGTGGGGCTCCCGCTCAGTACTGCACCCACAGATCCAGTGCCCCAGGACCCCAAACACCCCAGCTTGCCCGCCCCCCTCTTCCTGTCTCAGAAAGCGGGCGGCATCAGCTCTGGGGGCCCCCAGGGTCTGGTCCCTGGCCAGCAGGCCCAGATGGTGCTGGGGGCTGTGGGGCCAGGATCAGGAGACTTGATCCGGCCGCCCACAGGGCCTGGGCCCACAGCGGGCCAGCTGCCCGGCTCCAGCCTACAGCCTCCCACGCCCCCCCAGGGCACAACATTCCAGGACTGGCCTTTCCTGGCCTGTTCTCCCCATCTCCCTGCCCCAGGGACCCGAGGGGGGGGCCAGCTTCACATAGCACCCCCCTGCGCCCAGGCCCACCCCACCTGACGCTTCCTCACTCTCGGCCTGGTCACGGGGTGGGGACCACACGAGGGGCAAGTGGGCCAGGCACCTGCCTCCCACCTTGTCCCAAGGTCACTTGGGTCCGGTGGTCCGGCCACGTTGAGCGGGCCCATATCCACCGTCGAGGCCCGCGGGGTGCCTACCCAGGCCCTGGCATCCTGCCCAGAAGGAAGCACGCAGGGCGGCCCTGCCGCGGATACCCGGTACACAGACCCTGTGCCTGGATCTGTGGGCTGGCTTCCCAGGGGGACCGAGGGCAGTGACCGCGGGGCAGCGCCCGGAGGACCCCTTCTGTCTCGAGGGACGCAGGGCTGTGTTCCACCCGGGAGCAAGCCTAAGGCGCCACCTCCCCGAGAGCCGGGGGACACGAACAGGGGTGCAGGGGTCCCGGTCATCAACACTTCCTGTGACCGCCTCCTGTCCAGGCAGCTTGCAGCCCGGCTCCCCTCCAGGGACACAGTAACTGAACTGGAGACTGTGGCAGCCCCCGGGCCAGGGATGCGGCTCTCGACCCAGTCGGGGGGGGGGGGGGGGGGGGCGGAAATGGGTTTCTGTAAGGGAGGGCCGGGAGGGCGGCGGGGAAGCACGGAGCTCCCAGAGGGCCTCCCGGGACGCCCACACCTGCAGAAGAGGCAGGCGGGACCACGGCCAGCACAGGCGCGGCTGCCTGCACACTGAGGGGCGGGTCCGTCCATCAGGTGCCGACCTGGGCCGATGGAGGGCAGGAGAAGTGGAGCCCCCGGGGTTGGCAGCCTCCCAGCCCAGACCCGGACCGAGGACCAGGCAGCCGGCCCTGGGGCCCTGCCCTTGCCGGGGTTTCCTTCGCGTTTTTCCTTCCTCCTTAGGGTTTTACATCTGTGTCCTTGATTAACTTTACAGGTTTATTTTTTTTTTTGAAACAGAGCCTTCAGTGGGCCTGTGGCTGAGCGCAGGAAGTAGGTGGTTCCACGGGGACCCGGCAGCCCCTCAGGTGAGGAGAAAGGGGCACCTCCTCAGCTGTGCGGCGACCCCGGTTTCCTACGGGGGAGACTGCCCTTCCCCACTGCCGTCGAAGTTCGCGTGTGCCTCGCAGGCAGCGGAAAGGCCCTGCACGGGCGCCCCGTTCATCAGTGTAGTGCCTCTCATGGACATCTGCCCTCCCCGCCCTTTATTCGGAGGAGCTTCTCCCCTCGAGCAGGTCTTCTCCGGTGCGGGCCTGACGTGGTTCGGGGGGCGGTGGAGGCTCTCCCTGGCGGGCCCCGACCCGGCCTGCCCTCGCAGCCTGGCCCCGCCGCAGCGGGGGTCCCGAGGAGCTGCCCCCCGCCCCCCGCCCCGCAGCCCCTCGAGTCCTGGCAAGTGCGGCAGCCGCGGGCTCAGGGGTCCGGTCTGCAGTTCCAGGGGACACAGCAGCCCTTCCCGCTTTCCGTGTCCTCGTGTGACAGTTTAGGAGGCATTTGTTTGGGACTTTTCTCATTTCATCTTGGGCGTGTGAAGGTGCCCGTGATGCCCTCTCGTGACCCTGGACGGTCTCGGGCAGGCTGTGCAGCCTGGCGGTGGGTACCGCCTCTCTCCTTCCTCCCTGCTTCCTCATCCCTTTCCCTCAGGCAGCCTTGCCTGTCGTCCGTCCACTTGACCGGCCGCTGCAGAAACGCCGGGGACGTTGCTGTCCGCGCCGCTGTTTTCCCGTTTGGGTCTTGGCCGGGCTATTTCCTCCTGAGGCGCCCTCGGGCGAGCTGCCCTTTTCTCCTCGTCCTGACCCAGGCGGCCAACCCCTCCGCCTTCCGGCCCGCTACCACACCACGCCCCACCCCGCCAGCCCCAGGGGCCCGGCGCTCGCTTTGACAGAAAGTGTTTCCTAATGTGTTTAGTGAAAAATACCTTCAGGGCCTCCCTCGTGCCTCAGTCAGTTCAGTTCAGTTCAGTCGCTCAGTCGTGTCCGACTCTTCGCGACCCCATGAACCGCAGCACGCCAGGCCTCCCTGTCCATCACCAACTCCCGGAGGTCACTCAGACGCACGTCCATCGAGTCGGTGAAGCCATCCAGCCATCTCATCCTCGGTCGTCCCCTTCTCCTCCTGCCCCCAATCCCTCCCAGCATCAGGGTCTTTTCCAATGAGTCAACTCTTCGCATGAGGTGGCCAAAGTACTGGAGCTTCAGCTTTAGCGCAGTCCTTCCAAAAAACACCCAGGGCTGGTCTCCCTCGGGGTGGACTGGTTGGATCTCCTTGCAGTCCAAGGGACTCTCAAGAGTCTTCTCCAACACCACAGTTCAAAAGCATCCATTCTTCGGCGCTCAGCCTTCTTCACAGTCCACCTCTCACAGCCATACATGACCACAGGAAAAACCATAGCCTTGACTAGACGGACCTTAGTTGGCAAAGTAACGTCTCTGCCTTTGAATATACTATCTAGGTTGGTCATAACTTTCCTTCCAAGGAGTAAGCGTCTTTTAATTTTACGGCTCAGTCACCATCTGCAGTGATTCTGGAGCCCAAAAAAATAAAGTCTGACACTGTTTCCACTGTTTCCCCATCTATTTCCCATGAAGTGATGGGACCAGATGCCATGATCTTCGTTTTCTGAATGTTGAGCTTTAAGCCAACTTTTTCACTCTCCTCTTTCACTTTCATGCCTCAGTGGTAAAAAGTCTGCCTGCCATCGCGGGAGACATGAGCTCGATCCCTGGTCCAGGAAGATCCCACCTGCTGCGGAGCAACCGAGCCGGGGAGCCGGAACTATTGACGCCAGGTGCCTAGAGCCCCTGCTCCACAACCAGAGGGAGCCCCCACACTCCACAGCCAAGGAAGCCTGGGTAGCAGCTGAAAGGTCAGGGCGAGGTCAGGATGAAAGGTCAGGGAAAGGTCAGGCGTGTTGAGGCATGCCCGGGCATGTCGGGACATGTCCCGACAGAGGGCGCTGCAGACAAGCCCCGGAGACGGGCCGGCAACCAAGCCGACCAATCAGGAGCCGACACGAAGCCCTCGCCGTCCAATCAGGAGCTGACACGGAGCCCTTGGACACCAATCACCGCTGAGCCCGCGTTTTCTTCCTTATATGGGAGCCCCGGCCTGGGCTATAAAACCCCTTCCCCACCCCTCACACCTCGCAGACTCCGCAGACTCCCTTTACCCCCGCTGACTCCCCTTGCTTCGCAGACCCCCCTCGCTCCCTTGCTTACCCGCCCCCGGGAGTTCTGCCCGAGAGCGACCGCCCAATAAAAGGCCCTGTTCAACGGTCCATAGGGGTGGTTCCTTCTTCCCGCGGCGTTTCTTACAGCAGCCAAGACCCAGCACAGCCAGAGATGAAGAAAGAAAGAAAGGCAGAAACCGATCTCTGATTGCCACCTCTATTTCCTCTTTAATTGCTCATCAAGTGTTTAGAACTTTCTTACCTCCTTTTTTCCTTTTTAAAAATTCAACTATAGATAATTTATAATGTCCTTAGAAGCACATTTCTTAATTACCAGAACTGCAGAGATTTGTTTTTAAAGAAGATTTGATTTACAGTATGTTTGTTTTGTGGTCAGATAACATTTATCACTCCATTTAAAAATTAAAAAAAATTTTCTTGACCATGCCGAATGTGGGATCTTAGTTTTCCCACCAGAGATTGAACCCCTTGCAGTGGAAACGTGGAGTCTTAGCCACTGGACCACCAGGGAAGGCCCCTACTCCTCCATTTTAATCTGTTTATGGAAACTCGCTTTGTGGTCCAGTAGTTGGTTAAATTTTGTAAATACCCACATAAACTAGACTTATTGGTCATAGTAAAAAATGTAACTGACCTGAGCTGAAGTGGAAAACTGTAAACACTTGAGACGCCCATCAGGGGGCAGATGTATGACCAGCTTTTGGTGCATCTGTGCAGTTAAGCACTCAGTTCAGTCCGACTCTTTTCGACCCCAGGGACTGTAGCATGCCAGGCTTCCCTGTCCATCACCAACACCCGAGGCTTGCTCAAACTCATGTCCATTGAGTCAGTGATGCCACCCAACCATCTCATCCTCTGCCGTCCCCTTCTCCTCCTGCCTTCAATCTTTTCCAGCAACAGGGTCTTTTCCAGTGAGTCAGTTCTTCCCATCAGGTGGCCAAAGTATTGGAGCTTCAGCATCGGTCCTTCCAATGACTACTCAGGACTGAGTCCCTTTACAGATTGACTGGTTGGATCTCCTTGCAGTCCAAGGGACTCTCAAGAGTCTTCTCCAACACCACAGTTCAAAAGCATCAATTCTTCAGCACTCAGCTTTCTTTATAGTTCAACTCTCACATCCATACATGACCACTGGCAAAAACATGACTTTGATTAGATGGACCTTTGTCAGCAAAGTAATGTCTCTGCTTTTTAACATGCTGTCTAGGTTGGTCATAGCTTTTCTTCCAAAGAGCAGGCGTCTTTTAATTTCATGGCTGCAGTCACCATCTGCAGCGATTTTAGAGCCCAAGAAAACAAACTCTATCACTGTTTCCATTGTTTCCCCATCTATTTGCATGAAGTGATGGGACCAGATGCCATGGATCTTCGTTTTCTGAATGTTGGGTTTTAAGCCAGCTTTTTCACTCTCCTCTTTCACTTTCATGAAGAGGCTCTTCAGTTCCTCTTTGCTTTCTGCCATAAGGGTGGTGTCACCTGCGTATCTGAGGTTATTGATATTTCTTCCAGCAATATTCCAATATTCCACAAGATTCCAGCTTGTGCTTCATCCAGCCCGGCATTTCACAAGATGTACTCTGCATATAAGTTAAATAAGCAGTGTGACAATATACAGCCTTAATGTATCCTTTACCAGTTTGGAACCAGTTTGTCGTTCCATGTCCAGTTCTAACTGTTGCTTCCTGACCTGCATACAGGTTTGTCGGGAGGCAGGGCAGGGGGTCTGGGAGGCCCGTCTCTCAGCAGCAAAAAGGAATGGACCATTGATTCAAGCAACAATATGGATGCATCACAAGCTTATTTTTTGTGAGTGAAAGAAGCCAATAGAAGTGTTTGCTCTGCACGTTTCCACTCAGATGAAACCAGAAGGTGCAAACTTACCTGTAATAACAGCAGTGGGTTGGGGGGGGGGGGGGCGGTTCAAGGAAGCTTTCAAGGTGACGCACTCACTTACTCGGCTCCATCGTGATGGTTGCATGGACGTACACGTTTACCAGCTTATCAGTGTGTCTCCCGAAATGTGTTCCGCTTGCTGCATGCCAGCTTCAGCTCAGTAAGGTTGTCGGGAAGACCTCCTTGTGTCCTTGGGGAGAGGGTATGGCGTTCGGCTGCTGAGCGCATTGCCCTCTGCACACCCGTGTTACTCAGACCTCCTGTCCTTAACGCCCCGAGCCAGCACTGCCATCTAGGGAGGGAGGTCCGGGAAGCTGTCCCTCGAGGATTGTGGGCTTGTGCCGCCTGTGGTTCTGTTATTTCTTGCTTTTGTTATTTTGAGGCCATGTGACTAACTTCATACAAATGGAAATTTCCTGTACGTTCTGGACTCTGCTGTCATCGTGAAATAACCCTTTAGTCCCTGGTAATTCTTCTGTCCTAAAGTCTTCTTTGTCTGGTATTATTATAGCTTTCACTGGACCTGCATTCACCTAGGGAATTTTTTTCCTTTACCTCCTAGCATTTTGTTGTTGTTGTTTCCCTTTTTCTTTTTTTTCCTCCTAACATTTATTTACCCTTTTGTCTTAAATGTTCCTCTCATAAAACAGCGTATGATGCATTAAAAAAACATCCTTGTCTGGGAGCTTCCCGGGTAAAGAATCCACCTGCCAGTGCAGGAGACATGAGTTTGGTCCCTGGTCCGTGGAGCAGCTAGGCTCATGCGCCAAAGCTCCTGAGCCTGCGCGCTGCAGAGCCCGTGCTCCGATCAAGAGCGCCACTGCAGCGAGAAGCCGGGCACCACCAGACGAGTAGCCCCTGCTCCCCGCAGCCAGAGGAGGGCCTGGGCAGCAACAGACTCGGTGCAGCCAGAAATAAATCAGTTAATTAAAAAAGTTTATCTGATGAGCCTTTTAAGACGTACTTAGTTAACTTTGTTTAATGTAATAACTTATATTGGGATTTAAATTTACTTTCTCACTTTGTGCTTTATATCTTTCCCACCTGTTTTTTCCGTGGGCTCACAAAGAGTCAAGACGACTGGGCAACTAAACAGCAATGTATTTGTGTGTGTGTGTGTGTGTGTGTGTGTAGTCGTGTGCATACATGCATGGGTTTTCCTGTATGTACACGTGTGTATATATGTGCATGTGCACACATGTACGTGTTTGTGGGCAGCGTCTATTAACTCTAGACATGGGATCCCTACGATGCAGCAGCCTCATTCCGAGCGCGCAGCTCTGAGCCACTTTTACAGACAGCACTCTGACAGCAAGCGGGGCGGTTTCCACCCCAGCCAGTTCTCTGGTTCTCGGCACCAGCTGGGGGTCCCACAGTTTGATTTTGACACTAACTCCCTGGTGTATGTGCAGACCCCACAGACCAAGGACTGCGTCCCACAGGGCTGTCCCCTCCCATCGGATGCCACCACCTCACCAGCTATAATCAGGGGCTCCCGTGACCCCTTCCTCGGCTCAGTACCAGCTGGGGCAGCCCACACAAGCAGGCCCACAGTTCACTTGCTATTTGAAATGTATCCTGAAGGTACAGGGTGGAATCGGCCGAGGGCCAGGGTGCACGGCCTTGCCGGCACCTCTGCGCGCTCACCGAGCAGCGGACCGCTCCAGGCCTCACAGGCGGGGTCTGGGGAGGCTGCATCAAGCAGGCAATCAAATGACTGGCTGTTAGTGATGTGCTCCCAGGAGGTCCGGCGGGGCCGGAAGCTCCCCCGCCCCGAGCCACGCCTTGGTCTTCCTGGATTCCAGCCCCCACTCTGAAGCTACTTAGGGTTCCCTAACCCCTCCGCCCCAGCCCCCAGCAACCGCCGCTCCACCGGCTGTCTGCGGATCTGCTTATTCTGGACGCTTCATGTAAACGGAACCACGCGCTCTGTGGCCTTTTGTATCTGGCCTCAGTGTCCTCGGGGTTCACGCTGGTGCAGCGAGTGTCAGACTCTTCTTTTTTGTGGCTGAACGTTGCGGGGCAGGTTCACAGCCCCTGGGGCTCTCCTGCTGAGGCTGGACCTAGCCCCGAACGTGGACAGGGAGGGCCATCCAGGTTGGCAGCTTTCACGAGCACGGGATCGTCCTCACGAGGCGTGTCTTGGGCCGCAAAGACGAGCTGCTCTCCACACCCGCCACCGAATCCGAAGGCTCACCTGGGGCCTGGCCACGCACCGGCAGGTGTGCAGCCCGGTGGTCCAACCACCCGACGCTCTCTCTAGGCTGCGTCGCAGAAGCGTGTGGGCATGGAGAGCAGAGCGCACACCCCGGGGCAGGAGGCGTGAGAGCCTTGATCGCCTGCTCAGCGGCTGGTACCTCCTCCCCTGACCTCCTCCGGCATTTCCAAGGCTGGGATCTTGTGTGTCCCTTCCTGGATGGCGGGCGCTGGGCTGGCCCTGTGTGGGGCTGCCGCGGGCCTCAGACTTCACAGCTAGTGCCCGCAAGTTACCAGGAACAAGAGCCTTGTGGGCGCGTGTGCAGGGGGCATGTGTGCGCCTGCATGTGCTGTGTGTGTGTGTGTGTGTGGTGTGCGTGTGACACGTGTGCGGGAGGCCTGGGCAAGGCCAAGGAGGTGGAGGCCGTGTTTCAGCATCGCCCCAGCCCTTCCCCACCACAGCGGGGAACTGTGGCTTCCTCACCAGGGAAGGGGATCGGGGTCAGCCGCCCATGGTCCCGCCCTCTCCACACCCGCCGGCCCTGCAGTGGCAGGAGCCGTGTGCCCTCTTCCCAGCCCCCAGGCGTGCAGCTGTCCCTCTAGCTGCCCTGCCCTGTCCCCCATCACATGGTCAGACCCAGCAAGCCCAGTCGCAGACATGGGGCCTCAAAGGGTCCTGAGGCCTCAAGGGCCCTCTCTCCCTGGTGGGGGCTGCTCTCCCTGAAATGGTCCCCCAGGGGCTGGGGTGGTCTCTCCTGCGCCGGGGCAGTCACTGCGGCCACCCAGAGCCAGACGCAGCTCCATCCTCCCAGTCATGTGTCCCCTCGGGGGCCCCCAGACCTGGGAGGAAACAGAGCTGCACTGACCCTCGGGTTCCCGGACTCTACACCCCCACCAACGTCACGGCCACAGCTCAGCTGGGCCCGTGTGTCCACCCGGCCAGCAGGATTAGAAACCCACGACCGGGACTGGGGCCTGGTCTGGGCCCTCGCCCACGTCTGGCCCTGCTGGCAGGCGGCCACCACACTGCCCTGCCTGCAAGGGGGCTTGGTTGAGAGAACCGCAGGGCTGAGCCCCCCAGGGGGCTGGGGTCTTCTGACGTCTTCATGCCTCTAAAGGCTCAGGTGCCAGTGAGTCTGCATCCAGGGACAGGCCCCCGCTTTCGACTTTACAGGGTTTCTGCTTGTCAGAGGGCAGAGGTGGGGTTCCAGGTGATACTGACCCGTCCTGGGGACAGGCTGGTAACCGAGCCACCCAGAGCCGTCCCAGGGAGGGACGTCCAGCCAGCCTCAGAGAGAGGCAGCAGGTGGCATGGGCCAAGGGCATGACCTGGACAGACGGCCAGTAGGACAGCCGTGGGAACACTCGGGCCAGCGGGGGTAGGGGGTGGGCGGCTGCAGTGACCCTGCGCAGCTACGCGATGACTTTAGCCAAAAGCAAGCCATCTGGGCCTGCCAGGCGGGGCCATTGCCCCACACCCTCCCATGGGGACAGGCAGAGACCCAGCCTGGAGGACAGGGCCGGGCCGGAGGGCGGGGCCAGGGAGGGGCGGGGCTGGGGACACCCTGCAGGCTCCGATCACTGATGGGCGGGGCGTGGAGGGCGGGGCCAGACTGGAGGGCGGGGCCATGGCGGGGCGGGGAGGGGCAGGCCGGAGGGCGGGGCTGCGGGACACCCCGAAGGCTCCCAGCGCTGCCGGTCACTCGTGGGCGGGGCCTGGCAGCTCAGAGTCAGAAACTGCTCTTCAGACGGTTAAACAGGCCCTTCTGTCTTCCCGCAGAGAAGGAAACGGCAACCCACTCCAGTGTTCTTGCCTGGAGAATCCCAGGGACGGGGGAGCCTGGTGGGCTGCCGTCTCTGGGGCAGAGTCGGACACGATTGAAGCGACTTAGTAGCAGCAGCAGCAGACTTTAAATATCAGAGAATGCGATGGCACCCCACTGCAGTACTCTTGCCTGGAAAATCCCATGGATGGAGGAGCCTGGTGGGCTGCAGTCCATAGGGTCGCAAAGAGTGGGACACGACTGAGCGACTTCACTTTCACTTATCACTTTCATGCACTGGAGAAGGAAATGGCAACCCACTCCAGTGTTCTTGCCTGGAGAATCTCAGGGATGGAGCCTGGTGGGCTGCCGTCTATGGGGTCTCTCACAGTCGGACACGACTGAAGTGACTTATTTTATTTTTTTCTGTCTTCCCACGGAGATCAGCGGGGCAGCCGCAGGCCAGACCACATCCTTCCAGCATCCGTCTCTGCCCAACCCCGGCTCAGTCCCCTCAGGACCAGAGGGCCTATCCATCCCCAACCCTCGCAGTGCTTCCAGGCCAGCTGACAGTGAACCTCAGGCCCACCCCACTGACCAGACAGGAGGGGCGTGCGGGTGGCCAGAGGTCTGGTGACTCTGCCAAGGGGTCGGGCAGCATCCTTGAACCTCAGTTTCCTCATTTGTGCAGAGGCACCAAGGAGCACCCCCCGCCCCTCACAGGGCTGTGCAGGGTTAAGAAGAAGGCTGGGGGCCGAGCGGGGCCCCTCCTCTCTGCCTGCGCCTGGGGTCCGGACCCCACCCAGCTGCTGTCCCCTGCCTGGCCCGCGCCCCAGGCCGGCGAAGGCTTAGACCTGCCTCTAAGGATGGCCCCTGTCCATGGAGAACACCATGGGTCAGCAGGGGAAGGACAGAGGAAGGAACACGGCGGGGCAGAGAAGAGACCACGGCAGAGGGTCCAGCCTGTGAACCACCACCCGGTGGCCAGTCCACAGAGGAGAGGCCCATCTTCACTCAGGAAGGATGCGCCCCACAACCACAAGCCCTCGGTCAAAAACACAGCCACCCTCATGCCCACCTTCTCCACTCGTCCTCCCACCAGCCACCCACCTGCACACCTTGAGCCCTCTGCTCACCCCCCCTCCCTCCATCCGTCCATCCGCTCAGGGCCCGCCCCCTGCCCCAGCAGGCAGGTCTTCACCGCCTCCTCTGTGTCCGCTGCCTTTCGGGGTCTGGGACACAGCGGCGGGCAGAGCAGGCTTGTGTCTGGACAGCCTGAGCTGTTGGAGAGTCAGATGCACACAGAGATAATCAAACCGTGACCACAGGAGGCCGTCACACGCTGTGCCCCTGGGGTCTATTACGGGGTCGATCTGGGTCATCAAGGAGGGCTTCTGTCCCAGAACCTGCCTGGTTTCTGCGACACCCTGCTCGGTGGACATGTCTGTGGGACCAGGCTCCACCGCCCAGGGATGCTGGAAGGGCTGCTTTCAGAGGAGTTTTAAACGAGCCCCACCCGGAGTTCTCCTGAGGGTAGATGCGCCTGGAGGCCAAGGTCAGGCACAGCAGGGGTCTCTCTGGATGCCTGTTGCCCTCTCCTGGGGCCAGTTCCACCCTGGCCCTGGGCGCACACTACACCTCCTGGGCGGTAGATCCGGGGGTACACCGGGAGGAGACTCAGGAAGGGGCAGTGCCCTGGTGCTCAGACTGGGGTTGGTGTCCTGGCTGGCAGGTCTCTGTCCTGCAGTGTCCCTGTCTCCGCACCCTCAGTGGCAGGAGGCCCAGCTCCCCTTCCCCAGCCTGGGGCCTCTGTGTCCGGTCCTCCGGGCCTTCTGGGGGCAGGGAGGGGCCTTTGAGGGCCCCCAGCAAGGAGCTGGAGGATGAAGGGCCTTGTCCTGGGAACCACCTAGTACTGCCCACAAGGACGTACAGACACACTCACGCTCTCGTGCGCACGCCCCTGGTGGGCAGGGGCTGGGCACGGGTGCTCCGAAAGCAGCCCCCACCCGGGTGCCTCCCCACCTACCCCAAGGTCACGGTCGCTCACACTCCTAGGCCCCAGCACAGCGCGTTTATTTCATGCTGGGAGTGGAGGTGGGGAGAGCGGGTCAGTGAGGCCGGGTTTGGCGGGGGGTGAGGTGACTTCATCTTTCAGCAGTTGTCAGGCAGGACTGACCAGTCTGATGGAGAGACAGAGCCTCGGGACAGAGGCCAGAGGGGACGGGGGCAGAGCTGGGAGGGAAGCTGAGGCAGACACAGACGCACGCACACACGCACACCCTGACACACGTGCACACACAGAGACACACGGACATACAGGAACACACATGCACACACACGTGATCGCGTACACACCAACATACGTGAACACACGTGCACACTGACACGTACACACAGCAAACACTGACACACTTGCACACGTGCACACATGTGTGCATGTGCGCGCAGTCGCTTTCAGGAGGGAAAGGGGAAGAGGCAGGTGGGAGGGAGTGGGCAGGGCTGGGGTGGGGGCCAAGGCACCTCGAGGGGCTGCCCTGCCGCCAGCCTGACCTCCAGGGGGGAGTGCCCATGGGGCCAGACTCATTGCAGACCTCGGTGGCCAGGCATGGTGGCTGTGCGGTGGGCGTGCACGTGCTTGTGAGCGAGTGTGTACCCGAGGGCATCCTCCCTGTGCACGTGTGTATGCATGCGTGCATGTGTAAGTGGTATATGTTCAAGCATGTGGCTATCACGTGTAAGGGCAGAGGCAAGAAACTCAGGGGTGATGGGAGGGGCACCTGGCAGGGGAGGGGGGGCCTGGGGGAGGGGGACCCAGGTGGGAAGGGTTGACCTGGCAGAGGGGGACCTGGGGGAGAGGGGTGACCCGGGGAAGGGGGACCCAGATGGGAGGGGGTGACCTGGGTGTAGAGGGGTGACCTGGGGGAAGGGAGACCCTGGGGGAGGGGGTGGCCCCGGGGAAGGGGACCCAGGTGGGGAGGAGACCAAGGAGCAGTGAGACCCCCCAGTACACACTCAGGCTGAACCCTGGGGTAGCTGGGACCCTACACTTGGGCCCCAAGTGTGGGCCGGGCTCCAGCAGGGCCCCACAGGGCTCCGAGGGCCCGGGCAGACCCCAGCCGGGGCAGAAGCCCACCTGTCAGGTCCGGGAAGATGATGTTGTCGTCCGAGAGGCCCTGAGCTCGGACCAGGCAGACAAACTTGTCCAGCAACTGAGTCTGAATGGCCCATATTCTGCCTGGGGGCCAAGGAGCACGGCCTGGCTTCAGCCACGAGGCGGGGGAGCACAGGCTGGCCTCCCCGCCCCCCACCCACCCTGACCGGCCGCGCTGGGGCGAGGGGCTCACACAGCAGGCTGACCCTGAGGACCCACTGCAGGCCCGACTGCTTCCTGGAGAGCAGGAGGGCAAAGGATGCGTAGTCCGTGTCGTGCACGTGGATCTCCTCGGGGTCCGCCCCGGGCTCTGGGGGTGCAGCCTCGTCAGGCCTCCCCACCAGCCCCCACAGGCTGCCCCCTCCTCCCCCCACCCCCCACCCCCTCACCTCCACTGTGATCCACTGAGAACACCCCAGGCTGGGACTGAGAAATAAGCTCGTACGACCAGGTGATACAGCGCTGGCCCCTGGGGAGGGGGACGGGCAGGAAGAAGGTTCCAGAACCTGGCCAGGCCTTTCCCAGGGGCTGCCCCCAGGTGGACCCACCGGGAGGGCCCACTCACGAGCCCTACGCAGACCTGGGGCTTTGCCCTGTGGAGGGGGACCTCAGCCTTGGGAGCTCTGATGCCGTGTGGCCCACCCACCTGTGGCCTCGGTCTGGACCATCCATTGACCATTCCTTGGCCTGGAATCAGACCTGAAATGCACCCGAGGCGCACGCTCGAGGGACGGTGTTTCTGGGCCGTGACGTGCCTGGGAGAGCTCTGGGTGGGCCCTGGACTTGAGCTGGGAGGCAGGACCTGGTGCCCTGACCCTGCCAGGCAAACGCACTCGACTGACAGCAACGGCGGAGGCTTCCGGAGGTGGCGTTGGCACTGGGTCCCAGCCCCCAGAGGGATCGGGAGCGGGTAAGGATTTGGAGACTCCCCGCTGGGGTCTGGCGTGGCTGGGCCTGCACAGAGCCGGGGCAGGGGGCTGCTGTGTGCCCTGGTGCTGGCCTCCGGGCTTCCTGTCTCATGCCGGGATCCAAGAGCCCCAAGCAAAAGAGATCTCTGGGTGGGTGGGTGGGCGAGGAAGGCCACAGGACCTGCTGGAGGAGCTGCCCGGGTAAGGAAGCCTTGTGGCTTCCCCATCTCCAGGGGGGGCTGTGCACCCCCAGGGGACCCCAGGGCTGTCCATCAAGCCTCCCCACTTCTCCCCAGCCAGTCATCCTGGCCGGTCCACCACAGTGCCTGTCACCCTGAACAACACAGCAACAGGTCCAGGGGAATGCAGGACTCAAGAAGAGCCGATCAGACACCATGGCCAGGCTGGCCTGGATGTTTCTTCTGTTCTGGAATTTTGATCCTGAGGAGGTCAGTGTAAGCCACCATCTTATCCCTGTGAGGGGAGAACCTGCCTGAACGGAAGTCTAGGGCAGGCAGAGCTGAGAGGAGAGGGAGGGGGGTGAGGAGCCTCTGATCACAGTGTCTGAGATCCTGGATCCCGTGGAACCTGGCATTACCAGCCCTGGGCTCTCCTGAGTCTGTGATCTAGTCCGTGCCTCCCCTCTTTTGAAGACGGCCCCCCAGACCCGGGTGAGGTTGTTAGCAGCTCGTGCTGGACATCCAGTTAGGAGGAAGGCCCTGGGAGAGTGCGGCCGGAGCCCTCGGCGGAGCGGCCACGGAAGCATCGGCCTCTGAGGGTTTGGGCCCCAGCCCCTCACTCACCGGAACATGGCGTACGCCACTTCTAAGCGGTTGTTCTTGTTTAGCGTGAAGGTCGCTGTGAAAGGGCTCAGCAGGGACCTGTCTGCTACCGTGTGGGTGTTGCCCGCCAGGCCGAGGACAAACCACTCCCCCTGGAACTGCAAGGGGCTGGGGGTAGGCAGGGGCCAGGCAACGGCTCCCGGTGTTCGTTCATGCCCGCAGGAGCCCGAGAGAGCCCGGGCCCAGCAGGGACTGTGACGCTGGCCCGGGGACCTCTCTGTGCAGGGGGACTGAGACGTTCCCCACAACTCTGCAGGGGGAGGTGGGGACTACGGGGGAGTCTAGGGTTCTCTGCTGCTGGAGGCCAGGGGTCTCCATGGCAGGGGTGCCCAGAGAGCTGGCTTGGCTGACTCCCCGCACCCGGGCCTGGTGGGCACCTCCCGTCCCTTCCTGGCCCTGACCTTGCTGTCCTCGAAACTGTGCAGAACGGAGCTGGGGGCTGCCCGGGTGTGTGGGTCCTGGCCCTGGAGGGCTCTCGGCAGGTACAGAAGCACCCACAGAGCCACCCACAGGCCCATCCCAGCAGGGACGGGGCAGGACGCGCCACTGGTGTTGCTGACCCCAGGCTCGCCCACCTCTTTATCGGCCGGCTGGGCGGGCGCCCCTCCCTAGGGGTGTGACCCCACGACGTCCTCCTCAGAACCAGGCTGGGGGTGGGCTCCAGGGGCGGGGCCCAATCAGGCCCTGCCCACCAGAGATGAGAGCATCTGGGTCACAGCCTGGACAGCGTGGGAAGCCAATGGGGCCGGTGGGGTGCCCACTGGGTCCAACCCTCCCAGGGAGGCCCCCGAGCCAGCCTCCCGGGCTCGGCCGCCCCTTGCCTCCTCCGGGTGCCTCCCCACACTGGCCCAGCTGCACCAGGCAGAGGACAGAATGCTCTGTTCCAGGCGGGAGCCCAGGGGTCGGGGTCAAGGCCAGGGTGTTCTCACTCTGGAACAGGCGGGGCAGCAGGAGGCTCCACAGCCCTGAGGCCAAAGCAGGGCCAGAACAGGGCTGGGGGAACCTGAGTCACCGCCCGGGAGGCGGGCAGAGGACGAGGGGGCAGGGAAGGCTGGCGGTGGTGGGGGGCGGCCCCACACACTGGTCCTGGGGGCTGGAGGGCAGCTGTGGAGGGCGTGGGTGGCCTCAGACACCCCTGGGGGAGGACAGAGCCGGGCACTGGGTGCTGGGCTCCGTCAGACATGGGAAGGACCTGTACTCGACCCCCGAGCTCGCCCTGGGCCACTTCCGTCCACCCTTGGCCTCCGGGCCCGAGGCTTCAGGCCTTGGCTCAGTCCCAGGCCGCCTCCTCTCCTCTGGGAAGGGCCTGGCCCTGGTTGGGTCCTTCCTCCCAGCTAGATGGGGTAGGACGGGGGATCTGCGGGCCCTGCCTTGACCTCCCTGGGCCTGGCCGGTTAGCACAGGTCTTCTGCTCAGGGACTCTGGCCTCAGTGACCTGGTGGTCAACCTCCCAAAGGACCCATCATGCTCCGCCTAAGCCGGGGGGCAGCCCCAGCCCCTCTGAAAGCTCCTATCCTACGCCCCTGACCCTACCGGACCCTAAACCCGGCCAAGGCAGCACCTGGCCTCCCGGGCTGGGGGCACTCTGCCGCGCCAGGCCCAGTTATCCTGCCACTGCCGCCCGGCCAACGGGGCCCTCCGGGGGGATGGGGCGGCGGTCAGCAGCGTGTCAGAATGGAACAGCCCGCCCCCCAAGTGCTGTGTGACCATCGGGCCTTCCGTGGTCAGCTCCTGCAGCGGCAGAGGCCAGGCGGGGGCTCCACCCCCAACCCAGGCCTGAGTGGAGCCCCAGGCCCAGGGCTCCCACCGGCCCCCCCGGCCCTGTCCCCCTACCACAGGCTCTATCCCCACTGCAGGCCCTGTCCCCCTCCAGGCCCTGCCTGACCCCGCAGGCCCTGTCCCCGCCACAGGCAGGGCGGCCTCCGCCACGTGTGCACCCAGCAGAGTAGGAACACTGCTGCAGGGGAGCGGGAAGGGTGAGTGAGCCCCCCTGAAGCCCTCTCACAAGCTGGGGGACTTGGAGGCCCCTCTCCCCACACGCAGGGGCCTGGCCCGCCGTCCACCGGAGCTCCTCGGGGGCAGGGGCAGCAGGTGCCCACCAGGAAGCGCCGAGCACAGGGCGTGCCCTGGTGGCCCAGTGGCTCGAATTCCCGGCTTTCACCGCCACAGCCCAGGTTCAGTCCCTGGTCTGGGAACTCCCGCCAGCTGCGTGGCCAGAAAACGCAGAGCGCCCGCTGGTGTTGCAGCCTCTGCGGGAGCGCGGCACTGGAGGCCGGGGCGCGGCAGCCTCATCCCTGTGGGGCTGGGGGGTCTGAGTCAGGCATGCACGGCCCTTCCAGGCTCCCTGACCAAGACTGCCAATCAAAGTCCCCTAAGGTTTTCAAGGTTTCTCTTCCTGATAAGATTCTCCGGGCAAGAGTGCTGGGGCGTGTTGCCATGCCCTGCTCCGGGGGATCCTCCCCCACCCCAGGCCTGAGCCGCAGGTTCTTTACCACCCCCGGGAAGCCCGATAAAAAGCCAACTCTTACAATTAAAAGGCAAAGCTCAACCATAGTCGATAAACACCTTTACACAAAACGACTCAGGGCTCCCCAAGTGGCGCGGTGGTGAAGACTCCACCTGCCGTTGTAGACGTGGGTCTGACCCCTTGGTCGAGAAGGCCCACTGAAGAAGGAAATGGCAACCCACTCCACCACTCTTGCCTGGAAAATACCAGGGGCAGAGGAGCCTGGAGGGCTGCAGTCTGTGGGGTCGCGCGTGTCCGCAGTCGGACGGGACTGAGGGTGCGCATAAAAACGACTCATCTAGAGCGACTGTCGCAACTGGATTCTGAAAACAGTTCTTTAAAAAAGCGTATTTGGCTATGCTGGGTCTCGTGGCCACCAGGATCTTCAGTTTTCACTGAGGCACGAGGGATCTTTAGTCTCAGCGTGTGGGATCTGGTCCTCCGACCCGGGATCAAACCTGGGCCTCCTACGTTGGGAGCAGTCTTAGCCACCGGAGCACCAGGAAAGCCCCTAGTTTTTTAAACTATAAAGGAGGAGAAGGGGGCGACAGAGGAGGAAATGGCTGGAGGGTGTCACAGACTCGAAGGCCACGAGCTGGAGCAAGCTCCGGGAGATGGTGGACAGGGAAGCCTGGTGTGCTGCGGTCCATGGGGTCGTAAAAAGTCGGGCACAACTGAGCGCGCGCCTAAAGATGACTCACCCAGAAGTACAGTTGCTGCACCTTGCAAGCGTAGCCAGAGCTCATCACACGTTTTAGTGAAAACAAAATACAGTGCGGTTGTAGCGCTCGCTCCGGTGTCCCCGGCCCTCAGCTCCGTTTTAACAGCTGGGGCTGGGCTGGGCTGCCCTCGAGAGGTCCTGGCGCAGCCCCCGGACCCCCAGCCCTGCTGGAAGCACCCTTCCTTGCCCAGAAGCCCGAAGAGGCTCTAGGGAGCCTGGCCTCCTGCCCGCAGCCGCCCACACTCAGGGCAGAGACCCTCCTTCCTGCCTGAGCACGTGCAGCCAGGCCTGCGGGGGCCTCTGGGCACTGCCAGCCCGGAGCCGCAGCCCGGGTGACGAGGTGCCCAGCTTGGCAGGGTCGTTGCCTTTCCCCTTCCCGCCAGCCCCGTCTGCCTGCCCAGCTGGGAGTCTAGCACTAAGGGACATGGTCCCTGCCCACTGTGGACACTGGGCCCTGCAGGGCTGTGGGCTCCTCCCAGCAACCGCACCCCCTGCCCAGGTCTGGACGGATCTGCAGGGGGAGGAGGAAGGTGGGCACACGGAGGTGGGCCCAGGGGTCTCCGACACTGCTCTCCAGGGACCAGATGGAGGTCCCTCCTGTTCGTGGCCTGCAGCTCCCCCAGGGTGCCTGGCCTCCCTGCAGCCCAGGTGGGGAGGTGGGGCGGCGTCCACCTCGCTGCACCGACTCTACTTCTCCAGTGTCGGGGAGTGGCAGGCCCTGGACTTCGGCTCCCAGGGGCAGGGGCCTGGCACGCAGTGGCCACTGGGCAGACACTGAGCCTCCCTGGACTAGGCAGCTTTGGCCAAGCTGAGGCCCACTCCCTGACCTCCTGCCCCGGCCTGGCCCCAGCCTGGGGGTTGCCATTTGCCCTCAAGCCTCCCCAAGTCCTCTTGAGGGGGACTGCCCCTCCTCCTCATGGGGGGCACAGTGGGACGGGGTAGGCTGGGCAGTGTGTGTCAGGCACAGCTGTCTGCAATGCCCCGGGGACGACTAGCAGACATCACATGGGCCAGGCTCTCACCTGTCATGGGGTGCTGTGCGGGGAAGAAAGCCAGCCTCCTGTGGGGGTGGGGCAGGGATCTGGGGGCCCATCAGAGCACGGGCGGGCGGGCCTGGGGCAGCTGGAACTGGCCCACATCCTCTGCGGCTTCACAGGATGGGCCAGGGGGCAAGCTCTCACCGGTGGGCTCGGAGCTGGGCGCCCCCCGCCACCAGTAAGCCTGGCAGGGGTGGGGCAGAGGCCCCATCAGAGCTCCTGCCCTTCCGTCTCTGCTTCTCGGGGGTCCGCACCACGGGTTTTTTCTTTGGTGTCCTCTCCGCCGTCAGGGACATGGATGAGGGTCCTGGGAAGCTTCCCGGGACCCACATGTGTGGAGGGCGCCGGGAGAGGCCCCATCCCCACACTTGACCTTCTGCCAACAGCCTGTGGTCGCACGGAGGAGCCCCTCCAGGCAGAGGCTGGGGGGCGTCCCCAGACCTCAGGGCTCCCACCTTCCAGAAAGTTCTCCCCTACAGACCAGAGATCATCTCGTGGTCCCTCGTGGCTGGTAACCTTGGGCAGACCCTGGGTGTGGGCTCCTGGGGGCCACACCATCTGTCCTGAGCCCCTCCCCCGGGCACTCTGGGCCCCCTGCCGGCCCACCCACGTGGTCTCCCCCAGGGGTGCCTGCTGCTCGCCGCCATGCACGGACTCGCCCCTGGGGGCAGTCCTGTGCCCTGCTGGCCTGGTCCACCCCTGGAGTGGCCATGAGGGCCATGCAGCCTCCCAGCTGCCCCAGATGGGCCCCAGACCCGGGAAGTTGGGGGGGGGGTTTCCCTGCCTGCTCCCCTGAAGCCACGTGCTCTTCCCCAGGAGCCCTTTCTGCCTCAGCCACGGGTCCCTGGGGCTCTGGGCCCTGCCTCCCAGGAGGAATCTCAGGAGGAGGCAAGCAGGAGCCCTGCAGGGAGGGCTCTGGAGAAGGCCGGGGTGTCTGACCAGCAGGGCGGCCCAGCGGGGTCACGGGGTAGGCCTGCTCAGAGCCAGGGGGCAGGAAACACAGGCGCCAACACAGCTCGGGGGCCAGAGCAGGGCACACTGGGGTCCGAGGGCAGGGTGCCAGGTGCCCTAGGCCATGGCCAGGAGCCGTTCCCCTCCCCCACCACCCTGGGGAGGGCTCGGCACCAGGAGGTGGGCCCCCGCCCTCCAGCCCATCAGGGAAGCAGAACAGGTGGGCACACGCCCCGGCAGGGTTCCGTCATGGAAAGGAAGAGGCAGCAGCTGAGGCTGCAGCGTTTAATGAGCCCACGGAGCTCCCGGGGGAGGGGCAGCTTCCGGGGGGCGGTGGACGAGGGGTGGCAGGTCCAGCTCCGGGCCGGCTCCTTCCTTGCACAGGGCAGCCGCCCGCCTCACCTCCGCACTTCTGCAGCACAGACGCGTCTCAGCCGGGAGGGGGCCCTGGGCACCTCCCCCCCACACTGCCCGCTGGAGCTGCCCGCTCACCGTCCAGGGTGTGGAACTGGTCCGCGGCCTCGCAGAAACCTGGGGGCCAGGCCAGGGGTCAGGGGCAGCTGAGGGTAGGGGGCGGGCGGCGAGCCGGGGGGACACGGGCAGGGAGGGACACTCACCGTACTTGGGGAAAAACAGGGTGTGGTCCTCGGTCAGGTTGGCCCCCTGGACCCGCTGCTCAAACACACTCAGGAAGGAATCGCCCACGGGCAGCGAGCGGACTGTGCGGGACACAAGGGCTCCTGGGCACCCAGGGGGCGGGGCCTGCGGGGCGCTCTGGGGGCTGCAATCCGCCCCTGCTCCCCCACTGCCCCGTCCCGTTCTGGCCCCACGTTTGGGCCGGAGGGCAGGGGCAGGGAGGAGGGAGGAGAGAGCCCACCCAACAGCCCTGCGGGCAGGCAGATCCAGGCCCCCGGAACGTACCGTACAGCTTCACTGACAGCTGCCGCGCCCGCTCCAGGTACAAGACGGCGAAGCCGTGGTAGTCCGTGTCCCCGACGACCACGTCCACCGGCCCGCGGGCGCCCCGGGCTGTGGGGAGCCGGTGGGTCAGCCCCACCGTCAGCGCTGTGCCCGCCCCCAGCAGCCACCGCCTCACCTTGGAGCAGGAAGCGCCCCGGGCGTCCCGTGTCTCCGTACAGCTGCCGCACTGCCCAGCAGATTCCATCCCTGGGAGCACGGCCGGCTTGGGAGGATGCCCAGCATGCTGGGGCACCCCGACCCGGGTGAGGCCGCAGCTGAGGGGGGCTCAGGGGTCCTCGCTGGGACTCACAGCTTTCGGAAGGTGCTGACAGTCATGGCTGAGCCCTGAGGAGCCGCGTGCAGAGTGGTGGCCTCAGCCCGATGGCCCTGCTCCTGCAGGTGGCGACACGGGGAGGCCACGGCCACCAGGAGCCAGGTCCCTGCGAACTAGGGAGGAGGCCGCGTGAGGGCATGCAGGGATGGGGGCGTCAGAGCCGGGTGGGCCCAGGCCCTGCCCCACCTCGGCCCAGCTCTACCTGCTGGGCGTCAAAGTTGGCCTTGGGCTGGATGGTGCTGATAGGGGATGGGGGCCGCAGGGGTCTCCGTGCCCGCTGACCCAGGGAGCTGCTGGCCAGGAGCAGAGTCAAGAGGGCTGCAATCCTGGGGGTTAGCATGGCGATGGCAGGGACAGGGCAGGACGGCCACGTCCCGGGTCGGAGTCCGCTGTCGGCTGCTGCCCAGCAGCCCCGCCCAGGAAGTCTGCCCACGCTCCCGCAGCCAGAAACCCCTGCCCTGGGCCAGACAACCCCCCGCTCAGGCTCCTCGTGAACTCAGCCTCACCCCGGACATCTGACCTCGGTCCTGCGCTTCCCGGCAGGGGCCCGTCGCCATGTCCGGGGTCCAAAGTCAAAGTTGACCTCTGGTCCTTGTCCACTGGGTGGCTCTGAGTCCACCTGCAACGCGGGAGAACCGGGTTGGAACCCTGGGTAGGGAAGATCCCCTGGAGGAGGAAGAGGCGAACCAGGATTCTCGCCTGGAGACACTCCATGAATGGACAGAGGAGCCTGGTGGGCTGCAGTTCATGGGGGTCGCAGGGTCGGACACGACTGAGCGACCTTCCCTTTTTTTCTCTTGTCCACAAACGCGGTGATTTCCACTGCGGCGGGTGCTCACCCCTTTGTACGTTCATCTCCCCACAGCGGAGCGAGGGCCTGTGAGGCCGCGGAACGCCGGAGCTCGGTCTCGAACCCGCGGCCCTGAGCCTCGCCCGCAGCCCCGCCCACGGCCGCCGCCCCTCCCGGCCGCCAGGGGCGATGTGCCAGGGGCGGCCGGGCGCGCACAGGCACCAGGAGGCGCGGCCCGGGCCGCGGGGCCCTAACGCGCAGGCGCAGTAACGGCCGACGCGGGCGGCGGCGCTCGGCCGGCGACGGTCATCGATGCCTCGGGGCTCGTGGCATCAGCCTGGCGGCCTCCGTCATAGAGACGCGGCGGCCGGAGCGTCGACGGAGGGCGGAAGAGGGTCCGTGGGCTGAGGCCGGGCGCCGGGGCGGGGGCCGCGCATCCGGGCGGAGGCGGCCGCGGTGAGTGCGCCGGCCCGGGGAACGTCGTCACGGCGGCGTCCGGACCCCGGCCCGGGCCCTCACGGCCTAGCCCGGAGAGCGTCGTCACCCCGCCCCGACCCCTGGCCCGGCCCCCCACCTCCCCGGACGCGTCCGTGGCCAATGAATGAATCGCCGAGGCCGCCGGGACCGCGGTCGGGGCGGGGGTCCCGAGCCACGGCCCCGCCCCCGGCGGCCCCTCGGAGGGAGGGTGGGGGGCGCTGGGCGGCCCCGCCCCGCCCCGCCCCGCCGCCGGCTCGCCCGGCTGCGTCCGCGCTGGCCTGTGGCCGACTGGCAGGGGTCCCGCAGGCCAGAGGGCAGAGGGCAGGGCCGGTTGGTGTTCCTGGCGGCGTCTGGGACGGGCGGCCGGGCCGGCCCTCGTCCCGCCGGCCCGGAGGCTCTCCTGGGAAGGACCTCTATCCCATGCTGACCGCTCCGAAGCCTGGGGCAGCAAGGTCAGAGATGGTGTGCAGGGGTCACCGACCCTTCCCTTCTGGGCCTCGGAGCGGTCACCAGCTCTGGCAACCAATATCTCCCCGGGCCCCTATGGGGGGAAGTCAGAGGGCCCCACCCGGAAAGCCTGTCCTCCTGAGGAGAGGAACTTTTGGGGTGACAGTCCCCCGAGCCCATGGCAACTCCAGCTCCAGCTGGACCAGGCCGGGAAGCTGCACGTTCAGGGAATCACTGGGCCTTGTGGGACCTCAGGAGTGCAGGGTCCGAGGAGCACGGCTGTCTAGGGGGGCTTGGGGAAGCTCTTGGCTCCTTGGCTGTGCAGGCAGTGCCAGCCGGCCCTCCGCACATGCTCAGTCCAGTGGAATGCCCAGCAGGGCAGTTGGTGGGGCAGGAGGAGCACCCGCTGGGCTGGCTCGGCTCCGCTCAGCCCCGGGCTCCTGTGCCTCTCTCCTTGGGCCTGGGGGCCAGTGTCTTCCCTGGTCCCACTGGCAGCCAAGGGGCCTGTGTGTGTTTCAGGGCCGCCTGGGCAGAATGTCACGATGGACGAGGGGGGCTCACCCCTGCTTCCAGACAGCCTGGTTTACCAGATCTTCCTGAGCCTGGGCCCGGCCGACGTGCTGGCCGCCGGGCTGGTGTGCCGCCAGTGGCAGGCCGTGTCCAGGGATGAGTTCCTGTGGAGGGAGCAGTTCTACCGCTACTTCCAGGTGGCCCGAGATGTGCCCCGGCACCCAGGTCAGCACCAGCCCTCAGCTGGCTGGGGACAGCCAGGCTGGGCCTCCCAGCACTGGGCCTGGGAGCGGGGCCAGAGGGTGGGCAGGGCGGCCCCCGGCTGCCAGGGCCCGGGCTCCGAGGCCTGCGGCCCCAGCATGACCCTCCCCACAGCGGCCACGTCCTGGTTCGAGGAGTTCCGCCGCCTCTATGACGCGGTGCCCTGCGTGGAGGTGCAGACGCTCCGGGAGCACACCGACCAGGTCCTGCACCTCAGCTTCTCTCACTCGGGCTACCAGTTTGCTTCCTGCTCCAAGGACTGCACGGTGAAGGTGAGGGCGGTGGCCCAAGGGGGAGGTTAGGGCTGATAGTGGCCCCCGGAGAGGGTCGGAACCTGGACGACCACCCGGGCTGGGAGGCCGGGGCTGGGCGGCCCTAACTGCCTACAAGACGAGCAGAGGGCCCTGTGCGCAGCTGCGCCAGAGCAGGCCGGAGCCCCACGCAGTCATAGGCCTCGGGTGGTCTGAAGGCCAGAGACGAGGGACCCCACCCGACGGCAGGCTCACCAGGCATGCCTACTGGGCGCCCCCTGCGCAGATTTGGAACAACGACCTGACCATCTCGCTGCTGCACAGCGCGGACATGCGGCCCTACAATTGGAGCTACGCCCAGTTCTCCCAGTTTAACCAGGACGACTCGCTGCTGCTGGCGTCCGGGGTGTTCCTGGGGCCCCACAGCTCCTCCTCAGGAGAGATCGCGGTCATCAGCCTAGGTGAGAGAGGGCTAACGCCCCTAACGCCCCGCCCCTAACGCCCCCGCCCGCCCCGCCCCTAACGTCCCACCCTCCGCCCAGACACCTGCGCCCCACCCGTCCAGCCCCCGCCCGCCCCTTCCTGCTGCTCCCCCCAGACACCTTCGCTCTGCTATCCCGGGTTCGAAACAAGCCCTACGATGTGTTCGGCTGCTGGCTCACGGACACCAGCTTGATCTCGGGAAACCTGCACCGCATCGGGGACATCACGTCCTGCTCGGTGCTCTGGCTCAACAACGCCTTCCAGGTGCGCGCGGGGGGCCCTGCGGCCGGCGCGGCCTCCCGCAGCCCGCGCCTACCTCCGCACTCCCGCCCCCAGGACGTGGAGTCGGAGAACGTGAACGTGGTAAAGCGGCTCTTCAAGATCCAGAACCTCAACGCCAGCACCATCCGCACCGTCATGGTGGCCGACTGCAGCCGCTTCGACAGCCCCGACCTCCTGCTGGACGCCGGCGCCCCCGGCACAGACTCCAGCCGCGTCTTTGACCTGGGCAGCGACGGCGAGGACGAGGAGAGCGACCCGGGCCCGGCCCGCGCCAAGGGCCTGCGGCGCCTCCTGGACGGGCTCCTGGAGGGCCGGGCACAGCCGCCGCTGCCGGAGAGCAAGCTGGAGACTAAGGTGGCCGAGCTGCTGGCCCAGGGCCACACCAAGCCCCCCGAGCAGGGCAGGGCCGCCGCCGGGAGCAAGCTCCTCATCTTCACCACCGGCTGCCTCACCTACTCGCCGCACCAGATCGGTGAGGGGCCTGGGGCGGGTCTGTCTGTAGGCGAAGTCCGTTCCTCCGCTTGTCTGGGGTTGGGGGGGTGGGGCACGCTGTAGTCCAGCACTGCCCCCCACTCACCCCTGGGCAGGCACACGTTCAGATCTGGGGGTGCAGGGCAGGCAGCACCCCAGCCATCTGGGAACTGCCAGGCACCGAGGCGCCGCCCCCACCCCCGCCCTCCTGCAGGCATCAAGCAGATCCTACCGCACCAGATGACCACAGCCGGGCCCGTGCTGGGCGAGGGCCGGGGCTCCGACGCCTTCTTCGATGCGCTGGACCACGTCATCGACGTGCATGGACACATCATCGGCATGGGGCTGTCCCCTGACAACAGGTGGGCCTCTGTGGGCGGCCCGGGGGCGGGCAGCGCTCCGTGGGCGCACACTGAGCCGTGTGCCGGCGCAGGTACCTGTACGTGAACAGCCGCGCCTGGCCCAGCGGCTCCGTGGTGGCCGACCCCATGCAGCCGCCACCCATCGCCGAGGAGATCGACCTGCTGGTTTTCGATCTCAAGACCATGCGGGAGGTGAAGCGGGCTCTGCGCGCGCACCGCGCCTACACGCCCAATGACGAGTGCTTCTTCATCTTCCTGGACGTCAGCAGGGACTTCGTGGCCAGGTGGCAGGGTGATGCCGGGGCGGGGCGGGGGCGGGGCGGGGCGGGGCCGGGGGCGGGGCTCACCGCACTGTCCGCTCGCCAGTGGGGCCGAGGACCGCCACGGCTACATCTGGGACCGCCACTACAACATCTGCCTGGCCAAGCTGCGGCACGAGGATGTGGTCAACTCGGTGGTCTTCAGCCCCCAGGAGCAAGAGCTCCTGCTGACGGCCAGCGACGACGCCACCATCAAAGCCTGGCGCTCGCCGCGCACCGTGCGCGTCCTCCAGGCCCCGCGCCCGCGCCCACGCCCCTTCTTCTCCTGGTTCCCCAGCCAGAAGCGCTGAGGCGCCGGTCCCGCCGAGCACGCCCGGGGCCCTTTCCCAGGGCTGAGCGCCGCCCAGACTGCACAGGGGCAGAGCAGCTCGCCACAGGAATGCCTTAGGAAGGGGGCCGGGAGGCCGCAGGGAGCGCGGCCTGGCCCCCACCACGCTAGCGCACACACACTGCCTCCCACAGCTGTGCTGCTCAGCGCCGGGCAGCCAGGGTCACCTCTGACTGGCCCGGGGTGCACAGGACACTGGGTCCCCCGCCCCTCACCCACCCCTTTCCCCTGGGCCTGGGCCCTGGGCCCGTCAGCACCATGTGTCCCCTGGCAGCCCCTGTGGGGCCTGGCACTGTTCATGGCCCAGCCTTGCCCAGGGAGCCGGGGCCCCCTCCTCTGGGAGCTGCCCAGCATCAGGGCTGCAAGGCAGTCAGGCCGTCATGAGCCCAGGGGACCTGCATGTCACTGGTCACCTGTTCAGGGTCTGAATAAACAGCTGGCAGGAGCACAGCACTGACCAGCCTCTGTGCAGGGAGGGGCGTGGTGTCTACTCGGGCCCTTGGTGTACTTGCTGGATGGGGTGGGGGGCCCCAGGCCACACGCTGGAGCTGCCCTGAGCCGGCCAGCGGGGACTCAAGTGCGCGTCCCCAGCTGTAGCCCCCACCGCGTCTAAGCAAGGCCCCCGGCACTGACTCCTGCACAGGTCCACTGTGTGCCTGCTCCCTGCCAGTAGGGGGCACAGGAGGAGTCTGACGGCAGGCCGGTGAGCCAGCCGGTTGGGAAACCGGAGCTCTGCCTGCCTGGGTGCCTGTGGAGCCACCGGCTCAGGGCTTGGAGTCCTCAAGGGGGCCTTGGCTGGGGCAGCGGCAGAGCCCTGTGGCGCCTGGCACGTGGCTGGACACAGCAGAGGGGCAGGGGTGGCCCCGGCCTCTCCCAGGGCTCGCCTGGCCCTTGTGTCGTCTGGGGGTGCTAGGAGCGGGGGCTCTGACGTGGCGGCAGGCCTGCTGAGCAGCCCCGCAGGGAGCGGCGGTGCTGGACTGTGGTCGGCCCCACACGGCACCTCAACACGATGGTCGAGAAAGGCGTGGACAGGCCCTAGGGGACCTCACATCCTTCCAGCCAGAGGCAGCAGTGAGCAGGGGCCGGCCCAGTCGCCTGCGGGGTCACAGTCAAGCCGGCAGCAGGGAGACGGGCCAGGCAGGGCCAGGCGCACACAGGCAAGCTAGCCTAGGAGGACTTCAGACCAAAGGGCAATGTGCCCGGAGGAGGCAGCCAGCAGCACAGCGGCTCCCCAAGGACAGACCCCAGTGCCGCGTCTTGGAAGCAGGGGCGCGCACAAATCACATCCCTTGATTTGTCTGCAAACCGCTGGACCCGTGAGAACAGGGGAGGGGCCCCAACAGCGGCGGAGCCGGGGTGCACCGCCCTGGAGCCAGCAGACCCCATGGACGCTACTGGCCCGGAGGAGCTGCAAGATGAAACAGTTTCTGGAAAAGACCGGGGATATGTTTAATTGAAAGCCGTCAAGGAAATAGGAAACCTGTGCAGCAGAAGCAGCAGAGCAGGAACAGGCAGGAACTGACGTTTAAAAGGGAGCTGGCAGGGAAGACGTGCAGTGACCGGGCTAAGCGCTTCACACAGAGGGGGCTGGGCCTGGCCCCGCGGCTGCAGAGTCAGACGGCAGAAAGCAGAGCAGCAGAAACCTGCCAGAACGGGAACGGGGCGCCTGGGAGTGGCTCTGCAGAGGAGACGGTCCCCAGGGTGCGAGCAGAGGTCTGACGGAGGGCAGGAGCCCCACTCGAGCCTCCAAGCTCAGTAGGGAGCAGCTCGAGGCCCCGCCCCTCCCAGGCAGAGCGCGGTGGGCCCACCGCCCAAGGCTCTGCAGAGGGGACCAGGGCAGCTGGGCCTCAGGACCGCAACTCTCCCCAGCGCCCACCTTCAATTGCCCGGCCTGCAGCACGGCCGCCAGCCCACCGAGGGGCGGGAAAGGGGGCTCATGAAGCGGACTGAGTCCTGAGAGGCGGGGTCACCCCTGAGGGCTCTGTGGCCCCAGGTGCGGCGCCTGAGGAGAGGCCTGACGGCCAGGCCACAGGCGCCAGATTTCAGGCTGGGGGCCAGACCGGGTGCTGGCAACCAGGCCAGAGGGAGCGGCTTGAGAAACAGCCCATGCAGGGCTTGTGAGGCCCAAGAGCCCCTCGACTGTGGGGCTGGTCCCGAGGATCTGACCCAAGGCCTGGTGAGCTCACAGAGCAGTGCCTGCATCCCCGCCCAGGGCTGGGGGTGCACACACAGGGGGCCTGTCCAGAGAGGAGTGTCTGTGTCCCCGCCCAGGGCTAGTGGAGCACACACGGGGCCTGTCCAGAGAGGAGGGTCTGCGTCCCCACTCAGGGCTGGGGGTGCACACGTGGCACATCGAGAGAGGAGGGCTTGGGGGGGACAGCAGATGTGGGGTCCAGTCCACAGGTTGCGGTGGGGCCATGAGCCTGAGCCTAACCAGACCCAGACCAGATGACGTCCACGTCGAGTCTAATGCACAGCAGCCCCCAGAGCTGGGAGAGATGCCCAGAGGTGCCAGGCATCCAGAACTGGGGAGAGACGCCCGGAGGTGCCAGCCACCCAGAACCGGGGGAAGAGACGCCTGGAGGTGCCAGGCACCCAGAGCCGGGGAGAGATGCCCGGAGGTGCCAGACATCCAGAGCCAGGGAGAGACGCCCGGAGGTGCCAGCCACCCAGAACCGGGGAGAGAGATGCCTGGAGTTGCCAGCCACCCAGAACGGGGGAGAGATGCCCGGAGGTGCCAGCCACCCAGAACCGGGGAGATACGCCTGGAGGTGCCAGCCACCCAGATCTGGGGGAAAGAGACGCCTGGAGGTGCCAGCCACCCAGAGCCAGGGAGAGACGCCCGGAGGTGCCAGCCACCCAGAACCGGGGAGAGAGACGCCCGGAGTTGCCAGCCACCCAGAACGGGGGAGAGACGCCCGGAGGTGCCAGCCACCCAGAACCGGGGAGAGAGACGCCCGGAGGTGCCAGCCACCCAGAACCGGGGAGAGAGACGCCCGGAGCTGCCAGCCACCCAGAACTGGGGAGAGAGACGCCCGGAGTTGCCAGCCACCCAGAACAGGGGAGAGACGCCTGGAGGTGCCAGCCACCCAGATCTGGGGGAAAGAGACGCCCGGAGGTGCCAGCCACCCAGAGCCAGGGAGAGACGCCCGGAGGTGCCAGCCACCCAGAACCGGGGAGAGACGCCCGGAGGTGCCAGCCACCCAGAACCGGGGAGAGAGACGCCCGGAGGTGCCAGCCACCCAGAGCCGGGGAGAGATGCCCGGAGGTGCCAGCCACCCAGAACCGGGGGAAAGAGACCCGGAGTTGCCAGCCACCTAGAACTGGGGGAAAGACACCTGGAGGTGCCAGCCACCTAGAACTGGGGGAAAGACGCTCGGAGGTGCCAGCCACCCAGAACCGGGGAGAGATGCCCGGAGGTGCCAGCCACCCAGAACCGGGGGAAAGAGACGCCCGGAGGTGCCAGCCACCCAGAACTGGGGAGAGAGACGCCTGGGGTTGCCAGCCACCCAGAACGGGAGAAAGAGATGCCCGGAGTTGCCAGCCACCTAGAACTGGGGGGGAAAGACACCTGGTGGTGCCAGCCACCTAGAACTGGGGAAAGACACCCGGAGGTGCCAGCCACCTAGAACCGGGGAAAGAGACGCCCGGAGGTGCCGAGCGTGTCCGCGTGAGCAGACGGGGCTGTGGCGGCTGCTCAGACACCTAAGCGAGCATCACGCGCCGTGCCACAGACGTTAGGGCAGATACATCTCAGCAAAGAAACAAACTCAGTAGACAGACTCAACAGCAGGATGAAGTCAGAGGAGAGCCAGCGAACGTGACTGAGGACAGAGGGCGGAGAGGAGAGCAGGTGAGGGCGAGTGCAGGTCTGAGGGCTGTGGGCAGAAGGAAGCGGTTCCAAGAAGTAGCGGCTGACAACGTCCGCAGATTCGGTGGAAGACACAAACCTACAGGTTGAAGAAGCTGAGCAGGACTCGGGGACAGCACACATGCCCAGACACAAGCAATCAGAGGCGAGAGTGAAGACAGGATGCTGACTGCGGAGTGGAGACGCAGCTTGCCCAGGGGACGGCGCGTGGGGCCATGCGGCCCTCCCAGAGGCCCAGGGCTGCAGGAAGCAGCACCCTGGGTGGGCACGCCTTGGCTTGCGGGACCTCCACTTCCAACCGGGGACTGAACTCAGGCTGTGGCGGTGAAAGCCCGGAGCCCTAGCTGCTGGCCCGCCAGGGAGGCCCAGAAGCAGCCAGTCTTCCGAGTGCTGGGGAAAGGTGGACAGCCCGCAACTCGGTCTGCAGTGGGAAGGCCCCGCTCTGTTGGGCCTGGTGGAGGCGCTCTCCCGACAGGACACGACGTGAGCAGGAGGCGGCAGCAGCAGCAACGGGAAACCCTCTCCCGGGCTCTCCAAGCAGGTGTGGCGACCGACCAGGGAGAGGCCAGCGCCGCCGCCTGGCGAGGCAGCCGGCCCATCAAGCAGAGAGCCGTCCCACACGTGTGTGCAGCGAACAGTAGAGCCTCAAAACACACGCGGCAGAAAGAGACGCATTAGAAGTGACCGCCGCAGAGGCCAGCGCTCCTCTCTCAGCGAAAGGCGAAGCCAGTCGGCAGAGGCCGCGAAGACACAGCTGAGCCCTCCCCGGCGGCTTCCTATGCGGCCAGACAGGGAGTCGCACGCCGGGAAGTTTAGAATGGAGAACTGATCCTCTCTGAGTCCTGGAGGCTCAGGTCGGAACTCACGGGGCTGGCAGGGCCGCTCCTGGGGAGGCGCCCTCCCGGGCTCTTCCTGGGCTCGCCTGCTGTCTCCGGGGCTCTGGACGCAGCGCGCACCGAGCCTGCGCGTGCGCTCCCCTCTGCTTGTCCACAGGCTCTGGGCATGCTCGGTTGTACCCAGCCTAGCGCCTCCCTTTAACTTCTCTCTGTAAAGGCTGTCGTTCCAAAGGAGGTCACATTCTAAGAAGTACCGAGAAACGGCACTTTGTAGCTTTGGGGGAACACAGTTCGACCCATGACGGCCGTCAGCCACGGGTCTGCCACATCCAGGACGTGCCCCTCACTGACCGCAGCAGCACAAACAGGCACGGGGCTCCAGGCACTTCCCCCAGCCAGGACGGGTCCTGCCGCAGCTGCGCGCCTGTGCGCAGGGCTGGGCGGGACGCAGGGCAGCAGGGACGCCCTGCCAGCCCCAGAGACAGGCGCGGGCAGGTGTGTGTCTGTGGGAGCAGAGTGGGGAGGCGACAGACGGGGGGGCTGGTGTTCACACCCCGCCGTGCTCAGCACGCCAGGCTCTCCACCCTGGGACAGACGACAGGGCCCCGCGGGGGACGCGGTGCACACGTCTCACACGTGGGAGACCACACAGAGACGGAAATTACACGCACAGCAGAGGGCCCGAATCGGCGAGGGCAGCGCCTTGGCTAGCTGAGGCGGCGCAAGGGGGAGGAAGCAGGACTCTGCTTTTCTGCAACGGCTCTTTTTAATTAAAATATGTAATTCAAAACGTGCGCATGGTTAACTCTGGGCACGGAGTTGGTAACTCTCCATGCCTTGCTGCTGTTTAATGTCTCAACCAGAGCAGTGAGGGTGGCGGTGCTGAGGGAGCCTCCCCATCCCGCCTGTCACGGGGTCTCTGAGGACCTGGCCCTCGAGTCTCCCAGTCGCGGTCACGAGCACAGCCGGGTGTGGACAGCCAGCGGCCAGGACCTGTGCCTGGCTGGAGGCCCCAGGACTGAGGCCCCGACAGGGCCCACCAGCTGCATCCCGTGCTCAGGCCGCCCGGGCTCTGCCACTGTCAAGGGGACCCCCAGGGTGGGCGAGGCTGCTCCTGGGGCGACTCCACATCAGGCCCCCACTGGAGACAAAGCCACCAGCACTTTTCAGGTCTGGGGCCCTGCTCTCCACGCAGCCCCTGGTGAGACCTGAGGGAGGGAAGCTGCCCAGCAAGCAGTCTCCCAGGAGAATAGCCAACTTCCCCTGAGGTCCACGGTGTCCGGGAGCCACGGGCACTCAGGGTCACTGCCCCCAGGGCCGGAGCCAGGACAGCACTCAGCACAGAGAGCTGAGAGTTTGCCAACGCCTCCCCGCACGGATGGGGAAGTTGACGTGTCTCTTGGCAGGGCTGGGCCCCCCCACACCCTGCAGGGCAGGGGACACGGGCCACCCCCCACATGCAGCCTGTCAGGCTGGCCCAGCAGGGATCTCCTCCGAGCGGCAGCCAGGCCCGAGGCCGACCCTCCTCTCCCGGGCTCCTTGCGGCCGCCCTGCTGCGGGCTGAGGGCTCCAGGCCTGCGGGGCACACCTGCCAGGGACACACAGCCCGCAGCCCGGCCCCGCTCAGGACGGGCTCTTCAGGACTGAGCTCAGCAGGCGCGCAGCCAGCGCAGGGCCACGCTGCGCGCGAGGCGGCTAGAGCCCGGTCAGGTCCACGATGGCCTTGATGAAAATGGCGTCGTCACGCACATAGGAGCTCTTGGCCTCCATCTTGGAGACAGGGCAGAAAAGCGGGCAGCCGCTGGCAATGTTCATGTCGGTGACCGGCCTCTGGAAGGAGGACGAGGCCACGTCGGGCCTGAAGGCGTCGATTACGTGCTCTCGGTTGTTCTGGTCCAGCAGCATCAAGGTCACCTGGGAGGAGAGCGCCCGGGGGCGACAGGGAGTCACGGCTCCGCGGTCGGCTGGGCTTGTCCGTCCGTGCCCGTCCCGGCCCGTCCACTGACGGAGGCCCGAGGCTGGCGCCGGCGTGTGGCCTGCGGGCCGTGGGGCTCCTCTCTGAGAACACCTGTCTCACGGGCATTTTCTCAGCAGGAGCTCCCAGCTGCCCCGGCCCGGGGAATAAGCACGACCAGCTCCCCGGGAAGAAGCGCGACCCCGCCCTGCACGCCGGGACGCCACATCCTCCGTGAGGGACACGGGGCTGTGCGTCCCCTCACTTCCGTCTTGACCTAGACCCAGACCTGGGTCCCTGGCTCAGCCCGGCTGCCTGCCGCCCTGGCACACAAGCTCTCTGAGGCAGCCCTCCACGCACCTTCTGGTTGAAGGGCCAGCGCAGGAGGGCGTCGTGCGGGCCACGCATCAGCACGAAGAAGAGAGACAGGTGGGTGCCGCGACCCGTGCCGTCCCCGTTGAGGTAGGCGCGCAGGCACATCTTGTAGCCGTACCTGCTGGTGTAGAAGGCTGCGGGGCAGGGGGGTGAGCCGGGCCAGCCGCGCAGCCTCCCCACAGCGCCTGCCACCCAGCCCGGGCTCGAGGAGAGGTCAGCCACCGGTGCAGACAGACACAGAGCGCTCAGAAACAGGGCCTGAGCGTGAGCCCTGCTGGCCCGGATGCCAGCCGGGGGGCTCGGGCTGGGTCAACATGCAGCTCACAGGGCTCTGGGCAGAGGGCCAAGGTCAGCCACCCCCGGTCTGGACGAGCCTCCCGTCCAGCGAGGAGTGGAGGGCTGAGCACTGGACGCAGCGGGGGCGGACGTGTAAGAGCGAGGAGGGTGAGGAGCAGGGAGCAAGCCTGCGGCAGACCCCAGCCTGGGGGTGGGGGCGGGAAGGCCCAGCGGAGCACCTGGGGAGAAGATGGCGGGCGTGCGGCCGGCCACGGCTTCCTGGCGCTTCCTGGAGAAGTCCGAGATCTTCCAGACGAACACGCCGTCGAAGGTGGACGCCTCCATCTCGAGGACCTTCTGCTCCAGGTCGGCCATGGCCAGGTCCTTCAGGCCGATGCTCCTCTCTAGCTGCTGCACCTGGGGTGCGGGGCCGTGAGGACGGGCCTCCACCAGGCCCTCGGGGACCAGCTTCCGCCCGGCACGCACCAGCTCGTGGCAGACCTCCATGCCTGTCCCCATCTCCAGGAGGACAGCCCCTCGCCCAGCGCCTCAGCCTTCCTGGGGTCAGCTGCCGCAGGTGGGTTCCGTGCCCCGGAGACCCCCACCCAGGAGGAACGGCCACCTCTGCCCCGTCGGGCGAGGGGCCCAGAGGAGCGATGCCGGGAGCCAGCACGGGAGATCCCACCCACGACAAGGTCACGCGGACGAGACCTGACAGGCAAGGCGGACCAGCACTCGGTCTCCCTGGACCTGCTCGAGCATCCGCCCCAAACCAGAATCTGTCTGCCTGTTAACTATCGTACGCCTCTCACCAACTCTTCTGGTATTAGCAGGGGGCTATCCCCGCCACCCTTCTCTGGAGAAAATCAACTTAGGGCTCTAAGTTGGTAAGTCTCCTGGGCATGAAAGGAGTATTCCAATTCAAACCCCCGTTAGCATTCTAGCTTTCTTGACAGGTTTTTCCTTACTCTTACAACTAACACGTATGATTGTTCACAAACTTCCCAACCATGAAAGGCACGGGAAGCCTAAACATTCTACAAGTCCTAATGGGCACAGAGCCCTTTAAGGGGTGAAAACCATCAGCAGAGTCCCGGTAAAGGGCTTCATTGTTGAGCCAGTGCTTGCTGCCGAGTTTCCATATCCCTTCCCCACTGTGCACCTGGGAGTGCGTTAGCTAACGGGTTGGAATGTAAGAAAAACAAGGAGTAGCCTTGGTATTAACCACATCAGACCTCTGAGCCAGTAAGTTCTTTCTTTGCTGTAACCCAGTGCACCTTTGCTCCATGAGAATGTAACTCTGCTTAGTATTTTCTGAGGCTGACACAGGGTAGAAACATAAAGAAAAAAAACATTTCAAGGGAAAACAAGTTTTCTGGTTGATCAACCTTTTATCAAAAAAGGGTCATAAAATGTCAACAGGCCTCCAGGCCAGAAGATAATGTACATAAGACCCTTGTTTATGGAAAGGCATACAGAAAAAATCCTGGTTTCGATAAGGGCAAAACTGCTAGAGTGTTGGGCTGATCCTCCGTGACCTTGCATCTGTCATTTCCCTTTATGTACAAGTCAGGGTATAAAAGCTCCTTTTGAAAATAAAGTTACGGGCCTTGCTCACCGAAGCTTGGTCTCCCCATCTCTCTCTCTCTCTCTCACCAATGCCATCCATCCTGAGGGCACCCCTGGATCCTGCTGCGGCTGGACCCCGGCAGAGCTCTGCCCCGTCGGGTGAGGGGCCCAGGGGGGCTCTGCACAGGCACTGGTGGAGCAGGGAGCCTGCCGGACACCCAGGCGCCACCCTCCAGCCCTGGCTTGGGCACCCCGTGGCCCCCGGCCCGTCTGAGGAGGCCTGGGCACTGCGGGCCGCACCCCGCCCCCAGCACGGACCTTGTTGCTCAGTGCCTCGATCCTGTCTTGGTCCAGCCGGTGCTGCCGGCCACAGGCCTCGGCCGTCACGGCCACCCGCTCCACTTCCCGGTTCAGCACACAGACGATGTTCTCGAAGGTGGCTGTCTTCCGCTCCAGGGCCTCGCACCTCTGCAGCAGCTCCGCCGCCCTGGAGGGTGTGCTGGCCTCCCAGGCGCCCTCGGCCTGGCCGGGGCGCGGGTGGCCGCCCCCTGGGGGCCGCGCAGCACCCAGCAGGGCGCCCAGAAGCAGGGCCAGGTGCTCCTGGAGCCGCTGTGCCTCGTGCTCCTGCCGCCGCGCGCTCTCCACCTGCCGGGACGGCAGCGTCAGCCCCGCCAGGCCCCGGGCTGCAGGCCTCGGCAGGCGCTGGCGCCCGAGTGCGGGGCGGCAGGGGGGCGAGTCCCGACACTGAGCTGCCAGCGCGGCGCCACCCACCCTGGCCTCGGGACACAGATCTCCCCGCAGGCCGCCCTCACGCGTGAGGTGCCGGAGGAGCCGTCAAAGACGCTGCCACACGGCGGGGGGTGGGGGTGAAGTTCACTTTCAGGCAGCCCCCCGCACAGGCCTGACTTTGCAGCCACGGTCCTTGCAGAGCTCCACAGTGAGTGTGGAGGGTCGGAAAGGCCAAGGAGTCTAGAGCACAGATACAGGACGGAGCTGCACGGGAGGCCTTGCGCCCGGGAGCCTGGGGCGCCCGGCGTGGAGGCTGCACCGAGGCCGCTGCTGGAGCCACGAGGCCAACGGGCCGGGACCCTCCATAGGCCGAGAAGAGGCCCTTCACGCCCCGGGCCCCTCCGCTGACCACTGACCGCCCTCGGGCCCGCGTGGGCAACACCCAGCACTGCACTGCCCAGAAGCAGCAGGGCACACGCAGACCCAGGGGGCGGAGAGGGCCCCACCCCCATTCCACCTCAGAAACAAGGCAGGTGCTGAGGCCCGGCGCCGCCAGCAGGCCGCCCCCGCCGAGCAC
The DNA here is from genome assembly GCF_023091745.1 of Budorcas taxicolor. NCBI lineage: Eukaryota > Metazoa > Chordata > Mammalia > Artiodactyla > Bovidae > Budorcas > Budorcas taxicolor. The sequence continues at coordinate 165,106,991 of NC_068920.1, read as the reverse complement.
AGAGGCCTGGGCTGCCCAGCCCTCGGGGCCACGGAACCGGTGAGAGAGGAGGGCCAGGGCCATGCGGCCAGGGAGCTGCCCAGGCCCAAGGGAGCTGCAGAGGAGCTGGCAGGCGCGGCCACAGACAGGAGGCGGGTTCAAGGTCCCGAGAGAGCTGCGGCGCTGGGGGCAGCTGGGCCAGTGGCTGGAGCGAGACCTCACAGCAGACCACGCAGGCCACAGAAGCGAGGCGGGGAGGGCTAGGGGCCGCCTGGGAAGAATGGATGCTCATCCAGAGGCTGGACATGACGATAGTCAGGGGCAGGTCCAGGGTGACCACGGGGGCTTTTGCCCGGAATAGCCAGGTGAAGCGAGGTGAGCGAAAGGGCAGAGGGCGTGGCCAGACCTCGGGGGGTGCAACATGCTGGGCATCCTTCCCACTGGGTGGCCAAGGCTGGGCACTGGGGTCACTGGGAGGACAATGGGCACAGCCAGGACACGCATGGGCTGGGCTGGGGCAAGAGCAGAGGCGCATCCAGGAGGGCCTCTGCTGGGGAACGAGGAGCTGGGCCGCCTGCAGAGCTGGACTCACCATCTCGGGGCAGCCGACAGCGTGGAATCGGCACGGGACCCGGCATCTGCCACATGCCCGGACGTGGTCCTGAAACTGACGGGCCTGGGGTCAACACCGCTCCGCCTCTGCTCCGGCCGCTCACCCCTGCGGCCCCGACCAGGTCAGAGTCCGAGCAAAAGTCCCCGGACCCACCCCACCGGTTTCTGCACACTCAGGCCAGACGAGGCCCAGCAAGGTGCTCCCGAAGCTGCAGTGCACACTCGCGCACACACACGCTCACGTTCACACACATGCGTGCAAACTCGGCCACGTGTGTGCTTGAAGCCAGCACAGGCTAAGGACATCTCAGATTATCCACGGAGCCTCTATTCCTCACGCAGGCCCCCAAGTCCCAGAAAGCAGCCCCGCCGTCTCCCCCCTAAGCCCATTTATGGCCCCGGGGCTCTAAGGCTGGCGGTGAGTTAGCTAGCGGGAGTCGCTTACTCGTGTCTGACCCTTTGCGACCCCACGGACTGTAGCCTGCCAGGCTCCCCTGTCCATGAGATTCTCCAGGCAAGAATACTGGAGTGGGGTGCCATGCCTTCCTCCAGGGATCAAACTACACCCCAATATAAAAAGAGGGGGGGAATGCTGGTGAAACTCAAGGCAGAAAAGCTTTTGGCCACGTTCACAACCCGAGCACTGCCACCTGAAACCAGCCGGGACGCAGTTCTCACCCCTTGTGCGGCCAGGTCTGAGGGACCAAGGCTGGCAGGGAGGGTCAGGATGGGCCCCCTCCCGGCCTGGGAGGGACTCGAGCCCCCATGTGCCCAGAAAGCACCCACCGCCCAGTCCTCGCCCTGGAGCACCATGACAGCTCAACACAGCTACGAACACGTTCTCTCCACAGAGTGACCCCAGAAGCTCGAAGGAAAAGACGGACGGACTCTGTCAGACACACCACAGCTGCCTCCCCGAAAACAGGCCACAGGGCTCTTGTCCTCCCCCCAGAGCAGAGGGCTGGAGAGACAGCCAGCCACACAGGTCAGCTCCCCGCACAGCCAGCAGGGGAGACCACGCACTGCAGGAGCAGACGAGAGCCGCTGCCTGCCCCGCCCGCCCTCAGAGACAGAGCCCCCGGGGCACAGGGGGCCCCGCCAGCGCGGGCACCCAAGCACCAGGTCCCCGCCCCCGCGGGCCCAGGGCGCAGACACCGGGCAGTGCCGTGGGGGGTGGGGGGCGGGAGAGACATGGAGCCCACCCTCGGGCCCAGAGCGCCCACCTTCTCACGGGCGATCTTCTTCTTGCCGCAGCCGTCACACGTCAGCGGGAACTTGGGGCAGATCTGGTGGTGCGCCTGCAAGGGGCGCGGCGGCCGTCAGAGCCTTGGCCCGGCGTGCGGGGGGCGTCCGCAGGCTCGGGGCCGGGCCCGTCTGGACGCCAGGGGGCCGAGGGCGGGAGGCGCGGGCCTGCGTGCTGTCTCGGCACGCTCACCTTCATGTCGGCCGGGCAGCAGGGCGCCCTGCAGTGCCGGCAGCTGAGGCTCCGCTCCGGGCACTGGTGCTCCAGGTGGTGCTCCTTCTCGCCCAGGCGCACGAGGCCTTTACACGCCGGGCACTCGGTCAGCATGAACGGGCAGTGTCCTTCATGGCAGCTCTGGCAATAAGGGGAGCGGGTGTTGGCAGGGCAGTGGCAGGATTCTGGCTGTGTCCAGGCCACGGGACCCCCGTGCTCACTCCAGCGCCCCTGCTCCAGGGCAGAGATCAGGACCCAGGTCCAGCTGGCGAAGCCCCGCCTTCTGGACACAGAGGGGACGGTGAGGGGGCCATGGACGCAGAGAGACAGGCTCCTAGAGGACGAAAGGCAGAGGAGAGCCGCCGCGACCCAGGCGACAGCCATACCGAGGCCCCCACTCGCCCTCCTGGAGCCGAGGCCATGGGTGATGCGGCCAGGGACGCGGACTCCCAGCCTGGGCTCCGAACGATCAGCCAGGCCCAGGCTGTCCCAGGAGAGGCAACGACGCAGGTGGCTGTGCTGCGGCCGTGAGAGCCAGGCCTGCCGGGCACTGGGGTGGCCATGGGGTGAGCGAGGAGGGGGAGGCGGCTGGAGCGGTGAGAAAGGGTGGGCCGGGAAATGGGCGGGGTGGCAGGCGCAGGGGACAGGCGGAGACCGGGAGAGCCGTCAGGAAACCTGGCCGGAAGGGGCACAGGAGGCGGCAATAAGCAGAAAACGGGACACGATGCTTTGTGTGCGGCTGTTTTATAAAAACTGCAGTCAAATCCACATCACGTGAACATGACCACTCGTAGGAGCACAGCTGGGCGCCAAGCACACCACCCCACAGGGCCAGAGCCTCCGTGGAGATGCAGGCTGGGCCCCCGCCAAGTGGGGGCCGCTTGGGGCTGCAGGGCCGGGTGCCCCAAAGGTCAGCCACAGTGACCCTGGAGGAGGAGGAGCCTGCCTCGGGCCGTCTCCACGTGCCCACAGTCCGGGGTGGTGTGCACACACGGCCTCCACCTCACGTGGCAGGCTTGGCTGCGGGGAAAGCAGAACCCCAGGAGCACCCCAGAGGCTCAGCACGGGAGGGGGCCCTCCAGGCAGCCAGGGAGCCCCCAGGACCCCAGCTCCAGGCCGCCCCAGGGGTACACATCAGATGGGATGCAGCCCCCAGGCAGCCCCACATGGCCGGGGGGGGGGGTGTCAGGGACGCTGCTGCGGAGGCCGGGTCCTAGGACACAGACGGGGTATGCAACGGGTGGGCAGGATGATACGGGGTGCAGGGAGCAGAGTGGAGGGACCCCTGCCCCAGGGGTTGCCGCTCCATGGAGAGCGCCTCAAAGACTGCCCTGCAGTTATACCCGGGGGGCACGGCCCTGAACCCCCAGAGGGCTCTGGTCTGACCACACTGGGCGCAGGACAAACCACCACACGGAGGCCGAGGGGAGCCCGAGACGCCCATGGCTCCTGAAGCACAAACAAGGGGCACCTGGGTTTGATCAAAGCAAAGGAAATGCTGGAGGCTGGGCGCGGGGCAGCTTGACCAAGCCTGGAGAGGAAGGCCTGTCCTGGTCGAGCCCGGCCCCACTCCACAGCGGCCGTCCCCAGGCTCAGGGTCCCGGTCCAGAGCAGGGGCCCACTCAGGGGCCGGGCCAGCTCCGTCAGCTCCCATTCCCCTCAGACGGCATGGAGAAATCAACACACATGCCGTCAGCCGAAGTTCAAATCAAATGCTCAGGCGTTTCAACTTTAGATGCCCAGGCAGGGCCCAGCAGCCCCTCTCTGCGCCCCTCTCAGCTGCGACGGCCCTATAGCCTGGCCCCCCCAGGTCCGTCCAGACCCTCCTCTGAAGCCCGAGGTCCTTTCTCCCTGCTGTCCCCTCCGCCGTTCCCTACCTCTCCCTTCCAGGGAGCCACCCCACCCTGCATTTGGCAGGCGCTCCACCACCTTCTGACTGAACTGGAACATTATCTCACTGGATTCTTAGAAAACGCTAGACATCACTGCAAGGGAAAAGCTTATTCAAAGGCTACACAGGATTTTCCCCATCTTTCCAGACTCTCCGGAGCTCAGCTGCAGCCCCAGCATTTCCCAGCACGGCCCCAGTTCTGAAGTTCTGAGCACCCAAGGGGGCACATGTCTTGGTGCAGGGCTGAGGGCGGGACCACCACGCAGCAAGGTGGCTGCCCGCACACCGAGGCGGGCCTCGCCCGCTGTGGCCTCTCAAGCCAGTGACAGGTTAAGCCTGCACCAAAGGCTGCAGTCAGAGACCAGGCAGGCCCGCCTCCCACATGGCCACCCCCTCGGGGACTTTCCTGAGCTCCCAGGCCCAGCCAGGGACTTTCCAGCCTGCGTGCCTGCAGAACTGGCGGGCCCACGGCTGGCTGTGGTCCCAGGCTCTCAGCCAGAGGCCCTCGAAGCTGGCCCCGCACTGCCAGCCGGATGCAGAAGAGACCCCCGAGGACTCGGGAGCTGGGGTTACTCCACTTGTCCCCAGGGACCTTTGGTCCCCTCAAAAAGCATCACAGCGTCCCCCACCCTCCCAGGGAGACCCTGCCCCAAGGCCTTCTCTCTGGACAGCCCCGGGCAGCAACAGTGCAGGCCCATCCACAGATGGGACCCATCCATGCCCCTGCCCCACGGTGGCCCATGGACCGGAGTCCTGCTCCCGGGAGGGGCGCAGAGAGACCTGTGCGTCCAGGCCTGGCGCCTGATCAGAGCAGAGCATGCGTGCTGTCCACCTGACCCCAGGCTCCTCCACAGCCGTGGACAAGCTATTCTGGCAAAAGGCAGACCCCGAGAGCCTGAAGCCCACAACGTCGAGTCGGGCAGGAGAACAGGGAACACCGCTGGACAGGGCCCAGGGCCGGGGGCAGGAAGAGAGGAGCCGCGGGGACCCAGGGTCCCAACTCTAGAGCTGACGGGCCCCGCCCTCAGGCGGAAACTCAGGACAGCCCGCACTTGCCCCCTGGCTGGGAGGCTGTTCTGAGGGGTCTGGGCGGCCCTGGGCAGAGAGCAGGTGCCCTGCAGACAGCCTTGCAGCCTCGCCAGGGGGCTGTGCAGGCGCCGAGGCCTCGTCCGAGGCCCAGCCTGGGGACACGGACACGCACACGCACACGCACACGCACGCCCCGGCCCCTCGGGCTAGGCCCAGCCACTCTGCCCTGTTGCGCTCCCCTCCCCCAGATCCCGCGTCACAGACCCCATGGCTGAGACTGGCCTCGGCGTGACAGCCCAAGGCCCCTCCCCCTGCAGCCTGGGGCGGGCTCCCCTGTTCTCAAGATTAGGCGTAGCCCGGGGTATGACCCGCCATGGCGTGGGCACCCCGTCCTCTGCGGGGAGCACCCAGCCACCGGAAAGTGCTGTGGGCACAGCTCGTGCGGGCGCCCCGCAGAGGAAACCATCCAGCGGCACTCGAGCCCCAGGAAGAGCACCGGCCCAGCTCCCAAGGAGGCGGCAGGGTGGCAGGCCCGGCTGCCAGAGGGCGGCTGGCACACAGGTGCCCCAACCTGCCAGACGGGCCCACAAGAGACACACCCGGGCACTGCCCTTGTCCCTGGCGCCTTGTCAAGACGCCTTCCTGTGACCCCAGGACTGACAAGCAGGCGACTCCTGCACCCTCCAGCGTGAACACGCTCAGCGAGGAGACAACACAACCCCGGCAGTGAGAAAGCTGACTTCTTGCTCGCGTGGCGCTCGGGCCGGACCCGGGCCCTGAACACGCTGCTGCTCCCCGTCCCTCGGCCACCCCAGGAGCGGGCACAGATGGCGAGCTCCCCAGCCCCAGGCGCGCGGCTCCATGCGGCCACCCCAGCGGCGGCTGCTCTCCCCCGTGGAGGCCCCTACCTCGTAGTCCTTCAGGGTCCCCTTCCAGGAGCAGCCCTCGCTGGGGCAGACGGCCGGCAGGCTCTCCACCTCCCTGCGGGCAGCATTGTCCGGGAACGCCTGGGGAGACAGCGGCCCTCGGGTGAGCCCCCCGCCGCCCGCCTCAGGCCCAGGCCGAGGCTTGGGAAAGGCCGCCTCTCCCGTGCAGCGGCTGCCCCCAGGCCCCATCTCGCGGCGCAGCCGGCGCAGCCCCGACGGCTCACTCACCGAGCTGCTCTCCAGGATTGAAACGCCCTCCTCGTAAATGCCCTCGTGCACACAGGCGGCACAGCTCTGGGGCCCGGAGCTGGAGGGGGGAGAGGCCCTGTGAGTCCGCTGCGGAGGCGGGCAGCCCCCGGACCTGCCCCACGGCCCTGGCGCTCCCACAGCCACCAAGTGGGGTGGCCGGCAGGCACAAGGCAGTGCGTGCCAGGGCACCCCTCAGACGGCCGCGGGGACCAGGGACACTGTCCTGAGGACTGGCCCCTGCCCCGCCTCCCAGCCCCTCGGGGATGTGGGCACCCGGCGCAAAGGGGCTGTGAGCCTGCGGCTCCGTCAGACTGCAGTTCCCACTCAAGACAGGAGGAGCGGGAAGACTGGCCCCAGGAGACGACCGCCTCTCCCCCACCGCGGCCCCACCCCAGGAGACGACCGCCTCTCCCCCGCCACGGCCCCACCTCAGGATGCTGCTCAGGCAAAAGGAGCAGTAGCGATGCCCACACTGAGCCTGGAAGGGTCTGCGCAGCACGTTCTTGCAGGCCGAGCACAGGTACTTGTCCTCTAGCTTCGTCCCCAGGAGGGTCTTGGAGAAGCCGGGCTGCAGCAGGTCCAGGGAGCCGGGAGGGGTCACGCTGGCTGCAGCCATGAGCGCCGCAGCCCCGCCAAGCCCACGCCCTAAGGGAGAGCACAGTGTGCCAGGCTGGGTCCGGGGACGCGCGGCCACCAGGGGCGGAGGCTGAGGCAGCGGGCACCCCCCGCCGAGGGGTGGCCCCTCTCCCAGGCCAGCCGGCCCAGCCCGCGTCTGACTGAGACCGCAGCCCTCAACCCTGGGCCTGGCATCTCCTCGAGGCGGCGATCGTGAAGAGTGCTCGGCAAACACCGGATGGTTCTCACAGACCCTCCTGCAGGAGGTCCCCCGGGCAGCCCAGGAGCCGGCCACTCGGACCCCAGCCTCAAGACAGCCGGTCTCCCCGTGGCGGCTTTCCACCCAAACGCGGCTGGCTGACCACACCTCCTGTGGCAGATTGAGCCCATTCCATTAATCCATGGACTTTTATTCCTGTTGGACGCTAAAGAACCACAGAAACAGTCTCTCTTTTGAGCAATAAAGAGGGAAAATGCCCCAACACATTGCAGGCCTCGACCTCCCCCTCAGCAGTCACAGCTCCCTGGCCCAGAGCAAGGGCGCCCTGGGAGATCTCAGTGCTTAAAGCCTTAAATACTTTGTTCCAGTCACATCTATAAATGCACTTTAACCCTTAATCGTAAGGGAGTGAAGAATGAAATGGCAACCCACTCCAGTATCTTGCCTGGAAAAATCCACAGCGTGGCCTGGCGGGCCGCAGTCCGTGGGTCACCTGACTGAGCACGCGTGGAGGGGGGGGGGGGATGATAAACTGGTGGAAAAGGACTGTAACGGGGCACCACAGGGGCTCCGCCCGGACACCTGCGGCCGCGTCGGCCCCCGGGCTGCACTGCACCTCCCGCGTGGGCAGGCGGGTGGCCGGCCGCCTTTGTACTCAGGGTGACAGATGTGAGGGGTCAAGTGTCAGGAACCTCCAACCAGGAACCAAACCCCTCCTGGGCCTTCCAAGCTTCCAGTTTGTTTTCCAAATCCTCACTTCTCTCGAGCAAGGTGGTAAAAAACAAGGAGCGCTCCACGTGCCCAGCCCTGGCCTCGCACTTAACTCACACCCTAAAACATGCTCCAGACGGGAATGCACCAACTTTACACAACAAAGTGACATTCTGTTAAATGGCATTTCTACTAGACAAAAAAAAAATAACTTATAGAATAACTCCAGTTACAGGGAGTTGGAGGACAGGCAAAGCTAACAGGAGACGAAGGAGCTGGGAGGCGGCTGCCCCGGGGCAATTCTGAGGCAGCAGGAGCTGGGGCTTCCCCCTGCCGGCAGCACCCAGAACCCCCAGGGCTTCCTGCGCGATGGGGCCGGATCTTCCCTTCACCACCACTCCCATCTCCTGGAGGGTGAGGGGAACTAGAGAAGATTTACTGATGATTTATCAAGCGTGCCTTCACAGTGGAGCCCTCTAGAAAACTCTAAACCAGGGGGTTTGGGGAGCTTCTAGTTGGACATGGCAAGTGCACCGAGGGGGTCTGGCCGCCCTCCCCACCCCCATACCTGGCCCTGGGTGTCTCTCCCAGCGGGCCAACACTTGAGAGTCTCTGAGTTTTTGGAGCTCTGCTAGCAAATCATTGACCCCAAGGAGGGGTCATGAAAAACCTCCATTTACAGTCAGCGGATCTGAAGCACAGGAGGCCTCGCCCACCTGCTGCCATCGGAGGTGGGGTGGGGGCAGCCGTGTGGGGCCAAGCCCTGGACATGAGGGGCCTGTGCTGACTCCAGGCGGCCAGGACACCGGTCGGTGTCCATCAAGAAACAGGGCTTCCCTGGTGGCTCAACGGCGAAGAACCGGCCTGTCAATGCAGGAGACGGATTCAGTCCCTGGTCTGCGAAGATCCCAGCATGCCGTGGGGCAGCAAAGCCTGAGCCACAGCCACTGAGCTCGCGCGCCTGGAGCGGCCCCCGCCTCCGCAGCCGGAGAAGAGCCCCTCAGCAACAAAGACCAGGCAGAGCCAGAGAGACAGGAGTCAATAAAAAAAGGGAGGAGTGGAGAATTGCTCGGTGTGGAAAAACCACGCTTTTGGGCTCAGAACCCTTGGGAGTGCTGGGCAGAGCTTTCCACGCAGGAGGGTCAGCGCTACAGGAGGGGAGGGCTTCCAGAAGGCGAGCGTGGCTGTGTGCGTGGACACAGGTGTCTGGCTGTGCACTCAGGACTTGTACACTTTGCTGTATAAGTATTTCATTTTAAGAATAAAGAGACAGAGCTTGTATTCCCAGAGAATCCAAAAAAGATAGTGAAATCCCTAATTACGGTACACTCGTGCACTTTTACCCAGAACCACCCTGCTTCATAACGTCAGCGATGGCAGGGCAATCTTAGAAATGGGTTTTAACACAAAAGAAGCCCCCAGGTGGGCTGCAGCCCCTAGGAGGGTGGGGGCGCCTGGCACCTACTGCTTCTTGCCATTTCCTTCACTGCAGGCCTCCTTCGCAAGCCCAGGTCCCACCTGCGTGCAGAGCGGGAGGACCAGTGGAAAGGGCCGTCCCTGCGGGAGATCGCACAGACCCCGGAGACTGAGCCCGAGGCCCCTGGGCAGCTGGGCCCCACCATCCTCGCCCGCTGCACGGGTGTCAGTGAGTCATCTCAAAAGGGTGAGCTGCTGCCCAAACCAACGTCACATCAAGAGTTGAACAGGTGGCTGCTGGGGGGCCACCTGTCGCCAGCAGACACACGGGTTCGACTCAGAAGCCTCCCTCTGGGACGCCCCAGTGAGGCACTGAGCTCCCCCAAACCCACGCTCCCACCGACAGCCGCCCCTGCTGCTTGCAACGCTTGGGCTTCCACCCCCGGGTGTAAGCCGCCCGCACAGCCAACCTCCCGAGGCCACAGTCAAGGACCGACATCTGCACCCGGTGCGCGTGCGGCCCCCAGGACCAGAGCCCCAAGTGAGCAGTGCCGTCCACACGACGGCCGCCTTCCTTCAAGCGCAACGTGATGCCGAGTGATCGGGGACCCACTCAGCGCCCGGCGACTGTGGGCATGAGTGCTCAGGAGCAGGCACTGTGCCCACCCTTCTCGCAGCGCCCGCTCGCAGCTACTCGTGCTGATACGCACCCAGAATCTTATTAGAAACCGGGGCCGTCGACAGGGAGACGCTAACGACGGTGCAGCAACTCTGCCCCTTCGGGGCCTCAGCCTCCCCTCCAGCGGGTCAGGAAACCCACTGCCTCTGCTGCTGCCCACATCCAGAAGCGGGATTCCCTGGTGTCCAATGGTTAGGGTCCACCTGCCAGGGCGGGGGGCACGGCTCAGCTGAGCCCGGGCCTAGCAGAGGAGCCGCCGCAGCCAGAAGCCCACACACCGGAGCCCACAGCTCGAGCGGCCCTGCTGGCCGCACCCAGAGAAAGCCCACTTGCAGAAGGGAAGACCCAGCAACCCCTCCCCCCGAAAAAAGCCAGCATCCAGAACCTGACCACACTGCTACCGCTAGGCCAGGCCACCGTCCACCGCGGTGTGACTTACCGCAGGGCCTCCCCAGGCCCTTAAACACATGATGGCACCCGGCTCCTCCCTCAGACCCCCAGGCTGCCCAAGCAGGCTCTCAGAGTCCCAGAGAGCCCTCACCTGCTCTCCTCAGCGAAGGGGCCTCACAGGCCTGGAGGCAGGGAGGAGGGGCCCGGGCATGCGCAGGGGGTTATGACTGCCCTCCCTGCTCCCCAGGCTCCCGCTGGCCACCGACTCCCACGCCTGGGTCCGGCCCTTCCTCTCTGCTGCCCCACCCCCGACACACACTAGCCCAGCCATGCCCTACCCCGTTCCAAAGCAGGGCACCCCAATCCTGGAACCCACACCACATCACCCCTGCTACTCACCCCCACCACCGCTGCTGTGTACCCACCTCCCTAAACCACGGCCAGTCCACAAGAACACCTGCCCCGAACGCCTCTCCACCACCTGCGGGCCTGCCCTGCTGCTCGGAGCCTGCCTCGGTCCCTCCCTCGAGACACGCCCTCCCCCTGGACACACGGAGACCTTTGGGGGGCGGTCCTCACCCGTCTCCAGGAAGGAGCAGTCCTAGCACCCCTCGAGGATGGGGCATCGAGCCCAAGTCTGGACTCGAGGACAGACGGAATGTGTGCACCCCATTCCTGGCGTGATCCGTGGAGCCTGCAGGTCGTCTTTTTCTGGGTTTTCTTCTCTTGATCTTCCTCCCCTTGCCTGTGTGTGTGCCCTCCTGCCACGGAAACCCACCTGCCAGGCTGTGCCCAGTCCACACTGGTGCGCTGACCGTGTTGGCAGGTAGGCTGGCCTTTCCCACTGCTGAGAGGGGCCCACACCGGGCTCAAGTCAAAAGGTCTGTTCTTCCCCCAAAACCTCCCCCTGCACCAGGGATGGCTGTGACTTCTCCGCTCCAGCCCCAGGTCACAAGCGCTGTTGAAACAGCCTATTCCTTCAGCTCCCCAGAGTGACCGAGTCCGTGACGCTCACACGCGACCTTCACTTTGTCCTGCCGTGAGCCACGTGGGGCGCTGGGCACACTGAGTGGCACCACCACCACCGGTGCAGCCGACAGGCCGGGGCCACAGGGCACAACGCAGCCTGGGACAGCAGAGGTCTGGGACGCAGGGGGATGCCCGAAGGGCCTGTGGCGCAGCCTGGGTGTCTCAGGAGGTGCCCACGCAGCTGTCCCCCGCCACAGGACCGGAGTGCGCAGAGGCTCCGCTCCCAGCGCCGGCCTTTGCGGGCTGCAGCCTCAGGGGGGCGGGGCTTCGGTCCCCGGAGGGCGGGCTGAGGTGGGAGCTGGGCCAGGCTGGGGGGCTGGAATCGGAGAGTCAGACGCCCGAACGCGTGAAGAGGCTACTGCCCCTCAGCAAAGGCTTTACACAAGCACTTCTTAGAGGAGTTTGTTTGAAATTCAACAATAAGGAGTTTTACGGTATGCAAACTACACCGCAATAAAACTGTTAAAAAATACAGAAACTCAAGCCTTTTGGGCGGCTGGGACCGCCACCTAGAGCCAGTGACTGAGCTGCTGAAGGCTGTCGCCGGCCCCACCGCCGGGGACATGTGGCCCCTGAGTCACGCACGGCCAGGCGCGAGGCCCGGCACGCCCCCTGCCCTGCCAGACTCGGGATCGGCCGAGCGGCGGCCGTCCCGGGCGCAGCCGTGCCCGCTCCCGCTGTCCCCACCGCCGGGTCCACCGGGAGCCCGCTCGGCGTCCACTGAACCTGGGGCCCCGCACACACGGCAGAGCAGGGTCCCCGGGCTCCGCCCGCCGCGGCAGCTGCCTCCGCTCTGGACCCCCGCACCCGCCGGGGCCCGGGTCACCGCTGGGCAAGGCCAAAGCGCAGCGGGGCCGGGGCCGGCGGAGGGCCCGCGGCCGGCGGGGCCGGGGAGCCCGTCCGCACCCCAAGCCGGGCAGGAAGGGGTGGGGGCCGCGGCCGAAGCTCGCGGGCGGCGCGAGGCGCGGGGGCCCCACCGGGCCCGGGCCCGCCCCCGCGGACGCCCCGCCGTTCGCGAACCTTCCTGCGTGGGGCCCGCTCCGACTTTCGGTTTCCGGCCCCGAGAAATCCCCTCAGGCGCGCGCGCCGCGCCGTCCGCGCCTCCCGCCGGGCCTCCCGGGTCCGCGCGCCCCGCCACCCCGCGTCCCCGCCCCTAGACCTCGACCCCCGACCCCACCGCGACCCCGACCCGGACGTCAGGACTCACCAACGGTCGCCTCGCGCCCGGAACTGCCTGCCAGCCGGCCGCCGCGGCTGCCGCCGACCCGCCCCCGAGCCCGCCTGACGGACCGCTGTGGGGGCCTACCAGAGGCGCCCAGGAAGCCATAGCGAGCACCGATTGGCTACATTTCTCTCCGCCCCCTAATTAGGGCCCGCCCACCTGACGGACTGACACAAAAGCCTACCAAGGGCCTGCGGAGAGCCACGCGGGGCCCGATTGGCCGGCCCTGTCCCCGCCCCTCCCGCCTCCTGACGGACTGACACTGGAGCCTACCAGAAGCGCGCAGGGAGCCTCAGCGGGCGCCGATTGGGCGGGGCTGCGGCGCCTTGGGTACTTAAGTCTCCGGTGGGCTCTCTCCTGGAAGGACTCCGCGGCTCCTTGTGCCGGTGATACCTGTCCACCCACGGAGGGTCAACTCCAGGCCCAGGGTGCCGGCGCAGAGCTGGGCCCGAGGGTGGGTTACATTCATGAGAAAAAGTGCAAACGGACCCCGCCTATCTAAAGGGCGCTTGTGCTGAGTCGCTCAGTCGTGTCCGACTCTGCGACCCCATGGAGTGAAGCCCACCAGGCTCCTCTGTCCCTGGGATTCTCCAGGCAAGAATGTTGGAGTGGGTTGCCATGCCCTTCTCCTCCTTCCCGTCTAAAGGGTAGGAAGACCTAAAGGGAGGTCTCCTTTCCGAGTAGTGAAATGTTCTCTATCCAGTAGCGGCGACGGTTGCCAGACCTTGCAAAAGTACAGATGAGGCTAAAATGTTAGCTTGAAAGTGGTGAATTTTATACTATGTGAATTTTACCACCAAACAAAACCAAATATACATACCATTGGCATACAAACACACAAGTGGAAACATTTAGAAAGGAGGCCGCAGTCTTGACCAGAACAAGAGGACCGCCCCGGGAGGGGCAGGGCACTGCCTCTGAGTGTGGGACCCCAGGACCAGCGTTTCTTATCTGCTGAAGGAGGGTGGGGGCGATTCGGATTCTCTCCCGTGGGACACATCTTTCTAAATACCTGAGAACAGTCTCCTCTGACACCAGCACGGGGGAAAGGGCTGGCTCTCCCCATCTTGCAGGAAGGGACAGGCAAGATTGCTTTGGCAGGTCACACAGAACGCTGGGCACCCCTGCTCCAGGGAGCTTCGGAAGCCAAGCAAAGTGCTCAAGGACGGAGTGAATGAAACCAGGCAGGCTGTGAAGCCACGTAATGTAAACGATCCTGCTGGCATCCAGAAGTACTCTCATCACACTGCATAAGTCGTGACTGGGAGTCGGAATTCCCCAGTCCCAAACACCACAGCCCTGCACCAGCAGCGGGGCCACCCTGTGTCCAGCACCAGTTCTGTGAACCTCAAGGCTGAGTTTGCCATTTCCCTGGTGGCTCAGACTCAGTAAAGGATCTGCCCGCAATGCGGGGGACCTGGGTTCAATCCCTGGGTCGAGAAGGTCCCCTGGAAGAGGGCATAACAACCCACGCCAGTTGTCTTGCCTGGAGAATCCCATGGACAGAGGAGCCTGGCAGTCTACAGTCCTGGGGTTGCAGAGAGTCAGACGGCACTTGAGCAACTAATACTTGCCTCAAGCATCCCTGCCCCCCGCTCCCCACCCTGTCCCCTCTTATGGGTTCCATGAGCCTTTCTTTCAAGGCTCATAACTCGTGGAGCTCTCAGGGGTAAGGAGGTCTCTTCTCCTAGGGTCTGGGGGCCGAGGTTGTCATGTGAACCCACGGGCAGCGAAGGGAGGAGGTTCCCCACAGCAGCACCTCTCTTTTTTCAGGGTGAAATCTGGGAGTCATTCACCTGCCTCTGCAGTAAGTCCCCAGGGAGGCTCAGACCTCACTCACCCTTCCAGCATCGGGACAGCACGAAGGCGCTGGGCTCAGGGCCCCGTCAGCCCACCCTGCCTCCCGAGGAGGCTTCCTGGACAAAAGTCCTGCTTCCCCAGAAGGTGGCTGCCTGCAGCCCTTGGCACTGACGGGGCTGAGCTAATCTTGAAGGTCCTGGAGAGGCTTCCAGCATGAGAATGCTTTCATGTCTTCCAGACTGCCAGTTCAGAGGGTCTCCCTGCATACACTGATCAGTACGTAGAGTGCGTGCGTGCGTGCGTGCGTGCGTGCGTGTGTGTGTGTGTGTGTGTGTGTGTGGTTCTGGCAGCAGGCCCTGGAGAGACGGGGAGGGGAGACAGAGCCTTGGCAGGGAGGGGCTGCTGACGGAGAAGTGGCCGGCCCACACCCACCACCAGCTCAGAAGGTGACACCTCGGTCCTGGCAGGCTGGGAAGGGATGACTCACTCCGGTCGTCGGGCAGCGTGGGGGATTCCCATGCAGGTTCCTTCCTGCCAAAAAGAAAGCAAAAGTCAGTCTCCGAGGCAGCCATCCGGGAGGTGACTGGGACAGCCGCAGCAGACCCTGCCGGGGCCTGCGTCATCTGCCTGCTCCCTGAGGGCTGGGGCCTGGGGCCTGGGGCCTCTATCCCCCACCTCGGTGCCCCCCAGAGAGCTGTGGGCCCGGCTACAGACTCCTAGCTTTTCTCAGCTCTCCCAAGCAGGCAGGTCAGGCCCCATCTGCCGTTCACTGGGCCTGCAGACCCCAGGGGATGGTGCGACTGCCGCCTCCTACTCTGCCTGAGGCCCCGTCCCCGGCCCCTGGCACCTGCTCAGCCGCCTGGGGTCTCCTCTCCCAGGCCCTCATCGGTGCCCCAGGACACTTCCTAATGCCCAGGGCACCTCCACTCCTCACTGGCACGGCCGGTCCCCTCGGACATCTCACCTCCTGTCCTTTACACCCAGGCTTCAGGGAGAACAGCACTCAGCCCTGAGGCAGGAGGGTCAACGTGGGCCCCCACTTGGGACCCTGGATGTGGGCTGCCCCCCTGCGCCTGAAGCTGTCCCCGGAGTAGAGGCTGGAGCTGGTAGAGCCAGCCTCCTGACACAACCCACTTCCTGTCCTGAGAGCTCGGCCCTGAAGGTCACTCTGGGGCTGCAGCTTCTGAAAGGGGCCAGTTTCACTCTCACTGTGTAGTCACCTGATGGAGGGGGTTCCAGAAAGGCCAGCCTCCAGTCCTGCCCAGAATTCCCCTGCCCCAGCGCCAGCCACAAGGGGCTCCCCCGCTCCCCTGCCTGGAAGCACACTGCCCACGCTGTCCCTCCTCCAAAAAAGGAGAAAGAAGGGGGTGGTGAGGTCCGGCAGCTGACTTCACAGCTGCCAGTCACTCCCGCCCACGCCCAGGTGCGGACGAGGTGCAGAGAGCAAGGAGGTGACAGTGTGCGCGGCGTCCTCCGAAAGCCAAGGTGGGAGAGAAGGGTCTCCACGTCCGTTTGTATTTTGTATTCTCTGCAGACTTGGGAAAGACGCAGGAGGAAGTAATTGACGTGGTGGGAAGCGGGGAGGGGCCAATTTCTCTGAACACCTACTGTTTTTAAAGCACTTCATGGTACCATCTATTCAAAAACATTTGGTTTTAAACAACAGAATATCATTTCGGAAGCTCTGGAAAACACATAAAGTTGCCAAGAAGGCAAAGATCACCCCCAATTCGCCCAATTAGAGACAAGCTCTGCCCAGATTCTTAGAAAATGGACCCCACCCCACATGCAGAACCACAGACCTGGGAGACGACCTCACGTGCAGAATCGCAGGTGCTGGGGCCGCCCTTGACCATCCACGGCCTCCCGTCACCACGCCAATCTGGCCCCAGGGCCTTTGCACCAGCCCACAGGTGGCCGGGAAGAGCTACCTTCCCCCTCAGGTGCTGGACACAGCCTGGGCCCTCTAGGGTCTCAAGATAGAGAAGGTCTCTCTCCCGCCTGCCCTGTGTTAAGTGGGCCTCTCCCCCACGCCTGGTGGGACTCGCCTCGTGTGCTCCTGTCCTCCCGCTGACGGGGGTCCTTGGAGGGCAGAGGCCCCTTCGGGCTCACTGGGGAGCAGCGGTCGGTCCGCGCGCGCCCTCTGCCGGCCTCATCCGGAACTGCGGCCGTGGCCCCTTGACGCCGGCGGGACCTCCCGCCTAGGACCCACACTTGCTTGCTATCTGTGGGGAGCTTGCTGCACTGCCTCAGTTCGAACCCGGAAACCCTAAGATGGCTCTGCTCACGCTCAGACCCACCAGCTCCGTGTCGCAGAGGCTGGGGTTGGCCCTCGGGGATCTCCCAGGACCCCTCCACAGCAGACATTTCCCACCCCACCACGGCCACCCTCCTCCATGGGGCTCCCTCCTGTCCAGGACCCAGCAGTCTACAACCTGGCTGGGACCTGTGACCCTGGTTCTGCCAGCTGTCCACCACCCCTCCTAGCTTCCACAGACCCCAGGCCCATCCCTGGCAGCCCCACCCTCTCCTGCTGGGCCCCTCCCCTCCCCTGACCACCTGCAGAGGCCCTGTACCTGGCTCAGTCTAATTGGGGCTAGGTTCTGCAACTGAAAGAGGTGGCCGCCAGTGCTCTGGAGAAGCGAGTGGCCTCGTCCACTCCTGGTCCAGCCACTCGCCCCCCAGAGACCACAGCCCACCCTCTCCTCCCACATACCTGGCCTTTGCAGTCCTCACTGGGGATGCCCAATGGATCTTTCAGCTCCCCTCTCTGGCGGACCGAGAGTATTCAGTGATGACAGTGGCCTGGAAAGAAGAGCTGGTGGTGGGAATGCTGTCTTGCTGAACTTGCTGTACACGGTCATGTAAAAAGTGAAAAGTAAGTACACTCAATAAACAGCACAGAAAAGGGGGAACTGAGGGATCAAAACTTTCTTTATATTAACGTGTTTTCTCAAAAAAGAGGGGAGTGCATATTCCAACACGGCCGTTTTTCACAGTAATAAATAACATCATAGACCAGCTTCTGTCTGCGAGTCTTCGTATCTGCAAATTTGACAACGTTTTCGTCAATCAACCTTTCTCGTCTTGTCCGATTGTTGACTGTCATGTTCAATAGACAATCCAGCCACATCTGTCCATCTATTCTCACTCAGAGGTGACCAACACAAATGGCCTTTATGCACCTTAACAGACTTATGGTAATTTTCTTTCACTTCTCTAGTATTTTTGCCTGGAGAATCCCATGGACAGAGGAGCCTGCCAGGCTACAGTCCATGGGGTCACAAGAGTCAGACATGACTTAGCAACTAAGCCACCACCGCTGCTGCCAGCCAGAGCTGGAGCGGGGACTGGGCTGGAGGAGAAGCCTTTGTGCCCGTCATGGATGCCAATTACCCCGAAGGAGAAGAGGGCTCCACCTACGCCTTGGACAGGAAGGTGCCTCTACTTACCATCAGGCAGGAGGAACTGCCCTAGGCACCCTCAACCACCCCCACAGCCCAGCCAATAAAAAAGGGGCCCAGCCAACGGGAAGCCTCCATTGGAACCCCTGCCAACCCCCTCCTTTCCCTATAAAAGCAAGTTCCCCTCCTTGTTCTCTGCATTTGCCTATGGTCGGTCACACTTCTAACCCCCTGAATTGCAACTCCTCGGCTTTCCCACATAGACTCTCTTCTGCTGATAACATAATTACTAACGTGGACAGCGACAACCTGTTTGACACTTGGCTGAGTAACGTCAGTGCCTCTGAGCCAGTGAAGGAATTCACAGATTCCACCCCTCGTGTGGGAGCTTTATGTACATACGCCCCCCGTGTGCACCTTCACATGTGGAAGCTTGGGGAAAGGCTGCTATGCTCGGGCAGGCTCCTGTCTGGATGGTCGGAGAAGACAGGACAGTGTGCCTGCTGCATTCGCCGTCCTGTTCTCCCTGCGTGACTGAAGAGAAGCCACGTGGATCGGTCCCACGGAACCTCTTTAACAGCCTTATGTGAGAATTTTGCAGAAGGCGTTGAGTTTCCGGCTTTGCCTCTGTAGGAAGACCCTTCCACCCATGGATGGGAGTGAGCGCCAGCGAACCTGTGATCACTACGTGCTGAGCAAGCAGGTGTCTGCTATAGCAAACTCCTCTTCCTCCAGTGGTTAAAAGCCTCTGGGGAAGTAGAGACCCAGGGACAGAAAGTTAAACAGCCAGCACGTTGGCGACAGCACCGTCACCTGATAAGCAGCTGTCTTGTTTGTTTGTTCGGCTGGATACCTGCAGTTCTGGGCCCCTGATTTGGAACCGTCTTGCAAATTGGGTTTATTGTATCCTTCTTTAAAAAATAATTTCTCTCTGGGTGGTGGTGCTGGGTCTCTGTTACTGAGCGTGGGATTTCTCTAGCTGCCGTGAGCAGGGCCGCTCTTGGTTGGGGTGCCCGGGGTTCTCACTGCGGTGGCTCGTCTGGCTGCTGAGCACAGGCCCGAGGGCTCAGGAGCTGCTCTGCGGCACGTGGAATCTTCCTAGACCGGGGATTGAACCCGTGTCCTCTGCACTGGGAGGCAGACTCTTATCCACTGAGTCACCACGGATGCCCCTATTATGTGGTTTTCAATTCTGCTCAATATACTTAAGTTCTGCACCGATTGTTTGCTGAAACTTTATAAAAAAAAAATGACACTTCGAAGAAGACGGTGGCTTCCCTGATAGCTCAGTTGGTAAACAATCCGTCTGCAATGCGGGAGACCTGGGTTCAACCCCTGGGTTGGGAAGATCCCCTGGAGAAGGGATAGGAAACCCACTCCAGCATTCTTGGGCTTCCCATGTGTCTCAGCTGGTAAAGAATCTGCCTGCAATGCGGGAGACCTGGGTTTGATCCCTGGGTTGGGAAGATCCCGTGGAGAAGGGAAAGGCCACCCACTCCAGTATTCTGGCCTGGAGAATCCCATGGACAGTCCATGGGGTCGCCAAGAGTCAGACACAATCGAGTGACTTTCACGTTCAAGAAGCTGCCAGCTCAGCACTTGGAGATAATTCCTAGTGCTCATGGCCTTGACTAAGCATGGACTTGTGAAAGGAACGCTGAGAGCTCTCCCTACTATGCCTTCCTTACTCGGACGCCATCTGTCTCATTTTATTACTTTCCCTCCAAGACGGGAAGTAATGTGGGGCTTTCTAGGTGACTCAGCTGGTAAAGAGCCCGCCTGTAATGCAGGAGACCCGGGTTCAACCCCTGGGTCGGGAAATTCCCCTGGAGAAGGAATGGCCACCCACTCCAGAATTCTTGCCTGGAAAGTCCCATGGACAGAGGAGCCTGGTGGGGGACAGTCCATGGGGTCGTGAAAGTCAGACACGACTGAGCAACTAAACCACCACCAATGTGGGGGGGACGTGCCGTCCAGGGAAGGCCCTTTGCACTGAGGGAGAAAACACCACTGTACAGAGACCCTCTTCTTTTTATTGTTGAATATCCTTTTATTTGGCTATGCCGGTGTTAGCTGCAGCATGAGACTGCCTCGCTGTGGCATGTGGGATCCAGCTGCCAGACTGGGGTTTGAACCCGAGCTCCCTGCCTTAGAAGAACGGAGTCTTAGCCACTGGGCCGCCAGGGAGGTCCTCTCATCTTTTTTCAATTTCTCTGGCTGTACTGGGTCTTATAGTTGAGGCATGTGGGATCTACTTCCCTCGTCAGGGACCCAATCTGGGCACTTTGTACTGGTAACTCGGTCTTAGGCACAGGATGGTCGGGGAAGTCCCGAGATCCCAACTCATCACTGATACTTTGACAAAAGATCTTCGTGAGAGGGGGAAACGTGGAATTAATCACAGAAACCACACCTGAAGGTGGATTCAGGCTGGGGAAGCGCTCACCCCCACCAGGCGGGTCAGTTACTCTAAACAGGAAGAGGTCTCTGTCTACATGTCCCACTGGGGAGGCGCCTCTGCTCCCCATCAGGAGGGAGGAAGGAGACTTCCGTCGGCCCCCCACCCCACGCACAGCCCAGTCTGTCAGAGATTGCAGCAGTCCCGCCAATGGGAAGCCTGCACTGGACCCCCGGTGCCCCCCGACTGCCCCTTGTCCCCATGAAAGTGGGTTCCTCCCATGCTCTCCATCTGCCTGTGGTCTGCCACAGTGGAGTCTACACGCGTATTAGAATTCCTCTGTTGTGGCGCATAAACCTACAGGAATGCTTCAAACAGAGCTCGTCTATGCATAGCCAGGAGTGCTGCCCAAACCAAGGTCAACATTAACTTTAACCCAACAGGTTAAAGAAACGTCTGAACTGTTCTTTCCAGAAAACAATTCTGCAAAGTCATGATGTGGCATTCAATGAGAATACAGCTGAAAATGCAAGCAAAAGCATTAAAGATGCATTCAGTAACTCGCACAAAGGTCATTTTTCTGAATTTTGTGATGCTCGTGGCATTTGTCAATTTTTGACTTATTTTCTCATGATCCAAGATTACCATAAAATAAAGGTATTCGTTATCGTAAAATAGCATTCATTACATTATGTATATTCATATTATACTGTAAAATCATGTATACATTATCCAAAATATACGTTACACAAAAACGTATTGTGTAACTAATTTTGTTTTTATAATTTTACATATTTCCTTGCATCCTCCCACAAAATATATTTGCTTCAGGCCCCACTAACCTGCATCCACCCTGGCCCCCACCATCTTTGTATCGCTTGATAATAACTCCAGAGAAACAGAACTTCAGTTGGCGTGCAAGGTGACCAAAAAAGGCAGGAAAGAGAAACTAACATCAACGACAGAGAGAGATCGACGAGGCCACCTTTCCCCTGCGTCAAGCTCGCGCGCGCACCCTGCCCGCGAGGGGCCAGGCCGCGTCCCCGCCAACCGGGCGCAAGAGGCCAGGAGCGGGCTCCCGTCTCCTTCCTTCCCGCCGCCTCCGCCCCCTCCCCGCTTCCCGCACAGAAGCCCCGCTCGCCTTTCCCCTTCCCCGCCCAGCGCCCCTCCTCTCGGCCCGGCCCCCGCCTGGTGCAGGGCCCCGCTGCACCGCCTCCCCGAGCAGCGGTGCCCCGCGCCCGCGGGCCCGGCCGCGCCCCCCCCAGCGGCGCCCGCGGGCCCGGCAGCGCCCCCCCCAGCGGCGCCCGCGGCCCCGGCCGCGCCCCCCCCAGCGGCGCCCGCGGCCCCGGCCGCGCCCCCCCCAGCGGCGCCCCCCAGCGGCCACGCGTCCGGGCCGCGCCGTCCCCCGCCCCACGTCGCGCACAGCGGGGGCTCGCTTAGACGAGCCGGGCGCGGATTGGCTCCGAGCCGAGGGAAGTACCCGCCCCCCGAGTCGCCGGCCAATGGGAGGAGGGGCGGGCCCGCGGCGGGCGCCGGAAGCGGCCCAGCGCCGAGGGGACGTCGCGTCGCCGGGCCTCGAGCCGCTGCCGCGGAGCCGCCGGACGGACGGCCTTCCCTGCCCGCCCCGCCATGGCTGAGAGCGACTGGGACACGGTGACGGTGCTGCGCAAAAAGGGCCCCACGGCCGCCCAGGCCAAGTCCAAGCAGGTGCGGGCGCGGCGCGGGCCTCGGGACGCAAGGGCGGCCGGGGGCGGGCAGCGGGCCCGGCCCGGATCGGGCACCGGGCGGGCACGGAGAGGGGCCCGGGGGCGTCTTGGCGGTTTCGGGCAGTGACACAGGCC
Organism: Budorcas taxicolor; assembly: GCF_023091745.1. Lineage (NCBI taxonomy): Eukaryota > Metazoa > Chordata > Mammalia > Artiodactyla > Bovidae > Budorcas > Budorcas taxicolor. The sequence goes on along the minus strand of NC_068920.1, from coordinate 165,085,124 downwards.
CGCGGGACAGGGACTGCGGGACCCGGGCGGAGGAGGGGAGCGGGCCGAGGCTGTCAGCGAGCGCGGTCAGTGGCGGGCCCCGGGCAGCGATCGGACGCGGGCAGGGCTGGCGGGCGCCGCCGCCCCGGCGTGTTCCTCCCCCGTCCGCCGGCTGCCCGGAGCCCGGCCAGTCCGAGGCCGCCCGCGGAGCCCGCTGGAGCACACTGCCGGCTGAAGGGAGCCCCTGGCCCCGGGCTGAGTGGCCTAGGACTCAGCATGCTGGTGGCCCTGGTGTCCCCATCTTGCCAGAGTAGCCGGCATGCCCTGCGGGGCACTTGGGGCAGACGGTTCTCCGGGAATCCATCGGGTTCCCCTGTGAGTCGCTGTAAGGGAAGGGGGGAAGGGCAGGTCAGTCTCCAGCCCCGCTGGGTTCTACTCTGAGCAGCCTTGGGCTGGCCTTAGACACGGTGCCAGGTCTGGGCCACGGCTGGCTTTGGCCCTGCTGACTAGTCTTCATTGACCTGCCCAGGACCTTTCAGTTGGTCAAAACCAAGTTCACTCTCTCTTTTTTTTTTTTTCAAAGGAACCTTAATAGCTACAAGCTAGGAATCACGTGAACAGCTCTAGAAAACATTTGTGAACATGTCACACTTAGAATGCCCCACAGCCAGGTCTCTAAGGTGTCAGAGACTTTAAGAAATATGTTACATTCGTGTTCTGCCCCGTGGATCAAGGGGTAGCGCTGTCTTTGCCAGCGTTTGGGGCGAGGGCTCCAGACTTTGTGTGATGTGCTGTACTTTATTAGGAGCCAGTTTGGCTGAGGAAGGCCAAACCAGGCCCTCATTTGACCTTCTGGCTTTTGCAGGAGAGTCTTGTAGAGAAGTGTATTTCACGTGTGGGTTTCTAAGAGGACCCACTTGCCCGTCTTTTTCAACAGTGAAGTCATGAGCTCTTTCTGTTTCCTTGACCAGAAGTTTATTGAGAGTTGCCTGGACAGTTGGACGTAGAGGGCTTTGTATGGCAAGCTTTGGCCTAAACCCAGCGTTTGCTTGTCGGTCCTTGAAAAAACATCAGGTACTAGGCACATAGCAGGGCGCTTCAGGGCGTGAGTTCAGAGCCTGACTGCCAGGGCTCGAAAGCCTGAGGCGTTATCAGTTGGCTGACAGTGGCCTAAACTGCGGAGAAGGCAGTGGCACCCCACTCCTGTGCTCCTGCCTGGAAAATCCCATGGACAGAGGAGCCTGGTGGGCTGCAGTCCATGGGGTCGCTAAGAGTCGGACATGACTGAGCGACTTCACTTTCACTTTCACTGTCATGCATTGGAGAGGGAAATGGCAACCCACTCCAGTGTTCTTGCCTGGAGAATCCCAGGGACGGGAGAGCCTGGTGGGCTCCATGACTGAAGCAACTTAGCAGCAGCAGCAGCAGCCTAAACTGGGGTTGGCCAGGTACCGGAAAGCGAATTTTGACCAAAAAACACTTTCTAACTTTCTAGGCCATCTTAGCAGCTCAGAGACGAGGAGAAGATGTGGAGACTTCTAAGAAATGTAGGTACTCATATGTCCACTTGAGGGATCGGGGAGTGTCCGGGTTCCCTGGGCGTTAGGGTGGCTGCAGAGCTGGGGGGTGTGAGGGTCCTCTCGGAGCAGCGGTGGTTGGCATGAGTTCGGGGGGGGGGTTCCTCCCACCCACTTCCTGTCGCTGGGAGGGAGGCCTGGGCTCAGTGCTCCTGGGTCTGTGGGGTGTCCCCACTTTGGGTGGCCTGGCTGAGCCTGTCTTCCAGGCTCAGGGCGCCTGTGGGGCCGGGCTCCATTCCAAACCGGCTCACCTGTGGGATTGTTGCCGACCCTCTCCTTTGCTCTTGCCTTGCACGGTCCAGGGGCCGCTGGCCAGAACAAGCAGCACTCGGTCACCAAGAACACGGCGAAGCTGGACCGGGAGACCGAGGAGCTGCACCACGACCGGGTGCCCCTGGAGGTCGGCAAGGCGATCCAGCAGGGCCGGCAGGGCCAGGGGCTGACGCAGAGGGACCTGGCCACGGTGAGCGTGCGGGCCCTCCTCCAGGCCGTGGCCAGGCAGGCGGGGTGCGGGCCCTGCTCGCCCAGTGGCTTGGGGCTTCAGTTCACTCCGGCCCTGGGAGCCCTGAGACCTCTGAGGGGCCGTACGAGTCAGCTGTGACTTGCCGAGCTGCGTCTGCTCCGGCCCTGGGCCCGCATGCGGCCGTGCAGAGCCCAAGGCCCTCCCCTGGCTGTGTCCGTCTCCCACCACGCCTGGAGCTGACGGGCAAACACACGTTCTCCCTAGAAAATCAACGAGAAGCCGCAAGTCATTGCGGACTACGAGAGTGGCCGGGCCATTCCCAACAACCAGGTTCTGGGCAAGATCGAGAGAGCTATTGGTAAGTGTCCTGCTGACCTCTGCTGCCTGGCCAGGCGCAGGGTGGCCGCCCCTCCTGGCTGCAGTTGGTGAGGAAGGTGCAGGAAGGCCCCGAGGAATGCCAGGGCCACCCGGCATTGGCAGCAGCGTGGCTCGGAGCGGAAGCCTAGTCCTGGGAGGGGCTGTCCTCTCCCCTCGAGGAGGGGCAGGCACATGCTCTTTAGATTCAGACGTGAGAGCTAGTCCTGGGGTGGGTGAGAACCCAGGGCCGGGATGGCGCTCCCTGCTCCCTCCAGAGGAAGGGAGCCAGTGCCCCAGGGACTGGGGGCGCTGCCCTCTGCGAGGTGGTGGGTTCGGAGGCTGAGGAACTGCCCTGTGCCTTGAAGTCCAGAGTGGGAGCTCCAGTGGTTAGTGGCGGCCCATGGCTCTTTCAGGCCTGAAGCTCCGGGGGAAGGACATTGGGAAGCCGATCGAGAAGGGGCCAAGGGCGAAATGAACATAAAGCCTCGAAATCAGTGCGTTCCGGCTGATCTCGTCCGGCTGGTCCCCTTGACCACCGGCGCCAGCACGGCTCTCTCCATGCGGCTGAGCGGAACACGGGCGGGATCCCCACCCGGGAACCCCTCTCCTCGTACCTGCTGTCTAACTAACAAACAAAACCTTGCAAAGTGTTTGCTTCTGATTTTTTCCTCCCCACCCCCCGCCCTCAGTGGGGTGCGAACGCTGCCTCCCTCTCCCCCGGGGCCCAGCCTGCTGCGGGGATGGCTCCCGGGAGCTGGCGGGGGTGGGCGGTCACGTCTGGGAGAGGAGCTGTGTGTCCAGCCTGGCTCGTAGAGAAGCTAATAAAGTTTGTGCCCTCCCTGCTGGTGGTGGGTCCTTGCCCCCAACTCTCCGCTGTCGTGCCCGCAGCGCCCCCTTCCCTCCGGCCCCCAGTGCGGCAAAGCGCTATCTTCATGAGGCGCCGCGAGGGAGCCTGAGGGGCTGCGATGGTCCCTCTGCAGGCTGTGTCTCGTCACCTCTGCTGGGACGGTTAGTGGGCATCGGTCAGCCTCTGGGCATCAGACCTTGGTGCCCCGGTGCCAACTCCCCAGTCACGTCCTTGTCTGTGGACCCCAGTGCGCTCGGGTGGCAAGGTGGCACTGCCTGGGCTGGAGGGGGCACCTGGCTGTGCAGGGGTGGCTGTCACGCCCTCCGGGACAGCCAAGCCTGGGGTCCTCCGTAGACTTGGGTGGGTGGTATCTGAATCTCCTGTGTGTAAGATCAGAACCGGGGACTGTCCCTGGGTCAGAAAGACTCTGCTCCATTTTATTACGTGAGGGTGGCTTGTGGGTAGGGATTTTGACCGGGGAAGGGTGCGCTTGGGGACCTTGACCCTGGCAGGGCGGGCCTGGGGGCCTTCCTTTGGGACTCTGGACAGATGAGAGCACTCCCCCGCCAGTCCGGCTCCGTGCCACCGTGGACCCTGACGAGTGTCTGCTACTGTCTGTTGCCTGAACCTGTGGGGGTTTCCATCTTTCATCAGATACGGAATCGCCCAGTGAGGTGGGGCCCTGCGGGGGGCCCCTCTGGCCTGGGCTGGGGCAGTGGCCTCCTGGGGCCCCACTGCACCTGCCTCCAGGCGCCTCGAGCCCTTGGCTGTCTCCTGAGCCACTGAGGCCCGCGGGAGGGGCCCCCAAGCATGTCCTCTCGGGTAGGTTGGATCGGGTCTGGGGAACTGCCCTTCCTGCTGACGGGCAGACCCCGGCCGGCAGGGCTGGGGCACTTACTGCTGGGGTAAGGACCGCACTTGGGTCTGTGGGTACAGCCCCTGTGAGGGTGATGGATGCAGGGTCTCAATGTTTTGGGGGGGGGGGGCGGGGGGGTGTTGGTCCCTGGGCCAGGGTCCCGGTGGCGGGTGCGCTCGTGTGAGGAGCTGAGGTCTTCTCTGGGTCATCTACTGGTCGTTGGTGACTGATGCTGGCAGGGTGACGCGGTCCTAGGGGGAAGGGGAGGAGCTTAGTGACCGCTGGAGTCCCGTGCACCATCAGGCTCAGCACAGGGCAACCCCCGGCTCCCGCCCTCCACCCCCACCCAGGGCTCCTACCGCGCTGAAGAGAATGTTCTCGAAGCCAGGGGCCATGGCGTCCACCTCGCCCCGGGAGGGGCAGCCTGCCTTCTGCAGCCAGCGCCGGCCTGCGACGCCCAGCAGCAGCAGCAGCAGCAGGAGGAGGGCGCCACCGACCGCGGCCGGCACCGCTGCGGCCGCCGCCCCGTCCCCTGTGGGCCGCAGGGCACGTGACCCGGGATGCCAGTCCCATCTCATCCCCACCCAGGCTCGAGGAGGGTGCCCGGCATGGCTGTCCCCACGGCCTGGGGTTTCCAGGTCCCCTCTGAAGTCACCGGTCACGGGCTGAGGCTGGGCCCTGGCGGACAGGGGGCTGCAGATCCAGGGGTCACGGCCCCAGGCTGGAGCTCCCTTTATTGTGAAGTCAGCCACAGGCGCGTGCCTCAGCAGGAGGGGGCCCACGGTCTCTGGCCTGATTGGGAGCTGGAGCACCGTGGGCAGAGGCGGGGGCACCCTGCGCCCGGGGGCCCAGAGACCCAGGACGGCCCAGCCCCAGGCTGGGGCCCTGCAGCGAGGGCAGCCGGCCTGTGGCTCTCCTGGTCCCTCAGGCAAGGGCGTGACCCCCACCCCCGCCCCTGGGGCTGGCAGAGGCCCTGCCCTGGAGCAGAGCCGGCCACCTGGGCAGGGCTTACCCTGGCTGGGTATGGGCAGCTGGCACCGCTGCCCAGCCAGATACTCAACGTCATCCAGGGCGATGGGCCCCAAGGCCGGCTGGCCACCCAGCGTGGCTTCAAACACAATCTGACGGGAGGGAGAGGAGGCTGCGTGGGCCGGGGAGGGGGCCAGAGCCGCCCGAAGCCTCCCGGGTCAGCGCGCCCACCTCACCTGGAACTCCGCGGCGCTGGCCACGTCCACCTGGCCCTCCAGCCACTGGTGCCGGCGGCGCCCACCCGCGCCCCACACGGCCAGCTGCCCCTGCGCACTGCTCAGGACGACCCTCAGCTCGCCCTGGTCTGGGAGCAGGGTGTCAGGATGGTCAGGCAGAATGGGGTGGCCCCCGTGCCCCCGGCCCCGCCCCGGGGCTCTGGCCCACTCACAGAAGTGCTCCGGGAAGCCCACGTGGTACCAGAACCGCAGGCAAGAGGCCGCGGTGGGGGGCAGAGGCTGGCTGATGAGCCCGGCCGCTCGGCCCCCCGGGCCCAGCATGCTGGTCTCAAAGAGGGCAAAGTGGCCTGGAAACGAGAAGGGGGGTGCCTGACAGACCCGATGGAGCTGGCACCCTGACCTGCGGCCTCTGACCCCTCTGGGTGCTGGGTGGGCCAGGCTGGGGTGAGGCGTGCGTGGCTCTGGGGCCCCTTCCCGCCTCGGACCCACCTGCCTCTGTGCCCAACGTGTGGTCCACGGGGGGCTGCGGGTAGCGGGAGGGCGAGGCTCCGCTGCTCCAGTCCCAGCTGTACCCGCCCAGGCCGGGCCTGGGCACGTGGTTCCAGCCACACAGACCAGCCTCGAAGTCACAGGAAGCTGCAAGGGGCTGGCTGTGAGGGTGCTGCCCCGCGCCCTCCACCCCTGGGGCACCACTGCCGCGGGGCATGGCGGTCAGGCCGGGCGTTGTAGGGTGGCAGGGAGCCGGGACCACCAGGAGCCAGGCCACAGACGCCCACCTGGGAGGGGGCAGGGCCCGTCCTGGAGGAGCAGGTCGTCCAGAGCCATGTAGGAGCGCTCCACACCAGCGGCCACTGCCTCGAACACCACCTGGGGGGCACCGGGCGGAGGTCGTGCCTGCTGTGCCCTGGACAGCCCTTGGGGTAAGGAGGGCCCCCGCTCCGCTTACCCTCCAGGCCTGCCTGGCCTGCAGGTCCACGCTCCCCAGGCGCCAGGTGGCCCCTCCATGGGAGCTGACGCTGAGTACTTGCTGCCTGCCAGCCTCCTCCACGTGGACCCTCAGAGTGCCTGCCGTCGAGCAGCCAGCCCCATCAGCGCGGCGGGGGCTGCCAGCTCGGGCCCTGCGGTGGGGGGGGCTCCCAAGGGCCTCCTGAGGGGACCCCACGGCCCCGGCTCCCAGCAACCCCTCACCTGGGTTGCGGAGGCTCAGGTGGTACCAGAAGCTCAGGCAGGTAGGCTGCACCAGGGGCCGCTGCTCCTCCGAGGTCAGCAAGGCCGCGTGGCCACGGGGCAGGGCCTGCGGGCTCGTGTCCACGACCATGTAGTGCCCTGGGGGGTGGCAGGGTCAGCCCGCTGGCCGCCACCCCGCTCTCCCCGCCCCACCTGTCTGCCCACTGCCCCACCCCAGCAGGCACCCTGAGCTGTCTCCGTGGTGTGGTCAGCATGGGGCCCCCACGAGGCGTTAGCCTGGCGTGTCCAGAGGCCCCGGCCCCCCACGGAGAAGCCACAGGCCGAGTCCTCGAAGGAGCAGCGCCTGGGGGCCCAGCAGGGCCCGGGTCGGAGGGTCACATCGTCCAGCGCCATGCTGCCGTGGTACCCGTCCCGGAGGCCCTCAAACAGCAGCTGGGGGGCAGAGAGGGGTCAGTGGCCGGCCTTGCCTCGCCCACCGCGCCCGCGCCCTGGGCCTCACCTGGTACTTGGCGCCCGTGTCCGGCTGGTGGTGGAGGGTGGCCCAGGCTTCGTGCCAGCGGTTGCCATGGGTGCCAGACCGCGACCACAAGTGTGTTTCTGCCTCCCCTTCTCGCCTCATCACCAGGCGCAGGGTCCCTAGAGGGAGGGGGTTGAGAGGGGACGAGGCCTTAACCCCTGCCTCTCATCCACTCCCGGGACCCCCGAGGGAGCAAGAGGCAGGACTCGGGGCCCCTGTGAGGCTTCCCTGAGGCCCTGCCCAGCTACGGGCCTCACCGATTTGGGGCCCGAAGAGGTGGAACCAGAAGGAGAGGCACTCCTGAGGGGCTGAGGGCACCCGAGGCTGGGTGAGCAGGTGGGCAGCGGGGCCCCGGGCCGGGGGATCCGTAGGGTCCAGGAGCACGAAGTGACCTGCGGGGGCACAAGGGGCTGGGCTGCGGGGCCCCAGGCTGCAGGGCTCAGCCCTGCCCTCCCCTCTGCCCCTGGGAGTTGAGGTCTAGCAGCCGCCCCCCAGGCACCCCACCTTACCTTGGCCCGTGGTGTGGTCGTACCTTGGGCCACGGCTCTCCACCCGGTGCCAGTGGGCATCTGTGAGGTGGTCGGTGTGCCAGCCGCAGGCTCCCCGCTCAAAGTTACAGGAGACTTCTGGGGGCGGGCAGAGGCGGGTCAGCACCCCCGACACCCCTCCCGAGTGCCGAGAGGCTGGGGGAGACTGGCTCCTAGAGAGGGGGCTCGTGGGGGCCCCTGGAGGAGGACTGGGTGGGGGGCCAAGCACCCAGGGGAAGCACCTGAGTCTTCCTCAGTGGCTGCTGTGGGGCTGCAGCCCATCAGGGTCACGTCGTCCACCCCTGCGCTCTGCTGCCCGGGGCCGTCCACGTCCACCAGCCCGACCAACTCCAGCTTCACAGGGCACGAAGGAGGAGGCTGTCAGCCAGGGCTGGCCCCGCGGGGGCCCCTCTCCGCCCCAGGCTGCTCTCCTCACCCGGAACGGCCGGCGGCGAGCCCCGAGAAGGACCCTGTCCACCTTCCAGGCCCCAGCGGTGCTGCCTAGGGCCTGCCACACCAGCTCGCGGTGGCTGCCCTCCACCACAACCAGCTCCAGGAAGCCTGGCGAGGGGTCACTGTGGGCGGCCCGTCCTGCCCCTGCCCCTCGCCCGGGGGCTCCGACTCCCCACCCCAGGACGGGGCAGAGGGTGCGAAGGGATGGTGGTACCTTGGGGGTGACTCTGAAGATAGTAAACCAGGCGGAGCTCGCAGTGGGGGCCCGAGGGGCCGAGGGTGGGTGTGAGCACCCGGGCCTCCTCGGCCAGCTGCCCCCAGGCCCTCTGCACGGCCAGGAAGTGCCCTGGGGAGAGCAGGCCCCCAGAGCCGGTTCCTCCCAGGGACCCCGACCCAGAGCCCTCCCTAGGGAGAGGGGGCAGCTGGAAGGCAGGCCTCAGGCCACCCCGGGCGGAGCCTCACCAGCAGCCCTGCGGGCATCCGGGCCGGGCCCCCCTCTGTCCGGGGCTGGGAGGCGCGCCCACTGCAGCCGCCCCACGCTGGCGTCTTCCCAGCCCCCGCCGGAGGGTGACTCGAAGTCCGTGGTGCCTGCAAGGGCAGGGGGCATGAGTGGGCCTGGGCCTCGCCAGCCACTCCCAGAGGGGAGGCCGGGGGAAGGGAGGGGAGGCCCCTGGCCCGCTCACCGCACTGCTGCTCGTCCTCGCCCCCCGGGCACTGCTGCTGGAAGTCACACAGCTGCTCTGGGGGGACACACAGGTCCCCACAGAAGAAGTGTCCGGGCTCGCAGAAGCTCCGAGGCCGCAGGCTGGATGGCTGGGGCCAGGGGCCTGGGGCCCAGCACCCTGGAGGTGGACTGGCCAGCTCTGTGGGCCGGCGCGGGGGTCAGGTGGGCTGGCGGGGGCTGTGCTTCTCCCGGGGTGGGACGGGGTGGGAGGGCCCAGCAGGCTCACCTGGGACTGGCTTGCAGTGGTCAGACAGGATGAGGTCGTCCAGGCCCACGACGCCCCCTGGGCCTGTCTGCCCAGCCAAGAGGATCTGGGGACAGACGGGGTCGGGGTGCCCCAGCACCCCGCTGTGATCCCCAGGCTGGTCTGCCCCCGAATCCTCTCCCCAGAATCCACACCTCATCCTTGGCTCTTGCTGGACACCCAGCCCTTCAGAGGGCATCTCTGCAGGGAGCCCTCCCGTCCTCTGGCCTGCCCTCCTCCTGAGACGGTGGAGGGGCCCACATGGGGCTCCCTGAGGGGCCCCGGCCCTCCGCACACGATGCTGCCCTCGCCAGCCTTACCCAAAAGGGGTGCCTGCTCTGGATGTCAACACGGTCTCGGACCCAGGCTGCCCCCAGCTCCCCGTGGCGCCTGCGCAGCAGGATGGGGGTCTGGGGGGCCGCAGGGCTCGCCGTCTGCAGGAACACCTGGAGGCAGCCAGCCTCTGACCCATGCAAGTAGTGATAGAAGACGAGCTGGGAGGGGCCGAGCACAGTCAGCGGACAGCCGCAGGGCCGGGGCAGGCAGGGCCCGCGCCCTGCGACTCCCACCCACTCACCGAGCAGTTGTGGGGGGCTGAGGCTTGGAACTTGGGGCTGGAGAGGACTGCTGGGGCGCTGGGCTCAGCCACGGACGCGAGGAAGGAGCCTGGGGAGATGGCAGGCGTGGGCTGGGGTGGCTGGTGGGGCGGGGGTCCAGGGGTGGGGCGGGGGTCCCTGGGCCTCACCCTGCGCGCTGTTCCACGTGTGGTCACCGCGTGGCCAGGCGGGGAGCCCGGGGCTGCCGGCACTGCGGTTCCGGGTCCAGCCCTCTGAGTGGTTCCACAGGCCGAGGCCCATCTCAAAATCGGTGGCTACATAGTGTCCTGGGGGGCAAGGGGGCTCCGGCTGTTGAGCGGGGCCTCCTGCCTGGCCCCCCCGCCGCCCAGGCCTGTGCTCATGGCCCCAGCTCTGGCAGACATCAGCTGTCTCAGCCCCCAAGGGATGGTGCCAAAGGCCAGCCCCCGGTCCCACTCACTGCAGAGGGCCGCGTCCTCGTCCGAGCGGTCCCCACAGTTGTCTTCCCCGTCACACAGCTGGGGGTGCTCCACACAAGCCTCGTTCCGGCAACGGTGGTGCCCCAGGGGGCAGTGCGCCTGGGAGGCTGGGGGCAGGGTTAACCCATCACCCGCCCCAAGTCCCTGGGCGGGGCCACTGACCAGGGCCTCCTGCTGACCCCCTCCCCGCTCCAGGGGTGAGCCCACGGCCGGGGGACCTTACTGGGCAGCCCGCAGCGCCAGAAGGCCACGTCGTCCAAGGCCACAGTGCCCCTGTGGGTGGCATTTCGTGTGGCAGAGAAGGTCACCTGGAGAGAGTGAGGTCCCTAAGTCAGGGCCCAGACCCTCCCCGCCATCCCCACCGTCCAGAGTGCCCATCTCACCCTGAAGGCACCCCGGATGCGGCCAGTGGGCACCACCAGCTCCTGCCAGTCTGGGCCCCAGGGCCCTGGGCTCCGCCACAGGGTCAGCGTCTCTGCACCATGGGTCAGCTCCAGCCGCAGCTCAGCCACATCTGCAGTGAGGGGTCCGGGGGCAGCTCAGGCCCCAGGCCTCCCCCAGGCCCGTGGCTGTGTCCACCCCAGGACCCCTGCCCACCCTGGGGGCGCCTTCCCATCTCTGTGCCCCTTGTCTCAGGCCACCTGGCCTGGGTCGCAGGGTACAGGGTGCACACCTCCTGAGGCCGCGTGGTACCAGAGCCTGAGCTCGCAGGTGGGGGCGGCCTCGTGCAGGACAGGGGAGCGCAGGGCCGCGGTGGCCGTCTCCCTCCCGCGGTGTGTGCCGACTGCCACATACCAGCCTAGTCAGCCGAGAGGTCAGGAGATGGGGTGGGAGGCACAGAGGGCTGGGGACAGCGTGGAGCCCCGCCCAGGCCTCACCGAGGTCGGTGCCCAGAGTGTGGTCCGAGCGCAGCCGCGGCCCCTGCGGCGAGGCCCCTGCGCGGTCTCGGAGCCAGCGGTAGCCCGCGGTGCTGATGTCCTGCCAGCCGCAGGAGTCCCGCTCGAAGTCACAGGTGAAGGGGGCGCCCAGGCTGGGCGAGACCCCATGGTAACCTGGGGGGGCAGGGGGTCAGGGGGGGCGGCTGCGAGGGCGGCCCCGCTGCTGCCCCCGGCCCCGGCTCACCGCACTGCGCCTCGTCGGGGCAGCCCCTGCAGTCACACACGAAGTTGCACTCGGCCTCACGGGGGGTCCTGCAGTGGTTGGGGACCCAGGCCCAGCCGGAGGACCCTGCTGCCAGCAGAGACAGCCAGGTGGCCAGGGGTAGGGAGGCCCCACTGTTCCTCAGCCCAGAGACCCCCGAGTCAGGCATCCTGGGACATTTGGGCACCAGGCCAAGAGACTGTGCAGGGAGGGGGCCAGAAACCCACGGAGAACTGCCCCCGGGGGTCCCTGTCAGGGCCCAGGAGGGCATGTCCGGCCCTGGAGAGGCTGGCTGTCAGGATGGGGTGCCTGGGTGTGCGAGGGGCCAAGCATCACCGATGCAGGTCCCTCCCCGGGGAGGACCGGAGCCCAGCGCAACTCAGGAGGGTCTGCGGCCCAGGTCCCCCAGCCTGCACCCAGCGCGGGCTGGACTCGGATCCCTACCCCAGCGAGGCCGTCCCCAGGACCCTGAGGGCTCACTCAGCATCCCCACTGCAGGCCGTCCCGGGCCCACGTCCCTCCTTCCCTGCACACCCAGCGGCCGGGCCCCCGGACGGTCCTGCTTCAGGAGCCGGGCACGGCGACTCACCCAGGAGCATGACCACTGCGGGCAGGAGGTGGCCGCACAGCGGCATGGTCAGGCCTGAGGCAGAGAGGCCTGGGGTGCTGTGTGCCCTGGCCAGCCTGGTGGGGACTCTGCCTGGCTGTCAGCCCGAGGCCCCGCAGGCCGACTCTGCTCTGACCGCGGGCCCGGCTCAGGCCTTTCTGTATCTGCAGTGGGCCCGGCTCAGCCCCTGTATCTGCACCGCTGGCCCCACCCCGCGCTGACAAGGATGATCACCTGGCTGTAAGTGCATCCAGGAGAGGCCCCAGCCCGGGGGGCTCCCATCTGCCCGGCCCCCTTTTGGCCAAAGGTCGGGCCTCAGCCGTGGTGCCCACTGCGGCCCAGCCGTCTGGTGGAGGCCCCGCTGGAGACAGGGCCGAGTGGCACAGGCCTCAGCTGCTCCTCCTGGGGCCCCTGGTCCCGCAGAGTTCAACTCAGCCGGGCAGGAACTCAGCTTGTGCAAACTGTGCACCTGGCTTGAGTTCCCTGCACGGGGAGGGGGCAACCCTGGCAACCAGGAACGTCATCCCTCCCCGTAACTCAGCCTGTGGGCTCCTCTTCGCTTGCTTGCTTAAAAACGATGACTGTTTTCTCATCAACAAGTGTCTGAGCCGTGTGGTGTGGGCTGGGCGCGGCCAGGCACAGGGTCCAGAGGAGCCGAGGGGCTCTGGGCCTCGTGGCACTGACCTCAGCGGAGGACCTGGAGCCAGGCGCTGCCCAGTTTATCACCGTCCGGCCTTGGGAGCTTGTCTAACCTGAGCCTGTTTCCTCATCTTTAAAAGTGTAACAATGGCACCTCTGTGGAAAGGCTCCTGTGAGGGCCCTGGAGTCCAGAGGAGGCGGGTGCAGCGTGATGGAGGCCTCTGCTCCCCACAGCGCCAGGAGAAGGGTCCTGGGAGAGGGGCTCCACGCCTGACACCCGGTTTACTTGAAGCAGGAGTCTGAGGCAGCGGCCCCGATTCTGGAGTCGAGGGGCCACAGACCACCCTACTCGAGACCTCAGTCAGCAGCGGCCGAGGTGGTGGTTGCTGGTGCCCTCCCCATACCAGGAGGGGCCCGCCTCCGCAGGCTGGAGGGACTTGGCCCTAGCTCCTTGCGTAACGGCTTGTCAGGCCTCTTCCCAGATGACTGTGGGGACAGCAGGTGCATGGAGAAGCAATCAGGCCATAAACGGGGGCAGCGGCCAGGGCCCCCTTATCAGACCCCAAAGGGCTGAGTGTGCCCTGCCCCTCCCTGGGCCCCTGGGGCAGGTTGGGTGAGGGGCAGCCTCCAGCTCTTGGCCACCCACCCACACCAGCTGGAAGTACAGCGAGGTGCGCTGAGAACAGAGACGCCAAGCACACAGCGCTCACAGAGCAGCAGAGCTGACGGTGCTTTTAATTCTCCCGAGAGGGAGCCCCAGGCCCCGAGACCTGGCCAGGGTGGCAAAGTGCCCGGGGGTGCAGTCCGGCCCCTTGGGAGGGGCCTTCAGGGTGGAGTTCTGAGTGGGCTGCTGGACGGAGCGGGCCTCGAGTGGGCCTCAGTGGGCCTCAGTAGCCGTCGTCAGCCCACGTGACTTCGTAGTCTGGATACTTGGCTTTGATCTTCTCAGTGGAGACAGAGTGCTGGGCGCGACCATAACCCTGAGGGAAGGAGGTGGCTCTCACACACCAGGTCCTGGCTCCGGGGGCCCCCAGGCAGCAGGGACACCAAGAGCCAGGCGGGGAGGCTGTCATCCCCCTAGCCACTCAAGCCACTCTCCTGGGGAAGTGTAGCCTCCAGAGTGAGCCGACCTGGAGGGAGGGCCCTCCAGCTAGAGGCCGAGCCGGCTCTGGGTGCCCTGTGACCCTGCAGGCAGAGCAGTGAAGGGAGAGGCAGGCATCCGAGCTCCAACGCAGCGCTGGCAGCCTCCAAGCGCTGGAGGACAGAGGCCTGGCCAGGCCTTCGGGGCAGGAATAGCACACAGCCCACTGCGGGCAAGCAGTGGCTCCCTCCCTCCCCCTGTGTTTCCTGGGTCATGCCGCGTGGAAACTGGGAGGCTGCGGTCCCTGGAGGCAGGGTTCTGTCGGCGAGAAGGGCCGGGTGTTCCCCAGCCAGGACTGGGGTCCCCAGCTGCGGGCTCACCATGGAGTAGCCGTACACGTGGATCTTCCTGTCCTGGCTCTGGTGGGAAATGCGCCCGCCCCCCAGGCACTCGCAGTCATAGCCCTTCTTCTGTATCTCGCCTGATACCTTGTCGTAGATGTCGGCTGGAATGGGAGGGGAGCTCAGCACCAGCCAGGGCGGAGGGGGTCTGAGGCCCTCCCCCCGCAGCCCCCGCCCCCAGGACAGGAGACCTTCTGGACCGGAGAAAAGGGAGGAGAGGGTGCGCCCGGGCAGAGGCCCTGGACTAGGAGTGGGGGTCGGGCCACGGCAGCCCCTCGTCTCCAGGACAGTCTGGATGCCTCCCTGCCTCGCAAGCCGGGCGGCGAGGAGACCCGGCACAGTCTACCTAACCCCGCCCCGCCCTCGACCCGCTCCAGCCGCGCTGGCCCCGCCCACAGCGCCCGAGGCCCCGCCCCCGGCCCGCCGCCCCGCCCTCACCGTGGTACTCGGCCCACTTGTAGCCGCGCACGATCTCTTTGGTCTCCCCGGCCGGGTCCCCGGAGGGCGGCGCCGCATAGACTCGAATCAGCACATACTTGAAGACGCCGTCGGAGTCGATGTCCACGTCGGGGATCTGGGCGAGGCCCGCCGCCGCCATGTTCCCGGAGCGCGCTCGCCCTACGGCCCGCGGCCCTGCCCCACGCGACCCCTGGCTGCGCGGACCGCGGCGGGGCGGGGCCTGGAGGCTGCTGGCCAATCCCGCGGGGGCATGCTGCTCGGGCCCAGCGCCTCAGCCAACCGTGCGGCCGACCGGCGGCACAGACGAACCAATCGCGGCCCAGCTCCTTGCAGCGCGGTGACCGCGCCAGCTCCCCTTAAAGGGGAACAAGGAGCGAGGAGTGGGCGTGGGTTCCTTTCAGCCCACGGAGAAGCCCCTGCGCGCGGGTCGGGGGCGGCTGACGGGCCCCTCTGGGGGACTGGGCGGCCCACGAGGCGCAGGGGGCGCGCGCTGGCCCTGACTCCCTCCGCAGACCATGCGCGCTGCCCTCGGCTTCCGCCCGGGTCCTCGCAGTGTATCTGAGGGCCTCCCGCCCGGGTACTCCCCATGCTGTCCCGCGGCCTCCCGGCCCCGTCCGCGCCGAGTCCCGCGGCCTCCCGGCCCCGTCCGCGCCGAGTCCCGCGGCCTCCCGGCCCCGTCCCCACCGAGTACCACGGCCTCCCGGCCCCGTCCCCGCCGAGTCCCGCGGCCTCCCGGCCCCGTCCGCGCCGAGTCCCGCGGCCTCCCGGCCCCGTCCCCGCCGAGTCCCGCGGCCTCCCGGCCCCGTCCGCGCCGAGTCCCGCGGCCTCCCGGCCCCGTCCGCGCCGAGTCCCGCGGCCTCCCGGCCCCGTCCCCGCCGAGTCCCGCGGCCTCCCGGCCCCGTCCCCGCCGAGTCCGAGCCCGCCTCTCTCCGGCCTCCCGGCCCCGTCCCCGCCGAGTCCCGCGGCCTCCCGGCCCCGTCCCCGCCGAGTCCGAGCCCGCCTCTCTCCGGCCTCCCACTCCACGTTGTTCAGTGGTTTCCCACCGCTGTTTCCGAAGGCCCGCCCCCCACGGCTCCGAAAATCTTGAACGTCGCACCCACTCCGAACAAAAAACGAGGCAGCAGTGGCTACATTCGAGTTATATTTTCCTTGGTTCGAAAGCGCTCCCCCTCTGGAAGTAACCCCAGTCCAGGGTCCTTCCTGGGCGGCGCGTAGGGCCGAAGGCGGAGGCCCCTGGGCAGGGGGTGCCGCGGCCAGTTTGTGAGGCCGCGAAGGCGGGAGGGGCTAAGCGGGGCGCGTGGCCGGTGCGAATGCGCGGAGCCGAGGCAGGCGCGCAGGCAGGTGGAGAAGGAACGAGAGGAGATGGGCGCGGGTGCGCGGGCGGGGGTGAGGGCAGCGATCGGAGGTGGGAGGTGGGGCCCCACAGTTTAATTGAATCGATGCCTCCCACCACCTGGCCCTGACGGGGGCCTGGGGCTTCAGGAGGGCCCTTCTGGGCGCCGGGCCTCGCTCTCAGCGGGCAGCCCCCGACGAGAGCGGAGATAACGGACTGGACCGTCCACGCCAGCCTCGAGCGTCCATCCCGCACCACAAGGCGGGGCCAGAGCGAGCTAGAGCGCGGGCCTTCGCGCAGTTGCGCCCTTCACGCCGCCCTGTGGAAGTAGCTCGCTCCCGCCCCTGCTCCAGACGGGACGAACCTCCTCCTCGGTCCTCACTAGGACTACTGATAGGGTCCCAGCTGGAGGGCCTCCTGGGCCGCTCGCGTTCACCCAGCCTCTGCACCTGCTCCCGCCCGTGAGGTTAGGGCTGCTCTGGCGCACGCCTGGGGCCATCGACCAGGTGGGAGCAGGCAGCCCAACCCACGCCCTGCCGGGTCTGAGCTCTGGCCAGCGCCCCTCCCCTCTGCTTCCCGGACCCGGGCCCAGGACCTCCTCCCTCTGGCTAGGTGTCTTGTGCCTTGGTTGAGGATGCCCCCACCCCCACCCCTAGTACCCCTTCACTGCTGCTTGCCCCAACCCCTGCGGCCCGGCGGGCAGCGCCGTCAGTGTATCGAGGTCCGACCCAGTAGGGGCGAGGGCCCCACGCAGGTCCCCGCCGGCCCTGCCTGCCCACCAGGCCAGGAAGTGCTCGGGATGCGGACACACCGAGACCAATTAGCGTGTCTGTCCTCTAGAGAGGAAAAGCCTCTGAGCAGGGTGCATCCCAGACCACAGGAAGCGGGTGGGGAGGGGGTGTTTAAAGGGACAGGACTAGGCTTTGGTCAACTCGGGCTCCTGGACCACGGCGAGCCACGGTTGGAGAGGCTCCAGGGGGGCCCTGCAGATGGGGAGTAGACGGATGAGTCGCATACGCGCGGTCGGGTCTGCAGTAGTGACCCCTCCGCGCAAAGGCAGGGCGGGCTGGTCCTCAGACCCACCCCGCCTCCCAGCGGGGAGCACCGAGCGGCCGAGGACCTGCCTCTAGGGAGCCCCGAGGGCGAACTGGGAGAGAGGGAGCCCGGCGGGACTGGGAGGGTTGCGGCCGGAAAGAGGGGAAAGGCGGCGCTTCGGCAGACCGCGACGGGGCGGAGCTTGCGGCGATGTGGGCGGGGCCTGGTGGACCGGGTGGGGCTTGGGTGGACCTGATGGGGTTCAGGGTGGGTGGGCCCTGGGTGGACGCTCCAGCGCGGCTCACATGATGTCGTCCAAGAGGTTCGCGCTGGCCACCCAGTCGAGCGCGCGCGGCTCGGACGCAGCCATGATCATGCACATGAAGGGGCGGCCGGTGCGCCGGTCCGTGGGGTAGATGGTGGTGGGCGTGAAGCGCCGGTTGGCTTCCACAAACTCGCAGAGCTGCTCGTAGACGCGCGGGAACTCGTGGCGCAGGAAGACGCCGCGCAGCCGCAGCTCTCGCTGAATGTGAATGAAGGCCACCTCGCGTGCTCGCCGGCCCGCCTCGCCGTCCTGGTCTAGGCCCGCAGTGCCGGGCGGCGGCGTCAGGATCAACGTCTCCATGTCGGGTTCGCGGCCCCGCGCGGGGGGCGGCCGTGCTGGGCTGCCGGCCGCCAGCGCCACTTTGGCGAACTTGCGCACCGTGGGTCCCGGGCTGCGAGGCGCGGGCGCTGGCCGGGCAGGGGCGCCGGGCGGGGTGGCCCCGGGGCCGACAGCCACCGACACGCTGAGCAGGAAGCACTCGGCTGGTTCGTAGAGGCGCCCGGCGGCCGCCAGCTCCCGAGCATAGCTGCCCAGTGGGGCCGCGTGCGTGGCCAGCTCGCGCAGCGACAGGTAGGTGGGCGACAGCAGCAGCCCCTCGAGGCCGAAGCGCAGGAAGTTGTCCGCGGAGCCGGGGCTCGGGAAGCCCAGGAAGAGCACCCCGCGGCCGCGGGACAAGAAGCCGACGCGCGCGATGCGCGAGAAGGCGCGGTGCACCGGGCCGCTGTCGCGGCAGAACTGCAGCACGTGGCGGCACACGCTGCCCACGCGGCCGTACACGCAGCGCGCCTTGTGCGCGTCCCAGTCCTCGCGGCGGCACAGGCGCGAGCAGTAGTAGGTGTAGCAGCTGTGGCAGGACTTGAAGTAAAGGCAGGCGTTGAACATGGTCTCGGTGCGCCCGCAGCGCGCGTTGGAGCACGTCATCAGGTCGTCCTCGTCGGCGCTGGGCTCAGGGGAGGCGTCGGCCGCCTGCCCCTGTCCCGCGGGCTCTTCGGCGCTACCTGCGGACGCAGGTGGCGAGCGCGGCGCAAGCGCCGGGCCCCCGGGCCCCGAGGGCCGCGAGTCGAGCAGGCGCCGTAGCTGGCGGCCCAGGCCGTCGGACGCGGGCTCGAGCGCCTGGCCGGCTGGTGACCGCGAGTCGATGACCAGGTCAGTGATGAGCTCGTCCAGCTGTTCGAGGCTGCGCTGGCGGCCAGAGGCGGGGCCGTCGGGGGCTGCAGGCTGAGACTGGCGGGGGCGGCTCCCCGGCATCTCCCAGCTCCTGGCGGCTGGACGCTCGGCGGCGCGCAGGTCGTTGTCGGTGATGGTGATCTCCGGTGTTACGTACCAGTTTCGGCCGGGGCCCTCCCCCACACGGCCCTTCTCGGATAGTGACGTCTCGGACAAGGACAGCGCCGCGTAGCGTCGGGGCGAGGTGGACAGGTTCACGACGACAGGCGGGCGCCGGCCTTCGGGGGACGTGCCCCGCGGCTCCCGCGCCTCGTGGCCCAGCAGGTTCTCGTAGCTACGGCCACGGCCCAAGGGGTCTTCGCGGCGCGGCCCTGGTGCCAGGATGTTGTCCCAGGAGCGCGAGTAGTGGCGGCTGTCGGTCGCTAGCCGGGGTGGACTGGTGCCCGTGCCGCCATGCCAGGAGGCGAGCAGCGGGCCGGGGTCCGGCGGGGGCGCCACCTGCAGGGTGCGGTAAGGCCGCGGGCCCCAGTCGCCCCAGGCCGGGCTGCCTCGCGGGTGTGGGTAAGTCCGCGTCAGGGCTTCTCGATTGCGGTACCGCCCGAAGTCCTCAGTGTAAAACGCGCGGGCGGCGGGGCGGGCTCGAGGCTCCTCGGGGGCATAACGCGGGCCGTAGGCGCGGGGGGCCTCCCCGTAGTAGGAGCGGGAGGGTGCTTCCTGGACCGGGAAGGTGCGAACTTCCCCCGCGTAGTAGCCGCTCCCGCTTCTTGGACTGGGCCCTGGGGGCTCTTCGGGCAGAAAGGGCCTGGGATAGTAGCCGTCGAAGGGCGGGCCAGGGCTGGCCATGAAGCCCCCAGGGTGGCCCTCGGGTTCCTCCGTGTAGAAGAACTGGGTGGGCCCCGGCGGGGTGGTGAAGGGCACACTCCGGCGCTCCGCGTAGTCCCGGGGCCCAGGGAGCGGCCCGTCGCAGTACAGCGCCCGGGGGTCGGTGCAGTACGAGTCACTGGGGGTGGGGGTGCGGGAGAGGGCCACGTGGCGAGGCCCGGGCACCGTGAGGCCGTGGAGCGGCGGGGCGGCGCGGGGCCAGGGCGCGGTCTCGGGGGGCCCGCAGGGCCGTGAGCCCCGGGCGGCGTGCTGCAGCACCGCCTCGTCCGGCTTGATGTCCAGGCGGCAGCGGACGTGGGGGGCGGGCCCCGCGGGTGGCTCGGCTGGCGCGCAGCGGTTGGCTGCAGCACAGAGGGGCGCGATGCGGCCAGGGCCGCCCCGCTGCGGCTGTAACTTGATGGGGTGCAGCTCGTTGGCGAGCGCGCGCAGCGCGGGGTACGCGGGCTCCCGGCGGGGCGACGCGTCGGCCCGCACCGTTCGCTGCGCTTCTCGGCCTCGGCGCGGCAGCACGGGTGGTGAGGCGGGCGCGGGCGCCAGGCTCGGGGGCGCGCGGGGGGCGCTCTTGGAGCGGGCGCGGCGCCGGGTCTCGCCGTCGCGGGATCGTGCGCGCGGCGCGGCGGGCTCCGCGGGGGGCGCCTCCGGGCGGGCCTCCATGGCCACCCCGTCCAGCGCCTCCAGGAAATCGAAGCTTCGACAGTGGCGCTTATTGAAAGGCGCGGGCGCTGCAGGCCGGGCCATGGGGCCCTCACATGGCGGGGGCCTCGACACGGGCCCCGGGGCCGCCACCTTGATGTCCTGGTACACGGTCGACACCAGCAGATCCGGCGGGTCGGTGCGGGTCATCTTAAAAGAAGTCTCCAGGCGTCAGCTCACTCGGCCTTTCGGGGCTTTCGCCCTGAGGGGAGACGCGGGTCAGGGCGGCCCCTCTGCAGCCCAGGCCCCGCTAACCCCCAGCGCTGGCCCAGCTTACCTGGGGCACGGCCCGGGAGGCAGCCAAGGCCTGCGGCCACAGGCCTGTGTTCCATGCCGGCGTCCCAGGCACCTGCAGGGGGCGCCCAGCTGTCCAGCCACTCGGGTCCTGCCCCCTCCTCCACACCATCCTTTCCGGGCCACTTTCTGCTGGG
Source organism: Budorcas taxicolor (assembly GCF_023091745.1). NCBI lineage: Eukaryota > Metazoa > Chordata > Mammalia > Artiodactyla > Bovidae > Budorcas > Budorcas taxicolor. Next base: position 165,064,940 of record NC_068920.1, on the reverse strand, counting down.
AGGAGGTGAGTGACCAGAAAGGGGACGTCACTGCGGCAATCCCTGAGCTCCTGTGCTCACTAGTGACCACTGGCAGGCTGGGGTAGACCCCCTTTTCAGGGACAGGCCAGCAGTGGGGTAGGAAGAGAGTGCCCCAGGACCACCCTACTGGTGCCCACAGGTGGGACAACTGTGTGCTCATTGGGGGCCTTCAGACTGCTTTAAGGGGCTGGCTCCTATAAAGCAGGTGATGAAGCCCCCTCCTAACGCCTGGTGCAGAGCAATCCCCCCATGCTGCAGTCTGAAGCCCCTGGCCCCAGCCTTAAGCAACCTTAACCAGCCTCCTGCACCCCCCGCCCCCACAACTGGCGCAGCTGGACATGCAGCGGTCCTCCAGCGCTGTGTCAAGGCCCAGCGCAGAGGCCCCTGTGGGCCCTGAAGTGGCCCCGTCAGGCCCAGGCATGGCACGGAGGCTCACGGGCTTGCTGCCCTGCCCTCAGTCTACATGTGGCCCTAGCCACAGCTGTGCTTCTGGAGCATACCTGGGCCCAAAGCTCCTCTTGCTTTGCAGGAACCGCCTCTGACTCTCCCCCTTTTTGGAGTGGTTGAAACCCACCAAGCTCTTTGGGGCTATCATGACAAGGCCAGGAGAGCGACCCCTCCATCTTTACAGTGAGCGCACGGCAGCAGAAACCAGGCGCTGGCTGCCGGACCACGTGGGGGTGTGTGAGCTCAAGGAGCTCAAGGCTGCCTCCAGGTCCCTGAGCGGCGCAGCAGGCCAGGAGGCCGCCAGCAGGGGAGGCAGGGCGGTGGGTGGATCGAGCCCCTGCCACCCGCAATTCTCAGGCAGGCCCTCCCCACAGCATCACAGGAGAGCTCCATGGAAACCTGAGGCTCCATGCCCCCGCATGCAGGCTGAGCTGGGGTCCACCCCTCTGTACCAGGCCCACGTTCAGACTTGGGCCAGCGGCTTCTCTGGGTGCCCAGTCTGGAGAGGCTAGGGGTGGAGGGGGGGGTGGCTCAGACAGTGGTACAGGGTCTCCACCTCCTCACAGGCTGGGGGAGCATGCTCCAAGGTGAGCTTGGAAAAGCAGGGAGCTGGGCGCTCACCTGGCAGGACCTCTGGTCTGGCTGACCCTCTGTGTCCCCAGTGTGCCAGGGCTTTCCTGCCAGCAGAGCTGCCCCCCTGGGTCAGGGCCACCAGGCCATGCTTGTCCCCATCTCAGCACCCTCCCCCCACCTGTCCCTGGTTTGCAGGCCCATCCCCCTCCCATCCTGAAGCCAGGCCAGGACTGGGGGCTGGATGACAGGGTATGAGGCTCCGCCCCAGGGAGGTGACAGCCTGGCCTTGGCGCTGCCGCGGCCCCGAGGAGCCAGACTGGGCGACACCCCTTCCCTTGGGGATGGGACGGTCCGCCCCCGCCGGGGTCCCAGGCCTGAGGAGCCCGGCGGGTGGCCCTCCCCGGCGCGCAGCCCGGCCCAGCCCCGAGCCCCCGGGGGTGGGGACCGCTGTCCTCCAAGGCGCAGCGTCCCTGTCCTTGTGGGCGCCGCACTCACGGAAGATCCGCGGGGCAGCGGCCTGGACCCCTTACCTGGGCGGTGCTCCCGCACCGCGCCCGGCGATCTGCGCAGGCCCGCGCGCGCTCCGCCGTCCCCCGCGCCGCCGCGGCCCCGGCACCGGCAGAAGCTTCGAGGCAGCGGCGTGAGGCTGCCGGGCCGCTCGGTGCTGCCCCCGATGGCGGCCGGCGGGACTGCACTTAAAGGGACAGCGCGATGGGCCGGGGACCTGCGTGGCGCGCTGGCTCCTGCTTGGGGCCGAGCTGGGTGCGCAGTGAGGGCTCTTTGCGCCCTCAAGGTACAGGCCTGGGGTCCAGCGAGAAGACCTCGGGCTGAGGAGCACCTGGCCCATCTTGCCCGCCCCCACCTCCCGGACACCTGCTGGAGGGCAGCTGGCAGCCTGGCCGGCCTTGGAGGCAGCCCAAGTCCTGGCCGCGCTGCGGACAGCTCCCGGAATTCACGCCTGCGGCCAGCCTAGGCAGGAGCAGATGGGCAGCCCCACGCCCTGCTGGCCTTTGTGCTGCAGCCCTGTCTTCGCCAAGCTGTCCCTGGGCACGTGGGCACCCCCAAGGGCCCTGCTGCTTCCTGTCCCCCCACTGTGCGGCCTCCCTGGGAGGACAGGCTCCTCTGCCCCCCCCCGTGTCCAGCGTCCAGGCAGGCGGAGGCCCCACTGCCCTGGACAGGTGTCCACACCCTGGAACTGCATGGTGACACCCCACCTCCAGCCCCTCACACGAGGCTGAACCAGGGAACAGTCCAGGCTGGCAGATGGGCAGGGCGCTGGTGCTTGCGGCTCCCAAGGCCGGGGTCGGCCACGTCCAGGCCGGTCAGCTGAGGGGGCCTTGGGCCATTTCCAGGTCAGTCTCGTCTTCATGCTAGTGGGCACTACAAGGACAGCCAGCCTCACACACTGGGCTACAGGCAGCCCCTATGGGTCAGTGTGGTGCCCAGCCCCCAACCAGTCGTGGCTGAACACCTGTGTCCTGGGTGTGGGGCTCTGGGCACCTGAATTGGGGAGAGGGCGGCCTGCCAACCAGCCCCTCTTCGGCCTTAGAAGGCACTCTGTACGCCTTTGGAAGGGACAGTTCTCGGGCAACTGTGGGTGGTGCAGGGCCCTGCTGACAGCCAGAGCCTGCAGGGCTGAGGTCGGTGCCAGGTGAGAGCAGGGGTGCATGGCCACCCTCAAGGGTGGGACCAGGTCTGCGGAGGGCAGCTGCGCTGGCCAGCCTGGACAGCACGGCGCAAGTGGGGCTGGGCCTGCCTGAGGCTTCCTACCCCGAGAGCAGTCACCTCGCGGGGAGAAGGGCCCCATGGCCCGTAGGCAGGGGGCTCGGGCCCCTCCTGCCCACCCACGCTGACCTGGGCAGGGCCCCTGGCAGCAGCAGCACACACAGACGCGCAGTAAAACAGGAGAGCTTTATGGTCCAAGTGGTGCGGAAGGACAGTGAGGGACACAAGTGTTGAGGGCCTCCTGCTCGGTCCGCGCATGCCCGAGCTCAGGTGCAAAGCCAGACGCCGTGCCTGGAAAGAACCGCCCCCGCAGGGGCGCCAGCACTGCCTGGCCTCGGCGCGCAGGGGTCTCGGGGTCCGAGGCCTGCAGCGCCGGCCGAGCCGCAGCGGGAAACGGGGGCAGCCGGCATGCAGCAGGCCAGGTGAGCGCGTGCGGCAGGCCGGGGGCGAGCAGGGGCCGGCGGGGACGCAGCCCCCCTGTAAACAGCCTCACGGGCCTCCTCGGCCTGACCCATCCCTGAGAAGCGCGGGGGGCCGGCTGCCCGCCGCCCCTCCCTGCAGGGCAGGCCCAGCCCCCAGCGCACTGGGCGCCCGAGGTCCGCGGGGCGGGGCCTAGAGCGCCTCGTAGTCGCCGCCGCCGCGGAGGGGGCCGCCGGGCGCGCCGCCGCCCAGGAAGGCCTCCAGCTCGTCCAGGGCGGTCCTCTGCGGGCCCCGGGGCCGCCGCCGCCGCTCGTCCCTGCCCTTGTCGTCCGCCCGCTCCCGGCTCTTCTTCTGCTTGCTCCTCCTCTTTGCCGCCTTGTCTTCCTCCTGCAGGGGCACACCGCGGCGTCAGGGCGGCTGGGCGAGCGCGGCCACCCCAGGGCACACCAGGGTTCGGGTACCTCTCTGCCCTTTTTCTTCTTCTTTTTCTTCTCCTTCGCGGGGGGCCTGCCCTCCTTATCTGCAGAGGAGAGGCGGCATCAGTGCCCCGGCCCAAGGCCAGGCCCAGGCCCGCCCTGGGCCTGGCAGGGGACTGCAGCCTGGGTTAAGCCAGGGGTGGGCAGGTCCTGTCTGAGCCGGGGTCCCTGGGTCCTCAGCGTGAGCACAGCCTCTGCCCTGGCCACTCCTGCAGACAGACGTCCTTTCCCCTCTGCTCTGGGGACGAGGCGGGGCCTCAGGTGGGTTTCTAGGCTCCAGCGGCCCAGAGACTGGGACGACGCCGGCAGCCGGCAGCCAGAGACGGTGGGTCCCCGCGGGCCCAGAGACCAGGCCCTCTCTCTGCAGAAGGCCAGAAAGGCAGGGCGGGACTGCGGCCCGAAAGCGCTCCCGCCCACCGCCTGCACCTGCAAAGGCCTCCCGTGTGGCCGCAGGTCAGGTGCCTGGGGAGCTGGGAGGCGTTCAGAGAACAGCGGGGCCACGCAGAGCGCGGCTGGGGCCCATTGGGGGCCTGCCTGCGGCCCCCTTGCCCCTGCTCCGGAGCCCCGGGTTCAGGGCGAGCGCAAGGTCAGCTGGCACCTGGCAGGAGGGGGCGGGCCCAATGCAGCTACCTTGCTCACTGCTGTCCCCGCGGCCAGGCTCTTCCAGCCCCAGCCCGAAGAGGTCGGAGTCGTCCTTCAGTTTGAAGGAGGGGACCAAGGGCTTGGGGGGCGCGGGGGGCTGCACGGGGCCAGCGTCCTCATCAGTCAGGTCAGAGAGGTCCTCTCGCACGGGGAACTCGCCCTGAACAGGGAGCAGGCGGGTCAGCCGCAGACCCCTACATCCCCCTGGCTGTCATGTGACCCCCAGAGGCTACCGTTACTCCCCCACCCCAGGCCAGGGGCCCCCCCAGTGACGGCCCACGTGTGGCGGCTGTGACGCGGCAGCCACCCAGCCGTCCCCAGAGCAGGGTCAGCTGGGCCTGTTGTACACGGCGCCCCGTGGGGCAGCCCTGCAGTCCCCATGGGCCTGACCGTGCCCTGGGAGCCCCCACGTCTCGTGCAGCACGTCCACCGCCGCCACTGCCCCCCTCTAGCTGTCCTGGGCTCGCAGGGGGCAGGGGCGCAAGGCTGGTCCTCACCGCTCTCCGCTGAGCATCTGAGTCGCTCTCAAAGTCCGGGTCGTCCATGACGAAGGACAGCATCTGGGCGGCAATGGGCCCCTCGGCATCGCTCTCTGACGACACTGGCTTGTCCGTGCCCTCCTCCAGCCCGCCAGAGGGGCCCTCGGGGTGGGGCTTGGTGCTGCCTGGCTGGCGGGGCTCTGCCGCCCTGGGAGCCGTGTCCCGGGGTGGCCCCGAGGCCTTTGTGGAGGACCTGGGGACACCGAGGAGTGTCAGGGAGCCGAGGCCGCCTTCCGCCTTCCCTCTCCCGGGGGCCCCTGCACCTCTTCCCTTCTGCCCCAACACACCTCCTGGTCTCTGGCTCAGGGCACTTCTGGGGGGCCAGGACTGCGGTCTTGGGGTGCCCTGCCCCCTCCTCTGACTCCTCCTCGCTAGACAGAGTGATGTCCTTGCTGGCGACGGGGCCTGTGAGTGGCAGGGGCCTGCCGAGAGGCTTATCTTCAAGGTCCACGTCGTCCTGGAAGCCTGCCACCATCGGGTTCCCTGCCAGGGTCTCCCCGTCGCTGCAGGGAGGGCAGGGCAGTCAGAGGTCACAAGGAGGGCCCAGAGCACCCACTCTGGCCTTCAGGTCTGGGCCTGTGGGCCTGCTCCGCCCTGCATAGGCATGGCCGAGGGGCACCGGCTGCCACGGCGGCCTGGAGGCGGCCCTGTGGGGGGTGGAGGGCACACGTGTGAGAAAGGCAGGGGTGGGGGGGTGGGTCTGAAGGGGACAGGGTGCTGGGAAGAGTACGCAGAGGGGCTGCAGGTGGCCACAAGCCCAAGCCTCCCGTGCGCACCTGCCCTGCCCGCAGGGAGAGGCACACAACGGCTCTTTGGCCCCGGGCTCCGTCCACCAGGCCCAGCCCGTGCCCTCAAGCAGCAGCAGCCCAGGGTCAGGTAAGGGGGACGCCTGCTGAGTCGAGACACCGAGTCAGGCTGTGGCCTGAAGCTGCTCTCCCTTCCTCCTCCACGCACCTCTGCTGTCCCAGCGCCCAGGTGGTTGTGTGTTCCCGGAGTCCACGCCTGATGGACAGAGGGCCAGGCTGAGGATGACCCCAGCTGCCCATTGCCTCCGGGCCCTGCCCTCACCTGTCGCTGTCTGGGGGTCCCCTGGCTCCCAGTCTCTTCTCATCCTTGGTGGGGGCCGTGTCCTCCAGGAAGCTGCGGTCCAGGCTGTCTTCAGGAACGAAGTCCTCCACGTTCTGGACTTTTGCGGAGGCCTCTGCAGCTGGGGCCGGCTCTGGGGACAGCAGGTGCCAGCTTGTGCTCAGCGACCCCCTCCCACTGGGCTGTGAGTGGGATGGTGTGGCTGGGCTGCAGGGCCGCCTGCCCAGGAGGATGGGGGACCTTGTCCCTCCCAGGGCCGGGGAGACAGACAGGGCCGCTCCCCCTCAGGAAGCCTGGGCCTGCCTCCGGGCCTCCCCTGGGGTTGGGGTCGTCCCTGAAGGTGGGGCCTACCTGGGCGTGGTTGTCCCAGGGGGTGGGGCCTACCTGGGGGCGGGGGGGCCACCTCTGTTGCAGGTGAGGCCCCGAACAGCCGAGCGATGATGCTGCGTCGGGGAGGTGCGGCTGGTGGGGGCGGGGCTTCAGCGGGGGCAGGGGGTGCCGGGGGGGCCTGGAAGGGCGGCTGGGGCGTGCTGGGGCTGGAGCTCCCGGTGGACACTGTGCTCGGAGGCACCACAGGGGACTGGGAGCCGGAGGACGGGCTCTGCCCACTGGTGGTCAGCGGGGACGCGTGGCCACGGCTGCGTGCCTCCATCATCTCCAGAAAGCTGCGGGAACGGGCCATGTGAGCGCTGCCCGCCCCGTGTGAGCACACCGCCTGCCCTGACATGGCCCGCCCCGAGTGTGAGTGCTCCGCCCGCCCCGTGCAGGCACACGGGGTCTTGGGCACCACCTCCCCCTGGCTGAGGACGCCGGTGGCACAGAAGCCTGAGCAGGGCCTTCCTCTGGGGGGACGAGTTTTCAAACAGAAGGTGTGCAATGGAGAGCCAGCGTCCTTGCCTCTAGGCTGGCATGTGGAGACATGTCTTGGCAGGGGCTGGGGTGGGGTCTGCCCCCAACCTTGGCGGTCCTCCAGCAGCTCAGGGCAGGTCACAGGGACACCACTGCTGAGCCCCCAGGGTGCCGCCTTCTCCAGGGACCGTCCTAGGGGCTGGCGGGAGGTGGGCACCATGGGGGGGCTCCAGCTGCCACCTTCCCAGGGAACCTGGTGCCCACGTTCGGTTGGGGACCTGGCAGGAGCTGGTCAGCCTTGGGGGGGGCGGGGCGGGCGTCCGCTGCAAGGCCAGCCTGACAGGGTGGGTGGAAACACCTCGCCCTGATGAGCCCTGCCGCCCCCTCACCGTGTCAGAGCCAGTGGCTGGATCTGCTTCCAGGGAGACCCCAAAGTCCCTCCCTGAGGCCCTGGGGGGCCAAGGAGACAAGGGTCCCGCCCGAGGGACCCACCCGGCTGCCCCACCCCCCGAACACCCAACAGAGCGCAGGACACGGTTTAGGGGGAATTTGGGGCCAGGCCTTCCCCAGAGAGACACACCCCAGGAGCTAACCTGACCCTCAGGCAAACAGGGCTGCCACGCGCTCTGGGCGCCCACGACCCACCCTGTCGCGGGTCAGAGGCATGCCTGCCAGGCCTGCTCCCCACGGGTCACCCATCCCACTGGACTCGCTCAGACAACACCTTCTGCTATCAGGGGCCAGGAGGTTTGGGTTTCCCTCCTGCGCCCTCCCAGGGGCAAGGAGCTGCCTCCACAGGAGTCACCCGGGAACACCAACATCGAAACGGGGACGGGACCTCAACTGACAAACAGGGCCGCTGGGCGTGCAGGAGCCTGGGGTGGACCCGGGGCCAGTCAGCGGCGCCTCAGGCTGCACACCAGGTGGCCAGCAGCTCGGCCGGTCTGGACAGAGGCAGTGGGGGCCAGGCAGCCGGTGCCCACAGCTGCACCAGGCCTGAACACCCCCACCCCCGCCCTCACCCCCGAGACAGGCGGCCACTCCATGCGCCCATCACACCCAGCGAACCCTAACCCTAACCCTGACCCTGAGCGCGCGCGGCCGCCGCACGCACATGCCGTAGTTCTGGTCCTCGGTCTCCTGCTGCACGGACAGCTCCTCCAGCGTGGCGTCGATGTCCAGCTGGTTCGTCTCCAGCTGCCGCAGCAGCGTCTCCCTCTGCAGACAGGAAGCGGGAGGCTGAGTCGGGGCCGTCCCGGGATGATCCACGGCCCCTCGGCCTGGCGGCCCCCGATGGACAAGGCCGCCGCGGAGCCGGGAGCCCGCAGGGCCATGCCCAGGGGCCGGTGAGGTGCCTCGGTGGCTCCGTGAGGCTCGAGGGGCAGAGGTCGCGACGTGCGCGAAGCACCTGAGACAGCGCCCCGTTCACACAGGTGCCCTGAGGTTCGACAAGCTCCGGCACTTGCTGAGACACGCGCTTCCTGCCAGCCCAGTGCTCCGCGGCAGGGCGGCTCCCACCTTCCGCTCCGCCCGCCTCCGCCCTTCAGTCCGCACTGGGGGTGTTTCCTTGCGACTTCGTGCACGCTGCGCTCTGACAGGAAGCTCAAGGCACCCCTAAGGTGACGCAGATCAACCCCCAGGGTCCCCAGGGAAAGGGCAGGTGAAGGGCGAGTGCCCGCATCCAGGCCTTCAGGGGCCTCGTCTCTTCAGAAGGCGAGAGGGGAGGAAAGATGGCCACTCTCAATGGTGAGCTCTGCACCCTTTCAGAGGAAGGGAGGGGCCTCTGTGGCGGCAAGAGCCACAGGCCAGCACCCCAGGGACGGAACGAGCAGGGCTGTCACCTCCCGGGTCTCGCCTTGAAAGCCGATCACTTATCTAAGATCAGACACTGAGGCAGACACATCTGAAGGGCCACTGCAGCCTGCAGAGCTGTGACTGCGACGTGTGGGGCTACCGTTGGGGCGGGGTGGGGGCGAGCTGAGCCAGGGCACAGAAACCCTCTGCCTTTCCTATAAATCTAAGAGCATCCCCCAACAAAAGGGAGAGCGAGACTCCAGGGAGGACGGCTGGCCAGGTGGGGGAGGGCGGGGGCTTCTCAGCCCCTGCAGCTGTTGGCAGAGTGCCCAGGCCCACAGCGGGGCGCCCACAAGGGCTGGTCACTGCCGCAGGCCCTGGCACCAAGAAGGACCCGTGCAGACATGTGAGGGAGGGCCCAGCTCCCCAAACAGCCTGGGGCACCCCCCCTGGTGGCTCCAAGCCCCGCACCTGCCGGCAGCGCTCACCTGAAGCTGCAGGAAGGGGATGTTGAAGAACCTGTGCAGGTACTTGAGGCCGAAGCTGTTCTTCATGGAGGATTCAGCGTAGCGGAAGTAAGAGGATCCTGGAGGCCTGTTCACAGGAGAGCAGAGATGGAGAGCCTGAGGCGGCCGGGACAGCGGGGCGCAGGCCCTCTGGGCCGAGGACACACCCGGGCCAGGCCGTCTTGGGTTCGGTGCCCCGGGGCGCTGCGTCGGCCAGCAAGTGATGGGCCCACCGTCCCAGGTGGAGACGTGAGGTTCAGACGGCTCTGCTCAGCAGGGTGCCCTCCGGTGGACTCCCAGACCAGCCGCTGGGGCCGTCTGGCCCTGTAGGGCCTCTCTGTGCACCCGACCCATGCTGGCCCCAGGGACGGGGGTGACATTCCCGCCGCACGCTGGGGCTGCTCAGTCCTGACCCTGCCCAAGTCAGTCTCCAGGAGGGCCAGGGGCCCTGCAGCTGGGGGGGGGGGGGGGGTGGGGTGGCCAGGGGCAGTGCAGCAGACCCATCCAAGGGGACAGGTGCATCCCAGGGGGGTGGACAGGAGCGTCCTGGTGGGGGGGCACGGGTGTGTCTGGGGGCAGGCATGGGCCCACCTGTCCAGGCGGTCCAGGACGTCGCGCACATCGTCGGGCAGGATGACGCGGTGCTCGCCCATGTCGCGGTAGTTCCCAAGCACGCACACGGGGACGTGTGTTGGCACTTTGGGCAGCTCCCGCAGGATGTAGTTGAAGGTCCTTGGGGGCACATGGGGGGAAGAGGCCTGCCTGAGCCTCCACTCAAGGGTGTGGGCGCAGCGTCACAGGACCCCCAGGGTGTACAACACACACCCCGCAAGCCACCTGAGGGGTCGTCCTGTACCCACATGTCCCCAGACCCGTCCACACCCCCTGCTGGCACCATGTGCCTGGGCGGCTTTCGGTGGGGGGGGCGGGGGCCCTGGCTGGCCTGGCATGGGGCCCACACTCCTGTCTCCTGAGTGATGAGCAAGGAAGTGCACCCCCCGCCCAGATCCAGGGTGCTCTGACCAGGAGCCCGCCGCCTCTGGCTGCTGTGTGCACGCTCTGTGCACAGAGCCATCTGACTGGAAACGCTGCCGTGTCCCAGTGCCCTCTTCTGGTGACGGGGACAGGCCCAGTGCCGTGGGAGCCGAGCAGAGCCATGCTCCCTGGTGCTCTGGGTCCGCGAACCCTCCCACCCGCACCGGGTCTCCTGGGTGGGCTCAGCCTCCCTGCCGCCCCCTCCCCGGCCGGCAGCCTGAGGTGCAGGGATGTCCGTCCCGCCCACCCAGCTCCCCACGGGGACCTCCTGGCCTCCGGTCACAGCTCATCCAGCTGCAGCCAGGCACTTCGGCAGTGGTGACGGGGCACACGAGGCCCGAGGGGCTGTGCCAGCAGCCGTGCTGCTCCCAGGATGGGACAGCACCCCTGGCCCCAGGCTGGGCCCCCTGCCTGGCGGTGCCCGGAGGCGGAGCTGCTGCTCCTGCAGGGGGTCCGGCCTCGAGCTCCCGGCATGCAGCTCCTCCCCCTGCTGAGTGCCCTGCCGCCACTGGAGGCCGCTGACATGTGGACTGGTGCCCCGTCCTCTGTGGGCGTTGAGCTGTCTGTTCCTGCAGGTGGGAGGCCGGGTCCCGAGAGTGCTGGCCGAGGTTGGAATGTGTTGGATGCCAGGCACCCCAGTCACTGACAGGCACCCCGGGGTGAGCGGGTGAAGCCTGGGAGACTGTCCAGCCGTGATGCGGGGGGCCCATGGTAAAGGAGCACCCACACTGGGAGGGGCCGTGTGCCGGCAGGTCTCAGCGGCAGCTGCGGGCAAGGCCGGCCTGCTCCGAGTGTCCCCAGCTGGGCAGCCACCGGAGCTCCCCCTCGTCTCCTCTCCGGGCAGCGTGCAGACTCGAGGCCACCAGCCTGGCAAGGCCTCTGGCAAGGCCGGCCCGAGTCACACGGGGAGGACGCTCCTGTCGGCCACCAGCCTCCCCCCAGAGCTGGGGTGCCGGGCGTCGGGAGGGCCTGGCGCTGGGCCGCCCCCACGGGTGGTGCTGTCACAGCTCAGAGCCAAGGGGCGAGGCCCCTCCTACAAGAACCCACAGGGACACGACCCTCGGGGCAGGCGGAGGGTGCCCCCACACCTCTGCACGTCCCTCTTTGCTCATCTTGCTCCTGAGCCTTGGTTGTGATGAGCCACAGCGGTGTGGCCCCCCCCCGCAGCGAGCCCAGGAACGTGGGATCTGGGGACCCCAACACCAACGACCACTCAAAGCTGTGCATCTGAGACGGTGTCTTCAGCAAGGGCTGCACAGCTGGGGGGGGCGTGTGCCTCCCCGACCCTGGCCTGCCGTCCAGTGCGGACATGAGCACGCCACCCGGCCCACTTCCAGACTCTCGAGTGCCAAGGCCCCCAGGCCGGCGGCGCTCCCAGCCCAGGCTGGCCCTGGAGCAGCGCTGGGCGTCACAGTGCCCTCGCAGGCCAGTGTCCTCACCACTGCTTGGTAATGTCAAACATCATGACCACCCCGTTGCAGTTCTTGTACACGTCCAGGAACTCCGCGTCCAGGGCCATCTCGGACTCCGCCTGCAGACAGGGAACCAAACCTCAGAGACGGGCCATGACCCATGTGCCACCTCCTGGCGAGGGCTGAATATGTCTTTTAAATTGAAAAGACATCAGCTGTTTTTGTTTTTTTGGGAAAAAAACGTCTACGCAAGGCTAACTGGTACAGCCACACGGAGCCTGCCCTCAGACGAGGGTGTGTGCGCTGCCTGCTGGCAGGGTCCTATGCGCCGGGCTCACAGGTGCCGCCGCGGGGCCTCGTGAGCTGAAGTGCGTCCCAGACCTGAGGACGCAGACCCAGAGAACTTTCCACAACTCACACCAGGGAAGCTTGTGGTGCTGGGGCAGTACAACAACGTGCCCATGAAGGTCAGGGACCTGGGCTGGAGCTCACGGAACCTTCCAGCCCGCTGTCAGACAGGAGGCCGTGAACAGAAGGTCCTCGAAGCTAGCAGAGACCGTCAGGTCAGGAGCACTGCCAGTCGTGGGGGGTCCTCGTGGAGCCACAGGCGGCCCACATGTGCCCGGCTCCACCCGCGGCGCGCCTGTGCCTTTACGGGCCCGGGCCTCTGTGCCAGGAGTGAAATGTGAGCTCTCCACCTGAACACCTCCCAGGCCACTAGCCCCAAGTGGGTGTGGCAGGGGTCACAGACGTGAGCAGCAGCTCGGGTTGGTCCACCACCGCACGCGACCCCAGGCTGCACGGGAGTGGCCGCTGCGTCCCTCCAGCGCCAGCAGATGCAGTTCTCGGGAGGGCCGGGCCGGGCGGGCAGAGGGGCTGAAGCGCAGACGCCCGCTCACGACCGCCACGTGAAGTGGGGCCGTGCGGAATGGACCAGCTCACCTCCTGGGGGTCGTTCTCCATCTTCAGCCCGTCACCTCGCTTCTTGCATTTTCCTTAAGGACAGACGGACACAGTCACGGCTGGAGGCGCTGGCGCCTGAGGACGGCGCGAGCAGGGCGGCCTCTCCCTGTGTCCCGCCCCCCAGCAGGGGCCTCGCACCCACGGGCAGCAGAGGCCGTGGCGCCCGGCCTCCGGCCAGCCGGCCTGCTCCTGGAGCCAGGAGCGAGTCTGCCCGGGAGCTGGGTCAAGGGGGCGGCAGAGGGGCCACTCAGACAGCTGCAGGGTGAAGAGAGCCCGGAAGAGACAGAGCAGGCCCCCGTCGGACACGACTCACCTTTGTCAACGACGTCCCAGACTTCCACTTTCACGATGTCGTCAGTGGCTGAAACGGGGGACAACAGCAGGGTCAGCGCCCAGTGTCGACCTGCGGTTTCAAAGTCGGGCCTCCAGGCCGTGCAGACGCCACAGCCCCCCGGGCGCCGCCCCCAGGGCTCCCGCACAGGGCTCCTGCACAGGGCTCCTTCCTGGAAGGCGGGGAGCGATCTGGACGTGTGCTCAGGTGACAGGACCCTGGGTCCTAAAGGTGCCTCTGGGGCCGGCTTGCGCCCAGCCAGTGCCCTGCGCCCCCGGCTGCTGCGGGAAGGCCTGATCCCAGTGACTCCACAGCTGCTCTTTGGCAGCGGTGTCGAGGGGTCGCCAGTCTGGGGTGAGGTCTGGGGCACGTCCCCAGGTGGTCGGGGGGCTACCCACCTCCCCAGGATCCTGTGGGGAAAGGGGAGAGACACGCGTGCCACCCAGAGGAGGGATAGAGCTTCACCCTGAACTGAGAAGAGGCACCCTGGGGGTGGGGCCTGGTGCAGCCGGGGCAGGGTGACACCGAGCCTGCAAGGCTGCCCAGACGGTGCCTGGCGGGCGCCAGGAGGGAGGCGGAAGGCCTGCCAAGGCCAGGGTGTCCTGCTGTGGGCTCACGGGACCTGGTTTTTCGATGACAGGAAATGTTTAAAACGGCTCAAAGGCCTTTTACTGTCATGATTCCTGAGCACGCAGAGCAGCTCCCCTGCCTCCCCACAGGGTCCCAGCAGTCACCGACCCCCACAAGGGGAGGGGACCCGCCATCCTGGTCATGCCCGGGTGGCCACAAGGGGTGCTCTGCCCACCAGGTGATCCTTCCAGCAAACCCCTCCCGGGACCCTGCGGGGGATGGGGCTTCCCAAGCAAGGACCGAGGAGCCTGTGTGCTGAGGCCAGTGCAAGCCACGGCTGGAACCGGCTCGACCCGGCCTGGCCGGTCTGCACCAACGGCCAGGGTCCAGCCCCTCGCACTATTTCCCACGTGGATGAGTCTCCTACAGGAGCGGGGACTTAAGGGCGACCCCAAAGCAACACGTGTGGCGTCCCAGGGCTGACTCCAGGCTGGGGGGACGGGAGAGTCCCCCCTCCCTGCAGGCTGCGCCTGCCCAACCCCAGACTGGGGGGTCATAGGATAGCCCCCTCCTTCCCCACAGGCCGAGCCTGCCTGACCCCAGGCTGGGGGGCGGTCACAGGAGGAGAGTCCCCCTCCTCCTGGCAGGCCACACCCACCAGGCCCCAGGCTGGTGGGGGACACAGGGGAGCCGACTCCTTCCCCACAGGCCGAGCCTTCCTGACCCCAGGCTGGGGGGTTGTCACAGGAGGAGAGGCCCCCCTCCCCTGCAGGCCACACCCACCCGACCCCAGGCTGGGGGTATCACAGGGTAGCCGACTCCTTCCCCACAGGCCACACCCACCCGGCCCCCCGCAGGCCGCGCCCCACCTTTGTAGCTCCAGTGGATGCTGGTGACCTGGATCTCCTGCGTGGGGATGTACTCCTCCACGAACTTCTTGCCCTGCAGGCGGTGCCACAGGGCCGTCTTGCCCGTGTTCCTGTCCCCGCGGATCACGATCTTCACTGGGAGAGAGCACAGGTCAGGCAAACAATCAGAGCAAGGCAAACTCGCTCCCCCGCAGGCATCCATGCACACCTGCCGCACACGCGCACCTGCGTGCCCGCGAGCAGGGAGCCCAGGGGAAGAGGCAGCGGGCGCAGGCTGGAGAGCGGGCAGCCCTGCTCCGCCCCAGGCCCCCAGGGCAGCTGACTGACACCCGGGAGTCTGCACTCAGGAAGGCAGCCTCTGGAACAGGCAGGGCCGGGCGCTCACCTCCGCAGCCGTGTGTGTCCCATGGCTGCCCTTAACCCGCTTTCCCGCAGCCCTGGCTGGGCGCAGGACCCAGGGCTCCTCACGACCACACGCAGGTGACGGCAGGAAGCCTGGATTCTACTTTGCTGCCCAGCCACTATTTAGGAGAGGCATGCTCACGCACATGCCCAGGAAGACAGGGCGGGCTGGGGACAAGGTGGGGAGGGGGACAAGGTCCCAAGGTGCCGCAGAGAAGTGGGCTTCCTGCCACCTGCAGAGAAGGCAGGGGCTTGGCCTAAGAGTGCTCCAGAGAGCTGAGGAGCTCGGCAGAACCAGCGGGTCGGGGTGGAGCTGATGGCCTTGGGTGGGCGGCTGGGCTTCTGGGGGGGAAGCTGGGCAGCCTGCAGGGAGGTGCTCTGGAGGCCAAATGCCGGGCCGGGGCCGAATCTCTCCGGCCAGCTCCGAGCGCCCAGCAGGGCTGGGCCTGGGGACACAGATGCCGTGTTTCTCGCCCAGTCATTCTCTAGGGGGCTGTCTTCTAAGTTTCCAACGAAGTCACCGTAGCATGTTTTGTTCCAGGACTGCGTGGCTGCAGCTGTGGCCTCTTTATCCGTCATGATACTGGTCTTGTCTTTTTAATTAATCTTGCCAGGGGTTCATCAACTTGGCCAGTCATGGGCACACAGCCTGTCTGGTTGGCTGGACGCCTCTGTTGGTTCTTCTTAAAAATCACTTGCTTCTGTTTTCCCTTGTTACTTACTTCCTTTTACTTGGGGTTCATCCTGCTCTTTTTCCTGGGTTTAGGTTGTATTCTCAGGTCGATGACCACCCCAAGTATGTGGGACATTCGTTATCAGGGAATTACAGATGCTGCTTCAGCCCGTAGGTTACTTACAGATGTTGTCACGTTTCCCCTCAGAGCTGTGCTTGCTGTTGTTCCTAACCAGCTCTGTTCACTGTGGCCACAGACATGGTCTTTATGGTACACACTCCCAGCTGTCTGTGGGGACCGCCGGGGTTAGGGACGCGCCTGGGTTTGGGGGGCTGGGTGCAGGCGCCTGCTGTGCCACCGGGTCTTCCACCCGCCGGGCCGGTTGTGGGCCCTGCACCCAGTCTCAGCGCCCACGGCTCCAGCACGAGGGACGCCATGGCTCAGCTTCCCTGTGGCCGATGCCTACCCACTGCTCGGTCCCACATCCCCGCTTCCGGCCTCTCTGTGCCCCCGTGAGCTGGGCGTCTCTCTCGCGCGTCCCACCGTAAGGAAAGCACACCAGTCTTCCTTCGCTGCTGAGTCTGCATGCTCGCCTCCCCTGGTGGCTGACAGTCCCCAGTCCCTGCAGAGGTTCCCTCCCCTTTTTTCTGCCTTTTCATGATGGGCAAGGTTTTTAAATTCCTGTTTTTGCCTGGTATTTACTTGGAAGATTTGCAGTTTATTTCTGTTCTTAAATTTCTGACACACACTTTTGCCACAGTAAGTCTGAAGCTAGTGTCCTTGGCTCCCACTCAGACGTCATTCACCACTGGTTGGCTCGGGGTTGTGTGCTGGCTGCGAGCGTTCCGGCCTCTTCTGTGCCCCCCATGGCAGCCTTGGGGCCTGTTCACCATCTCTGTGCCCTGCAGACCTCCTGCATCTCCCGAGCTCGCTGCCTGGAGCGCACAGCCCAGGATTCATCTTGGTAGGAGCCTTGGCACAGCCTGGCACCCGCAGACAGGAGGGCTGATCATCGGGTGCATGTCTAGGCCAACGGGGCTTCCCCTCAGAGCCGTCACTGCCAGCGTGTGGTCAGGCTCTCAGCTGTCCCTCTGAAGGCAGTCTGTTTGCTCTCTCCCTCTTCACTTTCGCTGTCCTGAGATTTCCACGATGCGTCCAGCTCTGGGGGTGTGAATGCCCCAGCCTCAGGCTTCTTGGCGTTCCATGTGCTCTGTGAGCTGCAGGAAAGCCTGGCCTGAATTTCTGCAGTGGCCGCCTCTCCACCTGCTCTTTCCTTCTGAGACTCCAATGACACGTGTGCAGGTCCGGCCCCATTCTGAGCCTGCATCTCCCCGTTAGTGCAAGCTCCATCTTCAGTTGGAATATTATGCTGCGTCACCTGTCAGCCGGCTTCTTGTTTTACTGACCGTGCTTTTTCGTTTCTGGAGGGTCTCTTTGGTTCTTTTTCAAACACAACCTTTCTGTTCTGATTCTTGATATAATCTTACAACCATTTCCTTCTTTGATATGTTTCCGGTCCCATCACTTCGTGGCAAACAGTGGAAACAGTGACAGAATTTATTTTTGGGGCTCCAGAATCACTGCAGATGGTGATTGCAGCCATGAAATTAAAAGACGCTTGCTCCTTGGAAGAAAAGCTATGACCAACCTAGACAGCGCATTAAAAAGCAGAGACATTACTTTGCTGACAAAGGTCCGCTAGTCAAACCTATGGTTTTTCCAGGAGTCATGTATGGATGTGAGAGTTGGACTATAAAGAAGGCTGAGAGCTGAAGAATTGATGCTTTTGAACTGTGGTGTTGGAGAAGATTCTTGAGAGTCCCTTGGACTGCAAGGAGATCCAACCAGTCCATCCTCAAGGAAATCAGTCCTGAATATTCATTGGAAGAACTGATGCTGAAGCTCCAATACTTTGGCCACTTGATGCGAAGAACGGACTCATTGGAAAAGACCCTGATGCTGGGAAAGATTGAAGGCAGAAGGAG